>NC_141699.1:397566388-398168477 GCF_964263255.1 Lissotriton vulgaris | reverse complement strand
AAAAGCATGGCTTGAATCTCCACCTTTCTATTTGTCATGGCCTCATTTATACTTTCCGGTCCCTCCCCCGTTCTAATGAAGTGGTATATTCTGTCTAAATGTTCTTTCATGCCTGGTAAAGTGATCAAATAGTCTGCAACACGTCTTAAACGTATTGAGAATATGAGCATTACGCCCTGACCTGGTACTGGATCATATATACAATCGGAAAATGATTGCCTAAGAGATGCTGGTGTCATTGGTTTTGGCGTGCGCTGCAGTGCTAATTCTCGTAGTGTTCGTTTTAGTGGTGGTGGGGTGTGCGGGGTGTGTGGTATGTCTCTAGTGGGCCCCCCTCCCGATGCCCCTAGACTTGAGTCGCCTTGGCTTGAGTCGTCTTTCTCTGTCAGGGCTGCTGCTAATGCGAGTTGATCTTGTGCTACGGGTTGTTGGCGAAAAGGATTGGTAGGGATATTGACAGGAGGATTGGTAGGGTTGGGAGGAGGAAGAGGAAAATCTTCATTTACATACTCCGGAGCAGCGTCGTCTAAATAGGAGGAAAGAAAAATGTCCGCTGCTGTCTGTTTATGACTACGGAGTTTAGTCGGGATCAGTGGTGGCGGCAAGTTACTAGGTACTTCCGGGGTCACTTTAGGTAGGCCCTCGGCGAGGATGGGATACATGCCTTTAATAAGGGCATTTCTTTGTCTATCCATTTGTTCTGTTTTAACCCGTTCACCTTCTTCTTTTAGCTCTTTTTCTTTGGCTTTTTCTGATGCTTCTCTACTTCTCTCTGCTTTGTTTATTTCTTTCTCTGTTCTTCTATGCGCTTCTTTACGCCACAACTCTATGGCGTCTTTTTGGGATTGTCTAGCTTTCCTTTTCCACAGTGCTTCCTCTACTCTCATGATGCAATCAGCATCCCATGTCCCTGAGACAGGCCATCTATATTTCTCTTCCAGATCCTTCGTGTAATCTACCCATAAATCTAAATACAGTATGGCATCTAGGCCATGCTTCTGGTACATAAAATGCCCAGGAGTGTCCCTAAGCGGGACGGGAACTGCCTCTTCGAGTATCCCTTTCCTGGTCCCTATCTGACGTAATTTCGGAAACAGCGGCATGTTTGAACTAACTTGAACAAAAACACAATGAGCACAATAATAGACTGAGAACAATCATTCATACCACAACATTAAAGCAATAGAAACAGATACTAACTAGTACATAGAAAAACACAGTCCTACAATAACCTCGTTTACTGTATGCACTGCTAGAACAGTACAGTCATACCGGTCTCATAAAGAGACACGTCTTTACCGCATCCACCTAAACGGACACGTCTTTACCGGATCTGTGTACCCAGACCCGTCTTGACCGGGCTCAAATAAATGAACCCGTCTATATGCGTTCCCAACAACGGTACTCACCGGGAAGCAAAACTGAAGGCCTCGGAAACTCAATACTGGACTGGACTGCTACGGCTTCTTGCTGCGCATGCGCCTCAGAACAGGTGGGCCTCGGGATACCTCGGACCTTGCTCTCTCGGCTTGGGCTCTGGTCGAGATGGTCCGCAATCCTCACTGCCTCGTATGGATGCCTGGTCGCAGGCTCCGTCTCCTCCGTGGGCCTGAGGGAGGTGGCAGGAAATCCCGCTGACGTGTACACTGGAAGTCCGTCACGGCTATAGAAGGGGTCAGGGGCTGCGCCTACATCGCCGGCGAGTGGGGGAAAGGGACCGTCCCTATTCTGGCGCCAGATTAATGTGGTAAATAAAACATTACCCGGACATAATTTCTATACATTAATAAGGAATAAGGATAACTCATAAAATGAGAGGCAGAGTCCATGGTGTCCGAGTCAAAAGGGCTTTAATACAATGACTCGAGTCACTGGAGAATCGGCTTCCATCACCATTAAAGTTCAGGAAGGGTCGTCATCCAACGTTTTATTCACATAACACATTATATATAGTAAAGCCATACAATTGCAATGAATAGAGAAGGCGGGACGCTCCAGGCGGAGCAAGTGAAAAAGAGAGATAAGAACACATGGGCGTGAAAGAAGGCGTGTACGTGGGCGTTCACCGGATGAGTCATAGGTGTGTCATAGGTGGGTGGATGCATAGAGGGGGTCTGCAGGGTCAGCAGGAACCTTTACCCTACATGTGCGCGTAAAACTGGTCATGACGTGAATTTGACGTGTAACTGGGGAGAGCTGGGGGAAGTTGACTTTAGCACTAGTAGAGGAGTCTGGAGTCTGGGATGTCAGAAAGACCTGCACCTTTGGCATATCTGATATCTTGTGTTTGGAGGATGTATTGTCTGAAGTAAAGGTCTCTCGAGCAAAAGCCGTTCATCACTAAATGCTAGTGTGTGCATATATTTCTTCGTGCATTGCGTGAGGGCCATGGGCCTTCTATGGAGACGGGTTCAGTAAATCACTTACATGGAGACAGAAAGGCTAGGCCCTGTGCTCTGCAGGCGGAATATGTTTACCCCTTTCACTAGACTGGAACGTGTTTTTCTTTGCGGAGCTGAACAGATAACTTGCAGGAAAAATACCGCCTTGGCAGGCAGGCCAGGCCGGGCACCTCTCGGCTGAGCAGGGAGTAAGGGAGAGGTCAGGGATGCATACCTAAACTGCAGCTTTCAGAGTCAGAAGAGGCTCGGAGCCTGAATTCAGGGCCTGGCTCGGCTGGGCCACAAAAACGTGTGCTTCTCGACCTTTAAACGTGTACCATGTAAATGCATTGGCAATGTAGGCCTCAGTGCAGAATTAACGTCTCATTCATGGAGAACCTAATAACTGGCATGTTAACATTAGACGGAAATGCGGGGACATTATTATTACGGGCACGGGAAGAGAATCACATGATAACATGGACATACATGGAGCATAGGTACATGGATAGGGTGCGAGTGGGGGACACACTGGCCACATAAAATTTCTATTTCCTCACTAGCTCAGACAAAATTCTGGCTGCTACACAAGACCTACTGGACCCCGGCTCGTCTAGCAGCGCTAGGCCTCAGGGAAAATGACCTGTGCTGGAACGGCAACAACAAAAAGGGGGACCTAGCACACCTCATCTTCTACTGCCCAAATATTGAAGCGTTCTGGGAGAAAATATTAATTTTCATAAAAAAAGGGCTGGGGTGCACACTAAAACCAGAGTTCTCTACCCTACCACCACGTTTATGATCGCAGAGCTAGATTCACAGCACAACAGTGATCTGTTGGACCTCCTTCTGACCTCTGCAGTGAAAATGGTCCTGTCCAACTGGAAGGATACAGCTAAGACGACATTCAAAGGCTGCCTCAATTGGGTGACGTACCTCAGAGGCGCAGATAACACCACACTGCGAAACTCACCCTGGAGACCAGCAACTAGGGAAATGTGGACATCACTGGACGAGTACCTGGACCCCTATGAACCCCCGTGAACTCACTTGAAGAGGGGGGTCTGCCCACAAAACAAAACCCCACAGGCCCAGAATAGGCCCACGGCTTAAGTACTCTTCTTGTATACTATCTCCTCCCTTCTCTTTTCTATTTTATTTTTTTTCTCTTTCAGCTACCCTTAATGTCCTAGCAAGACATTGGCAAGGCGGGCAGCCAAACATGTATACCACCTACCTGTAACCATGGCAAAAACAGCCAATTTGGGCTGATACCCTGTAATGGTAAAGCGTGCTTACCTGTCTGTAAAATGTTATAAAATACGTTGAAATCAAAAAAAAAAAAGAAGAAGCTTTTAACTTTATCTTCAAAATGTATAGGACTTTCTGATGACATGAACAGCGTGCCAGGTATCTGAAAGGGAGATCTCCTTGATGACTTGGTCTACAAGAGCCCCATCTGGTGTTCCCTTCATGGGGCAATAATTCCCATTACTACTTTAACTACTCATGTAAAGAACCCAACACCTTACATTTTTTGTGAATCCGAGGTCCTTTCATATCCATAAATACCAGCGACCAGGTCTCTCACCAGTAGGATAGCATTCTTTTGAGACTTCTATATAATGTTTTGTTGTGTTTGCCTTGTTGTAATAAGATTATGATTAGGAGAGTAACTTCTCACAATAATAGTCTTCTCCCAACAAAATCCACAAATAAGACATTGTATTTGCTTAGCCTCATCGATGCTACACCTATTCCTCTGCTGTGCTGGACAGCAATAAAAACGGGTGTGGTCATGACGCTCGTCATGAGCACAGGAGCACTGTGCTGCATGACGAGCTGAGCTCGTCATTAGCATCGAAGGGGTTAAGAACATTCTGTTTGGTGTGAACCATTTCATGCTGCACAACACAGCAACGCCACAAGTTGCTTATAGCTCTAATAAAACCCCCTACTCAGTGAGAACCAGGAGCACAAATTCTTCTTCCAAACTAAATAATCACTGGCAATACCAATAATTCTGGCTTGCAACTGAAAGTGCCTTTGCAGTCACTGATGAGTCAAGATTGTCACTTATCCTCACACGCATGTATTCATTCATCCAACCACTGACTTGTTCTTGCATTCACCTGTAGGAAAGTGCCCTTTGTTTAATATGGCCACCCCCACCTTTTGCCCTAGTACTGATGCTTTTTGACTGAAAGTGCACTGAGTACCTGCCAACTAGTTCCCAACTTTCAGTGCTCTTTTCTTTCAAACAGATTAAAAAATGTAATTGTAACCCAATTGGCAAGGACTTTAGCACCCCTGTAAGTCCCTACTAAATGGTACGCCTGTTACCTAGGGCATGGGTACTAAAGAGGGTCCCTAAGGGCTGTATCATGTATTATGCCACCGTAAGGCACCCACACACAAATTACATGCAGACTGCCATTGCAGGCTGTGTGGAAGGGTGCAAGCCATTTATCGGAAACAGGACGTGGCACACTCAATGTGTGCCATGCCCATAAACACTGCATGTACTATATGCAAGTCACCCCTACAGCAGTCCTTACGGCCCTAAGGCAGGGTGCATTATACTACATGTAAGGATATATCTCCATGCGGGGATATGCCCCTGTAATGTCTAATTATATTACTAGAGATTGCAAGTGATCAAGGAAGCCATCTTAACACATTTACTGGGCTCTGTTCATTACGAGTTACCTAGCTATATGATGGCTTCACTGAAACCTATGGTGTTTAGTATCAAACACCTTGCCTTAAGAAAATCTGTATTGATTCCAGTACAGGATTTATTTTGACATGAGCCCAGAGGGCCACTCAGAGGGGCCCCCTAAAACCTACCAGTCCTGTAGTGTGCTGGCTGGCTGGTATCTTCCAGCCTGCCATCACAGACGAGTTTCTGACCCCCTGGAGGCGAGGACCAGTGCTCTCTGAGGTCAGAAACAATGCCTACTCCGGAGGAAGGTGTTTGCACCTACTCCAACAGGAAGGCTAGTGATTTAGCATATGAAGGCCAGAGGCTTCAGAGACTCTGCCATCTTTGATATGCAACCACAGCATCCTCCCAGACCTGGGAATGCCATTCCCCGCCCTGAGGCCCATTTGGAACCAGGACAGGTTGGAAAATTTGCGAGTTAAAAGGTGTGTTCACCCTCAGGCTAGTCACACCCCTAGGGTAGGCTACCTGAAGTGAACAGCAAAAGAAGGGTTTCACCATCTTGTTTTGGTGAAACTAGGAACTCTGGGTCAGGTTTATGCCCACTCAGTTGTCATATAGTGAGATGTAGTCACCCCAGGAGTAAGTAGGCATTGGCTACTACATTAAAAGCCCTACATTCCCTATTTAGGGGTTCCCCTGACATCAGGAACACATATTTATCTACCTGGGAACAGAAGAAGGACCAAGAACAGCCAACAACTCTGAGGACCAGCACAGAAATTGGTGCCAAACCCTGCTTGCCTGCTACTCCCCCAACAATTGCAAAAACGGACTCGTCCTGCCACTAAACAGCCTCCCCAAACCCTTGGAGGTCTGTCCAGTACTTCACCAACCAAGCAACATCTTTCTGCATCTGCAGGCACTGACTGAATCTGCCCAGTTCACAGTTTTGCTACCTCGGGTTCACCGAGAGAACAACTCACCAGGGGGAGGTCGTCGAGAGTCGAAGAGGTCCGCCCGTCGCTTCACTAAGTCTTGAGACGCTGAGCATTCCCAGGGCCTCCCTGCATCAATACCCAGGGTACCCAAGCCCTTGCATATACCAAGGCTAGTTGTGTTTCTGGGGTTGCTGTGAATGGTGCCAAAATCTTGGGGTGCAATGTGCTGGGATGGGAGGCAGAGTACTCCCAACCCCGCTTCTGTTTAAAAGGCTCCCTTGAGCCAGAAAGATACCTCACCTAATAGTTGACTCGAACATCCAGGGACCCCTCACTCATTCTTTTAATTGATTACACTTTATGGACAACCCCTTATGCTAACACACAAGGCCAACAACTGGAAATCTTGTTGGACACTGACCTCTCATTCAAACCCCCAAAGTAATGAGTCATTAAGTATGTATTCTACCACTTATAGTGGTAGAATGCATACTTTGTGGAAAGCTCCCTCTGCCTTAACTTCCTCACAAAACATACTTGGTTCAAACAATGATAAACCCCTGATGGATTGCTACAAGACCATCTACACAACACTTTCAAAAAGAATCCTTTTAAACTTCACAGGGTTTATTGGGGCTTCCTGATAAATAAAGGTCACAGTTCAAAACATTTAGTCTAGTCCACAAGTTGTTTCGTGGCAGCACGGTGTAATATCTTTCCAAGTTCTTCCATCCTTACCAGTCCTGACGAAATCCAAGGACAGCTTTCTCTACTCCTGGTCATAAACATACAGACAGCTGGGAAAGAGTGCCACATGTGCAAGGATCTTAAGTGTGGAACAACCTGCCTGCCTACCTATACACTAAAAAAAAAAAGATCTTGAACTTTCACAATGTTGCCAAAACTGGTTGTAGTTTTGTCCGCTAGTGTCATTTAGAATGATAAGAGTGCATAAAAAAAACTACTTCTATTTTTTGTTTCTTTATTTTAAGATCGTGCATTAGTATATGCATTTAATCAAACCATTTGAATATGTTTTGTATGGCTCTAGATCAAAGCACTGAACGCATTGGTCAGACATATTTTTATAAACAAGCATTTGCAATGCAATAGGTCTCGCATTAGGAAAGTTTGAGCTATTGGTATTGTAAATGACAATTTTTTTATTTATGTGTTAGTTTTGAAAATAGCAAAATTAATAGCTTCGTCATTTACAATGCTAATATTTTTAACTTTCGCAAATGTGACACCTATAGCATTTGTAATGTAATATGTGTTGTATTTACGTGTCACAGCAGCAGAAGAGGGTGGCACAGCAGCAGAAGAGGGTGGCACAGCAGCAGAAGAGGGTGGCACAGCAGCAGAAGAGGGTGGCACAGCAGCAGAAGAGGGTGGCACAGCATCAGAAGGGGTGGCACTGTGGCTGAAGAGGGTGGCACAGCGGCTGAAGAGGGTGGCACAGCGGCAGAAGAGGGTGGCACAGCGGCAGAAGAGGGTGGCACAGCGGCAGAAGAGAGAGGCACAGCAGCAGAAGAGAGAGGCACAGCAGCAGAAGAGAGAGGTACAGCAGCAGAAGAGAGAGGTACAGCAACAGAAGAGAGAGGTACAGCAACAGAAGAGAGAGGCACAGCAGCAGAAGAGAGAGGCACAGCAGCAGAAGAGAGAGGCACAGCAGCAGCAGAAGAGAGAGGCACAGCAGCAGCAGAAGAGAGAGGTACAGCAGCAGAAGAGAGAGGCACAGCAGCAGCAGAAGAGAGAGGCACAGCAGCAGCAGAAGAGAGAGGTACAGCAGCAGAAGAGAGAGGCACAGCAGCAGAAGAGAGGTACAGCAACAGAAGAGAGAGGCACAGCGGCAGAAGAGAGAGGTACAGCAACAGAAGAGAGAGGTACAGCAACAGAAGAGAGAGGCACAGCGGCAGAAGAGAGGCACAACACCAGAAGAGAGAGGCACAGTGGTGAAAGCAGAACCAGTGTTAATACTACGGGGCCTCCCAAGCGACACAAGAAGGAAATATAATTATATTTTAATTAGAGGGGGCTTACCCCTCTTGCCCCCGAAAGAAATCACCGCCGCAGCCCTGCTCCGTGAAAACCGGAAGTCAGGCACTTTTGGCCGAGACGGGGGCGGGGCCTGCAATCCGGCAGGAAGTCCCGCCCGCCGACACCGAGGAAGAAGTGAAGATGGCCTCTCCGCAGCCCGGGGCTCCCATGAGTTGAGGAGAGTCCCGGGGCTGCCAACAGCCAGAGTGTTGCAGGGCTCCCAGGTGCTGGAGGGAGCCCCGGAAGTGAAGTCCTGTCCCCTGGTGCCGTGAGGAGACTGCCGCAGAGAGGAGCCCGATGCCCAGCAACAGCCCGGTGAGTGCCCGACCAGCCCGAAAGAGCCCGGTGAGTGGGAGGGGAGGGGGGTGTACGCGCGTGTACGCGCGTGTGTCTGTGTGTGTTCGAATGTGTCTGTGTGTGTGCGTGTGGGTCTGCGTGTGTGTATGCAGTGTGTGCCTGTGTATAGCTGTGTATGTGCGCATGCGTGAGTGTGGTGTGTGTCTCTGTGTATGCGCATGCGTGTGTGGTGCTGTGCGCGGCCCCGAGGAGGAATCTGAGACCGCGACGCTCGTGCTTGAGCTCCGTCTCAGATTCCTTCTAACACGCCAACAACAGTTGTCTTCGCAGACAAAGCAGGCTCCGCCTGCTTTTAGGTCTGCTCGCCCTAACAATCAAGACCAACAGGTTTCTTAGTGAGAACCAGACTTTTACCCAGCTTTTCCAGGGATCATAGGAAGGCATGCTACATAATCTTACATGAATTCTTGATTGTCTTTAACAGCATAAAATATATCTGAAAGGTATAATCAAAACTAAGGGCACCGACAAAGACTGTTTTCCTCGTCAACTGGTATCACCAAGTCAAACTATCTATTATCTGCTTTAGGACCAACAACATGACTTTTCATATACTAAGGCTGTTTGTATGCCAGATCCTCTTAAACATCGATCTGGTTCTGCTTGACCCTAACCGGTCTTGTTCAACACTGCTTAACTATTACACCTGATCGGGAGTTGGGAGGAATCTGGGAACCCTGGAACATTTTGTCCAGTGCCTGCCGCACATGCAGCAATGGTTGCACTAGAAGTGTCTCTTCTCTTCCTCAAAGCATTAAAAACCGAGCTTCTGCTTTAAGGGCACGACAAACCCAAAATCCTTGGGTTCTGCTGCCAGCATTGAGTGAACCCTCTCCGCCGTCAAGAAAGGTACACAACAGTTCCTATGTAGTGGGAAGAATGCCAACATGTCTTTACCACCTAAAGTTCATGTGCTCACCAAACGCTCTTTGAACCACATAATCTTCTCACTACATTAAGAGTCAGTCAATCCTCAAACTCACTGTTACAAACACTTCTTACTTCCCTCCTCACCTTGCACCTCACAACTGCTGCCAGAACAAACTTGCATGGTGAAGCTGGCAGATGAAGCAAGGGATTTTCAAAAATTGCAACTAAAATAATACAACTAAATGAACTAAAAGGACATTGCATGGCACAAGGTCATGGTTAAAGCCTGAAGCTAGGACTCATCCAAACGGCGAACCTTTTTCACAACTTTTTGGTACAGCCACAAAGTTGTTCATTTGTGTCCCAGCAGGGGCAGGAAATTCTAGAGAGCCTAGAAGATGCCGGTGAGTGGATGATCCCTGTGTGCACCACAGTAGAAATGGTGTCTCTGGAGCACAATGAGGTTGAGGGGTATGGTAGGGAGAAGATTGAAGCATGCTAGACCCCTGGGACAGCTCCCTAGGATGTGAGCTTGAGCTAAGAAGTGGAAGATATTCCAGTGGTTGAAAGTATGCAATCCTGCAGTTTCCAGCTGTATTTCTGCCGATTGAGTGTCCTTACCAGCCTACCTGAGGGTGAACATCAATACTATGACTGGCCATGCAGGAGATCAACAAAGGAGAGGAGCTAAGACCACCTGGAAACATGAATCGTGGACACAAACAATACCCTTGGTCTTGTAGAAGTAGCCAACAAATAAATATATTTAACATGGCCGACTAGCAACTGGGAATCGAAAGTCTTCAAATGAAGCAATCTTGGCTTAGAAACTGTGATTGGACATACAAAAATAACAGGAAGCCTAGACTGTTATAACAGCGGGAGGCAATGATGCCCCCACTGACTCCAGGTGGCGCTTTTGGCGGCGCACACTCAGAAACGTTTCTATGGCAAGAAGAATGGTGATGGAGTGGCACTTGATGGAGCACTGGAAGGCTGGTTTTGGCAAATAATTTGTCTGTGAAACTATCCGGTGAGGCGTTTTGCCCAAGGTGGGAGTACCTAGCCACAGAGGCGTGCTGCTGCAATCAAGCCAATGTTGTTCCGCTTTAATCTCAACTCCAAATTCATGGATAAATGGTACAGCATACTGAATAAGTGTTCTTTGGACCTCATTTTATTAATCATTGAGGAATTAGCGAAAACAATAAAAGAATTGGAAGAAGAAATTTTCAATTTAAAAACTGAGTTAGAAACGAGAATGGAAATTGACACCTGGAAAATCAGTTTAGAAGTCATCAATTTAAAACTTGAAAAATATGAGAAAGAGTTACAAGAGGGTAAACTACGTAAATATAAACGTGATACAATTGATTATAAAGTGAATGAAGTTTATACGTGGACTGACATCTATGCCCGCCGACAATTCATTCCTAAAAAAACAACAGCAACAACCCACTCATCTGAAGAAAGTCTGGTGGCAGACAAAGATACTTCTATACGACGAGGACCTGTTCGATTAACTCAAGAAGGAACAGAGCTAATCACAGAAGGAAGTGACCAAGCAACAACTAGTGGAAGTGTTGCTTTTTCGTCCCAGGACCAAAACCAAGGGCGTCCACCGACGCAACGAGTAGAAACATCATCGTTAGGCGCAAAACAAGGCGAGGAAGTGGCAAGAAAGGCACTACGGAGTGGTCGGACAGTAGTTTGATAATCAATATTTCATCTATAACTCTATCCAAACAACAAGTAAGAACATTAAATAAAGGACTGTCATTTGTACCTACCATCAAAACAAATGAAAGAAAGACTGAAGGTGCATTCTTTAAAGTCATGCGAACCCTGAGGTTGAGACATTATTTCACTAACGTAGCAGAACTAATGGAGACAAGTGGGGAAAAACAGGAGCATAAATTCAAACCCAAAAGTTTGTTTCAAGCCCCCGTGTCACATAAAATGCTGGACACATTCGAGATAATGGTAAAAAAAGACCTCCAAACATTGGATTATAAAAAAATTCGACACAGCAATTTATCCAAGATGGAACAGAACATAATTACTAACTTGGCAAATAACACAGAGCTGATAATACAGCCAGCAGACAAAGGTGGAGCTTTGGTAGTGATGGACTCAAATTTTTATGAACATAAGGTCAACGAACATGTGGCAGATACCAACACTTACTTATTGCTACCATCGGATCCCATCACTAAACTTCAAACAATGCTTAACAATATACTGCAGACAGCAAAAGAGAACAAATGGATAGATGATCAAACACAAGCATATTTGAGCACAAAACATCCCAGATGCCCGAAATTGTATATGATTCCTAAGGTCCATAAACATCTAACCAATCCTCCATTTAGACCAATTGTCTCTGGGTGTGGGTCAATTTTTGATCCCCTAGGACAATATATAGACCATTTTTTACAGAAATTCGTGCAACAATGGGGTTCCTATATAAGGGACACCACAGATTTTTTGAACAAACTGGCATGGATTGAACAAGGATTTCAAAGTCATTGGATCATGTGTACGATAGATGTGGTGGCTCTTTATACATCCATACCTCATGAGGCAGGTTTAGAATCAACAGAATGGGCATTACTGAAAATGGGTGAATTGTCAACGAATAAAGTCTTCTTGTTACAACTAATCAAATTCGGTCTCCACAACAGTTATTTCATATGGCAAGATCACCATTATGCACAACTCACTGGAACTTCGATGGGCTTTGCAGGGGCCCTGCGTACGCAAATACATTTATGGCCCAGTTTGAGGCAGAGAATTTGATGAACACTGAACAGAGGCAACATATAAAGATGTATTGTCGCTTTATTGATGACATTTTCTTAATTTGGGATGATACACCGGATACCTTGGAACAACTGATTCAACAAATGAATCAAATAAATCCAAGGATACAGTTCACCCACAAAATTGACAAACAAAACATCGACTTCTTGGATGTGCGTATCATAAAAACAAACAGCGGATTCACCACAGAACTATACACAAAACCAACAGACTGCAATAATTCCCTAAACTACACCAGTTTCCATCCAAAGAGTTTGATTCGAAATCTACCTGTGTGTCAATTCATCAGGATAAAACGCATTTGTTCTGATCCACAAACTTGTTTAAACATGATTCAGAAACAAGTGGAAAAATATGAGGAGAGAGGATATCCCACAGAGGTATTGCAAGAACATACAGAGAAGGTCATGAGAATGGATAGGCTCGATTTGCTCAAACCAAAAATCAAAACATCTACAGAAAGAATGGTGTTTGTTACGAAATACAAAACCCAATCTAAGAAGATCAAGAACATAATCAACAAAAGATGGGATTTACTGGCATCAGAACCAGATTTATTCAAAGATCTACCTTTACATGCCTATACAAGAGGACAAAACTTAAGAGAGAGATTGAAACGGGCACTATTGGCACCAACAATAAAGGAACACAAAGGAACAATCAAATGCCATAACTGCACAAACTGTAATAATGTCATAGTAGGAAACAAGTGTTGCCATCCGACCACTGGAAAACAAATAAACCTCAGACATACCAGTGATTGCAACACACAGAATGTTGTATATGGCATCAAATGCCCCTGTGGCAGATTGTACGTTGGAAAAACACAACGAAAGATCAAAATAAGAATCACGGAGCATAAAAGCAGGATACGCAGTGAAAGTTTAACATCACCACTGGTCTACCACTGGAGAGAAGCAAAACACACTATTTCCCAACTACGATTTTTCGTTATTGAACAGGTACCAATCAGGTCAGGCATTGACAATCACCAAAGATTGTTACAACGGGAAATTTATTGGATTAAGTACCTTAACACGATGTCCCCAATAGAATAGGACTCAATGATAAATACGATTTATCATGTTTTTTGTAGCGGTTTGTCAGCAATTACCACAACAACAGCAGGTTTTGAAACAGCAAAATATTAGGCCAGTTGAAATGAACAAGAGTGACATTTAAGTTCATCAGCATAAACAATGTATATATGTGTAACAGTATAAAGTATGTATTTAGCAGCTTATGATAGCATGTCTTTGAGATGTTTTGGAACAACTCAATCATCACAACGTATTCAGCATATTATAACATCACCTCACATAGAAAGTATTGGTATAGTTATAATCTTACAAACACAATCATGTTTTCTGTTGCGTGGTATTAGCATAAACAGTAGGATCGTTTTGTCGGACGATCGGTGCAGAATGTCAGTGTTTATATAATACGCAACCGGAGTAGGATTAGAGCAGTGTCTACAAGATTTCACCTTGTAATGATGGCGCTTTTTGATCAAGGAATACTCTTGGTGGTTTATGTTTCTTGGTTAATATTATCATTATATTTTTAAATATCGTGACGGGTGTTAGAATCAGAGGATAGACATGATGGACAACTAACGCAGTATGATATCGTCCATTTATTTACTTATCACACACGGCTTAGTGCATACTGAAGCTAGAGTACGGCATTGTTTACATTATATCACCGTGTGAAGATGGCGCCCGCAATAAAGTCCCAACTCGTGTGGTTTAAGTCCGTTTTTTATTTTTGGAAACACTATGATGAGTGTTTAAAGCATGAACACGAGGCGACTCAGGGCAAAGATCGGCATCGTTTGAGGCGTGACGTTGTTTACTTTTTCAAAGCACAACGAACAAGTGCAAAATGTATGAGCAGCAATCACCCGCATGTTTTTGGTGATTTCTTGTTCCGAGTATTCAGAATATTGATATGTCTCTCTCGGTATTGTTTCAGGTTTGCGAGACGACAAACGCACAAGGTACGATAATTATTCAATGATGTGTTTAGACTAAACACACCAACGTAGTGGCGTTTTCTAAAAACGTATATCTTGTCTTTACAGTGGCTTGACATTTGAATTCGAGTAAGGTAGGCTATGATAAGGTGTTTCCTTTTGCGAGTGCAATGTGATTAGATGGTTGTGACACATCATGATGTGAGATAGTTACAATGGCGTTTTTTATTCTTGTGTTCACAGATAATTAGCTGCTTTCGTGGTACACAAGAGGTTATAATTTGCATACAGGTCAACATAATCAGGTATGAAAACATCACTAAAAGCACACACATAAGCTCCCATGGTCTTAAACAGACACGGACACTTATATTATTTTATTCATTTATTTTTTTCAGGTTCGCCCCTGATGAAGGCACTAATCAGGTGCCGAAATGCATTGGGCTTCATAAAAACCTTGTGATCATGAAAAAATGTAAAATTGTTATATTGAGATACCAATGAATCAATGCAAATATTGTTTTCTTTTCTAATATCACAGTAGATGATGAATATGATTTGAATAATGAAAAAATGTTGATAACAGACTGAATATTGAATACAATAAACAGAAAAATAGTAAAACAAGGTGTACAGTGAATAAGTCAATAAGTTAAAGTTAGGTGCGGAAGCATCTTGTGAACAGTGTGTGATTAGATGGGTCAACAAACCTATCATAACTAACTATTGAATCAAGAAGTGACTATCCTTATTAATCACAGCACCAGTGGATTAACGACATAACTTTGAGTACAACGGAGTGCTCCACACAAACCCAATAACTAGTAATAATGGAAAGAAGGCATAACCCAAGGAACCACACATGGTTGTGTCATGCACAGTATTCTTTTTCACTGACACTACTTGGGAAATTTCTGAGCTGCGCTGTGAGCACACAGAGGATCGGCCCCCTTCCTAATTCTGCCAGGTTGCCATACCATGTTTTTACATCCTTCGGTGTGTGTCTACAAAAGGGAAGGATTCGGAGGTAAGAAGGAGCTTTAGGTTCGGAGTTGAAACAGCAGAACAGAAAATATCACGTGATTTTTCTGCTGAAAATATTGGTAATCTACAAACCGGGTTTGGCCAAGCAGAAAACCGCAATGGCCGCTCAGCGTTGAAGCTCCGGCGCCTGATGCCCACTATGACGCTGAAACAGCAGTAACCCCTGCCACAACTCGCCCCAATTCTTTCATAAGGCCCATCGGAGGGTGCTGTGCCCCTATGCCCAGGGCACAAACCCCGAGCAACAACACGGGCGGTGCGTGGTGGTGGCCCAGCCCGCCTTCGGAGGCCCCGAGGAGACAGGGTCTTCGGGTGAGCCTGAGGCCGGAGTGTCGGAACTCTGCTGTGCCCCACCGCCCCTCCGTGGAAGCCTAAGCCTGGTTGCTGAGGAACGGGCGCTACGACTGCGGGAGAGTGGATAATGCCTACATTGCCTCTGATACTGCCGGACGAGGCCTGGCTGCCAATTTTCCAACGCTTTTGCCGCCCACCCCGGCAAGTCTACACCGGCTCCTCGGGGCTCCCCCGCTCATTATTTTTGTTTTTCTACCCCTCCCTACCCAGACTCATCACCAGCCGTGTGTGGAGCACCGGGGGCCCCGCATTCGGCAGCGGCCCTGTATCTCACTCCTTCTCGATCTCGGGCTTTGCCCCTTGGAGGTCTGCGACCTGCGCCACAGACCATTTGGGGTGACACCCTGTTTGTGGCAAAACCTCGGAGGGGGTGCTCACACTCTCTCTGTTCGGCCCAAACAAAAACACAAAACCCAGGGGGGCCCTGGGCATTGGAGACTGGTGGACTGTACTACCGCAGCATAGGTTTATGAACACGTCCCCAAGGCCCGGTGGGCCTCAAAATCTGTGTGACGGCCTGCAGTAACCACTCCATCCCAACACTGTCATTGGTACCTCGACACCCCAAGAAGAGGCCTGCTACACATTGCTTTACGGAGCATCGCCCATCTCTGGCCCCTAATACGCCTGAGGCAATTTCGCTGGGAATCTGCTACTTGTTCCACCTCCCATCCCATTACAGACACCCAGGCTCCTCAAGCTGCGGTGCACGACGGTCTGCCATAAGCGAGTGAATGGGTGAGACACTGATCCTAGTTCAGCCCCGCTACCGGCTGCCGAGCCCGCCATCCCATACTACGACCATGGGAAGTGGAGACCCAAACAGCAAAAAATTACATTTGAAAAGGTGGATTCTTCTGAGAGGCCAGACCGCGACGCTGAGAGAGAGGAAGGCCTAGCACATACAGACCCTCCACAGTCCATGGACGGGGCCGCTGCTATCATGGCGGAGCTGCGCGCGGGTTTCAATGGCATAGACATACAGCTTGATACTCTGTCCTCTCTGCTTGACAGGATGGGTGAGAGGCTTGATGGTCACACAACCAAGCTGAACAGAGAATCTCTGCTCAGGAAGACTGTGGAAATGAAGAATGAGGATCTTGAAGCTAGATCGCGCAGGAAGAATGTCCGTATTATGGGCCTGGCGGAATTCACAAATATGGGACCCCCATGAACCTTTTCTTGAAAACATGCTAACAGAGCTTTTTGGCGCAGAACACTTCTCTAGGCATTTTGTTGTGGAACGGGCGCATTGATGACCCAGGTGTGGGAGGTAGGTAGGTTTTAAGTTGTTTGCATATCGTGCTGTTTTTTTTACTTGATGCGCAGGCAAAATATTATTTTTTCGTCATTTGTGCCCCTCTGTAGATCCCCCTCTTTCATTATTCCAGGGTGGTGTTCCAGACACAGGAAGGGCAGGTTCTTATTCCGTTGTCTAAGGGTATGGCTGTGACTCCAATGGTTGATATTAAACTAATCACCTGGAATGTCCGGGGGCTCAATAACCCTCAAAAGAGTAAACTGGTATTGGCATATCTCAGACGGAATGAAGTAAAAATAGCTTTTTTGCAGGAAACCCATCTCCCAGTTCAGGGAGCTCCTCCCCTTGCATCCTCGTAGGGCACCAACAGGTTTTTTGCAAGCTACAGTACCTACTCCCGGGGGGGAGGGGGGGAGGTCTGTCTTCTCATACATCACTCTCTTCCATACACACACAAGGAGACTATTTTAGACGCTCAGGGGCAATACCAGCTTGTCCCGGGCACTCTGCTTGACAAGCTGGTGCTTTTTCTTAATGTATATGCCCCCAATGCGGACGACCCTAGCTTTTTTGAGGAACTACATGTTTTGCTCAGTCGTTATAACTATGATGCAATATTTTTGGGGGGAGACTTGAACCTTTGGCTTGATCAGACGCTTGACTCATCTAACCCAATCTCCAACCCCAAAGCACGGTCCCTGGAAGTGATGAAAGACTTTGCCCACTCTTTGAACCTACGCGACCTCTGGCGCACACATCGCCCTTCGACCCCTGGGTACACTTTTTACTCTGCACCTCATTCTACACATACCTGCATAGATTACATTTTAACAGACTCGCTCGGTTGCCGCTGGACCAAGGATATAACCATCCTACTGCGTACTCTGTCGGATCATGCGCCAGTGTTTGCTCATTTATCTATCCCATACTCGGCTGGATGGGAACGCAGGTGGTCTTTCCCAGCTTCAGCCCTCTTGGATGGGGTCTTTAGGTCGGAGGTACAGGAAGCCATTACTGAATATTTTCATCTGAATATGGGCACAGTGGCTCACTTTTCAACTTTATGGGATGCCTTTAAGGCATACATTGGAGGGGTTGTTATTTCCAAACAGGCGGGGTGCTACACATGATTTGTGAGAGTCTTGCAAAAGTCGAAGCAGAATTTAAGTTATTGGATGCTACGTCCCCGGCGCCACAATCCCCAAATAAACGCAGTGCTCTTATTATGGAGTTTAATGAGCATGCGGATAGAGAAGCCTCACTCCTGGGACGACACTCCACAGCCCGTAGATATGGGGAAGGGGAACGCCCAGGGAAGACACTAGTGTGACAGGGACGCCCTCCTAGGGGGGTTGGCCACATAGCAGCGATAAAACGTGGGGATAATATGGTGGCTACGCACGATGCCGATATTCTGGTGGAATTAGTCGCATACTAGCAATCCCTCTATTCTACCACTCTCCCCAAAGACATTTCTCAGCACCTGGCCTACTTACAAGAGGTGGCCATGATGTGGCTCACAAAAAGACAGGTGGATTTTCTAGCGGATCCCTTCCCTGTGGAGGAAATAACACTTGCCATTGACGCCCATTACAGGCTCTAAGGCGCCAGGACTCGACGGGCTCTCAGGTGCTTTCTACAAAGCGCTCAAAGACAGCCTAGCGCCGCAACTTCTGGAAGTATATGCAGAGGCCCACGAAATGGGTTCCCTCCCACCCTCTATGAGAGAGGCAACTATCTCTTTAATACTTAAACTTGGTGTAGAAACCACTCAGTGCTCGTCCTATTGCCCTATTTCCCTAATAAACTTTGACAACAAAATTCTCGCTAAAATGCTATCCACTCGCCTGTCACTGCTCATGGAGCCAATCATCTCCCCAGTCCAGTTGGGCTTTGTCCCACACCGCTCTACAGCCCTCAATATAAGAACTGTCTTTTCTGTCATAAACCGCATCGAGCCCACCACCCCTGCGGCCGTGGCATTATTGGATGCAGAGAAGGCCTTTGATTCTCTCGCGTGGCCTTTTCTCCTGGCCACGTTTCATAAACTAGGTATCCCACCCAATTTTATAGCCCCGATTGCACTGCTCTACTCCTCCCAGTGTGCTCGGCTACGAGCAAATGGCTCATTATCATCCCCCTTCTAAATCACGCGTGGGACACAGCAGGGATGCCCATTGTCCCCCCATATCATCTATAAATGCTTTGGACCCATTGGTCCGCCACATGCAGGAAAATCACCTATTCCTTGGCCTACAGTTTCCTGATGGCCCCTTACTAATGTCAATGTACACAGATGATGTTCAATTTTTTGTGAGACACCCTGAAGCAAATCTACAACCCATTATAGACTAAGTCAAATAAAACACTGGTAGGGCGTCCAAAGGTTAGATTTTGTATTTAGAGAAAGCCAGGAGAGCCCTGTACTGCAAGGCAACACTGCCCTCAAAGCAACAAAACATGCTAATCTTCCAAAAACAAGAAGTGAAGACTATTCTACATCCGTCACCAACACACTTAACTACTTCAACAATGTTTTGGAAAGCTATGTTTATGCGCACGCCCAATTACAAAAAGCAAGTGCAGGCCAAAGCCTTCAGCACCCTGATATTCAAAAGACCTTGATGACAATAAACAATGGAAGAAATACTGTACTAAAAGAAAATTCGAGAAAAAGTCCTCAGAGGAACTTTTGATTCTAATGTCCATCTGCTCAACAAATAGACACCTCATCACCTCAGCTAAAACAAAATACTAAACCAACACCAACAGAAGCAGAACACTGTTCAAGACATTTAAGCACTGCATAAACCCAGTCTGACCCATGTAGTCCTCACTCATCAGAAAAGTGCAATGCCACGAAAGGGACACACTAGATAGCAACTTCAAAAACGATGAAATCGCGCAGGCAATCAGAAATCTCCAATCCGGCAAGGCTTTGGGCCCTAATGGTCTACCTATCGAACTTTACAAGTTACAACCAGATAAAATAGCCCCACACCTATGGGCCATGTTTGATGAGAGCCGGGAGGTGTGAATATTTCCCCTGGACATGAGAGCAGCAACACTGGTCACTATACATAAAGAGGGTAAACCAAAAGGCAGGTGTTCATCCTACAGGGCCATTTCTATGCTAATCGCAGAACCCAAAATTCGAGCCAAATTATTGGCGAGCCACCTGGCCAAAATCATAAATAATTTGGTACAGTGATCAATCGGGCTTTATGACTCATTGAAACACCGCATTAAACCTGAGAAGACTACATGGTGTGTTGGGAAGACTGGACACGATCAGAGAGGCTGCAATGGTGGTATCATTAGACGGCACAATGGCTTTCGATACTATCGAGTGGCCATACCTATTTGCTGTTCTGGAAAGTTGGGTTTCGGGCCTAGTTTTATTGACTGGGTGCGGCTCCTCTACACAGAACCCCTGGCTCAAAAAGGGGTCAACAATAAGAAGTCTGAGGTATTTGCACTGGGTCGTGGGACCAGACAGGGCTTTCCGCTCTCACCATTGCTCTTCGCCCTCTCCCTAGAGCCATTGGCAGCTTGGATCCAGAAAGACCCAGTAATTCAGGGGCTCAAATGGACAGAGGGGTGGGAGGACCGCATGTCTTTATATGCGGACAATATCCTCCTGTACCTGGCCTCCCCGAAGGTATCACTCTACAGAGTGCTTAATATTTTTACAAATTTTGGTAAATACTCGGGGTACACAATTAATTGGGGCAAGTCCTTACTATGTGTCCTCTGTGGAGATCCTCCTCTCCCACCTAGTGGATGCCCCATTCAAGTAGTAAAGGTGGGCTTCCTGTATCTGGGTGTCTATCACCACGGACCCCAAAATCTGATATGAACATGCCGCTCGAGATTGCCTGTGACACTTGGGTCTTACGCTCGCTACTGGAGTAGCTGGGAGCCAACGCGCTGCTAGTGTGGAGTGTCCTTCCTGGAGAACCGGCTGCAGAGGAGGTGAGAGGCGCGGCGAGCGGGACTGCGAGGTCCAGCATCCATAGCAACATCGCCAGCTGGTTCCTCTTCCCGCCGCGGCGCGCCCCCTCCCAGTGCCACGCCCCCCCGCCCGGAAAGCTCTTCACCTCTCGCGGCCCCCGCTTCGCGGGTGCCACTCGAGATTGCCTGTGACACTTGGGTCTTTGGCTCGCTACTGGAGTAGCTGGGAGCCAACGCGCTGCTAGTGTGGAGTGTCCTTCCTGGAGAACCGGCTGCAGAGGAGGTGAGAGGCGCGGCGAGCGGGACTGCGAGGTCCAGCATCCATAGCAACATCGCCAGCTGGTTCCTCTTCCCGCCGCGCCGCGCCCCCTCCCAGTGCCACGCCCCCCCGCCCGGAAAGCTCTTCACCTCTCGCGGCCCCCGCTTCGCGGGTGCCGCTCGAGATTGCCTGTGACACTTGGGTCTTACGCTCGCTACTGGAGTAGCTGGGAGCCAACGCGCTGCTAGTGTGGAGTGTCCTTCCTGGAGAACCGGCTGCAGAGGAGGTGAGAGGCGCGGCGAGCGGGACTGCGAGGTCCAGCATCCATAGCAACATCGCCAGCTGGTTCCTCTTCCCGCCGCGCCGCGCCCCCTCCCAGTGCCACACCCCCTCGGCGTTCTTAGGCACACCTGGGTACGCGCATCGCGGGACGCGCGCGGGGTGAAGACCGGGCAAAGAGCGGGCCGTTCTAGGCCGTTAGAGGCCGGCAGAGACCGGACCGGGCCATCCCTCTGACGCTCTCTGCCCCCCAGCCCCCTTATACTTCCTCACAAGGGCGACCAGAACCTCAAGGAGTAAGTCTGCTCAACAAGGATTAAGGACTTTAGAAAAATTCTTCCCTAAGGCGAGTATCCAAGCTAGTAAATCTCAATCAGTCACAGAAACACACCCTGAGATGGGGCCCGAAAGCGTGTTTCTGGAGCAAGGGGATACCTCTACAACAGATGTTACCACACCCATTCCACTGGACGCCACTCATATGTCACTAATGGACAGCATTGATCAGACTATAGAGTCGGTCCTTCAGCAGTTGAGAACTCCCTTAACGCAGAGGGATAGGAACTCCTCCCGTCCATCTGGGACTTCTGATCTCTCTGCCACTCCGGATATTATGGGAACAGACTTGCAGGAAGCGGGGCAGGTTGCCCTGCGCACAGAGCCTCCAGGCAGTGGAATGGTACAACCCCCAAAAAGGAAAAGGTCCAGGAAACTAAAGAAGGCAAAAAGGGCCAAAGTTGATACAATTGAGCCAATCCATGATGTTAGTACAGACATTTCGGCTTCCCCTGAGCTTATTCTGTCAGGGTCTAGGTCAGATCACTCGGGCTCTCCAGCAGCTGCGGCCCCCTTACTGACCTCGGGCCCATTTATCTTTGGTGGGGTAACTTCTAACAGTACTGAGACACTAATCAATTCACTTACAGTAACCATCAAGGAATTGTTAACCCCCATCTCAGCCAAATTGGACGCCATAGAGAACAGACTCAAGGCCTTGGAAAACCATCATACAAGGAAGAGCCCTGGGCCAGCTACAGATGCCCCCGTGGCTGCCCAGGTCTGCTCTGGGAATAGACCGCCGTCCTCTGCACTGTCCCAGGTCCCCCATATGGCACTGCAGAGCACAATTGGTGCGTCGGCTTCTCAGACACACCCTGTGCCACCTCCAGCGCCTAGGCCCCCTGTCCCGGCCCCTAGGAGATCTAAGCAACTTCCTGCGCCACAATCAGGGGTGGCAGTGATCTCTACCAATGACACTACTGGTGGTACCACTCCCCCCCTTGATAGGCGCAGGGTGGTCAATCTGCCCCCAGAAGCAGTCCCATATACGGCAATCATGGTGGGAGTACCTGAGTTAACTGGCGATAAAAGGGAGTCTCAAGACTCACTACGAAATAAGGTTATAAGTTGGCTTAGTATTAACAGGCCGCTGCCACCAAACCTGAAAGGTGAGGTTTTGATGGTTAGGAGGATCCCTTGGATTGGCCTTACACAAAAGAACAGCGCAGGGGATTGTATTATCGTAAGTTTTAAAAGCCCACATGTCGCCAACTACATTTGTAACTGGCTCGTAAGGCCTGACAAGTCCAATATTGAATTAGTACCCCTATCACACTTCTACCCTAATGCTAACAGCACGGAGGGAGGGAGGGAGAGGGAGTGGACTAGAGTAGGCTTTGCTGTAGATGGCTCACGTTACAGACCAAGGCATTACTTACCACCTGGCCAGGCCAATTTTATTCATCACAACAGATTCTCCTGCTTAGATCAGGTCGACTGACCACAAACCGGGGAGGCTTCTTTCAGCCCTGGGAAGTTGCTGGCTGAGGTGCAAAGTTGCGGGGGTTGGAGCTCAGCCCCCACAACGGAACACGGCCCGCAGGATACCGTTAAAGATCAAACGGTCAACACGGATGATAGTCCGGGTCAATTGGGGCCCCCATCAAACACCGGGTCTGACCTTATCCTGCAACCTGGGGTGGCGGAATTGGTTGGGCCATCCGCCACCGCGGTTTGCAGTATTGTTCCCCCAGACACTCACCCACCAATAGCCGCTGTGCAACTTCCTACTGTAGGTCAAGGTACCCCACCATCAGATTCGGGGCTGAGAATTCTTTCCTGGAATGTGGCAGGAATTGCTAACAAGGCGGGTTCACCGGAGTGGGATCAGCTAGTAGGTAGCAGTGACATCCTCCTTTTGCAGGAAACATGGGCGAGGGGCACTTACTCCAGGAGAGGGTTTGAAATATTCGAAATCCCTGCCAAATGGAGTGGGAAGGGGAGGCCGTCAGACGGCTTGGCAATCTGGATTGCGAGTCACACTGGGTGCCAGGCAGAACAGGTGCTTACGTTCTCGCAAGACATTCAGTGGGTCAGGCTCACATGGCCTGGCGTACCACCGTGGGCTATTGTGAATGTCTACTCGAGACCAGTTGCCGCGCCAAATGAATCACCGACCCTAAACGAGCTATCCTCCTTTTTGAGTCAACTTCCGGGAGACTTCAAGGTGGTGCTTGGAGGAGACTTCAATTGCCACTTTGAACCCCTGGAAGGCCTACTGGAGGGTGCCCTCACGGCCGAGGATGACTACTGGGGGGTCCCTCCCTCGTCTTCCCCCCACCCCAAAGCTTGGTCCCCCCTAGCAATACAACTCATGTCCCTCACCCTGAACTACGCACTGAGGGCTTGTAATGGTCGCACCCCTTCCGATACCCCCTCAGTGTGTACCTTTAACAGAAGGGGCCATGAGTCGAGGCTAGACTATATCATGCTAGATATTACGCTCTGGCCAAAAGTCCTCGACTTTAGGGTAATAAAGAGGTATGATAGTGACCATAATGCCCTTTGCTTAAACATCCAGTGGCCACTGCCCCCAGTGGGCACATCAGTAGAAAGTGGTGGAGAAGACATGGGGGAATTGCTTCTTACAACCAACAGGCGCCGGGTTAAGTGGGGGAAGCTTGCGAGCTCTGAAGAGGCCATCAGCAAGCTCTATGAGTTGGCACTCCCTAGGTTCATGGAGGTGGACGCACTTCTAAATGTACCATGTACCCCAGAATACAATGAGAAACTGGGCATCATACATCAGGATTTAGTGAGGGACTTGGCCGAGCTATTTTACCCGGAGATGCCAGTCAGAAAGAAAAGGACCCATGTTCCCACCTGGTATACCTCTTCTTGTAGGGCAGCAAAATCTGAGCTTATTGCTGCAATAAAAGAGGGGTCAAATAAGGCCAAGGTACGTGACCTTAGGAAGCGTTACAAATCAGTGATGGCGACTGCTAGGACCGAGTGGGACTGGAACCATTGGCAGGACCTTCATGATGCCCTAAAAGTTAGGGACTCCCGGAAATTCTGGGCACTTGTAAACAATGGCACAGGGGAACTTAAAGAAGCAATTGAACACAACATCGCCCCTGAGGTGTGGGAGGCGCACTTTGGGGCACTTTATCAAGTCACTAACTCCTGCCCTGATACATCCCTTTTGGCGCCCTCAGGCTCCCAAGACTCTTGTATGGAACTATCCCTGGGGGAAGTGGAGGCGGCCCTAGAGCACTTATCGCTGGGGAAGGCGCCAGGTCTGGACAGGCTACCCGGGGATCTTTTTAGGCACCACCCGGACATCTGGGGCCCATACCTCCTTATTCTTTTTAATGCCATTTTAGGAGGTATGGCAATCCCCGGGTCTTGGCTGGGGGCAGAGATTGTTCCGATCCACAAGAAAGGATCCACTCTGCTCCCCGCCAACTACAGGCCTATTAGCCTAATAGACGTACCCCAAAAGCTTTTTGCGCGCCTCATCCTTAACCATCTCCTGGACTGGGTGGAGGACAATGACATCATGAGCCCCCTCCAGGCTGGCTTCAGAAAGAACACGTCGACCATGGACCAGATCTTCCGCCTCCTTCTCCTATATTGGAAGACGGTTACGTTAGAGGGAGGAAGGCTGTACATGGTCTTCGTGGATCTGAGGTCAGCCTTTGACCTAGTCCCAAGAGGAAAACTATGGGAGGTTCTGCAAAAGCTAGGAGTACCCCCCCACCTCCTTAATATTATCATCAGGTTGCATGAGAACAACTATGCACAAGTGAGGTGTGGGAGGGATGGTAAGCTCTCGGGCAAATTCCCGGTCCGCCGAGGAGTCAGACAGGGCTGTGTCTTGGCGCCGACCCTGTTCTGTCTTTTCATTAACAGTGTCATCCAACATCTTGACACTGTTAAGGACAATGATGCTCCACTTTTGGCAGGCAGGAGGGTTCCGGCAATAATGTTTGCTGATGATACCCTCCTGCTTTCCAAATCCCCCATGGGGATTCAGAGGATTGTGGATGGTTTTGGCCTTTTCTGTCACCAACATGGGCTGGAGGTGAACACGGAAAAAACTAAGTACATGATCTTCAACCCCCCCTGCCAAGGCCAGACCAAATCCTAAATTGGGGGATGTTAGTCTTGAGAGGGTTTCAACCTTTATATACTTGGGGGTAACACTCGAAGAAAACCTTTCATGGGACTGCCAGATAGCGAGATCCAGGCTGAAACTTTCCCAGTTATCGGGTGCAATCCTGAAGGTGGCTAACAACTCCACCTTTAAGCCTGTAAGCCCGGCCCTGGAAACATACAGGTCCCAAGCGAAGCCAGCAGCCATGTATGGTAGTGAGCTGAGGGGACACAAAGCAGGGAAGGCCCTGGCAGGTGTGGAAAACTGTTTTCTGAGACGCTTACTTGCTCTCCCGCAAGGTACGCCACTCCTCCCCTTAAGACTCGACTTGGGCCTTCCCTCTGTTGCTGAAGACCTTTTGTCGAAACCCGTGAAGTTCTGGCATCGGGTATGGACCACCGTGGAACTGCACCATTACAGACAAGACCTTATGCATGTAATGAGGCTGAATGCCAACAGCAAAATTCCCTGGCTGGCTTTTATCAAGGCGGAACTGTTTAGCCTGAACTTGCCAGACTTATGGGATGACCCAGCCCAGGGATGTCAAAGGATCACGCGTAAATCTCTTGCACAGCTGTATAAAAATAAAAACCTTGTTGATATGGACAATGCTCATAATAGCGGCACCCTGACGGGACGTTTTATGGTATCCAAAAATTCTTATGCTTTTGAACCCTTTATGGATTTTATTTTTCCTCTTCTGGCAAGGAAATTGTTCCTCCAATGGAGGTTTGGTACACTCCCCACCAAAGTATTTACCAGCAAATGGTCTTCAGGGGGTGACAAACTTTGCCCATGTTGTAAAGCCCAGGATGAAGACGACCTACACATAATGTTTGTTTGCCAGGCTTACCAGAGTCCCAGGAAGCGTTGGATAGCACCGTTGTGTCGGAACCTGGGCTTCAGGAAATACCTGCAGGCCTACAGGGTCATGAAAACGAACACTTTGGGCCACATTGTCTTTGCGGTCTCAAAATTCTTAATGGCAGCATGGATAATAAGGAAGAAAATGTCCCCCTAAACTGGTGTTACCTTGCATTTTTTAGTCCATGTGGGTTCAGCAGAAATTTGTATATGTAAATACTGTCTTTTATATATATGTATGTATTTTATTTTATTGCATCTTTTATGGCCCATGTGGCCGAAATAAAGAATTTTTGGAATTGGAATTGGATATGAACATAATGTCCTTCCCCCCCTGCAGAGACTGAGGCGAGATGTAGCAACTTGGAAAACACTCCCACTCTCTCTGCTGGGTAGGGCAGCGCTGTTTAAAATGATGGCATTGCCGCGTTGTCTACATGTATTGCAGAATTCACCGGATTTGGTCCCAGCGAGATATTTTAAGGAAATAGAGCCTACAGAGGGAGTTGCTCCGAGACGGCAGACCACGCATAGCTTTGCAAAAACTAGTTTTGAGTTGGTATGATGGTGGGATTGGACTCCCGAATGTTAGGAAGTACTACTGGGCTGCCCAATTAGCTGCAATCAACCATTGCACGTACCGCCGAGGGGATGACCCGGGATACAGAATGGATACTACCGTGTGGTAACTACAACATGGCTCTATACACTAGGGCCTTTTTTCTTTTGTCTGTATGATGTAAACAACAAAACAATAAAGTTTTGTGTTTAAAAGTTTACCCTGCACCTCACACTGCTAAAACGTTGGGGAATTAATGAAAGAAAAATTTCCGAGTACAACAAGAGATTCTTCCACAGTCCACCGCCTAAATCTGGTATGTAGTCTTAAGTCAGAGACATTGCATTGCTCATGCGTGCAACTGTAATGGAGATAAACAATGACATTTTTAAACACAAAACTTTATTGTTTTGTTGTTTACATCATACAGACAAAAGAAAAAAGGCCCTGATGAGATTCCCGGAACTGGTTTCCTGTAATCGAAACGCGTCGGCATACTTGGAGGCACAGGCACAACTGGAGGCATATTTGAAGGAATAATTTACTCACAAGAACTATTTGTTAGCTTTAACACCATGAAAGAGTATCATTGATTTGACTCAATTTCTTACGCTCTCCTTCCTTCTTGCCTTTCTTTTCCTCCTTTTGATTTTGTCTCTCATTTATTGAGATTAAGTACACATCAATTTAATGTGTTTTTTGTTGTGATGATGTTTTTTTGAGTTTGTGTAGATACATTGTGACATGTTTTGTTTATAAAATGGTTTGTATAGTATTGTAAATATATGTACAGTTTGTCCTATCTTTGCTAATGAATATATATGTAAAGTAAAAAAAGAAGTCAAAGGTATAAAATATAAGTACCTGGTCAGAATTCAATAAAGAGTATTCTTGACCTTCATTAATTGTTCTTTTTTTTTTTTAAAAGAGTGGTCTAGGTGTAGTAAATGTCCTCTCCACTGTTCTTCTCTTGCTAGACTGTACTACGTTACCTATGACATCATAGAATGCCAGGGTGTCCCTCTAGCTGACTGTGCCTTTCTATTACTTACTGTGGCAGTTGGTCATCTGAGGCTGAGCTGCTTACAGCTGGCTCCTGGTGGGGTTTCCCTTACAACTTAACCGGTCTGTCTAACCTGGAAGGAACCTGCAATAAAGGATCTTAACTTATCAAGTGGACTCTGCATCTTTCATTTACCACACTAGGCATTTGTGTGTTTTTTGCATTTATAAATGGTCCAGCCTTGTCCACGTCCAAAAAGGGCCTAACTCCTTTGGGCTACTCATATATAACAGCATCAAAGACTCATCACTATGCCGAAGATACTCCACTCTAATTCAAAGTCTCCTCTGCTTCATACATAAAACACCTCAAACAATGCTTGCACATCATCCAAAACTGGTTGTTCGAGCGCCTACCTGAATCTCAACCCAACCAAGATAGAATTCTTATTATTTGCCAAGAACAACCAACAACATACAGTACAAACCTGGCTCAATGACATGAAACTTTGCGGCTTCAAACCCCAACTCGCACCGAATGCCAAATCCCTTGGATTAACCTAGAACACTAATCTTTCCATCAAGGAACACACTTTAGGACTGCCTGGCACCAACTCTCTTTCCTAAAGAAGGTCAAACTGTTTCTTCCACAGATTTCAGAACTGCTGTTTAAGCCCTTGTACTTTAGCACGTGGACGGTGGTAATTTCCTACTCCTGGCCTAATAGAGTCCACATTGGTAAACCATATGAGCATCCTACATGCCGCGACATGTTTCATCCAGTGCCTGAAGAAATATGATCACATCACCACCATCCCGATGAACCTCCATTGGCTCCCCTTGGCAACCTGCACTGTCTTAAAAACAAGTTGCATCATTTACAAAGCCATCACAACCAGCATTCTACCTTATCTTGCAGACAAGCTCGCCATCTCTGTGGATCTTGGCACATCCACAGACAGAACACCATATGACTCCAGTCTAAGAAGTGCAAAAAAGAACAAACAGGACAACAGGTATTTTCCAGCTATACACCGAGGATCTGGTACAACATCCCTGTATCCATCAGGACCACCTCAATGGTGTTTCAATTTAGGAAAACGTTGAAGATTCACCTCTTTTAACAACACTACATCACAATGCATTACAGTCAACAACTTGGCTTCTATTGCTTGTTGACTTTCATCGAGCATTTGACCATGAACAGTGTTCTGCTGCCTTTTGGCTAGGTTCACTCTATGGAAATGCCAGTAATATACATATATACACATGGTTCTAAGCATACTCACTCTCGACTAATGGCAATTTTACCGCAAGCCCAACCTCGTCTAAACAGGAAGCATGTAGTAGGAAGTCAAACAAACAGGAAATAGCTAGAATCACACCACCACCAATTAGTACAACGGAACAAGCCGAACAAGATTTCTGAATGGTGGCCAGACAAGCGTCATATCAACTCTGCTCAGTGTTTAAGCATGAGCATTTTTAGGGCTTTTTGAGAACAGACCACCTGTGAATACACTTTTCAATTGACGAGGATAGTAATGAGTTGCACAGATGAGATATCCAGTACCAAATGCATTGACAGATACCCAACAAAAGAGCCCCTTGGTCTACACCTAGAACTGAGACATCCACGGTGACCATGGCAGCCACACAAAACAAAGCTTCCTTGACGAAAGCAGATCTTAAAGCTTGCCTACAAGATCTACAAAAGGAAGGAAAGTACAGCCGAAAGACCAAGATGGCAGACATTATGAAGGACTTTGCCGGGCTCATCTATAATCTCAGGTAAGATGTGAAGCAGAAGTGTGCCACATATGTGAAGAATGAGGAGAAACTGCAGAAACTTATAGCAGTGGGACAATCAATAAAAAAGGGAAATTTTGTCATGGGAATATACTGTTACGGCATTGCAACTGAAAAGTGAAAAGTTGGAGAATCGGATCGGAAGTACACTATCGAATGAGAAACAAGAAAATGGTGGAAGCTTTCAATGTGGTGGAAAATGTACAACACCTGTTCACCTGGATATTGCTATCGAAGGAGGGGAATGATATTGGTACTGAGAGAGCACAAGTAGTGGGTCCTAGAAAACCCTCCAACAACAAAAGATCCCGAGACATCTTGGCTAGATGACCTCCTTCTAGCAAAAGGATCATACATATGAGCGATGCAAGAATTGCAGGTCATATTTCAGGAGGATTCAGTGCTAGTGCTGCAGGACTTAGCACTAAGTACTTTTAGAAAAAGTAAATCATGGAAAGTAGTAACATAGGGATCAGTGCAGAATCATGTGGTACTGGTAAAAGAGTTACTATGACTATCTCCATTGGGGACAAGGAAACCGGAGCATTAAAAATATACACAGACTGGAGATGGCACAGCGCCCTTTCAAGAGGTAGATGCAGATGGTCAGGAAAGTAAAGGGTGTATAAGGAAGGTCAAAGAGTGTGATGCCCACCCTGGGTGGACGCCACTAAAGAGAAACTGTAGTCACTGTAATATATTGAACAGGCAGCATATGTCAGGTTTTAAGAGCGGAGAGCAGTTCAAAAGGGGGTCGAACATAGGACCACAGCATAAGAGGGTGGGACACTGGGCCACAAGATGAAAATATGATACCAGGGCTCCCATGTGTACTGAGGTGGGATGCTCGAAGTGATAAATAATGTTATATTTTGATCCAATACGATTTATTGAGGATTTCTGGGTTAATTATTGAAAGGTGCAATAACGGGGGTTCGTGCATTGACATTACGTGAAGAAAGAAAGTGGGACATTGTATTCTGGGAGATGTAGTAGCATGATGCATATCAGAGCGGAAGTGTAATAGTGTAGTCATTTAGTCCGTTGTTGAGCACAGGATGAGATCCGTGTTTAAACATAAATCACCTGGAAGTAGTTAACGAGGGCAGGAAGATAAAAACGCTAGTTACGATAGTTTGAGTTTGCTTGTAACTGGGACATGTGTGCTTTGGCACTTTGAAAAAGAATATGGCTGGAATGAAATGCGTCGAGTTGTGTCAACTCAGACCAGTACTTTTCGAAACACGATGTTAAGATATTAGAGAGATCAACATGCCATGGTAAGCGTCCAGCAGTGGCTACAAGTTACTGGGCTTTAAACTAGCTAGATTGCTTTCTTTAAGTAAGGGGGGTCACCTCCGGGCAAATGCACTGTGTTGAAGTCGTAGAAATAATAAGGGTGCTTAGAGCATGGAAATGATGTAACATGTTGGTGGTTATTTTATGGACACAGATCTAGTAAACTATTAAAAGGTTATTGTACTGAATATGACCTCTGGGAAGAACAGATGCTTTTTAAAAAAATTTTTTTTAGTTTAGAGTGAAGTGTTTCATTACGTCGACAGAGACTTTTTTTTAACAGACATGGGTTTGTAAAATATAAAATATATGTTATTGTGCTTGTATTTCCAGATGCCCCTGACAAAGGGAACCTTTTTCCCGAAATGCATTGGGTTGTGACAATAAATCATGGCATGTGGAACCCACTTTTGCTGCTGTGCTTTTGTGAATGTGGATGTTAAGCATTGCTCGGATAAAATGGATTGAATAAGCAGACAAGTATGAAGCTGAAAAGTAAAGATGAAATAATATGATAAACTCAAAAGATAAAATACATGAATTTGATTCATTGGATTCAAGCAGTCTTGGCTGTGCAGCTTGGTGAAACCGTAATTAGTTCCTTCATATTTTGTAAAAGTAAAGTGCGCCATACTGCTATTGCTACAATAGTTAATTGTGGATGTGTTAACAATTGGTGAGTGCACTGGCGACTGGTGGTGTGTGTTGGTGGTGTGTGTGCCTGTAGAAATTGTGCACTGATTGCTGGTGGTGTATGTGCCTAGTGGAAGTGTGCACTGCTGCCGGCTGGTGGTGTGTGGGCCTGGTGGAAGTGTGCACTGACGGTTGGTGGCGTGTGTGCCTGGTTAAAGCGTGCACTGGCAGCTGGTGGTGTGTGTGTGTCTGGTGAAAACGTGCACTGACGGCTGGTGGTGTGTGTGTGTTCCTGGTGAAAGCGTGCACTGATGGCTGGTGGTGTGTGTGTGTGCCCGGTGAAAGCATGCACTGACAGTTGGTGGTGGTGTGTGCCTGGTGGAAGGGTGCACTGACGGCTGGTGGTGTTTGTGCCCAGTGAAAGCATGCACTGATGGCTGGTGGTGTTTGTGGCCAGTGAAAGCGTGCACTGAAGACTGATAGTGTCTGTGCCTGGTGAAAGTGTGCACTGAAGGTGTGGTTGTGTGTGTGGTTGTGTGTGTGTGTGTGTGTGTGGTTGTGTGTGGTTGTGTGTGTGTGTGAGTGTGGTTGTGGTTGCGTGTGTGGTTGTATGTGTGTGGTTGTATGTGTTGTGGTTGTATGTGTTGTGGTTGTGTGTGTTGTGCTTGTATGTGCGTGTGTGGTTGTGTGTGGTTGGGTGTGTGTGTGGTTGTGGGTGTGTGTGGTTGGTTGTGGTTGCGCGTGTGGTTGTATGTGTGTGGTTGTATGTGTGGTTGTATGTGTGGTTGTGTGTGTTGTGGTTGTGTGTGTTGTGCTTGTATGTGTGTGCGTGGTTGGGTGTGTGTGTGTTTGTGGGTGTGTGTGTGTTTGTGGGTGTGTGTGGTTGTGTGTGGTTGCGAGTGTTGTGTTTGTGGTTGTGTGTGTGGTTGGGTGTGTGGTTGTGTGTGTTTGGTTGTGTGTGTGGCTGTGTGTGTGGTTTTGTGAGTGGTTGTGTGTGTGGCTGTGTGTGTGGTTGTTTGTGTGGTTGTTTGTGTGGTTGCGGTGTTGTGTGTGGTTGTGTGTAGTTGTGGGTGTTTGGTCTGTGTGTGGTTGTGTGTCTGTGTGGTTGTATGTGTTTGTGGTTGGGTGTGGTTGTGTGTATGATTGTGTGGTTGTGGTTGGGTGTGGTTGTGTGTGTGTGGTTGTGTGTGTGTGGTTGTGTGTGCGTGTGTGGTTGTGTGTGTGTGGTTGTGTTTTGTGTATGTGGTTGTGTGTGTGTGTTGGAAAACAAGGAAGTATCTGTGAGGCCTGCACATATAACATGACTACATTTGTCCTTCACTGGGAACCAAACACCCAATTGTAGCGCCTGACTCAGAGGATAGCGTTGCAGAGCAGTCTGAGGCTTACGCAAGGGAGGTGGTGTGGGCTAGTAATCGGCATTTGCAGGTGCGCAAAATAACACTCAATAATTGATTGTTCAGTCTGTACTTTGCTTTATAAAAGTAAGAGTACATTTATTAAACACACACACTACTCGATACTATGCACCAATTTACAAATATACATAAGCTGTTGGAATTACTTTGTGACATTGCAGATCATCTCCACCCCTCCTGGGGGGTGGGGTATAGTACCACCACTCCCATGTATGCACATCATCTTGCCCCCAATGCAGTGAATTAGACTTAACCTGGAGGGAGGGCCATGCGCACTGGCACCATGCCAGTGGGGACTCCCCCCATTACCTCAACAAGCCTTAAACAGGGGTACACCTGCCTTGGTGACTCATGACCCTGACTGAGCATCTCCTACTGACCATACAGTATCCACCTCTTCATCTTAAGGACTAACAGTCTGGGGTCTTCACCTAAGCGCAGCAGCAAGAATACATGTTTACTCACACTTTAGAATGACAGTACTCAGCACATTTGGATATCATAAAAATGCAGTGCAATGACAACCCCTAAAGGCATCACAGATGATCACAGGATTAAGTTATAAATACAGTCAGACACTCTAGCAGGAGTGTCTAGCCACTTAAATCCACTTTGCTTATGACATCACCTTACACCAATATTTCACATTGAAGTCAGTCCCTCTAAAGAAATAATGTTACTAAAAGCATTTGTGGTGCAATTACACCTCTTCACCTCCAGGGAAAGCCTTCCTCCAGACATCCACCACCTCAGCCTTTCACTTCCAGAAGCACTTTTCAATCACCCTCAGCTGAAGAACAAAAGTTCCAGCCCAGAAGGTTTAAAATGCATGCTGAGCCCTTGAGGGGTTATTCTCTCCAATTCCCCAAGGCACTTAGGGTGGGACTTTTCTTCTTTGGGCTGGGGGAGGCTGTGTTGCTCCTGCAGCTCCCCCTGCCCCTCTTTCAACAAATTAGGGTGACCCCCCTCCTCTGGGAGCCACCAGCACCAGAACAGCAGACTTCCAAATGCCTGGAAAGCCATTATAGAGCGATTGTGCTCCTATTTCTGCATAATAGATGAGCGGCTCTCCCGCTGTGCAGGGGAGAGCCGCGATGTGTGCCCCAGGTTGCTGCGGACGTTGGTGGGAGGGTCTGGCTCCACCCGGACCCTCAGGTGAGTCATTCGGCTCGGGGAGCCCACCACCGGCCGATCTTCCGATTTTCTGGGGCCAGGTCCCGCCCAGGCCCCTGGCACCTCTCGCTCCTCTTGGAGGGGGGGGGTAGGTCCCCTCCGGGACCCCTGCATGCCCAATCGTTGGGGGGCAGCCTGGGGAACCTACCCCCGGCTGCCCTCGCCGGCTCTCCACCCGGCCAGCACCCTTGCGTGCTGCCGCGGGAGCCGCACACTCAGTTCTGGTCTGCCCGCTCCGGCAGGCAGACGCGCAAGGCTTCTCCGGCCCTCGGGGGAAGGCGGCGGCACTCCCCCAGCCTCCTCCTCTGTTTCAGGGCCTGGGGATGGGGTCCCGGGCCCCTGGACATCTTCGGGGCGGGCGTGACAGCGCTCCCCCCATCCTAGACACTGTGGGGCCCAGAGATGGGGTCCCGGGCCCCTCCTCCCGTCTTCTTTGCGGTGGGCGCAACGGCACCTCCCGCCCCCACCTCCTCACACGGGGCCCGAAGTTGGACACACAGGCCCCTTCCTCCCACATCTCTTCACGGGGAGCGTGACGGCACTCCCCAGCGCAGGATTCAGCGGGGGCCAGGGTGGGCTCCTGGCACCCCGTGGGGGCATCTTCACCCCGGCTTTACTTTTTTGGGGAGGGCAGCCCCTGGGACCTGTAACACACCCCGGGGACATCTCTGAAACCAGCGGCGGAACCCTAGGCGCTTCGTCGTCGGTCTTCTTAGGGGTCAAAGGTCGCCTACCTTCCGGGGGCCCACCTCCACCCCTGGGGGTCTGATCTGCCCCATTTACGCGACTTCTTGCTCCTGGTGGTGCTCCCCAGCCACTGGGAGCACTCTCCTTCGTTCTCCGGGTCTCCCAGAGGGTGCATTCTGCAGAGAGCGGTCTTCAGTGGCTCCCTGCGCCTCTTCTTCTGCGCCCGGTCCTGGGCTCTTCTTCTGGCGAGGTTAGGGGCCTGGGGGGCAGTCAGGGGTGTCCACCTTCCAAATGCCCATTGAGCCAGGCTCCAGCACCTTTCCCCTCAGCAGACCACACCCCATAGAGAGCTTCTCCTCCTGTGCAAGTACTTTTAAAAGTTGAGTAGGGGGCTGGCAGGAAGTCTCTGTGTGTCCTATCAAACATAGACACATCACTTCCCTGCCCTTGCTCCCTCCTTCTTGGCCAGTTTCTGGGTTGTTCAAACATGGCGTCGTCCAGTCGCCACATGGCCTCTGAAACCCAACTCCTTCCCCCCTCACTGCCTTCCCTCCTTGGTGCAACCTGGTGCCTGGCACCCAGCGACAGCAGTTGATGGATTGGCTTGTAGCTCCACCTATCTTTTCTCCTTGGAGGGAAGATCTTTGCTCTGGGAAGAAAGGTCATTATTCTAACCTGCCATGGCCAGACCCCAGCCAGGGATTCAGAGAAATATGACATTTCTGGATGACCCAAAAGCAGTACAAATATGACTTTGGACTCTGCAGAATACTCATTTTCACATCAGTTACACTGGACATTAGTGCGTGTCTGGAATCTGTAGGTTTTGTGGAAGTCATTTTAGCCATGGGCCCCACATCCCCTATAGGGAATAATGAAGTGAAAACACAGTAAAACACACTGACTTTCCCTGGCATGTTCCTTCCCAGGGTATAAAGCCTATTCCATGTCATCACCCAATTCTGCATAAGTCCTGCCACACCATTCACTCTGTAGCTGCTCCTGGACTGCGCACGCTAGGAATCTCCCCTGCGCAGCCCCTACTCGTGTGCACACGCATGTACAGTCGTGTCTGCATGTAACCAGCACGGTGTCCCATACTCCAGCTGCTGCGCAGCGGGCTAGTCAAGCCAGGGGTACACCAGTAAAATCTCCATTCAGTCTCCTTCATTATGAGTTCACTGTGGGTGAGTCCCAGATTATGAGGTTCCCCCAGAGTAAAAGCTCCACAATTAGGTGCTCAAAAAGCGAAAAATCCGGGCAGCCCACAGTGTCAGAACCACCTTCTAACAGTGTGGTTGTGTGTGTGGTTGTGTGTGGTTGTGTGTGTGTGTGTGTGGTTGTGTGTTTGTGTGTGTAGTTGTGTGTGTGGTTGTGTGGTTGTGTGGTTGGTTGTGTTTGTGTGTGGTTGTGTGTGTGGTTGTGTGAGTGGTTGTATATGTGTGTGGTTGGGTGTGGTTGTGTGTGTGTGTGTTTGTGTGTGTGTGTGGTTGTGCGTGTGGTTGTGTATGTGGTTGTGTGTGTGGTTGTGTGTGTGTGGGGTTGTGTGTGGGGTTGTGTGTGGTTATGGGTGTGGTTGTGTGGTTGTGTGTGTGTGTGTGTGTGTGGTTGTGCGTGTGTGGTTGTGTGTGTGTGGTTGTGTCTGTGTGGTTGTGTCTGTGTGGTTGTGTCTGTGTGGTTGTGCCTGTGTGGTTGTGCCTGTGTGGTTGTGCCTGTGTGGTTGTGCCTGTGTGGTTGTGCCTGTGTGGTTGTGCCTGTGTGGTTGTGCGTGTGGTTGTGGTTGTGCGTGAGGTTGTGGTTGTGTGTGTGTGTGACAGTAATACTAAAAGCATCTCAAAATAAAGGAACACAAACAACGAGTTTGTGGAAAGAAAATGCACATTGTAAGTCAAACGGGCGCAGCAAAGCATTAACACAACAACATGTTCTTTGATGTTTGATGTTGTTTGAACAAGAACATCAAAGGGGCGCTGCTAAAGTAATCGAGGGCGAAAGTGATCTCGGGCGCTCAATGAGTATGACGAGGTTTGCAATTTGGCGCCTCGGCTCCTAAGTCCGAGCCCGTGCACATGCACTGTAGTTCTAGGCTGGCCAGGCTGGCCATGGTAGCATTTTTTGAGCCCTCACTAAATGTCTCGTCAGACCAACGCATGCGCCGGGTCAGGCGAGACCTAAAAAAGGACAGGTCCACAGCAAGACCCATGGACGCCCTGCAGTCCAGAGGGCAATTAAGGGGTAGAGCCACCACTCGCAGAAGAATTCCTTCCGGAGGCAGTTCACAACTAACAGTGTACCACACCTCGCTTGCTGCACAGCAACCAAGCCACTGCACTACAATTATATGGTAATACACACGGCAACAGAGACAGTTCTTTCATGGACTTACTCGTGGAAGGGGAGCAGCACCAATAAAGCTGCGCACATCGTCAAGTGACTGCGCACCACAACACCCCTGCAACTTGACACCGGTAAAGGGCAGAATCGGGGACAAAATAAATATTGAATTGAAAAAATAGAGACATTCCAGTACCAACCATTAGATGGCAGAATAATGCACAACATATAAATCCAGAAGGACCCACACTGTAAAACACCCTTGGCTCTCCTAGGTCTGAGCTCTTCATGGTAAGAGATGAAAGATGTTCTGACGATTACTCCTTCCAGTGATGATGGTCATCGCCAGGAACTGGAAAAGACAGTAAGCACCCATAATGGACAAGTGATATTTGAAACTGAGGGACGCAATGGCCACAGAAATGTGTACAACTCATGTGACCGAAAGGAAGTACGTTATTGGGACTATGGAAATTGCTGGTCACATATATGGAGTAAGGGAAAATCTTGAGTGGACATGCCCTCCGAGGCTTAGGGCTCCGAGGCTGCTTGATCAGGAGTGTACAGATGCAATATGAATAATGTTGAACATTACAGGATGTAGTCATTAGAATCGTTCTACTGACACTCCGCCAGACCGGGTAGGTGGGAAGGAGGTGGGTATACCTTGTTTAGGGGACTGTGGATTTAAGAGGAGGGAATATACAGGATCACAAGAATTGGTTGCTATTACATTTGCGGCTCACCGCTGACCATTTAAGAAGCTTGGGGCCATATGTATCAAACTCTGATTTTGCGATTCTCAATTTGCGATTTATTGCAAATCGCTATTTGAGAATTGCAAAACGCTATGTATGTAGGATTTGTAAATATTTTTGTGAATCCTACATATTCCTTAATTGCAAATTGCGATTTGCAATTAAGGAATACCTCCCCATTCATTCCTATGGGCCTAGAGGCCCATAGAAATGAATGGGAAGACATTCTCAATTTGCATTTCTCAATTAGAGAATTGCAAATTGAGTACGAAATCCTCCTGAGGCGGAAGCCGGGAGTTTTTGTTGTGTAACTTTTAAACTTATTGTCACCTATTTACCTGTTTTTAAAAAAGCACTCACTCGCTCAATAGGACCCCTGGACCTGTCCTCTGAGCATAGCGCACAGCCGATTGAAGGCTGATTGCCGACCCAAAACTCCAAACATTTGCCGCCGGCGAGCCGCGTGACCACGCCCACTTTGAGGCCACGCCCACCGCCACTCACATATAAGCGCTGAACACAAGCGTTTCAGGTCAGAAGCACGAAATCCTCCTGAGGCGGAAGCCAGGAGTTCTTGTTGTGTAACTTTTAAACTTATTGTCACCTATTTACCTGTTTTTTAAAAAGCACTCTCTCGCTCAATAGGACCCTTGGACCTGTCCTCTGAGCATAGCGCACAACCGATTGAAGGCTGATTGCCGACCCAAAACTCCAAACATTTGCCGCCGCCATCGCCGGCGAGCCGCGTGACCACGCCCACTTTGAGGCCACGCCCACCGCCACTCCAGCCTCTTGATAATCATGTGCTTTCACCGTACGCGCAGCAGACGGGCGCAGCGGGCGCGCCGTTTGCGCGCCTAAGGCAAGCCTGTCTGCGCCCGTCATCGCCAAGTCATCGCCTCTCGCCAGTCCCCCTGGCCTTATTCCATCAACACCCCTTCATTACGACAGGGAGCAACTACTTGCCTGGAACCCCGGACGATCCTGCGCAAACATTACAGGTACGCCTGGTCTCACATGCCTCCAATGTCAAAATTGTGATTTTACTACTGCTAACCCCTACACCATTCGACAGCTACTAGAACCTGTCAATACCACCCCCATTACGTTTCTCCATCTCAACGTTAGGTCACTACCCAAACACCACCTTGAGGTTAATACCCTCATTCTGGACGAAAATCCTGACATCCTCTTCCTCTGTGAAACCTGGTTACGGGATGGCACCTCTGCCATACCCAACCTTACACTACCAGACGACTACCTTATGTCAACCATCAATAGGGATGGAAGAGGAGGTGGCATCGCCATAATCTATAAGAAGTTGTTTTCTTGTTCTTTCGTCAAGGAAGAACTGCCCGACTGTGAAAGCGCCCACTTTAAAATCACTATAAATCCGAACTTCACTGTGTCGGGCCTTTACATCTATCGCCCACCTGCCCCGCTTCAAAATTTATTGAGGCTCTTCTTGAGACAGCAACCTCTCTTATAACAAAAAACTCAAACTTCACCATTCTAGGCGATCTCAACCTGCACTTTGACCTGCTTAACGACGTTACGATCAAAAATCTTCTTGCAGATCTCTCCGCACTGCAACTCAACTCTCTTATTCTTACTCCGACGCACCTAGCTGGTCACATTTTAGACCCAGTATTCACAAACATGGAGAAACTTACATCAGATATACCCGTTCCGATGGGATGGACAGATCACCACCTCATAAAACTGTCCATACTAGTCAATAAAAGCAGGCACAAAACAGCATCGACCCGTCGTCTAAAAAGACCATGGCACAAACTGCCCCACAGTGACCTCCATACCACCCTTGGAGAATTCCACCATGACACCAATTCTGACATCAACGCCAACTATAGCGCCTTTCATGATTGGATCACGGGAGGGCTAGATGCCCTCATTCCAGCAAAATGGTCGATAGGACGCAACTCCCCATCCAACCCTTGGTATAATGACACCCTCAAAAACATGCGCAAAGACTGCAAAAGAGCGGAGCGCCTTTGGAGAAGGGACTATAACAGCGAAGATAAATCCAACTATCTACTAAAACAAAAAACATACCACAAAGCCATCCGTGCTGCGCGAACTGCCTTCTATGCTGACAAAATTGAATCCAGTCCCACCCCTGCCAAGGAAGTTTTTAAACTTGTTCAAGAACTTCAGAGTGGCAAATCCCCCCTCCCTAATATCTCCTCCGCACAACAATGCGAAGATCTTGCTAGGTTTTTTGTCGACAAGGTACAGAAAATATATACCTCTTTTCCTCAGCATTCCCCTAACCCTACCAATAGCCTTTCTCCTTCTTCCAATTATTCTACCTTGACTCACATCCCGGAAATTTCCGATGATAACCTCATTAGACTTTTCCAAAAAGTTAAATCTGGTTCACCGGCTGACCCTATGCGCCCGGCTCAATTCTTAGAATCTCTCAACTTCTTTCTACCCCCACTCACCTCTATGCTGAACCTTTCCTTTACCTCTGCGAGCGTACCATCTGCCTGGAAACAAGCGTGGGTTTCACCCATCATCAAGAAACCCACCCTCGACCCATCGAAACCGGAGAATTTTCGACCAATCTCCCTGCTTCCATGGCTGTCTAAGCTCGCTGAGGCACATGTGAACAGCACTCTATCTCAGCACATGGTCAACAATAACATCCTGGACCCATCCCAAAATGGGTTCAGACCAGACCATAGTACTGAGTCTGCTCTCCTGGCCACCACAGAGCACCTCCGAACAATTTTAGATGCCGGTCAAAGTGCTGCGCTGATTCTTCTCGACCTCAGCGCGGCCTTTGATACGGTATCCCATGACATCCTCCTCAATCGTTTGGAAACATTTGGAGTGTCTGGCCATGCTTTGGATTGGTTCCGTTCTTTTCTCAAAGACAGATCCTTTCGGGTCTCTGCTCCCCCCTTTCTATCCAAACCCCACCCTATTGCACAGGGAGTTCCGCAGGGCTCTGCATTGAGCCCATCCCTCTTTAATCTTTACGTCCAGCCTTTGGCGGCAGTGGCCAAAGAGTGGGGCCTGACATTAGTGTCGTACGCCGACGACACTCAGCTGGCCATCGCACTTACAGAAGCCCCTTCCATCTCATCCTCCAGTTTTAAAAACGGTCTTTCCGCGGTTGCTCAATGGATGACTAATAACTGTCTACAGCTTAATGCTGGCAAAACAGAGGTGCTACTCCTTGGCAAAAACACCAGCCTCTGGAATGAGCATTGGTGGCCATCCTCCCTAGGCACCATCCCATCTCCCAAATCCCTAGTGAAAAACCTAGGAGTCTGGATGGATGCCTCACTCAATTTTCAGGCCCACACCAAAAAAGTTGCTGGCACCTGTATCGGCCTGCTGAGGAGTCTTAGCCATATACTAGGCTTCTTCGACGCCAAGACTCGCCAACTTATCATTCAAGCCACCATCCTTTTGCGTCTTGACTACGCCAATGTTCTCCTTCTTGGCGCCAACAAAAGTGAGGTAGCACGACTCCAACGCGTGCAAAACTCTGCGGCTAGAACTCTAGTCGGCCTCCCCGCAGATGTTCAGCCAGAGCGACCATACAAAAACTACACTGGCTACCCGTCGACTCCAGAATTAAGTTCAAGGCCCTCATCATGACCTTCAAAACCATCAAACTGGATACCCCCCCACTGCTTCGACCACTCCTCACCCCCTACGCGCCGTCACGTACCCTGCGATCCTCAAACCAAAACCTCCTATGCGTTCCACGCATAAAACTCTGCCGCATGGGCGGCCGCTCTTTCAGGTTCCTTGGAGCTAAACTATGGAACTGTCTGCCACAACACATCCGCTCCATAGAAAGCCTACCGGCGTTCCGGAAAGCAATTGAAACGTTCCTATTCCCTCTCCCCTAATTCCCTTCCACCCTCTCCCGCTCAGACCAGGGTCTGTGGTTCTTAGCGCCGGGACGCCTCATTGCTGGGGCAGCAGTTTGCGCTCTACCAAAACAATAGAATAGAATAGAATAGAATAGAATAGAATAGTATACAATTTCAAGCTGTGCCAGGGTGTCAAAGGGACACCCTGTTGCACCCCTGAAATGTGCATGTGTGCACATGTGGCACACATGCGTGCCCTAAGGGCATGAATGTGCGCCACATGGCACTTTGAAAAATGCAAAAAAGTGCATTTTTCAGAGAAATCTCAAATAACCACCAACTTGAAGTTGGTGGTAATTTGCGATACCTTGAGGCCAAATTGCACTTTTACTGTGCTTTTTACATTGCCTTTAAGGAATAGCAATTTGCGATTCCTTAAATGCAATCGCAAAATAGGGAATCGCAAATTTTGCGATCCTTATTTTCCAAGCCAGTTTTTCTTTCATACATACCACTGTGCCCAATTGCGATCGCAAACGCCAAAATTCTGCAAATTTCGGGGTTTGTGATCGCAAATTGGAATGATACATATGGCCCAATGTGTGTTCTGATCCTTCCAATAATCTAAGAAAACACGTTCTTAAAAAAAAAAAATATTTGACAATGATAAACTGAGAGTTGTGCATGTCTATGTCCGTTAGCGTTATAAGCCTAGGGTATACTTAATGGAAACTTTGTGTTGCTTTCACAAATCCCTGGTCCATCAATAGCACTCACCTCTACCAGCACAACATGTTCAGATGATGGCCTCAACGGTGGCATTGGACGGGCGGGGTCAGTTTTCTTTAGGAGGTCGGTGTTCACTCCTAGGTATCTTTCCCCATTATCTAAGGCGCCCACAGGGCTCCTGGTGGGCAACACTTCTTCTTTAGTACATGAGGGATGTGCGCCCATTGGGCTCTTCTCACAGTGATAACCATCTGGGAACTGCCCATCCTCCTTCTCCCTGAGATAGCCCGGATCTGGACCTTTGACTTTGCTCCTCTTGTCATCAAGGTAGCCATCAGCTCCCCGCGGCTTCTTGTCCAGGACCGAATTATCGCTGCTCACACATTCATGTAGGTCTCGGTGCGGCTTTTCAGTCTTACTTCCCAAGGGTTGCTTTGAATCTTCATGCTGGTCTCCAGACTTGCTCTGGGATCGCTGCAGCTTTTGTTGCGAGTCTCCATCACTTTCAGAAGTCTTCCACGCCTTTTGATGCGTTCTCGTATCGCTGCTCTTAATCTCGCTTCCTTTTCCATCTGAATCGAAGTTTATTAGGTCATTCGATTCGAAACTTGGACGGGTGTTTTTAGAAAGTTCTGTTTTGTCTACAGGAGAGCCTGGATGATCGCTTATGTCTTCTTGATTTAAACAGCCAGCCACTCCTGAACTGTTGTTCCTCTTGGCCATTGCCCTGGGAGCAAAATAAAAACAAGAACAGTGTTAGGCTAGACTGAAAAATTGAGCAAGAAAAACAAATCTGCTTTTAGTAAGAAATAACCTATAAATATATATTGCACTCAGAAGGCATTCAAGAGTCTTATACGCATACAAAAATAATAGTATCAAAGGCAAGTAAGGAGAGTTCTTAAACTCTGGCATCATCCCAGCCACTAAATGCCCATAGATGGAACTCTCATCAATGGTAAACTCGACTGTGGCCTCAACGAAATCCAACTTAACTAGTTTGAAAATTGGCAAAATACGGAGGCCTGTGAGCCCATTCCCAGGCATTCGTCGGTGACAGAGCCTACTGACAACAATAACCTGATTTAGAATGGTGCTGCAAATGTTACAATGTCCTATCTTGCTTAGGGTGGAGAGGAGTAACATAAGGGTCAGCAAGGGAATGAACATGGCCCTCCTGAATACGGACAGCCTGCAGTGCTTTAACTGGGAATACAGAATTGCTGGTACCCACTCTTTAGGAGTACCTGCTTGTTACTGAGAAGTACTGGTACTCTCCCATTCCAATTAAAGAATACAGGTACTCAGTACCCATTTAAAGCACAGCGGACAGGAAATTGTGTAAACAAGTGACGAGAAGGGCAATTGGATAGGGGGGCAGGATGTTTAACTAAAAGCAAAACACGCTCACTTGGGTGTACATCTAAAAAGGGCCAATTCTCGATTACAGGAGACAGGGGTAAGAAAACCAACACTGCCCTTCTGTGTTGCAAACTTCGGGGAAAGATATTTTGAGGTTTCAGTGCATTGTAAAATGCAATCTCCTATCTCCCCTGCTCCTTCTCCCGCAAAACACCGAAGGGACATTCATCCAGTGAACTGACCAGCTAGCAGCTCTGCTTCACTTTGATTCCGGGATTTAAATAGATGTGAGCACATGAGCCTCTCATGAGCTGAATCACTTCCCCGTTGAAAGGAAAACGTCATGTTCATAACTTGTGATGGGGTTTCCTCCGAATGGGACAAAGATGACTGTCTTGCCTTATTTGCTAAAAGCGACACCTGCTACTTACCATAGTGCCTCTCAGTCCATCTCTCTGGCCCAAAATATATTTTTTTTACAGTGAGATTGCACACTAGCAGCATAACGCGTGGGATGTAAATACTTCTAAGAAAACATAGCCTACAGATCAGTGTCGATGACCCACCATCACTCATCTTCTATACTGACTCGTCAGTCCAAAGAGGCATCGGGTGACATGCAAATGGTCGTCCTACTGAAGCCTCCCATTGTCACCCCTTCTTCTTACACACGTGAACACACATAAGTAACAATCCAGAAGGAGCAGTCATTCTAACAGGGGTGAATGAAGAGACCTTTGATTCCAGACACTAGGGTGGTAATGGATCTTGTTAATATCAGGCGACTGCTCAATTCTAATCACACACTGAAAATGCAGAAGGCTGAAAACAACGTTCTGGCTTCCTGCTATGTTTTTTCTTTGTGGTTAAAGGGACTCTTGATACAAGACACCAAACCAAAGGATTGTTTCCTAAAACCACAGGAAGGCTATGCAAGTATAATTGTCCCCCAAAATATGTGTGAGGAATGTGCGTCTTCCACAGTGATATTGCCACAGAAGCACGGGGATACATGTTAAAGACACGATGTTCAGGAATCTGGTCTACGGGATAGGGTGCTGCGAGACAGGTCAAAGAGATATTGTTCTACTGCCTAGGGTGCTGCGAGACAGGTCAAAGAGATATTGTTCTGCTGCCTAGGGTGCTGCGAGACAGGTCAAAGAGACATTGTTCTACTGCCTAGGGTGCTGAGAGGCAGGTCAAAGAGATATTGTTCTACTGCCTAGGGTGCTGAGAGGCAGGTCAAAGAGATATTGTTCTACTGCCTAAGGTGCTGAGACACGGGTTAAAGAGATGCTGTTCTACAGGATAGGGTGCTGAGAGGCAGGTCAGAGAGATGCTGTTCTACAGGATAGGGTGCTGAGAGGCAGGTCAGAGAGATGCTGTTCTACAGGATATGGTGCTGAGAGGCAGGTCAGAGAAATGCTGTTCTACAGGATAGGGTGCTGAGAGACAGGTCAAAGAGATATTGTTCTACAGGATAGGGTGCTGAGAGGCAGGTCAGAGAGATATTGTTCTACTGCCTAAGGTGCTGAGACACGGGTTAAAGAGATGCTGTTCTACAGGATAGGGTGTTGAGAGGCAGGTGAGAGAGATGCTGTTCTACAAGATAGGGTGCTGAGAGGCAGGTCAGAGAGATGCTGTTCTACTGCCTAGGGTGCTGAGAGGCAGGTCAGAGAGATGCTGTTCTACAGGATAGGGTGCTGAGAGACAGGTCAAAGAGATATTGTTCTACAGGATAGGGTGCTGAGAGGCAGGTCAGAGACATGCTGTTCTACTGCCTAGGGTGCTGAGACACGGGTTAAAGAGATGCTGTTCTACAGGATAGGGTGCTGAGAGGCAGGTCAGAGAGATGCTGTTCTACAGGATAGGGTGCTAAGAGGCAGGTCAGAGAGATGCTGTTCTACAGGCTAGGGTGCAGAGAGGAAGGTCAGAGAGATGCTGTTCTACAGGCTAGGGTGCTGAGAGGCAGGTCAGAGAGATATTGTTCTACTGCCTAGGGTGCTGAGACACGAGTTAAAGAGATGCTGTTCTACAGGAAAGGGTGCTGAGAGGCAGGTCAGAGAGATGCTGTTCTACAGGATAGGGTGCTGAGATGCAGGTCAGAGAGATGCTGTTCTATAGGACAGGGTGCTGAGAGGCAGGTCAGAGAGATGCTGTTCTACTGCCTAGGGTGCTGAGACACGGGTTAAAGAGATGCTGTTCTACAGGATAGGGTGCTGAGAGGCAGGTCAGAGAGATGCTGTTCTACAGGATAGGGTGCTAAGAGGCAGGTCAGAGAGATGCTGTTCTACAGGCTAGGGTGCAGAGAGGAAGGTCAGAGAGATGCTGTTCTACAGGCTAGGGTGCTGAGAGGCAGGTCAGAGAGATATTGTTCTACTGCCTAGGGTGCTGAGACACGAGTTAAAGAGATGCTGTTCTACAGGATAGGGTGCTGAGAGGCAGGTCAGAGAGATGCTGTTCTACAGGATAGGGTGCTGAGATGCAGGTCAAAGAGATGCTGTTCTACAGGATAGGGTGCTGAGATGCAGGTCAAAGAGATGCTGTTCTACTGCCTAGGGTGCTGAGACACGGGTTAAAGAGATGCTGTTCTACAGGATAGGGTGCTGAAAAGCAGGTCAGAGAGATGCTGTTCTACAGGATAGGGTGCTGAGAGGCAGGTCAGAGAGATGCTGTTCTACAGGCTAGGGTGCAGAGAGGAAGGTCAGAGAGATGCTGTTCTACAGGCTAGGGTGCTGAGAGGCAGGTCAGAGAGATATTGTTCTACTGCCTAGGGTGCTGAGACAAGGGTTAAAGAGATGCTGTTCTACAGGATAGGGTGCTGAGAGGCAGGTCAGAGAGATGCTGTTCTACAGGATAGGGTGCTGAGAGGCAGGTCAGAGAGATGCTGTTCTACAGGATAGGGTGCTGAAAAGCAGGTCAGAGAGATGCTGTTCTACAGGATAGGGTGCTGAGAGGCAGGTCAGAGAGATGCTGTTCTACAGGACAGGGTGCTGAGAGGCAGGTCAGAGAGATGCTGTTCTACTGCCTTGGGTGCTGAGACACGGGTTAAAGAGATGCTGTTCTACAGGATAGGGTGCTGAAAAGCAGGTCAGAGAGATGCTGTTCTACAGGATAGGGTGCTGAAAGGCAGGTCAGAGAGATGCTGTTCTACAGGATAGGGTGTTGAGAGGCAGGTCAGAGAGATGCTGTTCTACAAGATAGGGTGCTGAGAGGCAGGTCAGAGAGATGCTGGTCTACTGCCTAGGGTGCTGAGACACGGGTTAAAGAGATGCTGTTCTACAGGATAGGGTGCTGAGAGGCAGGTCAGAGAGATGCTGTTCTACAGGATAGGTGCTAAGAGGCAGGTCAGAGAGATGCTGTTCTACAGGCTAGGGTGCAGAGAGGAAGGTCAGAGAGATGCTGTTCTACAGGCTAGGGTGCTGAGAGGCAGGTCAGAGAGATATTGTTCTACTGCCTAGGGTGCTGAGACACGAGTTAAAGAGATGCTGTTCTACAGGATAGGGTTCTGAGAGGCAGGTCAGAGAGATGCTGTTCTACAGGATAGGGTGCTGAGATGCAGGTCAAAGAGATGCTGTTCTACAGGATAGGGTGCTGAGATGCAGGTCAAAGAGATGCTGTTTTACTGCCTAGGGTGCTGAGACACGGGTTAAAGAGATGCTGTTCTACAGGATAGGGTGCTGAGAGGCAGGTCCGAGAGATGCTGTTCTACAGGATAGGGTGCTGAGAGGCAGGTCAGAGAGATGCTGTTCTACTGGATAGGGTGCTGAAAAGCAGGTCAGAGAGATGCTGTTCTACAGGATAGGGTGCTGAGAGGCAGGTCAGAGAGATGCTGTTCTACAGGACAGGGTGCTGAGAGGCAGGTCAGAGATGCTGTTCTACTGCCTGGGGTGCTGAGACACGGGTTAAAGAGATGCTGTTCTACAGGATAGGGTGCTGAAAAGCAGGTCAGAGAGATGCTGTTCTACAGGATAGGGTGCTGAGAGGCAGGTCAAAGAGATATTGTTCTACAGGATAGGGTGCTGAGAGGCAGGTCAGAGAGATGCTGTTCTACTGCCTAGGGTGCTGAGACACGGGTTAAAGAGATGCTGTTCTACAGGATAGGGTGCTGAGAGGCAGGTCAGAGAGATGCTGTTCTACAGGATAGGGTGCTGAGAGGCAGGTCAGAGAGATGCTGTTCTACTGCCTAGGGTGCTGAGACACGGGTTAAAGAGATTCTGTTATATAGGATAGGGTGCTGAAAAGCAGGTCAGAGAGATGCTGTTCTACAGGATAGGGTGCTGAGAGGCAGGTCAGAGAGATGCTGTTCTACAGGACAGGGTGCTGAGAGGCAGGTCAGAGAGATGCTGTTCTACTGCCTAGGGTGCTGAGACACGGGTTAAAGAGATGCTGTTCTACAGGATAGGGTGCTGAAAAGCAGGTCAGAGAGATGCTGTTCTACAGGATAGGGTGCTGAGAGGCAGGTCAGAGAGATGCTGTTCTACAGGCTAGGGTGCAGAGAGGAAGGTCAGAGAGATGCTGTTCTACAGGCTAGGGTGCTGAGAGGCAGGTCAGAGAGATATTGTTCTACTGCCTAGGGTGCTGAGACAAGGGTTAAAGAGATGCTGTTCTACAGGATAGGGTGCTGAGAGGCAGGTCAGAGAGATGCTGTTCTACAGGATAGGGTGCTGAGAGGCAGGTCAGAGAGATGCTGTTCTACAGGATAGGGTGCTGAAAAGCAGGTCAGAGAGATGCTGTTCTACAGGATAGGGTGCTGAGAGGCAGGTCAGAGAGATGCTGTTCTACAGGACAGGGTGCTGAGAGGCAGGTCAGAGAGATGCTGTTCTACTGCCTAGGGTGCTGAGACACGGGTTAAAGAGATGCTGTTCTACAGGATAGGGTGCTGAAAAGCAGGTCAGAGAGATGCTGTTCTACAGGATAGGGTGCTGAGAGGCAGGTCAGAGAGATGCTGTTCTACAGGATAGGGTGCTGAGAGGCAGGTCAGAGAGATGCTGTTCTACAGAATAGGGTGCTGAGAGGCAGGTCAGAGAGATGCTGTTCTACAGGCTAGGGTGCAGAGAGGAAGGTCAGAGAGATGCTGTTCTACAGGCTAGGGTGCTGAGAGGCAGGTCAGAGAGATATTGTTCTACTGCCTAGGGTGCTGAGACACGAGTTAAAGAGATGCTGTTCTACAGGATAGGGTTCTGAGAGGCAGGTCAGAGAGATGCTGTTCTACAGGATAGGGTGCTGAGATGCAGGTCAAAGAGATGCTGTTCTACAGGATAGGGTGCTGAGATGCAGGTCAAAGAGATGCTGTTTTACTGCCTAGGGTGCTGAGACACGGGTTAAAGAGATGCTGTTCTACAGGATAGGGTGCTGAGAGGCAGGTCCGAGAGATGCTGTTCTACAGGATAGGGTGCTGAGAGGCAGGTCAGAGAGATGCTGTTCTACTGGATAGGGTGCTGAAAAGCAGGTCAGAGAGATGCTGTTCTACAGGATAGGGTGCTGAGAGGCAGGTCAGAGAGATGCTGTTCTACAGGACAGGGTGCTGAGAGGCAGGTCAGAGATGCTGTTCTACTGCCTGGGGTGCTGAGACACGGGTTAAAGAGATGCTGTTCTACAGGATAGGGTGCTGAAAAGCAGGTCAGAGAGATGCTGTTCTACAGGATAGGGTGCTGAGAGGCAGGTCAAAGAGATATTGTTCTACAGGATAGGGTGCTGAGAGGCAGGTCAGAGAGATGCTGTTCTACTGCCTAGGGTGCTGAGACACGGGTTAAAGAGATGCTGTTCTACAGGATAGGGTGCTGAGAGGCAGGTCAGAGAGATGCTGTTCTACAGGATAGGGTGCTGAGAGGCAGGTCAGAGAGATGCTGTTCTACTGCCTAGGGTGCTGAGACACGGGTTAAAGAGATTCTGTTCTATAGGATAGGGTGCTGAAAAGCAGGTCAGAGAGATGCTGTTCTACAGGATAGGGTGCTGAGAGGCAGGTCAGAGAGATGCTGTTCTACAGGACAGGGTGCTGAGAGGCAGGTCAGAGAGATGCTGTTCTACTGCCTAGGGTGCTGAGACACGGGTTAAAGAGATGCTGTTCTACAGGATAGGGTGCTGAAAAGCAGGTCAGAGAGATGCTGTTCTACAGGATAGGGTGCTGAGAGGCAGGTCAGAGAGATGCTGTTCTACAGGCTAGGGTGCAGAGAGGAAGGTCAGAGAGATGCTGTTCTACAGGCTAGGGTGCTGAGAGGCAGGTCAGAGAGATATTGTTCTACTGCCTAGGGTGCTGAGACAAGGGTTAAAGAGATGCTGTTCTACAGGATAGGGTGCTGAGAGGCAGGTCCGAGAGATGCTGTTCTACAGGATAGGGTGCTGAGAGGCAGGTCAGAGAGATGCTGTTCTACAGGATAGGGTGCTGAAAAGCAGGTCAGAGAGATGCTGTTCTACAGGATAGGGTGCTGAGAGGCAGGTCAGAGAGATGCTGTTCTACAGGACAGGGTGCTGAGAGGCAGGTCAGAGAGATGCTGTTCTACTGCCTTGGGTGCTGAGACACGGGTTAAAGAGATGCTGTTCTACAGGATAGGGTGCTGAAAAGCAGGTCAGAGAGATGCTGTTCTACAGGATAGGGTGCTGAAAGGCAGGTCAGAGAGATGCTGTTCTACAGGATAGGGTGTTGAGAGGCAGGTCAGAGAGATGCTGTTCTACAAGATAGGGTGCTGAGAGGCAGGTCAGAGAGATGCTGGTCTACTGCCTAGGGTGCTGAGACACGGGTTAAAGAGATGCTGTTCTACAGGATAGGGTGCTGAGAGGCAGGTCAGAGAGATGCTGTTCTACAGGATAGGTGCTAAGAGGCAGGTCAGAGAGATGCTGTTCTACAGGCTAGGGTGCAGAGAGGAAGGTCAGAGAGATGCTGTTCTACAGGCTAGGGTGCTGAGAGGCAGGTCAGAGAGATATTGTTCTACTGCCTAGGGTGCTGAGACACGAGTTAAAGAGATGCTGTTCTACAGGATAGGGTTCTGAGAGGCAGGTCAGAGAGATGCTGTTCTACAGGATAGGGTGCTGAGATGCAGGTCAAAGAGATGCTGTTCTACAGGATAGGGTGCTGAGATGCAGGTCAAAGAGATGCTGTTTTACTGCCTAGGGTGCTGAGACACGGGTTAAAGAGATGCTGTTCTACAGGATAGGGTGCTGAGAGGCAGGTCCGAGAGATGCTGTTCTACAGGATAGGGTGCTGAGAGGCAGGTCAGAGAGATGCTGTTCTACTGGATAGGGTGCTGAAAAGCAGGTCAGAGAGATGCTGTTCTACAGGATAGGGTGCTGAGAGGCAGGTCAGAGAGATGCTGTTCTACAGGACAGGGTGCTGAGAGGCAGGTCAGAGATGCTGTTCTACTGCCTGGGGTGCTGAGACACGGGTTAAAGAGATGCTGTTCTACAGGATAGGGTGCTGAAAAGCAGGTCAGAGAGATGCTGTTCTACAGGATAGGGTGCTGAGAGGCAGGTCAAAGAGATATTGTTCTACAGGATAGGGTGCTGAGAGGCAGGTCAGAGAGATGCTGTTCTACTGCCTAGGGTGCTGAGACACGGGTTAAAGAGATGCTGTTCTACAGGATAGGGTGCTGAGAGGCAGGTCAGAGAGATGCTGTTCTACAGGATAGGGTGCTGAGAGGCAGGTCAGAGAGATGCTGTTCTACTGCCTAGGGTGCTGAGACACGGGTTAAAGAGATTCTGTTCTATAGGATAGGGTGCTGAAAAGCAGGTCAGAGAGATGCTGTTCTACAGGATAGGGTGCTGAGAGGCAGGTCAGAGAGATGCTGTTCTACAGGACAGGGTGCTGAGAGGCAGGTCAGAGAGATGCTGTTCTACTGCCTAGGGTGCTGAGACACGGGTTAAAGAGATGCTGTTCTACAGGATAGGGTGCTGAAAAGCAGGTCAGAGAGATGCTGTTCTACAGGATAGGGTGCTGAGAGGCAGGTCAGAGAGATGCTGTTCTACAGGCTAGGGTGCAGAGAGGAAGGTCAGAGAGATGCTGTTCTACAGGCTAGGGTGCTGAGAGGCAGGTCAGAGAGATATTGTTCTACTGCCTAGGGTGCTGAGACAAGGGTTAAAGAGATGCTGTTCTACAGGATAGGGTGCTGAGAGGCAGGTCAGAGAGATGCTGTTCTACAGGATAGGGTGCTGAGAGGCAGGTCAGAGAGATGCTGTTCTACAGGATAGGGTGCTGAAAAGCAGGTCAGAGAGATGCTGTTCTACAGGATAGGGTGCTGAGAGGCAGGTCAGAGAGATGCTGTTCTACAGGACAGGGTGCTGAGAGGCAGGTCAGAGAGATGCTGTTCTACTGCCTAGGGTGCTGAGACACGGGTTAAAGAGATGCTGTTCTACAGGATAGGGTGCTGAAAAGCAGGTCAGAGAGATGCTGTTCTACAGGATAGGGTGCTGAGAGGCAGGTCAGAGAGATGCTGTTCTACAGGATAGGGTGCTGAGAGGCAGGTCAGAGAGATGCTGTTCTACAGAATAGGGTGCTGAGAGGCAGGTCAGAGAGATGCTGTTCTACAGGCTAGGGTGCAGAGAGGAAGGTCAGAGAGATGCTGTTCTACAGGCTAGGGTGCTGAGAGGCAGGTCAGAGAGATATTGTTCTACTGCCTAGGGTGCTGAGACACGAGTTAAAGAGATGCTGTTCTACAGGATAGGGTTCTGAGAGGCAGGTCAGAGAGATGCTGTTCTACAGGATAGGGTGCTGAGATGCAGGTCAAAGAGATGCTGTTCTACAGGATAGGGTGCTGAGATGCAGGTCAAAGAGATGCTGTTTTACTGCCTAGGGTGCTGAGACACGGGTTAAAGAGATGCTGTTCTACAGGATAGGGTGCTGAGAGGCAGGTCCGAGAGATGCTGTTCTACAGGATAGGGTGCTGAGAGGCAGGTCAGAGAGATGCTGTTCTACTGGATAGGGTGCTGAAAAGCAGGTCAGAGAGATGCTGTTCTACAGGATAGGGTGCTGAGAGGCAGGTCAGAGAGATGCTGTTCTACAGGACAGGGTGCTGAGAGGCAGGTCAGAGATGCTGTTCTACTGCCTGGGGTGCTGAGACACGGGTTAAAGAGATGCTGTTCTACAGGATAGGGTGCTGAAAAGCAGGTCAGAGAGATGCTGTTCTACAGGATAGGGTGCTGAGAGGCAGGTCAAAGAGATATTGTTCTACAGGATAGGGTGCTGAGAGGCAGGTCAGAGAGATGCTGTTCTACTGCCTAGGGTGCTGAGACACGGGTTAAAGAGATGCTGTTCTACAGGATAGGGTGCTGAGAGGCAGGTCAGAGAGATGCTGTTCTACAGGATAGGGTGCTGAGAGGCAGGTCAGAGAGATGCTGTTCTACTGCCTAGGGTGCTGAGACACGGGTTAAAGAGATTCTGTTCTATAGGATAGGGTGCTGAAAAGCAGGTCAGAGAGATGCTGTTCTACAGGATAGGGTGCTGAGAGGCAGGTCAGAGAGATGCTGTTCTACAGGACAGGGTGCTGAGAGGCAGGTCAGAGAGATGCTGTTCTACTGCCTAGGGTGCTGAGACACGGGTTAAAGAGATGCTGTTCTACAGGATAGGGTGCTGAAAAGCAGGTCAGAGAGATGCTGTTCTACAGGATAGGGTGCTGAGAGGCAGGTCAGAGAGATGCTGTTCTACAGGCTAGGGTGCAGAGAGGAAGGTCAGAGAGATGCTGTTCTACAGGCTAGGGTGCTGAGAGGCAGGTCAGAGAGATATTGTTCTACTGCCTAGGGTGCTGAGACAAGGGTTAAAGAGATGCTGTTCTACAGGATAGGGTGCTGAGAGGCAGGTCAGAGAGATGCTGTTCTACAGGATAGGGTGCTGAGAGGCAGGTCAGAGAGATGCTGTTCTACAGGATAGGGTGCTGAAAAGCAGGTCAGAGAGATGCTGTTCTACAGGATAGGGTGCTGAGAGGCAGGTCAGAGAGATGCTGTTCTACAGGACAGGGTGCTGAGAGGCAGGTCAGAGAGATGCTGTTCTACTGCCTAGGGTGCTGAGACACGGGTTAAAGAGATGCTGTTCTACAGGATAGGGTGCTGAAAAGCAGGTCAGAGAGATGCTGTTCTACAGGATAGGGTGCTGAGAGGCAGGTCAGAGAGATGCTGTTCTACAGGATAGGGTGCTGAGAGGCAGGTCAGAGAGATGCTGTTCTACAGAATAGGGTGCTGAGAGGCAGGTCAGAGAGATGCTGTTCTACAGGATAGGGTGCTGAAAAGCAGGTCAGAGAGATGCTGTTCTACAGGATAGGGTGCTGAGAGGCAGGTCAGAGAGATGCGGTTCTACAGGACAGGGTGCTGAGAGGCAGGTCAGAGAGATGCTGTTCTACAGGATAGGGTGCTGAGATGCAAGTCAAAGAGATGCTGTTCTACTGCCTAGGGTGCTGAGACACGGGTTAAAGAGATGCTGTTCTACAGGATAGGGTGCTGAGAGGCAGGTCAGAGAGATGCTGTTCTACAGGATAGGGTGCTGAGAGGCAGGTCAGAGAGATGCTGTTCTACAGGATAGGGTGTTGAGAGGCAGGTCAGAAAGATGCTGTTCTACAGGATAGGGTGATGAGAGGCAGGTCAGAGAGATGCTGTTCTACAGGATAGGGTGCTGAGAGGCAGGTCAGAGAGATGCTGTTCTACTGCCTAGGGTGCTGAGAGGCAGGTCAGAGAGATGCTGTTCTACAGGATAGGGTGCTGAGATGCAGGTCAAAGAGATGATGTTCTACAGGATAGAGTGCTGAGATGCAGGTCAAAGAGATGCTGTTCTACTGCCTAGGGTGCTGAGACACGGGTTAAAGAGATGCTGTTCTACAGGATAGGGTGATGAGAGGCAGGTCAGAGAGATGCTGTTCTACTGCCTAGGGTGCTGAGAGACAGGTCAAAGAGATATTGTTCTACAGGATAGGGTACTGAGAGGCAGGTCAGAGAGATGCTGTTCTACTACCTAGGGTGCTGAGACACGGGTTAAAGAGATGCTGTTCTACAGGATAGGGGCAGGTCAGAGAGATGCTGTTCTACAGGACAGGGTGCTGAGAGGCAGGTCAGAGAGATGCTGTTCTACTGCCTAGGGTGCTGAGATGCAGGTCAAAGAGATGCTGTTCTACTGCCTAGGGGTGCTGAGACACGGGTTAAAGAGATGCCGTTATACAGGATAGGGTGCTGAGAGGCAGGTCAGAGAGATGCTGTTCTACAGGATAGGGTGCTGAGAGGCAGGTCAGAGAGATGTTGTTCTACTGCCTAGGGTGCTGAGAGGCAGGTCAGAGAGATGCTGGTCTACTGCCTAGGGTGCTGAGACACGGGTTAAAGAGATGCTGTTCTACAGGATAGGGTGCTGAGAGGCAGGTCAGAGAGATGCTGTTCTACAGGATAGGTGCTAAGAGGCAGGTCAGAGAGATGCTGTTCTACAGGCTAGGGTGCAGAGAGGAAGGTCAGAGAGATGCTGTTCTACAGGCTAGGGTGCTGAGAGGCAGGTCAGAGAGATATTGTTCTACTGCCTAGGGTGCTGAGACACGAGTTAAAGAGATGCTGTTCTACAGGATAGGGTTCTGAGAGGCAGGTCAGAGAGATGCTGTTCTACAGGATAGGGTGCTGAGATGCAGGTCAAAGAGATGCTGTTCTACAGGATAGGGTGCTGAGATGCAGGTCAAAGAGATGCTGTTTTACTGCCTAGGGTGCTGAGACACGGGTTAAAGAGATGCTGTTCTACAGGATAGGGTGCTGAGAGGCAGGTCCGAGAGATGCTGTTCTACAGGATAGGGTGCTGAGAGGCAGGTCAGAGAGATGCTGTTCTACTGGATAGGGTGCTGAAAAGCAGGTCAGAGAGATGCTGTTCTACAGGATAGGGTGCTGAGAGGCAGGTCAGAGAGATGCTGTTCTACAGGACAGGGTGCTGAGAGGCAGGTCAGAGAGATGCTGTTCTACTGCCTAGGGTGCTGAGACACGGGTTAAAGAGATGCTGTTCTACAGGATAGGGTGCTGAAAAGCAGGTCAGAGAGATGCTGTTCTACAGGATAGGGTGCTGAGAGGCAGGTCAAAGAGATATTGTTCTACAGGACAGGGTGCTGAGAGGCAGGTCAGAGAGATGCTGTTCTACTGCCTAGGGTGCTGAGACACGGGTTAAAGAGATTCTGTTCTATAGGATAGGGTGCTGAAAAGCAGGTCAGAGAGATGCTGTTCTACAGGATAGGGTGCTGAGAGGCAGGTCAGAGAGATGCTGTTCTACAGGACAGGGTGCTGAGAGGCAGGTCAGAGAGATGCTGTTCTACTGCCTAGGGTGCTGAGACACGGGTTAAAGAGATGCTGTTCTACAGGATAGGGTGCTGAAAAGCAGGTCAGAGAGATGCTGCTCTACAGGATAGGGTGCTGAGAGGCAGGTCAGAGAGATGCTGTTCTACAGGCTAGGGTGCAGAGAGGAAGGTCAGAGAGATGCTGTTCTACAGGCTAGGGTGCTGAGAGGCAGGTCAGAGAGATATTGTTCTACTGCCTAGGGTGCTGAGACAAGGGTTAAAGAGATGCTGTTCTACAGGATAGGGTGCTGAGAGGCAGGTCAGAGAGATGCTGTTATACAGGATAGGGTGCTGAGAGGCAGGTCAGAGAGATGCTGTTCTACAGGATAGGGTGCTGAAAAGCAGGTCAGAGAGATGCTGTTCTACAGGATAGGGTGCTGAGAGGCAGGTCAGAGAGATGCTGTTCTACAGGACAGGGTGCTGAGAGGCAGGTCAGAGAGATGCTGTTCTACTGCCTAGGGTGCTGAGACACGGGTTAAAGAGATGCTGTTCTACAGGATAGGGTGCTGAAAAGCAGGTCAGAGAGATGCTGTTCTACAGGATAGGGTGCTGAGAGGCAGGTCAGAGAGATGCTGTTCTACAGGATAGGGTGCTGAGAGGCAGGTCAGAGAGATGCTGTTCTACAGAATAGGGTGCTGAGAGGCAGGTCAGAGAGATGCTGTTCTACAGGATAGGGTGCTGAAAAGCAGGTCAGAGAGATGCTGTTCTACAGGATAGGGTGCTGAGAGGCAGGTCAGAGAGATGCGGTTCTACAGGACAGGGTGCTGAGAGGCAGGTCAGAGAGATGCTGTTCTACAGGCTAGGGTGCTGAGATGCAAGTCAAAGAGATGCTGTTCTACTGCCTAGGGTGCTGAGACACGGGTTAAAGAGATGCTGTTCTACAGGATAGGGTGCTGAGAGGCAGGTCAGAGAGATGCTGTTCTACAGGATAGGGTGCTGAGAGGCAGGTCAGAGAGATGCTGTTCTACAGGATAGGGTGTTGAGAGGCAGGTCAGAAAGATGCTGTTCTACAGGATAGGGTGATGAGAGGCAGGTCAGAGAGATGCTGTTCTACAGGATAGGGTGCTGAGAGGCAGGTCAGAGAGATGCTGTTCTACTGCCTAGGGTGCTGAGAGGCAGGTCAGAGAGATGCTGTTCTACAGGATAGGGTGCTGAGATGCAGGTCAAAGAGATGATGTTCTACAGGATAGAGTGCTGAGATGCAGGTCAAAGAGATGCTGTTCTACTGCCTAGGGTGCTGAGACACGGGTTAAAGAGATGCTGTTCTACAGGATAGGGTGATGAGAGGCAGGTCAGAGAGATGCTGTTCTACTGCCTAGGGTGCTGAGAGACAGGTCAAAGAGATATTGTTCTACAGGATAGGGTACTGAGAGGCAGGTCAGAGAGATGCTGTTCTACTACCTAGGGTGCTGAGACACGGGTTAAAGAGATGCTGTTCTACAGGATAGGGGCAGGTCAGAGAGATGCTGTTCTACAGGACAGGGTGCTGAGAGGCAGGTCAGAGAGATGCTGTTCTACTGCCTAGGGTGCTGAGATGCAGGTCAAAGAGATGCTGTTCTACTGCCTAGGGGTGCTGAGACACGGGTTAAAGAGATGCTGTTCTACAGGATAGGGGCAGGTCAGAGAGATGCTGTTCTACAGGACAGGGTGCTGAGAGGCAGGTCAGAGAGATGCTGTTCTACTGCCTAGGGTGCTGAGAGGCAGGTCAGAGAGATGCTGTTCTACGGGATAGGGTGCTGAGAGGAGGGTCAAAGAGATACTGTTCAGGGAGCAGTTCTACAGGATAGGGTGCTGAGAAACAGGTCAAAGAGATATTGTTCTACAGGATAGGGTACTGAGAGGCAGGTCAGAGAGATGCTGTTCTACTACCTAGGGTGCTGAGACACGGGTTAAAGAGATGCTGTTCTACAGGATAGGGGCAGGTCAGAGAGATGCTGTTCTACAGGACAGGGTGCTGAGAGGCAGGTCAGAGAGATGCTGTTCTACTGCCTAGGGTGCTGAGATGCAGGTCAAAGAGATGCTGTTCTACTGCCATGGGGTGCTGAGACACGGGTTAAAGAGATGCCGTTATACAGGATAGGGTGCTGAGAGGCAGGTCAGAGAGATGCTGTTCTACAGGATAGGGTGCTGAGAGGCAGGTCAGAGAGATGTTGTTCTACTGCCTAGGGTGCTGAGAGGCAGGTCAGAGAGATGCTGTTTTACAGGATAGGGTGCTGAGAGGCAGGTCAGAGAGATGCTGTTCTACAGGATAGGGTGCTGAGAGGCAGGTCAGAGAGATGTTGTTCTACTGCCTAGGGTGCTGAGAGGCAGGTCAGAGAGAAGCTGTTCTACAGGACAGGGTGCTGAGAGGCAGGTCAGAGAGATGCTGTTCTACTGCCTAGGGTGCTGAGATGCAGGTCAAAGAGATGCTGTTCTACTGCCTAGGGTGCTGAGACACGGGTTAAAGAGATGGCGTTATACAGGATAGGGTGCTGAGAGGCAGGTCAGAGAGATGCTGTTCTACAGGATAGGGTGCTGAGAGGCAGGCCAGAGAGATGTTGTTCTACTGCCTAGGGTGCTGAGAGGCAGGTCAGAGAGATGCTGTTCTACAGGATAGGGTGCTGAGATACAGGTCAAAGAGATGCTGTTCTACGGGATAGGGTGCTGAGAGGAGGGTCAAAGAGATACTGTTCAGGGAGCAGTTCTACAGGATAGGGTGCTGAGAAACAGGTCAACGAGATATTGTTCTACTACCAAGGATGATTAATTACAGGTCAAAGAGATGCTGTTCTGCTGCCTAGGGTTCTGAGAGGCAGGTCAAAGAGGGGCAGTTCTTCAGGATAGGGAGTTGAGAGACAGGTCAAAGATATATTGGTCTACTGCCTAGGATGCTGAAAGGCAGGTCAAAGAGATGCTGTTCTAAAGGATAGGGTGCTTAAAGAGAGACAGGTCGAAGAGATGCTGTTCTACTGCCTAGGGTGCTTAGATACAGGTCAAAGAGATATTGCTCTACTGCCTAGGGTGCTTAGATACAGGTCAAAGAGATGCTGTTCTACTGCCTAGGATGCTGAAAGGCAGGTCAAAGAGATGCTGTTCTAAAGGATAGGGTGCTTAGAGACAGGTCGAAGAGATGCTGTTCTACTGCCGAGGGTGTTGGGAGACAGGTCAAAGAGATGTTGTTCTACATGATAGGCTGCTTAGAGACAGGTCAAAGAGATGCTGTTCTGCAGGATAGGGTGCTTAGAGACAGGTCAAAGAGATGATGCTGTTCTACAGGAGATGGTGCTGAGAGACAGGTCAAAGAGATGATGTTCTAATGCCAAGAGTGCTGCAATACAGATCAAAAGGGTGCTGTTTTACAGGATCAGGTGAGGAGATACTACCTAGGGTGCTGTGAGATAGGTTAAAGCATAGGGTGCTGAGAGGCAGGTCAAAGAGATATTGGTGTACAGGATAGGGTGCTGAGAGGCAGGTCAGAGAGATGCTGTTCTACAGGCTAGGGTGCTGAGAGGCAGGTCAAAGAGATATTGTTCTACTGCCTAAGGTGCTGAGACACGGGTTAAAGAGATGCTGTTCTACAGGATAGGGTGCTGAGAGGCAGGTCAGAGAGATGCTGTTCTACAGGATAGGGTGCTGAGAGGCAGGTCAGAGAGATGCTGTTCTACAGGATATGGTGCTGAGAGGCAGGTCAGAGAGATGCTGTTCTACAGGATAGGGTGCTGAGAGACAGGTCAAAGAGATATTGTTCTACAGGATAGGGTGCTGAGAGGCAGGTCAGAGAGATATTGTTCTACTGCCTAAGGTGCTGAGACACGGGTTAAAGAGATGCTGTTTTACAGGATAGGGTGTTGAGAGGCAGGTGAGAGAGATGCTGTTCTACAAGATAGGGTGCTGAGAGGCAGGTGAGAGAGATGCTGTTCTACTGCCTAGGGTGCTGAGAGGCAGGTCAGAGAGATGCTGTTCTACAGGATAGGGTGCTGAGAGACAGGTCAAAGAGATATTGTTCTACAGGATAGGGTGCTGAGAGGCAGGTCAGAGAGATGCTGTTCTACTGCCTAGGGTGCTGAGACACGGGTTAAAGAGATGCTGTTCTACAGGATAGGGTGCTGAGAGGCAGGTCAGAGAGATGCTGTTCTACAGGATAGGGTGCTGAGAGGCAGGTCAGAGAGATGCTGTTCTACAGGATAGGGTGCTGAGAGGCAGGTCAGAGAGATGCTGTTCTACAGGATAGGGTGCTGAGAGGCAGGTCAGAGAGATGCTGTTCTATAGGACAGGGTGCTGAGAGGCAGGTCAGAGAGATGCTGTTCTACTGCCTAGGGTGCTGAGACACGGGTTAAAGAGATGCTGTTCTACAGGATAGGGTGCTGAGAGGCAGGTCAGAGAGATGCTGTTCTACAGGATAGGGTGCTAAGAGGCAGGTCAGAGAGATGCTGTTCTACAGGCTAGGGTGCAGAGAGGAAGGTCAGAGAGATGCTGTTCTACAGGCTAGGGTGCTGAGAGGCAGGTCAGAGAGATATTGTTCTACTGCCTAGGGTGCTGAGACACGAGTTAAAGAGATGATGTTCTATAGGATAGGGTGCTGAGAGGCAGGTCAGAGAGATGCTGTTCTACAGGATAGGGTGCTGAGATGCAGGTCAAAGAGATGCTGTTCTACTGCCTAGGGTGCTGAGACACGGGTTAAAGAGATGCTGTTCTACAGGATAGGTTGCTGAGAGGCAGGTCAGAGAGATGCTGTTCTACAGGATAGGGTGCTGAGAGGCAGGTCAGAGAGATGCTGTTCTACAGGATAGGGTGTTGAGAGGCAGGTCAGAGAGATGTTGTTCTACAAGATAGGGTGCTGAGAGGCAGGTCAGAGAGATGCTGGTCTACTGCCTAGGGTGCTGAGACGCGGGTTAAAGAGATGCTGTTCTACAGGATAGGGTGCTGAAACGCAGGTCAGAGAGATGCTGTTCTACAGGATAGGGTGCTGAGAGGCAGGTCAGAGAGATGTTGTTCTACAGGACAGGGTGCTGAGAGGCAGGTTAGAGAGATGCTGTTCTACTGCCTAGGGTGCTGAGACACAGGTTAAAGAGATGCTGTTCTACAGGATAGAGTGCTGAAAAGCAGGTCAGAGAGATGCTGTTCTACAGGATAGGGTGCTGAGAGACAGGTCAAAGAGATATTGTTCTACAGGATAGGGTGCTGAGAGGCAGGTCAGAGAGATGCTGTTCTACTGCCTAGGGTGCTGAGACACGGGTTAAAGAGATGCTGTTCTACAGGATAGGGTGCTGAGAGGCAGGTCAGAGAGATGCTGTTCTACAGGATAGGGTGCTGAGAGGCAGGTCAGAGAGATGCTGTTCTACTGCCTAGGGTGCTGAGACACGGGTTAAAGAGATTCTGTTCTATAGGATAGGGTGCTGAAAAGCAGGTCAGAGAGATGCTGTTCTACAGGATAGGGTGCTGAGAGGCAGGTCAGAGAGATGCTGTTCTACAGGACAGGGTGCTGAGAGGCAGGTCAGAGAGATGCTGTTCTACTGCCTAGGGTGCTGAGACACGGGTTAAAGAGATGCTGTTCTACAGGATAGGGTGCTGAAAAGCAGGTCAGAGAGATGCTGTTCTACAGGATAGGGTGCTGAGAGGCAGGTCAGAGAGATGCTGTTCTACAGGCTAGGGTGCAGAGAGGAAGGTCAGAGAGATGCTGTTCTACAGGCTAGGGTGCTGAGAGGCAGGTCAGAGAGATATTGTTCTACTGCCTAGGGTGCTGAGACAAGGGTTAAAGAGATGCTGTTCTACAGGATAGGGTGCTGAAAAGCAGGTCAGAGAGATGCTGTTCTACAGGATAGGGTGCTGAGAGGCAGGTCAGAGAGATGCGGTTCTACAGGACAGGGTGCTGAGAGGCAGGTCAGAGAGATGCTGTTCTACAGGATAGGGTGCTGAGATGCAAGTCAAAGAGATGCTGTTCTACTGCCTAGGGTGCTGAGACACGGGTTAAAGACATGCTGTTCTACAGGATAGGGTGCTGAGAGGCAGGTCAGAGAGATGCTGTTCTACAGGATAGGGTGCTGAGAGGCAGGTCAGAGAGATGCTGTTCTACAGGATAGGGTGTTGAGAGGCAGGTCAGAAAGATGCTGTTCTACAGGATAGGGTGATGAGAGGCAGGTCAGAGAGATGCTGTTCTACAGGATAGGGTACTGAGAGGCAGGTCAGAGAGATGCTGTTCTACTGCCTAGGGTGCTGAGAGGCAGGTCAGAGATGCTGTTCTACAGGATAGGGTGCTGAGATGCAGGTCAAAGAGATGATGTTTCTACAGGATAGAGTGCTGAGATGCAGGTCAAAGAGATGCTGTTCTACTGCCTAGGGTGCTGAGACACGGGTTAAAGAGATGCTGTTCTACAGGATAGGTTGCTGAGAGGCAGGTCAGAGAGATGCTGTTCTACAGGATAGGGTGCTGAGAGGCAGGTCAGAGAGATGCTGTTCTACAGGATAGGGTGATGAGAGGCAGGTCAGAGAGATGCTTTTCTACTGCCTAGGGTGCTGAGAGACAAGTCAAAGAGATATTGTTCTACAGGATAGGGTGCTGAGAGGCAGGTCAGAGAGATGCTGTTCTACTACCTAGGGTGCTGAGACACGGGTTAAAGAGATGCTGTTCTACAGGATAGGGGCAGGTCAGAGAGATGCTGTTCTACAGGACAGGGTGCTGAGAGGCAGGTCAGAGAGATGCTGTTCTACAGGATAGGGTGATGAGAGGCAGGTCAGAGAGATGCTGTTCTACTGCCTAGGGTGCTGAGAGACAGGTCAAAGAGATATTGTTCTACAGGATAGGGTGCTGAGAGGCAGGTCAGAGAGATGCTGTTCTACTACCTAGGGTGCTGAGACACGGGTTAAAGAGATGCTGTTCTACAGGATAGGGGCAGGTCAGAGAGATGCTGTTCTACAGGACAGGGTGCTGAGAGGCAGGTCAGAGAGATGCTGTTCTACTGCCTAGGGTGCTGAGATGCAGGTCAAAGAGATGCTGTTCTACTGCCTAGGGGTGCTGAGACACGGGTTAAAGAGATGCCGTTATACAGGATAGGGTGCTGAGAGGCAGGTCAGAGAGATGCTGTTCTACAGGATAGGGTGCTGAGAGGCAGGTCAGAGAGATTTTGTTCTACTGCCTAGGGTGCTGAGAGGCAGGTCAGAGAGATGCTGTTCTACAGGATAGGGTGCTGAGAGGCAGGTCAGAGAGATGCTGTTCTACAGGATAGGGTGCTGAGAGGCAGGTCAGAGAGATGTTGTTCTACTGCCTAGGGTGCTGAGAGGCAGGTCAGAGAGATGCTGTTCTACAGGACAGGGTGCTGAGAGGCAGGTCAGAGAGATGCTGTTCTACTGCCTAGGGTGCTGAGATGCAGGTCAAAGAGATGCTGTTCTACTGCCTAGGGGTGTTTAGACACGGGTTAAAGAGATGCCGTTATACAGGATAGGGTGCTGAGAGGCAGGTCAGAGAGATGCTGTTCTACAGGATAGGGTGCTGAGAGGCAGGTCAGAGAGATGCTGTTCTACGGGATAGGGTGCTGAGAGGAAGGTCAAAGAGATGCTGTTCTACGGGATAGGGTGCTGAGAAGAAGGTCAAAGAGATACTGTTCAGGGAGCAGTTCTACAGGATAGGGTGCTGAGAAACAGGTCAACGAGATATTGTTCTACTACCAAGGATGATTAATTACAGGTCAAAGAGATGCTGTTCTGCTGCCTAGGGTTCTGAGAGGCAGGTCAAAGAGGGGCAGTTCTTCAGGATAGGGTGTCGAGAGATAGGTCAAAGATATATTGGTCTACTGCCTAGGATGCTGAAAGGCAGGTCAAAGAGATGCTGTTCTAAAGGATAGGGTGCTTAAAGAGAGACAGGTCGAAGAGATGCTGTTCTACTGCCTAGGGTGCTGAGATACAGGTCAAAGAGATATTGCTCTACTGCCTAGGGTGCTTAGATACAGGTCAAAGAGATGCTGTTCTACTGCCTAGGATGCTGAAAGGCAGGTCAAAGAGATGCTGTTCTAAAGGATAGGGTGCTTAGAGACAGGTCGAAGAGATGCTGTTCTACTGCCGAGGGTGTTGGGAGACAGGTCAAAGAGATGTTGTTCTACATGATAGGGTGCTTAGAGACAGGTCAAAGAGATGATGCTGTTCTACAGGATATGGTGCTGAGAGACAGGTCAAAGAGATGATGTTCTAATGCCAAGAGTGCTGCAATACAGATCAAAAGGGTGCTGTTTTACAGGATCAGGTGCGGAGATACTACCTAGGGTGCTGCGAGATAGGTTAAAGCATAGGGTGCTGAGAGACAGGTCAAAGAGATGCTGTTCAGGAAGTTGTTTGACAGGGGAGGCTGCTGAAAAACAGGTCAAATAGTTGCTGTTCTACAGGGTGGGGGCTGAGAGATAGGTCAATGAGATTCTGTTCTACAGGATAGGGTGATGGGAGACAGGAGAAAGAGTTGCTGTTCTACAGGATAGGGTGCTGGGACACAGCATTGGGTACTGAGAGACAGGTGAAAGAGATGAGAGATGCTGTTTTATAGGATAGAGTCCCAAGATGCAGGCCAGAGAATCGCTAGATGGCAGACAAATGCTGAGAGAGATGGAAGGGAACTGCTGTGAGACACCACAGGGTATCTAGGTGCGGACATCCCGGGCATCTAGCTGCTGAAACACAGGGCATAGATGGACTGAGGCACAGGAACAGAGAGCTAGCTGCCCAGAGATACAGGACCAGAGCTTCTTCTGGGAAAGATATAAGAGAGCACGTATAAGACACAGGTCAGAGAGCTACTGAGACACACAGAAAAGAGTTGCTGGGTCACAGGACATAAAGCAGCTGGGACTGATGGTCCAGAGCTGCTGAAAGATGTTCCATTAAAATACGGGACAGAGAGCTGCTGAGATACGGACAGAGATGTGCTTGATATTCAAAAGGAAATGCGGTGCATGTGGGTGCTGGGTGCAGTGGAGCATCAGACACGGGCGAAGATGGTGCCAGGCATGGGGTAGAAATATACAGGAGAATATGAGAACATTGCATAGAGGGAAGTGCTGTTTACTCTGGAGGAAGCTGGGACGCTAGGTGGTTCCGGGTACTAGTAGGTGCTGGCCATGGGGAATGGCGTAGAGCAAATGATGGTTTAGGTACTAACGAGGGGCTTAAGGTAAAAGGGAAGTGCTGCATATTTTGGTGGGGCGAGGCACACAGAGGTGCTGGAGTTTTAAGGGTACATGGAGGGACTGAGAGGTGAGGTACAGGGAGATGCAAGTTAAGAAAACAAGTCTGGCTGTAAAGGAAGTGCTATTGCCGGGTGGGTGCAGCAGGCAGTGGGATGGTATATTGCGAAGGCGCTTCCTCTGCCTTTCAGCTAAATTCCACATCCATGCAGACATATAAGCAGTCAGAGGAGTGAACGATGTAAGGGGGTGGGATGTAGGGAATGGAGGACCGTATCACTGATGACGGAAAGACCGCGAGCACCCTGCAGAAAGCTAAATGGCTTATTGGCGCTTTTACGTTGAGCCTCTTCAAATCACATCAAGGGGCATTTCTTGCATCCCGTGTAGCGCCACTGACTAAAGAGTGAGTGAGGGGTTCACAGCATATACATGGCAACCTTAATCCCAGAAGCAGCCGTGGGCCTCCATCTGAACAGCGCCTAGATAAAGGTTTGTCAATTAAAAGCACTTTACTAATCCGCTCCCTCCCTCCTCAATCATTTACTCACTCCAGGGCGTGTACACAGTTGGCATGGTGAAGGCCGAAGCTCTGGAAACTCCCAGATCCTTCAATGCTACAGACGAGATAAGGCGTTGTTAATGCCCCACCCAATCGTCCCTAAAGATCATTGGTGCTCTGAGTATCAACACTCTCTAAAACAAAATGTATGAAAACAGACATTTATTCGGCGCTGCCAGCTAACATATGACACTTACACAGCCCAGAATCTCCTTTATTCCAGAAAAAGCACCCACCTTTTAATAGAGCCCTGCGCCCTTCAGAGGTCACCCACAGACGGGCAGCAGAGGTTCCCTCTCCATGGCAACCACACCCCTATAAACTTTCCCCATGAGCCTGAAGGTCACACACCACATCTGTCCCTGAACCGGCGGTAGCAAGGGCGGCTTCTGTCAACGCCCAGAAGAACCTGCAACCAATCTTTCATAGAATTGTACGAAACTGTACTCTGCAAACTAGGTCGTGCTTCTTCCGTACTGTACCAAAAAGAGTGGAAAAAATTAAGGCAATAAAGCCTGCCACGAAAAATTCAGAAGGCACCAGCTTAATCTCCAGATGAGGGAGGGACAAGCCAGGCCCACTTGTACCTTCCTCCTGAAGCCTCCTATTTCAAAAGTATGCAGAAGCGTAGGGAGGAAGGCTGCTTTCTGTGAAGCATGAGTGGGGGAGTCAGAACAGAAAGCTCCATTACTCAGCACAATGCGCTCCCTCCCTGATCTGTGTTGACTCAGGCAGAAACCGAGAAGTCATCCGCCCACAGGCAGCAACCTCTGCCCACTTTGGAACTCCTTCCAAATGACTGCAGTTACATTGAACACCCTGAGACGACAAATGACATTCTTCAACAAGGCTGTGCCTCTGAAAGGCCAGACGTGCGGACTGAGGGGAGCTCGCATACCAGGGTATTTTTGACCATACGCCACCAAGGGCAGTTGGTGGTCTCAGAAAGCGATGGGTAATACACGTATCCATTTGCAAGCCAAGTAAGCGAGCCCATCCATTTCGGAGGAGTTCACGAGGAAATAGAGATGTTCCACTGAGAGAATTTTGGAAAAAAAAGGCATCCCATAGTGTTCTTAAATTGCATTTTCACTTAAAATTTATCACAAAAAAAAAAGTCTCAAAGTATACTCCGGAAACGGAAATATTTTACTGACCCTGTAGCTATCTACTTGTAGCTTGTAGTGCTGTAGATCCACATGATTTGCATACTCTTGCCATCTACAGCTGGACGCGGATATTTCCAATTTGCTTTTTTTCCCACTGAAGATCTGTCTCAAGATACCTCGCGAATTCTACCTGAACACACAATACATCAGGACCAAGACTTCACTGCAGATTGATTTTCCCCAAAGGGCGAGTGATGTAAAGTATAGTAAAGGAGGAGAGTTCAAGTATCCGGTACTGTTGGACCTGACATCATTGGCGTGAGTCTCCCTTCCATTTTTGACAGATTGCCTCCTCCGTTTTGATATGTTTTTGCTGGATTTATGCTTTGGGCACTGTGCCACTGCTAATCAGTGCCACAGTGCAAGTGCTCCCTATGTTAAATTGATATACTGATTGGTTATTCCATGATTGGGTTATTTGATTTATCTGTCAGCCCCTAGTACAATGCACCATGTGTACCCAGGGCTTGTGAATCAAATGCTGCTGGTGGGCTTGCAGCACTGGTTGTGCCACCCACATAATCAGCTTGTAAAATGTGTCTCAGGCCTGACATTGCAAGGCCTGTGTGCAGTCTAGCACTGCCATGTCGACCTGGCCAAGTGCACCCACTTGCCAGTCCCTAAACCTTTCCTTTGTTTCCTATTAGACACCCCTATGGTAGGCCCAAGGGCAGGGTGCATTGTAAGTATAAGGTAGGACATGCTCTGATGTATGTAGCATGTTCTGATAGTGAATTACAGCCAATTTCGTTTTTCACTATTGAAGGCTACCTGTTTTCATAGGCTAGAATGGGCAGTTAGATTGTTACATTCTTATAATCCTAACTGACTCAGGGAACATGGTAGAAATTCGAATTTAGTATGCCTGAACTCAGAATAATAAAATACATATTTTAGTAAAGTTTATTTTAATATTCTGTGTTTGCAAATACCACTTTTAGAAAGCAGGTATTTGCCTGCCCAACCATTTGAGCCTGCCTCTGCTGAATTGTGTATTCCTTGTCTGGGGTTGTGTGTGACAGGGCTGGGGAATTCCAGGAGACAGGCTGGGACAGCCCAGTGGTGAATAGAAAGATTTACATCCAGATGGGAGGGAGGAATGCACCTGGGACCTGAATAGGGCTGGGCCTTCCCTCTACAATGCTGGCTCCACCCCCTGTGGCTTGGCTGATGTCTCTGCCCTGCACTGTGAAAGGAGAGGAGGAATCATGTCAACAGAGTGATCCAGAGCTGAATCTTTCCTCCCCTCTGCTGTGAACTGGACTGACACCTGTCAGAAGGCTTTTGACGCCCAGAAGACTGCCATATGCACAGCGCCCGTGCTTCGGGCACCCAACTTCTCAAAATAATTAATTGTACAGACAGACGCTTCAGAGCATGGTGTGGGGGCTGATCTGTCACAGTTTAATGAAAAGGGCCTAGACCAACCTGTAGCCTTCATCAGTAGGAGGTTACTTTCACAGGAACAGAGGTCGAGTGCAATTGAGCGTGAGGCATTTGCTGTGGTCTGGGCACTGAAGAAGTTGAGACCATACTTGATTGGGACTCACTTCCGGGTTCAGACAGACCACAGGCCCCTCAGATGGCTGATGCAGATGAGGGGTGAGAACCCAAAGTTGTTGAGGTGGTCAATTTCCCTACAGGGTATGGACTTTACGGTCGAACACCACCCTGGTACAGAACACGCCAACGCTGATGGTCTGTCCAGATTTTTCCACCTTAGTGAAGAGAACTCCCAAGGGGAAGGGTAGTTTCCCCACATTTCAGCTGGAGGTGACACATGTTAGACCGGACATCATTGGCGTGAGTCTACCTTCCATTTTTGACGGACTGCCTCCTCTGTTTTGATATGTTTTTGCTGGATTTATGCTTTGGGCACTGAGCCACTGAGGATCAGTGCCACAATGCAAGTGCTCCCTATGTTAAATTGATATATTGATTGGTTATTCCATGATTGGGTTATTTGATTTATCTGTCAGCCGCATGCAGCACTGGTTGTGCCACCCACAGAAGCAGCTTGTAAAATGTGTCTCAGGCCTGCCATTGCAAGGCCCATGTGCAGTTTAGCACTGCCATGTCGACCTGGCCAAGTGTACCTACTTGCCAGTCACTAAACCTTCCCTTTGTTTCATACTAGACACCCCTATGGTAGGCCCAAGGGCAGGGTGCATTGTAAGTATAAGGTAGGACATGCTTGGATGTGTGTAGCATGTTCTGATAGTGAATTACAGCCATTTTAGTTTTTCGCTATTGAATGCTACTGGTTCTCAAAGGCTAGTATGGGCAGTTAGATTGTTACATTCTTATAATCCTAACTGACTCAGGGAACATGGTAGAAATTCAAATTTAGTATGCCTGAACTCAGAATAATAAAATACATATTTTAGTAAAGCTTATTTTAATATTCTGTGTTTGCAAATACCACTTTTAGAAAGCAGGTTTTTGCCTGCCCAACCATTTGAGCCTGCCTCTGCTGAGTTGTGTATTCCTTGTCTGGGGTTGTGTGTGACAGGGCTGAGGAATTCCAGGAGACAGGCTGGGACAGCCCAGTGGTGAATAGAAAGATTTACATCCAGATGGGAGGGAGGAGTGCACCTGGGACCTGAATAGGGCTGGGCCTTCCCTCTACAATGCTGGCTCCACCAGGTTTTTTTTTGGATCAATTTCACGGCGAAGCGCTGACGTCTTGTTTTTATTTGTATAAGGCGTGCATTTCCATCATAGAGCGCAAACGCCGCCTCGAGGCTCTTGCAGTCTTCCTCGGTGCCTGGTTCACAGGGTCAGTCGACTCTGCATCACGCAATCCTGGGCGGAGCCTCGCTTTAGAAGCTAGCTAGTTCTTCATTTTATGCGGGTAGGGGAGAAATGTCCCTTGCGGCCGCCAGATCCTCAGTCCAGCTGCTCAAGCCCACAGAGGAAGCGAGATCGGCGGGGCGGAGGGAGCAGGGGTGTCACCCACGGGGTACTGCACTCCATTACACAATGATAGTGTTAAACTACGCGTTGTTCTTCGGCAGCTGAGGGGGATGTGTGTTCTGATCAGGGAATGCTTCTGTCTCAAGAATCACTTCCTCAGTGAGGGTCGCGCATGGTTCTGAGATAGGTTATCTATTAATGTGCTTACACGAGGCCTCTTACTGAATAGACGGACGTGGTGGGCAGTTAAGATTTGGTTTTATGTGGCGTTATTTTAAGAGTACTCGCTTCGCTATGGGGGATTGTAGAGATTTTTTTATGCATCCACTTCTCTCTATGAGCTACGCTGATTTAATAGTATCTGTTGGTTTTCAGTGCCTCAGAGTGACTATTTGCTGTGGTGGGGCTTGGGGTGCAGACTCGCTGACCCTTTCCCATGCTTTGCCGCTTACACGCGTACACATGTGTCTGTTGTCGGTTCAGTCGCACTTCTCCAATCAAGAACATTCTGGAGCTTGCGACTCACTTCTCTGGTCTAATGATGTGCACCACCTCTGCTGCCTTCCTTGCGCAAGCCACAGGGATCTTCTCAGGGGCCCGTTTGGCACATTGGTGCTTTACACGTCTCAGGCTATCTATTTGTCTTTGGGTTGTATGACAGCCTGACGTTTTTATGTCTGTGCCATTACAGGGACAAGCTGCTTCCCCCACCTCACAAACGCCCGTCCAGACCGAATAACCAGGCCAGGTTCCCTCTGGGCTCTGCCAGCATGGGCGTCTGCAGATTTTTTTTCCGGGGGTGAGGGGAGGAGCATCATTTTGACATTATTAACCATACAACCCGTTTTGACAATGTCAAAGACCAGGGGCCTAGTCAACAGACAAATGAAAACTGGAGGGGGGAGGGATCGAACTCCACCATCTCTGATCCTGAGCACCAGGGGCAGAGGACATAGATTAAGAGACCAGTTCCTGCCCCAGCTGGCCTCTGGAGTAGATGTTCAGGAGGGTTACTGTGCCTCCTGCAGGCATACCAAATGTCACAAACGTGCTGATCGTGGTCAGGTTTTCGGTTGGCAGAGGCACCCACGGGACCAGGGGCAGGCATAAGTTCACCAACATGACAGTAGGATCAGAGCCCAGTCATGAATTCAAACAGTGAATCATCTGTACCCGTAAGGGTCACTAAGGTAGTTCCAACGGTTCTGGAGTCAGGGAAAATGTCTCACCCAAAACTTTACCCTAAGACTCAGAGTCAGGGACAGCTAAAGTGCAAACTGTCTTTAAATTGAGAGTTTCCAGTCAATCCAGATGACATCCACATAGGCTTTTCTTCCTGGGATTTTTAGGGTGCCGCAAGGGGTACGCACTGAATTATCACATTATGTATGCCATTAACAGCCACACCAGATAGTCTGGGTCTGGCAGTGGGTAAGTGGAGCTTGTATGCTGTTGGTGGACAGCAGTCTTGGGCCAGGCATGGTTTGTATTCACCATATCACATAGACACCCACTGGGTCTGTGAGGTGGCAGTTCCTAAGGCAGTGTCACATAGGTAGTCTCATCCGTAGTGTACAAAGATAGCCTGAAGTGGACCATGGATTTGTGTGCTAACTTTGTTGACTATATTGACTACTATTCACCCTGCACATACTTGTTGACGTCTTGAATGGAGTATCTGTCCAGTCGTGAAGGCCTGATATAGCGTTTTGTGTGCAAATGTGGAAACCGGGTGTGGCTTTTTTCAAAATACCTCATCTTGACAACTGCCTCCATCTGTGGGCCTCGTCTCCGAAGTATAAGGACTGATCAGAGAGAATGGTTACAGCAGACCTACCGAAATGGGGTAATGTTTGCAACAGAATTTCTCAAAATGGTCTAGGTTGAGTACAAGCAGTATATGTAGAGTGTGCTGGGCACACATTCCTTGGGGCCATAAATACAGTTTGAAGGAGTAAATGTTTTATATGAAATATGCAGTTTGACACACCGCACCAGCTTGTTTGTACGAAAAAGCAGCAGCGGACCTTAAAATGCCGCACCTAAACTCCAGTGCCAATGGGTCTATGATCAAGTCAGTTTGATATTGTGCTGCCAACCCCGACACCAGCTGCTGTTTGGCGTCGCTGTGCTCTCCAGATCAGTTAAACAGTTTTTAGATACTCAAGGGGGCGCACCAAAATGAGAGTCCAAATAGAATAAGTAGAGAAATGTTCTTTATTTATCTTTGTTCAGCAAGAAAGGGCACATCAATAAAATATGTAGTGAGATCAGCCAACGCGTTTCACTCCCTACCAAGGAGTTTCTTCAGGGCGCTGCGAGTATTTTCGGTAAGTTGTCTTATGTAAGATCCCTCTGTGATCGCACTGGTATTTTTCGGTCGTTTCTTTTTTCAGCCTATTTCTTTAAAAGTCTTTGGAGTATCTCTTCCCTTATCTTTTCTTTATATCGTGGACTTTGTTGGTCTTGTCCGAAAAAGTAGTTCTGATATTTCCAAGAGTTACCCGTCCCTGGTTGTATTTGTTCTAGGTGGGTACAGTGCTGTGATGACCGTCGTCAGTTTCGGCGTCTCGGCATGGCTGGTTCCAGGCTGAAACACCGCACCAGCTTGGTCTCGCTGTCACCCCAGTGTTACATTGTCTTGCATTTTTTTGTGTCTGGCTCACAGGCAACCATTGTAGCTGTCCTAGCCTATCCATCTGTCTTTGTGTACCTGAACTCTCTTGGCTGCTTCCTAGAAGTTTGGGCATGCAGTAATGCTTCGTCATAGCACTAATTTTTGCATCCTCAGTGCATGCTTGGTAGAGCTGGGCAAGATTTAAACTCTGCAAAAATTGTAAAGTTTCTAAAAAATGTCACATTACCACATTTTGTGTAAATTTTGCTTGCAAGGGGCACTTTTATACACAAAATGTTTTGCAGCTATACATTTTCTTCTCGGACCAGTATCTCAAGTGACTTTTTTTATTTGAAGTTTGCCCCTGCTTGAAAAATTCACAAAACAGTCAGGCAATGACAATTTGAGTTCAAAGCGTAATTTTATGAAATTTCCATGAACCTTTGTGGTAAAAATAATATTCTCCTTCGCACACTCCTATTATTTGCTGTTATGAGTGAATGCCGGTGTCTATAAGGAAACAGGATTAGTATGAGCATGACCAAAACATGTGAATGAGCCGGGAGCTGTTCCACTATATATTTGGGGAATGCGAGTTCGTAAATGATCAGTCTCCTTTGTCAACAAGAATATGCCCCCAGCCCCCACCACTCCCCGCCAACACCACAATATACATTCAAACCATACTAGTCTTTTAAATGCTCCCCAATGAAGTTTACATTTTTTCCTGTTCCTGATGTTTTTAAAATCAGGGCCCTCTAACTTAACAGGGCCTTCAAGCCCCTCTTGGTGAAATATGTAGAATCTCGTCCTCCAGCTACTACCATTAGAACCCCCAGTGAACTACCTTCTGCTCATGACAGTTGAAATTCTGCCGTTCTAACACGAGGTGGCGCTGCCTGCTGTACTACCACCAGGTGTTGCTGCCTGGGACCTCCCGAGATCCGTTTTTTTTTACCTCGAATCCTGCTTTTTAAACGGTGTAATAGAGTGATGTTTTTAGGTCTCGCCTAAGCCCTCCGGTTAGGGATGCTTGGCGAGATTAAAGCAAGGGCTCTGAAAAATACACCCTACAGTGCATGTGAGCCGGGCGCGTTCACATCGCACCCCATTTGGCAACTTGCGAGCCTCGACATCAGACTTCAAAGGAATCCGCTCCCCCGCCCCCGCCATGCAATGCTGAGAGCTTGTTTTGCTACTCATACTACCCTGCTTTCCCCGGTTCTCTTCCCTCTGTGTCTCTGCTCTCCGACTTTCTTCCTGTTTCGTCTCTCTCTTCCCCTCTACCATCCTCTCCCTTCTTTCGCTTTCTGTCCCTCTCTTAACTCCCTTCTCTCCCTAACCCCACCTTTTCTTCTGTTTTCTACGTGCATCCATGCCCGTTTTCTCAACTTCTGTATCTCCTCCCGCCCCTCACTCTTTATTGCGCTGTTTTTTTATTCCATCCCGTTTGTTATCTTTCCATGCTCATTTGTTTTTCCTCTTCTGTCCTTTGTCCCCAACGCACCGCACCCCCTTTTATCTTCTCTTTTGAGCCATTTCTTCTTTTTTCACGTCACTTACCACGTTTCCTCCCTGTTTCTCTTTTCTTCCTTTCTTTTGCCCAACCCTGATCGCTCTTTCTTCCCACTCTATCTCTTTCTGCCCGTGTCTCCGGCCCTCGTGTGCCCTGAGGCAGGCTCTCGACTCATTAAGGCGCTGGAATGCGCCAGTCACCAAATGGAACATTAAGAGGCTATTAAAATGTAATGAACTATTAACTTCTAATACACTCAATTTAAAGGGCAGAACAGTGCCCCATGACCCGCGAGCAGGCGGTTTGTGTGCAGTCAGTCTGGCACGGGCTCTGTGGCACACCTACGGCTGATCTCTGGGGATCTCGCTTCTCAAAGTAGGGGAACATTTGCAATCCGAGTCGCTGCCTCTCAGCTAGGCATAGGAGTCTAGTTCACCTCGGTTTGTACCGGTCATCTTCGTGGTGCACAGTGCACACCTGTGTGCCCTGAAGCAGGCTCCTTGCAGCTTTCTTCCAGTGTTGGGGCCTAGCTTCCATTTGGCGCAGCAGGTGCACTGGCGACTTGATCTGAGGACCCACTGAACCCTAATTATTGCCCCAATTCACTCATTTCCTTCCTTACGCACAGATCACCTCGGCTGTGTGTCCGCTGCATGGAAATCGAAGCTGTGAGTAAGCGCACACCGTCACCACCATGTCCACAACCACCACGTCCACCACCGTAAGCGTATGCCATCACCACCACGTCCACCACCACCACGTCCACCACATCCACCACCAGTTCATTCACCACCACTTCATCCACCTAACTCGTCCACCACCACCACACCCACGTCCACCACCACCACCACACCCACCTCCACCACCACCACGTCCACCACCACTACCATCACCACCACGTCCACCACGTCCACCACCACCACCACCACCACGTCCACCACCACCAAGTCCACCACCACCACGTCCACCACCACCACGTCCACCACGTCCACCACCACCAAGTCCACCACCACCACCAAGTCCACCACCACCACCAAGTCCACCACCACCACATCCATCACCACCACATCCACCACATCCCTCACCACCACGTCCACCACGTCCACCACCACCACGTCCACCACGTCCACCACCACCACGTCCACCACGTCCACCATCACCACGTCCACCATCACCACCACCACGTCCACCATCACCACGTCCACCACCACGTCCACCATCACCACGTCCACCACCACGTCCACCACCACGTCCACCACCACCACATCCACCACCACCACATCCACCACCACGTCCACCACTACCACGTCCACCACTACCACGTCCACCACTACCACGTCCACCACTACCACGTCCACCACTACCACGTCCACCACTACCGCGTCCACCACCACTGCGTCCACCACCACTGCGTCCACCACCACTGCGTCCACCACCACCACTGCGTCCACCACCAACACATCCACCACCACCACCAGGTCCACCACCACCACCAGGTCCACCACCGCCACCACGTCCACCGCCACCCCGTCCACCGCCACCACGTCCACCGCCACCACGTCCACCGCCACCACCACATCCATCACCACCACCATAGCCACCACCATGTCCACCACCATGTCCACCACATACACCACCACATACACAACCACGTCCACCACCACCATGTCCACCACCACGTCCACCACGAGGCCACTACCACGTCCACCACCACCACGTCTACCTCCACCACCACCACATCCACTACCATCACCACGTCCACCACGAGGCCACTACCACGTCCACCACCACGTCTACCTCCACCACCACCATGTCCACCACCACCACATCTACCACCACCGCGTCCACCACCACCGCGTCCACCACCACCGCGTCCACCACCACCGCGTCCACCACCACCGCGTCCACCACCACCGCGTCCACCACCACCGCGTCCACCCCCACCGCGTCCACAACCACCAACACCACCTCCACCACCACCACCACTACGTCCACCACCACCATGTCCACCACCACCACGTCCTCCACCACCACCACGTCCTCCACCACCACCACCACCGCCACCACCACCACGTCCTCCATCACCACCACGTCCTCCATCACCACCACACCCACCACCACCACACCCACCACCACCACGTCCACCACCACCTCACTCTGTCGCCCTCACTCTATCTATCGCACTCCCTCTATTTATCTATCACCCTCACTCTATCGCCCTCACTATATCTAATTATCGCCCTCACCCTATCTATCGCCCCTCACTCTATTTATCTATCGATCTATCACCCCTCACTTTATCTATCGCCCGTCACTCTATTGGCCCCTCACTCTAGCTATCGCCCTCACTCTATCTATCGCCCTCACTCTATCGCACTCGCTCTGTCTATCTATGTATCGCCCTCACTCTATCGCCCTCACTCTATTTTTCTATCTCTTGATTGCCCTCACTCTATCTATCGCCCTCACTCTATATATCCATCGCCCTCACTCTATCTATCGCCCTCACTCTATCTATCGCTCTCACTCTATCTATAGAACTCACTCTATCTATCGCATCACCACAGCATCACTCAGCACCACCACAGCATCACTCAGGGGCACCACAATATCACTATGTGGTACCACAGCATCACTGAACGCCACAGCATCAATTCGTCGCCACCACATCACTCGGCGCCACCACAGCATCAATCTGTGCAACCATTTAACAACAACTAGTTCAAATGTGCTCTCTCAATGTTTCAAGCTTTATTACAAATGTCACAAAAAGATGTTAATATTTCACTTCTGTTCTTGGATTTTCGTCACAATAAAATACACTGAACACAACAGAAGGGCAGTATGGCACAGTCAGAAATTCTGATGCACCAATAAGGTGGGATACATCTTTGATTCACACTTGAACATGCCCTCAGATTTTGTGGGAAACTACACAAATGGATAACCGATGGACTCAAGGCATCTTTCTGGCTCGCTATGAGGACCAAATCCAAGAAATAATGCTACCTGGGATTAAAATAACAGTGCGGGGGGAAAGCTGCAGGCAAGCTGCTATATGCAAATGTTAAACTAGTCACGCACAAAGTTTTGCAAAAATCAATACCGGAGGGCCCTTAGCCTGTCGACAGAGGTTCTCCAAGCATTGCTGTCGTTGATACAGCAGAATTTCAAACCCATGTCTTCATATCAAATCAGAAAAGGTATCAAGCCAATGATAACAATCAATTATCTGAAAACCAAGGCGACTCTTCAGTATGGAGCATCTCCAACAACCACCTTTTACCATCTTGCCATTCGAGGTGCAAACAATACCTTCGACCTTAATAGGCAACAAAGTAGATCCTTCCTGTGAGAATGGGGATAAACAGCAAGTGTTGGATATTTTGCTAAAACCATTATGCAAATCATGTGGGACTCAAGACTATCTCATTCGCAACAATATTTTACAGCTATTGAAATCACCGGTGACTCACGCAAAGCTCTTTGCACGGACTATAGGTAAAATAGTGTTTTTGGCAAGGAAGGAAGATGATCTAAATGAAACCACAAAGTTAACAGTAAATTCAAAAGCAGCAGAAGCAGTCTCCATCCTTGACCAAAAATATACCTTCCTGGAATGGGCCAATGAAGTCTGACAAATTGAATATGACGGAGTATCCTTCTGGCTCAATGTCACATCACGCAAACCAATTATCACGTTAAAAATGTCTTACTAAATCAAATCAGGTAGAGAGCATAGTGCCATCTAATACACACAGCCCTGTTCCACCTGCTAGTCAGTATGAAAGTTCCAAAGTTTAGTTCCACTAAATTCATCAGGTTCACAATGCCTGAGGCAGATGAAATTACAGTTAATATCAGAAATCAGGGAAGTAGGGCTTGCTTCCTTAGAAAGTCTTGACACAAATGCACCATGACTGATCCCGGCTTCCCAGGACTTTGGCCAACAGCAATTGACATCCAAAAGACGACTGGCTTTCTGCTGTTTTCAGATGTTTGACAACGTAAAAGTCCAAACCGATCCTTCATGTTTGGAAATTTATCAGATCAAGATCTGCTCTTGGAACATAGCGGGATTACCCAATTAAATGCACAAGATGACACTATTACTTATTTGACCTGATTTGCCTGTAAGAGACTTGGGCAACTGAGCCAATCTTCCATGCTGTGCATGAACTACATTTTAAAACCGGGTAGACTAGACGGAGGGCTTTCGATTTTGTGCTGAACAGCCAGGAATTTTACAACATAAAGCTTAAACATAAAAAATAATGGTGCTGAGCATATTGCAATCAATTACAAATATGACGCGTTGTGAGAAAGTGGCTCTATATATACTGGACTAGAATGAAGTACAGTGTGTATAGAGTCCACCAACCCCAGACGTATAACAGAGGTTAAAGTCAGAACTGACCTTACTCTCCAAAGTGGTAGCTTGGTCGAGCAGTAAGGCAGTACTAGAGGACAGTGTAAAGCATTTGTTGTACACACTCAGTCAGCAAAAGGTTTCACACACTCAAGGACTGAACTCCAGGCCAATTGTTTTTAGATCCACAGATACAGTTGTTTTATTTTTAGAACCAACAGTTGTAAAAATATACTTTTCTCGGTATGAGTATTCTCATGTAATTACATTGCAAAGGAACAATAAAGTTTGTGCACACAATTAATACAGTATTGACAGTGAGCAACACAATCTTAAAACACACTATAGCATTGAGCTCAATGGGTTTTCTACATGTAGTCACAGTTGATTACTATATAGATTACTTTAGTAGTTCCAGGACTAGATTCTAGATTCAGTCCTGGGGTCTAAGCTTAAACCAGATTAGCAAAAACGTTTTAGTTACTGTAGTGAATTTTCACGAATATTTAGCTGTTTTAAAAGTTCACACTTAAAAACTTTTCAATGGATATCTGACAATGTTATTCAATGGGAGAAAATTCAGGTTGCAGGTAAAGTACGATCGCATTACTTTTGTAATCCAGCACTGGTCTCCTAGGGCCAGGACTGGGGTCCTAACTCAAAACAGGTAGGTAATTGCGTTTCAGTATTTTGTGTGATTTTTAAAGAATATTTCAAGTTTTCAAAAGTAGACACTTGAAAAAAATTTCATGGAAAAGAAGACAATGGGTTGCTATGGCGAAAATACAGGTTACTAGTAAACCCGATAGGGATTACTTTTGCGGTTCAGTACTGGGCTGCAAGGTGCAGTACTGGCTTCTCCCCTGATCATAGGTGAGTACTTCGGAATTCGGACTTTGGCTGATTTTATGTGAATATTTTCAGTTTTCAGAACTTCACACTTTGAAAATGTTCGAGTCAAAAGTGGTCAATGTTATCCAATGTCAGGTAAGTGAATTACCGGTTTCCAGGTGAGTACTTGGTTGGTGAATGTTAAAAATGGGATCCCTGGCTGGCCAGGGCTCGCGCCAAAGTCAGTCAGAGACCACCATTCCTAAGTCAGGGCAAGGGAGTTACACGCCAAGATAACCCCTGCTCACCCTTTAGGTAACGTGACGCGAACAGCAAGGCTAAACTTGGAGGCTATGTAGGTTAAGTGTTTGCGCGCGCACCCAACAACAACACCCAAGGCCCACCACAAAGGAAACTCCACAAAAGGTTATATAAAAATAGCCTTTGTATTATACCAAAACACATTAGATAAAAACACACACTTTACAATGTGCAAACAGGCACGGGCCGAATTTACCGGGGATATGTACAAGACAGGGCCACATGGACCACTGTCAGGAATCAGCACTTTTAGAACTAGCACTTAGGACATAGAGTATAAAATCAATGTAGCACAAATTAGAAAATGTAGCACACAACTAGTAATCACTGGTAACAGGTAAGTACCACCTACGCAACCCTAACCTCCTTAGGAAAAGGTCACGCAGGGAACCAGGACCTCACTAGCAACACCTGTACTTGGAGAAAAACAACCACCTAAGTATCACAATACCTGTAGGGGTATAAGCACATTACACATGATGCATCACAACACATTCAGAGGTGTAGGGAAGGAAAGCACAATTGCTCAAAACTCACGGACGGGCGCCTAAGGGAAGCCCGTCTGCGCCCGTCCGCGACCGACCGGGACCAGGGGCACCTCATAATACCCAAACCATTCACTATTCCAGGGGCGATCTTATGGATTGTAATACAAACAGTGACCTTCTCCTTTTACCAAGGGATACACGCCATCAGCTTTGCAAGCATGGTATCCTGAGCCATGGCTGTCACCTTTCAACTCGTGCAACATGTTTGGCCTCGCCCAATCCACCCACCAATGAACTCGCTATTTTGTATCTCAATATTCGCTCTCTTGTCAAGCATCAGATGGACATCTTCCTGTTACTAGACACGGAAAAGCCAGACATTCTCTTCCTGGCAGAAACTTGGCTAACCCCTACCTCAGCACCCGATATTATAGCAGCACCGCCTCCTGACTACTATATTATACAGGCTGATCGCGCTACCGGGAAAGGAGGAGGTGGAGTTGCGGCAATTATCCACTCAAGCTTGGATGTCACCACTCTCAACTGCTTGACGCTACTTAATACAGACAATCTGGTATTAAAGATTGCTACTCCTCACATGTCTATAGCATGTGTTCTATTATATAGACCACCCACCTCAATGCCACTGTTTCCTATGTCTCTGAGCGAGTAAGTTGCCAATTTGGCTTTGGACCATACCAGGGTCATATTAGTTGGCGATTTCAACTACTGGTACAAAGACCCAGCAGACGGCTCCCAATCGGCAGAACTGACTGACCTTCTCTCTAACCTCAACTTTAAGCAGCTGGTGCTTTCCCCCACTCATGTTAAAGGACACATTTTAGACCAAGTGTGGTCTAACACTACCTGTGTGTCATCTCCTTCAACCCTGCCTTGCCTATGGTCAGATCATCTCATTCTCAGATTTAAGATCTGTGTTGAGTATATCAGAACTACGGTGCCAATCACTGGCAAACTAGCCAGAAACTGGAATGCTATGGATAAGGATGCTTTCCTACAGTCACTAGCCAAGGATGTCCCTTCCTTGGATAATGACATAAATCTGTCAGTTGCTACGCTAACCAACTGGCTACAAGAGGCCAGTAACCTTCATGCTCCTTATAAAACAATCAGATTAGCACGCCGTACGGACGCCAACAGATGGTTCTCAGCCGACCTGAAAATCAGGAAACTGGCCCTCGCCAGCTTGAACGCCAGTGGCGCCGTAATTATGACACCGAGGGGAAAATTAAATATACTAGGGCAAGGAAGGAATACATGAATGCCATCTCTGCAGCGAAGACAGAATATTTCTCTTCCCGTATCCTAGAATCAACAAACAAGTCTAAAGATATCTTTTCGGTTTTTAATGAACTAACCAATTTGGAGAATGTTCGTCCTAAAGTAACTTCCACCCAGTGTCTGTGTGATTCACTCAACACTTACTTCAGTGACAAAATCAAAGATATAAAAGCTAGCATTCCCCAATCAAAAACTCCAATCACGACTGGCATGGCAATCAAGACTGCTTCTACCACTCTCACCAACCTTTTACCCATAACTCAGGACCAGCTTTCGGAGCTACTGACGAGAGTTAAATCTGGCTCCCCATTGGATATTTGCCCCCCTCGCATCCTGAAAGAATGCTTCTCCGCCTATCCTACTCCTGTTCTTGCTATCCTTAATGACTCTCTATTGTCGGGCATAGTCCCGTCTGCTTTCAAAGAAGCAACGGTCATACCCCTATTGAAAAAACCTGGGGCTGACCCGGCATGTAAGGCAAACTACAGGCCCATCTCGTTGTTGCCTTACCTAGCAAAAATCTTAGAGGCACACGTGGCAAAAATCCTTTCCAACTTTTTGGAGGAGTCCTCCTGCTTTGACCCCCATCAGACTGGATTTCGCCCTGCGCACTCTACGGAGGCAGTAGTCACTGCGGTGTTGGACACTCTCCGAGATTGCGCAGACAGACGCTCTCCCCAGGCAGCTCTCCCCAGGCACTGGTGCTCCTAGATCTGTCGGCCGCGTTCGACACGGTCGACCATAATATCTTGATCGACCGTGTCGGACAGGCCGGCATACAGGGCACAGCGGCCTGCTGGTTGAGATCCTTCTTGGAGGACCGCTCGCAAGCGGTACGCCTGGGGGATCTAACTGGCGTTAAACAGCTTACCTCATGCGGAGTGCCACAGGGTTCCTCCTTGTCACCTCACCTTTTCAATATATATATACTCCCCCTGATACAAACGCTGAGGGACAAACAGGTGAAAGTTTTTAACTACGCAGATGATCTGCAATTACTCTTCACCATTGATAACTCTGAAAAATCCGTCAGTCACTTCCAGTCAACCATGAGGTTCATTAAATCCTGGATGGACCAAAATCAATTGAAATTGAACCCGGGGAAAACAGAACTGGTATTGACTGGGGACAGCGCTAAGCACTGGGGCCCTCAATACTGGCCCTTAGACCTGGGTCAAGCTCCACAACCATCACCATCGGCTAAAACGCTGGGAGTCATCGTGGACAGTGACCTTTCATTAAAGGCACAAGTGGGCCAGGTGGTTTCTAAGTGTTTCTATCAGCTAAAAAAAATTAGGAAGGTTCGGCGATTATTAACGCTAGAGGCCACCACCCAGGTTGTGATCGCCACTGTTCTGTCCCATCTGGATTATGCGAACGCCATTTATTTGGGTCTTCCAGTCTTTCTACTCAAGCGTCTCCAGATGGTACAGAACTATGCTGCCAGGATGATACTGAAGCAACCAAGGTGGCAAGCAGCGACCCCCCTTCTTACTAAACTGCACTGGCTCTCGATTACACAACGCTGTGCCTTTAAGGCAGGCTGCATGATTTTTAAATCACTGCATGGCAAAAGCCACAAGTTCATTAATCAAATAATCACCAGATATGTTCCCCCCCCGCAACCTTCGCTCACTCCATTTGGGCCTTCTCCAGATCCCCCCTTTCAAGCTGAAACGTTCCGGTGGACGTAGGTTTGCAGCACTTGCCCCCCGCCTATGGAATACCTTGCCACTAGAAATTCGGCTCTGTCAAGATCTTCTACCTTTTCGGAAAGCACTGAAGACTTGGCTTTTCAGACAAGCTTTTTAAATCCTACTTTTTTACCTGTTGTGTTACTGTCAAATTCAGCGCCAAGAAACTAATCAGTGTTAGTGCGCTTAATAAATAATTTAATAACATAACATAACATAACATAACATGAGCCACCACCTGTGGCAGTCCCTAGGCCAAATGGCCTCTCTAGGGCTAGGACGCCCTGTGTCCCAAAGTCAGGGAGGCCTAAACGTAGCAGCTGCCCACTAAGTGCTGGGCAGCTGTGTGAGACAATGCTCGAGCCAACGCTGGAGCCTTGCAGGCTCTGCCCAAATGACTGGGCCCTCAGGAGCCTCGCTGGGCTCTAAATAAATGGAATGCCCCTGAGCCTCTCCGGGCTCCTCAACACTGGGGCGCCTTGAGCCTCTCGGGGCTCTTTACAAACAATTGCCGCCTTGTGGGAGCCTCTCAGGGCTCAAGAATAATGAGGTGCCCCTGAGCCTTTCAGGCGCGAAAGAAAAATGCGGCGTCGTTGGAGCCCCTCTTAGGCTCGAATTAGCAATGCCAGGTGAGCCTCGTGGGCTCTGATTCTAGAAAAATGCCCTCGGAGCCCTCTCAGGGATCTAAAACCAGAATGCCCTCTGGGGGCTGCCACTGAACGATGGAGCGGCCCTCTGCCATCCGGGGCCGCTCTTGAACCACTGCTGAGCCCCCCAGACACCCACACTCACCGGGCTGCTGTGGCGGGGGCTCCCAAGCGGCGGCTCCCTTCACTGGCTGCGGGGCCTCGCGGTTCTCGCGCCCGGACTTCTCTCTCGCTCTTCCTCGCTCCTGGGAGCCAGGGAAGGGGGGGGGGGAACGACGACGCTGGCTCCTGCGGTGCTTCCTGCCTTCCAGGCAGGCGGCCGGGGCTCTCCCTCGTGAGAGCCTCGCCGACCCAAATCGGCAGGTTCCTTCCTCTCGGGCTGCGGGGGGCGGGACTTCCGGCCCTTTGTCCTGGGCCGCGCTGAGGTTGGCCGATCAGCCAGCTGCTTCCGGGTCGCAGTGGGCAGAGCGGCGGCCCGAGGGAATGCTCTCCTTGTTGAGGTTAATCCGGGGTAGGCTCCCGGTCGGTGGAGCATAAAAACGGGGTGAGCGCCCGTATTGTTGGGAGTGAACAATAAATTGAGGTGGGCACTCAATATAATCAGTAATCCTGGGCAAATGCCGGGTGGGCACCGGCTTGGACAATTAAAGCGCCCCCAAGCGCTATGGCGGAGTCAAGCGCTCCCAAGCGCTAGGGGTGTCAGGAGGATCAAGAGAAAGCGCTCCCCAGCGCTAGTAGATAAATAAAGCTCTTCCAGGCGCTTTGAGGCCCACAAGTCCAGAAAATGTCCTCCTAGCAGAGCAAGGCAAGGGGTGGGGGATCAAGGCTGGGCCAGGGGCCAGCTCACTGGGCCCTCCAGGCAGGAAGGCAGTCTCAAGTGGCAGTTCCTCCTGACGCCCAGCAACAGCCCCCTCAGTAGGATCAGGCAAGAACAGTTTGTAAGGGGACACAGCCCCTTTTTATGCACAGTATTCCTTTGTCTTTGCTCAGGGTGAGGGGAAAGCCAGTCGCAGCTGGTTGGTGAGCACTCTTGATGTGCTCAGCCCCTCACTCTATTCACTGGCAGGGCTAGGGGCATTAGACGCAACACAGGGGGCGGAGCCAGCATTGTGTGGGGAAAGCCCAGCCCTATTCAGGACCCAGGTTCACTCCTCCCCAGCCATCAACATGCTAATCTCCACACTCACCACCGGGCAGACCCATCCAGACTCCTGGAGCCAGGCTCACCAGCCAGCTCCAGCCAATCATGTGCCAGCACACTCACTGCACACGCACACCTATGTCTAGAAGTGGCACTTTCACACTAGACACATACACGCCGCACATATCATTGCGCAGCATTCAATCACACGAGTCCGCACATACCAAACTCGAGCCTGCACACCTCACGCATCAGGAACTACCAGGGACACAGACATTCCCCATGCATTCCTATGGGAGGGCAGGCCAACCTTACTCCATGCACTCAGAGTGCGCACACACTTTCCACTGGGACACAGTGAAAGTGCGCAGAAACCAAAAATCACTACCACCAATTCACATTCATAAGCAAAAGGTTTTAGGGGTGAACCTGCCAGAAGGGCCACAGTGAAGTTACGGCTCTGAGCATGGACTCAGGGGGTCCCCAAGATCAGGTAAGTACAGTTAGTTCAATCCCAGCGGCACAGGGGCGGCCTGGTGCAGAGGTAGGTAGGCCCAATGATATCCAATGAGGGAAAGGGGGGCCTTCGGTTGGTGGCTGCTGGCTAGCAGGCCACGCAGCTGTGGGAGCTGGGCTCCTGGTCACTTGCTCAGGGTAAGGGGGGGGAAGTAGGATAGGACAAAGAGGTCACAGCCAGCGGCACACAGGCAGCTGGCTGCGCGGTGCTTTTGAGCTGTCGGGCGCTTAATGTATCCAATGGAAAAGATCAAAAGTGAACAAAGGCTGCAGGCTCGGGGACAGAGACTCCCCAGAGTCGACCAGCACTTCGAGAGGTAAGTGGGGATCTTGGAGCACAGGTAGGTATCCCAAAGGGAGGCACACGGGGCTGTAGGGCGCCGGGTGCTGAGGTGTCTTTGGGTGTCGGAAAAGCTTACCCTCAGCTGGTCGCGGTTGGTGGGGCCCCTGGTTCTGAGTCTGCAGGCGTCGGCTGGTTCGTCGAGGAGGGTCTTTGATCACTGGACTTCGGGTCCCAGTCGCCGGGGGGGGGCATCCTCGTGATCTTGGTTCGGTTGGGCCCAGCCCGGGTTCGGCTGGTGCTGAGTGGGCTGGTCCGGAGCTTCCTAGCTGGCACCAGGTGGTTTGTTGCAGCAGAGTCTCTGCTGATGGGAGATCCAATCTTCAAGAGGGTCAAGGCAGGCAGGTCCTCAGGGCGTCCCAAGGTTGCTGTCCGTGGGAGTCGCCAGGTTTAGGCAGGAGCATGTCCCAGGATCAACAGGCCGGTAGGGCTGGGGCCAAGTCAGTTATTGTTGTCCTGTTAGCAGCTGCTCGGCGGGTCATCTTCTTCTTGATCTTCTTTCTGGTATCGGAATCTGAGAAAGGAAGGTTCAGGGAGACCCTAAATACTAAATGTAAGGGCCTTAGAGGTAGGGCAAGGACAGGGACCAATGGGTCCCCGTCCTGGGGTGAGTACACCCCCTAGCCAGCTCCTCTCCTGTGGGAGAGGGCAGGAGCCTAGCTGGGATTGGGCAGCGCTCACCATCTACAAGATGGCCAGGGCCCAGGGTTGTGCTTCGCCTAGTCTCCCCCACCTGAGGGGTGGGGTTGGCACAGGCTGGCAAACCCCCTTCCTGACGTAGTTCTTCCTGCCAGTCTTCTGTCAGAGTGGGGGTCAGGAAGGTTGGGGGCTGGTTTCTGGGTACAGCAAATGGTCTGGAGAAGCTCACAGAGGCGGCATGCCTTTGAAGCTTCCCCCTGCCCATCCTTGGGGAGGAGACCTAGCACCTCGCCCAGGATGTGCATTGTTGCAGGCCCAGGAGAGCGGAGGCTCTCCTACCCAGGGGTCCAGCAACATGTCTGCTGTGTGGCAGCCTCTGCAGTCACTCAGCCAGACGTGGATTGTAGGTTAGGTTTTTCAGGGTGCATCACTAAGATGCCCTCTGGTGCATTTCACATTAAATCTCACACAGGGCGATAGAGGGAGGGCGAGAGATAGAGGGGAGCAGTATGGAGGAGGTCATGGAGTTTGTTTAATTTATTAATTCTCTGGGCGGCAGAATCAGTTATTGCTCGTGACAGGAATTTAAAATCAAAACATCCTGCTGCCACTCAGCCTGCACTGACCAGAAGTCTCTCAGTGACAGTGCCTACGCTGTAGGGCTGGAGGACAAGAGTGCCATCCTGCAGGTTGCAGTTCTGTCTCAACCGAGCTGTCATCTGAGCAGAGCGCACATGCATCAGCCAGCGCCAGTCACAACAGAGACCTGGACCTCTGGTGCGATGATTAAGGTAGCATAAGAAACAAGGGTACCCCATAAAGTGAACCTGGGGTTATAGAGTATATTAGGGCAAACAATGGTTCAAGAGTGGCCTAACTAGGTCCAGAGTAACAAAAAATTTAATAGCTTTGTCATTTACAATGCCTATAGTTATAACTTTTGCAAATGTGACACCTATAGCATTTGTAATGCAACATGTTTTGTATTTACGTGACTTAGATGTATTGATATTACAAATAAAAATGGCTTTTAATTTTTTAAAATAATTAATACTTAAATAATTTATTGAATTTGTATGTCAATAGCTTAAACTTTCGTAAATAACTTTTGTGAAGATTATGTTCAGTGTTTTTTATTGTGACGAAAATCCAAGAACAGAAGTGAAATATTAACATCTTTTTGTGATTTGTAATAAAGCTTGAAAGCTTGAAAACAGCTTGAAACATTGAAAGAACATATTTGAACCAGTGATGCTGTGGTTACGCTGAGTGATGCTGGGGTGGAGCGGAGTGATGCCGAGTGATGCTGTGGGTGGTGCCGAGTGATGCTGGGGTGGAGCGGAGTGATGCTGGAGTGGTGCCGAGTGATGCTGGGGTGGTGCCGAGTGATGCTGGGGTGGTGCCGAGTGATGCTGGGGTGGTGCCGAGTGATGCTGGGGTGGTACCGAGTGATGCTGGGGTGGTGCCGAGTGATGCTGGGGTGGTGCCGAGTGATGCTGGGGTGGTGCCGAGTGATGCTGGGGTGGTGCCGAGTGATGCTGGGGTGGTGCCGAGTGATGCTGGGGTGGAGCCGAGTGATGCTGGGGTGGTGCCGAGTGATGCTGGGGTGGTGCCGAGTGATGCTGGGGTGGTGCCGAGTGATGCTGGGGTGGAGCCGAGTGATGCTGGGGTGGTGCCGAGTGATGCTGGGGTGGTGCCGAGTGATGCTGGGGTGGTGCTGAGTGATGCTGGGGTGAAGCCGAGTGATGCTGGGGTGGAGCGGAGTGATGCTGGGGTGGTACCGAGTGATGCTGGGGTGGAGCGGAGTGATGCTGGGGTGGTGCCGAGTGGTGCTGTGGTGGTGCAGAGTGGTGCTGTGGTGGTGCAGAGTGGGAGATAGGGAGAGTGAGAAAAAGGAGAGCAGGGAGAGGGAGAAGGAGGAGAGAGGAGAGAGGAGAGAGGAGAGAGGAGAGAGGAGAGAGGAGAGAGGAGAGAGGAGAGAGGGGAGAGGGGAGAGGGGAGAGGGGAGAGGGGAGAGGGGAGAGGGGAGAGGGGAGAGAGGGAGGAGAGGGAGAGGGGAGAGGGTGGTGTTTGCCTCCATCCATCTACATTAACATGGTGTTTCACACTGAACATTGGGACTATAATGTTTTAAGAAGGCCACTCTTCCAAAAAGAAAAGAAACGCTTTGTATTTGCCAGAACACAAAAGAGACCTCTCAGTGGCCGTCCACGAAAGCTCTTGTTTAGTAGACAACGTCGCAAAAATCAACCCCCTAAACCCGGTCTAGTCTGCACGCAGAGGTTCATACCTCACACAGACTTGTCAATCCTTTGAAAACCACTGCCAGAGATTTATAACATCACATTATCTCGGGCTTCAATAATGCACGAGCCGCGAGGAAGGCTTTCGCCTGCAAAATTATGATTTCTTTTTTTAATGCAAAATAAATGGGTGTATTACCACGCAGAATATTCAGCTTGAGTGTCTTGTCGCTTGCTCCCTGCAAAGGATGCCGCATTTTACATTCACTAATGCCCATTTTCAGGGAGTGATGTATATCAACAAAAGGACCTTCAACACAACAACGGCCGCTACACCAAAACGAAGAAGACCTCAGTGCCCATTTGAAGGCGGAGAGTAACAAACAAAGCAACACAATACGTATCAGGATTTCAAATAATGATCTGGCCAAAACGGTATTGTATAGAAAAAGTTCCATCACACCCAGATATTCAATAGTGCGCCCTGTGGCCTGTGGGCTACTGCCTGTGAAGCAGCCGGTGCAATGCCCGGGGCCCTGAGGGGGCATTGAACACTGATTAATGCTGTGTTTTCTACCGAATTGGGTTTGCCAATTTTCAGGTGACCACTCTTTCACAATTGCTTCTTTAAAAAAAATAAAACATCTTAAAAATTCTGATGGGTAAAAAAAGTGAGAGGCTTTTAGTGACAATTGTTTCCATTTTCTGTAATCACAACTTCAAAACATACCCCAAAGCATTTCACATAACCTTTCGTCTGGGGTCATAACAAATGGCTCAACTTTACTGTAGAAAATAACAATATGGGACTGCAAATGTAAGCAACGTACAGTGGGAGTGTTATGTTGTCAGAAAATATAGTTGCAAAAAGTAATACTGATCACCTAAATAGAATAAATAGGGGAATACTGCGGTGCATCTGAGGCCAGTAAATATAGTAGTCCAAAGTAAACCAAAAACCTAAGGCAAAGAGCTGCTAAAAGGGCTAGCATGTGTCCAGAACCAGATTACAAGGATAAAGAATGAACAGGCATATGTTACACCATAACAAAAGAGAGAAACTGAGAGGATAAAGCGCGGTGTGCAAACGGTGTGGAAATTAGAACTTGCATTTTACAGAAAGGATAGCTACTAATAGAACATACCTGAACATGAGACATGCAAGCAACCTGTGAATCATACATGTAGGTCAGGCATCAGTATGGTGAGGTCACCAGATTCCTATCAAGGGTAGACATTGCAGACAGCCTCGCAAGTAACATCAGCAATGCGGATATCGAAAATAACTCCAAGAGTAACGCTGAAGTTTGCACGTGTGACAAAGAGTACTGAAACATGGGTCTAAATTAGGAAACCGCAAATAGGAATATAACACTAGAGTGCAAAAGTGTGAATACAGAGGACACCACAAAAGAGTAGAACCAACACTGAAAAGTGCTAGTCTGAGCACGATACCAAAGTAAAAAAAAAAAAAAAAAAGGAGACACGGCCTGGCGGCCGTGAAACTGAAAGCACGGCCGGCCGGCGGTGAAAAAGCCTTTGATGCAGCAGGGGGCAATTAGGGGTGGAGAATGGCTGGGCTGAGGCAGAGCGCAAAGCCTTTCATGCAGCAGGGGGCGGAGCGGGAAAAGCTGCTGGCGGCACCAAGCTGACGATTTGATGCTGTGCACGCGCATTTTAACTCATTGCGCTTGCGCATTGAGCTAAAAGCGCACATGCACTGCATCAAATCGCCAGTCTAGTTAAACTCTGTTTAAGCCCCTATAGTCTCGCAAACTCAATGCGCATGCGCATTGACAGGCGAGACCTAAAAATATGATTAAGGTAGCAGCAATACTCAGCTAAGCCCGCACTGTGTCCAGCAAACAACTAATTAAAGGCACTAGTGTTAGCGATCTCCGACTCAGGGAATACTGGCACTTAGATGACAGAGGTGTCAGAATAAATGTCATCATGAACGTGCGAAACGCTAAGTAGTGTAAAAGTATATTTTTATTAGGCAACATTATCAACTTTTAGATTATACCTCACTCCAGGATAGGCAGCGAGAGCAGCAATTCCGTGGCCTGCCTCCACTTACGGTCGACTTTGACTTCCGGCTCGACTTTCCAACTGGTGTAGTTTCAGGTGCGAGTCGTGGCGAGAGTTAATTATTTACTTTGCTATCAAAGATGCGAGATACCAAAATATCTCTCATGGTAATATAGTACACTTCAATATTATTGTACACATTATGTAACATGTAGGCACGCCCAGCAACATTATTTAGTATACGAAAAAACAAACAAATGCGCCCGGCATTGTTGCTAATTAGGAGCAGGTCACTGGATGAAAAGAGAAATCCCACAGCTCCCGATGAATAAATAGTAGCTTCTTTACGGGCCGTGCTGAAAGCCAGAGCGGGTCACTGGATGAAAGGAGGAGCCCCCGGCGATTTAATAGTAGCTCCTTCACGTGTAGGCACGCGCTGCAACATTATTAAAGGCGATCTTTAAAGGCACACACAGTGCTTTAAGTAAAGATTTGTACGTGTAATCCCCATGCTTGCGCCAGTGGTAACCTACAAAATAAAAAAAGTTTGATCTATTGGTATTGTAAATGACATTTTTTATTTATGTTTTGTTTTTGAAAATAGCCAAATTAATAGCTTTGTCCTTTACAATGCCAATAGTTATAACTTTCGCAAATGTGACACCTATAGCATTTGTAATGCAATATGTGTTGTATTTACGTGACTTACATGTATTGATATTACAAATAACAATGGCGTTTAATTTTTTTTCAATAATTAATACTTAAATAAAAGTTATTGTAATTTATAATGGCAATAGCTTAAAGTTTTGTAAATAACTTTTATGAAGATTCTGTTCAGTGCATTTTGTTGTGACGAAAATCCAAGAACAGAAGCAAAATATTAACATCTTTTTGTTACATTTGTAATAAAGCTTGAAACATTGAGAGAACATATTTGAACCAGGTGTTGTTGAATGGTTGCACAGATTGATGCTGTGGTGGCGCCGAGTGATGTTGTGCTGGCGAACGAGTGATGCTGTGGCGTTCAGTGATGCTGTGGTAGCGCATAGTGATGTTGTGGTGCCCCTGAGTGATGCAGTGGTGGTGCGGAGTGATGCTGTATGCTATGCTATGTTTTGCTATCCTATGTTTTAATTTTGTTATGCTATGCTATCCTATGCTTTGAATTGCTATGCTATGCTATGCTGTGTTTTTTTATGCTATGTTTTGTTATGCTATGCTATGCTATGATTTGTAATCCCCTCCGCTGCGCCGGTGTGTGAGGATGAGGGAGGGTGAGGGGGTGTGAGAGTGAGGGGTGTGTGAGGGTGAGGGGGTGTGAGGGTGAGTGATGGTGAGAGGGTGAGGGTGTGAGGGTGAGAGGGTGAGTGAGGGTGTGAGGGTGAGAGGGAGGGTGAGGGAGGGTGAGGGTAAGGGTGTGTGAGGGTAAGGGTGTGTCGGTGTGAGGGTGAGGAAGTATGGGGGTGTGTGGGGTGTGAGGGGGTGTGTGGGGTGTGAGGGGGTGTGAGGGTGAGGGGTGTGTGAGGGTGAGGGTGTGTGAGTGTGAGGGGGTGTGAGTGTGAGGGGGTGTGAGGGTGGGTGAGAGGGTGGGTGAGAGTGTGTGAGGGTGAGAGGGTGTGTGAGGGTGAAAGGGTGTGTGAGGGTGAAAGGGTGTGTGAGGGTGAAAGGGTGGGTGAGGGTGAAAGGGTGGGTGAGGGTGAGAGGGTGGGTGAGGGTGAGAGGGTGGGTGAGGGCGAGAGGGTGGGTGAGGGTGAGAGGGTGGGTGAGGGTGAGAGGGGGTGGGAGGGTGAGTGAGGGTGAGGGTGTGTGAGTGTGAGGATGAGGGAGTGTGAGGGTGTGTGAGGATGAGAGGGTGTGTGAGGGTGAGGGTCCGAAGTAAATGGTGGCAGGGCAGACATCATAAGACAGAGAGAAGAGACTGCGTTGTGACTGTTGTTGGTCAGTTTCAGAATCAGGAGGGGCAGAGTCAGCACAGTCTGCGAGGGATCAACGTGTCTAGAGGCAAAGTATAGCGGATGTAACATTGCAGCTAGCAAGTCGAGTGTTTTGAAGTTGCGTGTCCCTAGAGAGATGGCAACACAGCAACAGCATTTGAGGAGCAAGGCTACTGTAAACAAGCACGGTAGGCTTTGACTTTCGTCTAGAAAGGTGCAGAGAACGCTGAACAAAACACGGCTTTCCCGCGAAATGGATGCAAAAAAATAAAAAAGCTCTCGGCATTGCTGTGGGGGAGGAGCGAGAGCGCATTCCTTAGAAGTCTGATGGGGGGCCGATGGTGTTTGATGGGCACGCGCCTGCCTCACACTCCTGCCTCACATGAACTGTACGCAATCCGCAGTTTGGTAGACTTTTCGGACTGCTTACAATAATCTCACCTATTCAATCCCTAACGGGATAGAATAGTCGAGACCTAAAAATGAAAAGCACCCCTCTCTTAATATGATGAAGATTAATGAGATCGCCCCATGAAGGGAAAGGTGTATTTCCTAGCGTAGCGCAGTAAGACGCCACTGTTTATTATTTCACTCCTACAAATACCACGTCTGTTAACAATTTCATATTCAGTAAACGTGGGCGGCACTGTGCAGATGTCTGAACGGTCAGCACTAAATTCGGTAGTGAGTCAAGGGCTCAGTTTATTAACTGGCTGCATGACTCCATACACTGCGACAGGACATTTTTCCTCAATCAAATTAAACCTCGGTTCACATATTAGGAGAATTATGCAGAGGTGTAGGTTTGGCTTACAGATGAGCTGTCGGTTGCAGAACCACATAAAGTAAACTCTAATTTTGGCAAACCCGGGCAAACATTGTGTGCCCCTGTGCCACATTCACCGTGGGGTCCAAAAAAGGTAATGGTTTAGAAGGTAAACACTAGAATTAAGCGTTTCCATTGCCCAACGGAACTTGGCGTAATACAGGTTCCCCCTCACCTCACCTTCCCAGAACATTATACCAGCTTTTTCAAAATATCTGTGTAAAAGCGCTACAAGCCATGATGCAGCCTGAGTTAACGACGTTGGCTTTAAAGGTGACGCACATTCAATCATTTTGAGGGAACAGATTTACATTTTAAAACTTGGAAGCACTGCGTGCGAATTTGTTTTTGCTAAACCCTTGTTAAAAAAGGTGCATGTTTTTAAAATAATAATCTTTGGGAAGAAGCATGGTTTTGGATTCAACTTTGACTAATGGCAACAGGGGCTACGGAAATGAAAGCCTCCTGATGGATAGGTGTGGCTGTAGAACATCCTACTTAAGTACAGGAGGCTATACCGCAATGAGAGTTTACTGGCGGTAGTAAAACGGCACACTTTACGGTTTCAGTAGTTACCACTCCAGTTATTCTCGGTTTCACATAAGAAGGAAAGTAACTCCAAGGAAGGAAAAGGACATTGAAAACAAACACTTCAGCATGCGTGCAGTAATGGTCTTCAACTCCAAACATTTGTCACTTCCGGATCCGCATGTTGATAGTAAACTTTTACAGGGAAGGGGTTTAACCCTTCAGCTGTCGTTAATCTTTTGTCATGGTAGCTTTCCCGTCAGACTCCTACAGTGCCACAGATCGAAGGACCGCCACTCATATAATAAACACGCAGCGCGCTAAATGATGGTCTTTCCTACAGCGATTCTCAGATAAGAGGGATTGCGGGGTTCAAAGGCAGCCCTCCCCGGCATATTCTTCTGTCACCTTTGTTTGTATACAGAGGGAAACAAGCATTGGCCGCGCAGCCATGAAAGTGCAAGCGATCGCGGTGCATGCTTAGCATAGCACATGGTTTCGTTTTGCGCAGGCGCTAGACGCGCTCTGTGGTGGGGGAGGGGTGAGCAAGACATAGAGGCAGAGCGAGGCGCGCGCGCGATTGAGCAAGAGGAAAGCCACATGGCGCCTCTGCTCGTACCTGTGCGCGTAACAGCACGCAGTATGCCACACATGGTAGGAATTTTAAAAGCCCACTATCTAAATGTCTCGCCAGAGCAGCGCATGCGCTGACTCAGACGAGACCTAAAAACAATGGACCGGAGGGCGTAGGGTTTCCATTACTGCCCGCCCCCCTTCCCGAGTATGGAATACATTGCTGTTGGAGATCAGGCAGACCTCCAACTACATCAGATTTAGGCAGCTTTTGAAGACTTGGGGTCAGATGTAGGTCGCCAATTACCAGTCGGTAACGGACGAATTCGGCCGTTACCGACCGGTAATTGGATTTTGAGATGTAGGGCCCTTAATTTTACAGATTCTGTAAATGTACCGATTCTGTAAAATACCGAATCGGTAATTTTACTGATTAGGTAAAACCCAGATGTAGGTAGAACTGTTCACAGTGCTACAGGCCTTCAGGATTCGGTATTTTACCACCCAATCCAATTGGGTGGTAAAATACCACATTCAGGTGTACATGCACATCTGTGCATGTACACCTGCGCCATGTGACACACAGACATGCCCTTAGGGCATGTATGTGTGCCACATGTCACACAAGCCTGTACTTGGGGTGCTAGAGGGTGTCAAAGTGACACCCCCTGCACCCTTGCAGGATTCGGTATTTACCGATTCGGTAAATACCAAATCGGTATTGCCCATTGATTCCTATGGGCTTCATGGCCCATAGGAATCAATGGGCAATACCGATTCGGTAAGAATCGGTAAATACCGAATCCTACCGATTCGGTAATTCTAAAATTAGAATTACCTACATCTGCCCCCTTCCTATTTACCGACTCTTAAATAACGAATCGGTAAAATTCGGTTTTAAGAGTCGGTAAATAGGAATTACCTACATCTGGCCCTTGGCTCTTTAAACAGGCTTACCAGTACCAATGGATTTATGACGTATCAGCTACCTAGCGCCAAGAGACCTTAAGGTGACCGTGTGCTCTAGAAATAGTCAGTAACATAAACTATGAACAAGGGAGATGTAGCACTTAGAAGCAGTGATTACAACCCTGTATCACGTTTTCATCATGTTGTGTAGTATATCGTTTTGCAGTTTGATTAAAGTGCTTTCTTTTTCCAAAGAAGATAAGCACTTTGCTGGGCATTATGTTATTGTGTCTGTTGCCTAGCTGTTGATGCGGAGGTCTTTTCCCCAACACTACAACCCCGAGAAGCCTGCAACTGCTTACCCTTGCTTCCCAGAGATTTAATGGAGCAAAGCGTTGCACTTGGTCATGTTTGCGGAGTCAAAGTATGATGAACTCCAGTGGTAAACACTTTCAACTACCACAGTTATGGCCCAGTAGCCCCTTTCTGCCATGTGTCTCCACCCGGAGGTCGGGCCTACATATTTGACATACCCTGTTACACCGGCAGATCTGATTATACCCTATGTCAAACATGAGTAGCTCATCCATTCCTGTTTTGGGTCTGTTGTTTGCAGCATTCTCAAAAGTGCAACCTGTATTTATTTGTCTTTGCAAAAGCACACTACGACTGGGTAAACTACTTGCTTAAGACATGATGAAACAAATTAAAAGCTCTGAACACTGACACACAAAATGTTGGCTGTCAAGTACTCCTGCGTCAAGTTTAATACCTTCAGCCAGAGGACCCAAGTTTCTCAGGTCAAAGCGCGAGATGCTCTGGTTTTCCAGCGCATTTTGTAACTTCGGCCACCACACTACACAATGAGGACTACAAGTCTCACAATGCAAAGAACTATGTGAACGACGCGTGGACATCGGAAATTTATGTTGTTTTCCGCCAATCCTGGCTTTTTTAGCCAACTACACTTTCAACACCTTTAAAAGTAAAAGTGAAACTACAAGCGCAAAACGCAAATATGAGTCAGCTATTAAAGGTAACATGGGAATACTGTGCAAAAACCCTGCGGCCACAGCTCTAAAATTTCCCAGCCCGAGTCAGTGGGAGAAGCAATCCAAGTTTTTATTTTGCTTCTGAAGCTCGTAAACTGGAATTTGTAAAGGGATAAACAGGACTGCTAGTACCAGAGTCATGTGAAGAAAAAAACCTGACATCATCGACTATTGCTGCAGGAACTAGGAAACAAGACTGTCGCAACTCACAGTGGACCCTTACGCATAGCATACCCTACAGAATATATATATATATATATATATATATATATATATATGTCCCTGGCTCCGTTACCCTTACACATTACCTTCAACACGCACGAGCCCTCGCATATATCCTTCGACACACGTGTGCTCGCATACCTTATCAAGGATACCCCTACCACACATATGGATCCACGAACAAAGCCCAATACAGACTGACCCCACCCACATAACCTGCAGCAAACACGACCCCATCCCCGCACTCCTTGTTATTTCCGAGGGGCGTTCACATACCTTTTTCGAAAGACGACGGCCCCCACAGGCGTCGCAGCTTCGAGACCCACTCTCTCCTGTGACGAGCCTGTCTCTTTTGATCTTCGGACTCCTTTTCCGGACTTCTTTAACTGTCTCCGTCAAAACTCTTTCAGTTTCACTTCTGTTGAAATCCCTCCCCCTTGTCACATTGGCGCGTCCGTGCCTGCTTCTCACCCGTGCGTGCTTCCGCCACGCTTTCCCGTTCCTCCTCGAGCTCCTGTCCATCGTTACCAATGATCCTTCTGTTTTCCAGACCCTGTTGTTCTTTACCTCGCCCGTTTTGCCTCCCCTCTCTTACTCCATTACCAGATTCGTGCATCTCTTTCCACTGCTTAAACCAACAAACGGTATTCCAGTCAGGCGGTTTGTTCTGAAGGGAAGCCTCTCCCTTTAGTACTTCTGGTTTTAATATTTTCATGCACCAGGTCCGACTTTCCTTCACAAAGAGCGTGGTAAAACGATTTATATATATTACCTGTTTGTTAAAGTGTTTTAGAGCGCATAGGTTTTTGGAACTGTGTTTGGAAGACTTAGGCTTTTGACAAGGATTTCGAAAATGACACACCACAGCTAAGCAAGCTGTGAGGGAGCAGGCAGTCACCGAGGACTCTTTTCTGAATGCTAAGCAAGACCGGGCATGGAAGGCTTCCTCAATAACATTGCCACATTAGTGACAGAGTAGAAGTGGAGAGAGTTATGTGTATTTGTAAAGCGCGCTATCACTCGCTAGGGTATCTTGGCGCTGAGCAGGTTTGTGTGCCTAGTCCTTCCTTTGGTGGGTTGGTTTGCCATGTCTTCAGCTTCTTGTGGACTTCAGGAAGAGAGAAGAAAGCTATGATGTGGAGTAGGAAACAGTTCCAAGCGTTAGGAGGGATTTAAGAGAATGCCCGTCTTCCTGATGTGGTTCTATGTATGGGTGGCATCCTCTTGCTCACCGAGGACGCCTCCAATGCCAAAACCAACTTCTTTCAGAACGGGGCAGGCTGAACCTCCCCAAACGAACTTGCTTCGCCCCCCACATGAGAGACCACTGGATCCCCATCCAGAAAAGATGCCAGTTCAAGATCCTCACATACGCCTAAAATCTTTCCACAACCTAAGACCTGCCTACCTCAACCATCGATTGAACTTCCAACAACCGGCTATATACTTGCGCTCCTCTTCACTCGCCCTTGCACACACCCTCTGCATCTGTCGTGGCCGCTCCTTCCCCTACATCGCTGCCAAGACCTGGGATGACCTTCCCACCGAGCTCCTTACAGATCCCTCACTGGCAGACTTCAGAAAAAGAATCAAGACCTGGCTCTTCGGAGACACACCACCCAGAAATCCCTAAGGGTGATAGTGTTGAGCTTTGCAAATGCTGCTTGATTGTATGCTCAGACGTGAGTCCCATGCTCTCCACACCACTGGAGTCAAGCTATCCTGGCTGAAGACGGCTGATAGACAGAAACCGGTCCTAGGATGCTTGATTCCGGTCCAGGAAAGACATGGCTTGGCAGTTCGGGCTGGACTGTTCCCATGAGGCACAGGGTCAAGGCTGATTTGCATATGTCTGAACTGGGGTGGTGTGGAGTGCAAAAAAACGAAGGATTTAGGCCCATATCTCTGTACTGGGGTGAATGTATGACATTGTTCTGCATTCTGTCCATCAACTGTGGTTTTTAGGTTTTGACTAGCAAATGCATGCGTACGAAGTACGCATGCGCTAGGAAAAATCTTATGATCTGTGTGTGGAGTCGGGTAACAGCCCCCTCCTCCCATTGGCTAGCTCCATAAATGGAGGCTAGCCATTGGGAGAGGGCTCTGTCCGTCAATCTCGGACCAGATTCGGGGGCGTTCCCGAGAATTTTTGGCTTTTGGCTACGTCAGCCAAAAGCCTGTTCTCGGGAACACCCCCGAATCTGGTCCGGCATTGCCGGCACCCGCCTTCCTGCTCAGGGTTGTGGGCAGATGTGTACATTTGGCCTCCGTGCATGGTGTGAGGTCGGGCACGGCCCCCGCCTCCTGTAACGCGATCCACCTGGAATGAAACGCTGAGATCTGGCCGAGAACACGCTGCGTACATGCTGGAAAGCGTGAGCAAACCCGACCAGTCTGAGTGAGCACGGCTCGTTTAAAGTGAGCGAGGGTCCCGATGGGCAGCTTCAGCTCTGCCCCTCTCTGCCGGCCCTCAACTAACAGTCTTATGCTTTTTATTATAATGTATGCCATTGCAATTTTGATTTATAATCCTCTAAACCCCTAAACTGCAAGTTCCAGAATGCAGTATAACTCTCACGGCTCTGACAGTGAAGCTGCACGAGCCAAAGCCCCGTGCACGTGCTCCTTGTTTACAGCGTGTGCTCTCCCGAAGCCGGACTCAGTCACCGCATCCCGTGTGCCGAGGCGTGTGATCTTTACAAGCGCAGCTGTGTGCTGCCCTCAGACGGCTCTGTAGCCCTGTATGGGGTTGGCATTGCGCCCGTGCATGCTTTCAATGCCTCCTGGGTGAGCAGCCGGATCCTGCCGTGGGATCTCCGCCTTTGACGAGTCTTGTTTAACTCGCTGAGTGTCGCACGTGTAGCTTCGATGAGTCCGCACCCAGAGAGTGAGCTGTTTACTCCTACCTTGCTTTCATTTTATTTTGACACCCATCCGGTTCTCCCATGGCCCTTGTGATGCTGCTGAGTCACTGAGGGAGTTTTAGGTAACTTTGATGACAGAAAAGGGGGGGAGGGGCGTAGGTATCCATCGTGCAGCAGGTGCAGTGGCACCAAGGCCCGCGGCACCCCAGATATGACTATTGTATTACTCTAGCGATCACGGGAGAGGGAGGGGACATTAGCCCTGTTTGCATTAGGACAGTGGTTCTTGTAGTGACAGGCGAGGGCTGACAGAACGAGAAGGCTGAATGAATGTACCCGGGTGGACCTGCTGTGCCCCCATCTCTGCCGCCGGCATGTGCCCTTAACACCCACCCCTTCTGGAATGGAGGTTCATGCCCTTGTGCACCTGCGTGAAGCGCCCTAGGGCTCTCCTGAAACATCCACCCGGGTGCATGTATGACGCTGGCACTGCCCGTGTTTACGTTAAGAGCCTCGTGTGCTCGGACGTACGTCACACTTCTCTCTGACCAGGAGGTGCGCTAGTTTCTCTTTGCTCACTCTTTGTCTAGACTTTTCCTTTCTTTTACTCTCGTTTTGAAACATCCCGCGGTCCAATGCAGTCACCGGCCAAGCGCAGCTTGCAGCTGTCTCTTCCTGCTGCACTGTGTCCCTCTTGGGTGTTCCCAAAGCCGGCTTGTGTCCCTTAGCAGACACGTGGGGGCGAAGGGCACTTCACCAAATGAACTTTTTTTAGATTTTAACTGGCGATGCGCACGTAGTGCGCATGCGCCAAAAACATGGGCCATGCGTTTATTAGAAAATGCCTCTAACTCTTGTGGTGGAATGTAAATATCTATTTTCTCACTTTTTATATGAGAACAGCGAGCATACCTGTGTCTGTAAAAAGCACTCGGCCTGCGAATGTCATGGGTGATTGCAGCAGAATCGTGTGCAATGAATGAACTGTACACGTGTGCACCCACCTACCGGTGTCATCTTCATATCCAGAGCTGAAGTGTTCCAAACGTAGAGTAAAACTATGATCAGCGCGCGTTAGGCTGGAGCAGGGACAGAAGAAAGGTCTGGGCTTGTGAATGGACTGCGGGTGGTTCAAAAATGTAGATGCCTCCCAGCTAAGCAGAGAGCATGTGAAAGTATTCGCTTGAAATAGAAGTACAATTTTAAGATTAAATTAAAATCGGGTGTTTTAGCAGCGAAAGAAAGGTGATGTAAACGTGAGAGTGACTGTAAAAGTCAGGAGTTACATAATAGGGAAAATAAAATTAGCGGGGCTCAGTTGCTATTAGTTTTCTTTCATGTGGACCTCTGCAAATATTACATAGAAGCAAACATTCTATAGGTTTCTTGGCTCAATGGAAAATGTGTTGCGATGTTTTTGACACGCAGTGAAATCGTTTTATTTTTTTCCCCATGCCGCCCTCAGAATGTGATATTTCTGAACTGACACTTTCTGTTTACTCGTGTCTGCTGTTCAAGTAGGGAACAGTGCAATACACAGAAAATAAATCTGATAAAAACATGAATGTCTGCACTCCGATACATGGCTATATGTCACTCTCCTTGTACAGGGGATGCCGCACAAATCACGTATAACCGCTGCGCTGCAGAACTTAAGTGATAAATCGACGTGTATTGTGCCACATACAATCAAGTGTTTGCTTTATCCACGAGGAGGAAAAATCCGCTGGAGAATACATGGCGGAAATGCATGTTCGCAGCTTTTCACTGTACCTTTTTCACCATAAGGAAATATTTCCCCTGTGGGTTAATCCATTCTCATTCACATGATGGATGCGTGGGTGGAAAGATGAGCGGATGGATGAGCGGATGGATGAGGGAGAGGATGGATGAGTGAGAGGATGGATGAGCGGGTGGAAGGATGAGCAGATTGATGAGTGGGCGGATGGATGTGTGAGCGGATGGATGAGTTGGTGGAAGGATGAGTGGATGGATGAGTAGGTGGAAGGATGAGTGGATGGATGAGTGGGTGGATGGAGGAGGTGGTGGAAGGATGAGCGGATGGATGAGTAGGTGGAAGGATGAGCGGATGGATGAGTGGGTGGAAGGATGAGTGGGCGGATGGATGAGTGGGCGGATGGATGAGTGGGCGGATGGATGAGTGGGCGGATGGATGAGTGGGCTGATGGATGACTGGGCGGATGGATGAGTGAGCGGATGGATGAGTAGGTGGAAGGATGAGCGGATGGATGAGTGGGTGGATGGATGGATGAGTAGGTGGAAGGATGAGCGGGCGGATGGGTGGGTGGAAGGATGAGCTTATGGATGAGTGAGAGGATGGATGAGCATATGGATGAGTGAGAGGATGGATGAGCGGATGGAAGGATGAGCAGATTGATGAGTGGGCGGATGGATGTGTGAGCGGATGGATGAATAGGTGGAAGTATGAGTGGATGGATGAGTAGGTGGGCAGCTGGAGGGAGGGACGAGGGAGCGGATGTATGATGAGGTCGGCGGGCGCCTGCTTTGATAGATGAGTGGGTACCAGAATGGACAAGTGGGCAGCTGGGTGGGTGAATGAAGAGATTGGCAAGTGCATGCGTAGATAGATGAGCGGGTGGATCAGTGGCTGGGTGTTCAGATGGCTTAGATGAGTGGTTGAATTTGCTATTGTAAATTACAATGCCATTTATTTATGTTAAAAAAAAAACAAATAAAAATAATGTCAAGAGCAATGCCAATAGCTCTAACTTTAACAAAGGCAAAACCATTGCATTGTAAATGCTTGTTGCGTTTGATTGTGTGCGAGCAGAAGTCACACAGAGCAGAGGTGTTTGGTGGAAGGAGATACAACTGTTCAGGTAGGTGGCAGGGGCGGATTGGCAAGGCAGGCATCCGGGAATGGGCCGAAGGGCCGGTGCCTCAGTGCCCTCTGTGGGCCGTTTTTTTTCTCCCCTGTCCCAGTCCACAGAGAGTGGACTAGGAAAGGGGAGAAAAAAAAACGGCCATCAGAGTGCACAAAGACAGAGACTGAGAAAATTAAAGCAGCCTCGCTGTGTGGCCAGACAGCGATTGTCAGCTGTGGGCTCTCCTTCACCCCTACCCTGCCAAGCAATCAAGCTGAGGCTGGGCTGGGGAGGGGTGATTGTTTGCAATAATCGGCCTCCCTGGGGGCCAGGTGTTTCTCAGGCCTTTGAGCCATTTGCACCTCGGCCCCCTGGCGCCCATGCAGCCCAGAAACGGTGTTAGTCTTAACACCTCGCCCACAGCCCTTCACATTCAGGGCATAGTGGGCGAGGAAGAATGGGTCTTGCTGTGGGGGCCTGGTGATGTTTGGAATTTTTTTGTTTTATTTATTTATTTATGCGATTTTATATAGCGCGGACTTTACCCGAAGGTGTCAGAGCGCTTCACACTAGGAACAGCAATAACACATGAGGAGAAAATTATAAGTGGACAAATTACAAAAGCAAACGTTAAGTTACATGAATCAAAAGTGACAATAGTGAGCAACCAAAATACAAGAGGAACAAACGATACATTACAGGAGGAAAAAGAGATATGGTGCAGGTTTACAAAAGTGTACAAAATAAAAGTAGAGGTATAATACTTCAATTTATGGCAGACACTCCAGCACAAGAACAAACGTTACGTAGGCAATGGTGGCACTTGTGCAAGTATCTAAAGCAAACAAAAGTGAGAGGTAGCAAACAGTGTGTTACAAGAGAAAAGTGACTTGTGCAAGTTACAAAAGGGTACCATACACAGGTACAAGGGTAATACTACAGTAAATGGTAAATACTCAAACTGCCAGAACACACTGGGAAGGCACTTCCCATGCACCAGCTTCACCTCAGCCTCCCTCCTGGCTACCTGGCTACCTGGCTACCTAGGATGACCCAGAAAGCTGTGTTTTGTGCTCCCCTGCCAGGACATTTTCCCAAGGCCTGGAGGGTTGATTAATGTACTAATTGCAGGAGCCTTACCTCTGTTCATGTGCTCCTGAGCTGAAGGTCTGGGGAGGGCTGAGTAGGTTAGTAATAGCAGGGGCTTCGCTGCTTTTCAGGTGCTCCTGTGCTGGAGGGCTGGAATAATTTTGTGACAAAAAGGGGCCTTGCTATTTTTTTTAGTTGCTCAGCATGTAGGCCATGGTCACCTTGGCCCTGTGTTGTGTGCAAGAACAGTATCCTCTCACTTTCATTCCTTGTCTGTACAAATGGTGTTTCATGAAAGGGCACGCCCCTTGAATGTGTGCCACGCCCCTTAAATATGGGCCACGCCTCTTGAATGTGGGCCACTTTTTTCGTCAGTGCCCGGGCCGAATTGTGATCCCAATCCGACCCTGGTAGGTGGGGCCTGAGTCGTGCAGTGCCTTGAACGTGTATGTGAAGAGTTTGAATTGAGCACGTTTGTGTATCTCAAGCAAGTGGTGTTCCCTGAGATGTGTGTGATGAGAGTTCTGTGTGGGAGGTTGAGGATGAGTCTGGATGGTTTTTCTCGTCTTCTAGTGCGTTGCATGGTGATCTTGGCATAGAAGTTGTTTCCATAGTCCAACTTGGTGGGCACTTGTGCGTGAGTGCAGTTTTTCTAGTGTTTTTTGTGATACATTTAGAAATCTTCCTCAGGGTCTTCGGGTTGGGAAGCAGGATGATGTGATGGCTTTGACTTGTATTGTCATGTACAGTTTGCTGTCAGTCATTATTCCGAGGTTCCTGGTCTGGGGTGTGGGTGTTGGTCTGAGCTCGAACAGCCACCATTTGGAGTCCCATGGTGAGGTGTGCTTGCCACAGATCACAATTTCTGTCTTGTCAATGTTGAGCTTGAGACAGTTAGTGACTTCGGTCATGCAGGCTGTGAACGTGTTTCTTGCATTGGGGGTCTTGTCCGAGAAGGAAAATATGAGTTGCCTAATATTGGCGTAGGGGAGGCTGCTTCTGTGTCCATGGATCACGTTGGCCAGAGAGATCATATATGCATTGAAGAGGGTGGGGATGAGCGATGAACATTGAGGCTCTCTGCAAATGAGTTTGCTGGCTTCCAAGGAGTAAGGTGCCAGACTGCTTGTGTTCTATCCGTTAAGAAGTGGAGAGTGTTTTGGGGAAATATATATGCACTAAATGCACATCTGACCTTGCATGGACAAGCAAGCTTCAACATCTCTTCAGCACCAACCTAGGGGTCACTTTGTTTTCCATGACTAGTTAGTTTGCTCATCAAGGTGTTCATTTCTGCTCACACTCAATGTCTGTATTATAATTGCTACTGTGTATAATTACACAGTGCCAATCTTGCATTTCTCTGCTGACCATATCTGGCATCTTGTCAATATATCAGTTCTGCTAAAGTTGCATTGCTAAGTGTATATATGGCCCAGAAACCAGTTACGCTGGGAAGAAGCAGGCTGAGTGCAGCATTGTGTGCACTGACTTCTCCCTTGCTAGGCAGCAAGTATAAGTATGTATGGGTCTCAATACATACATTTAATTTTGTTCCTGAGAAAACTGCTGTATTGTGTGTTTCTTTCATTGCTGCTGGGAGGGTGCAAAAGTATTTCCCTAACAAATGGTGTCAGAAGTGGGATGGTGTGAAATGTTGCACAGGTAAAGGTAAGTGAGCTGAATACCTTGCCACAGTGGCCTGTCAACACTCCGAATATATCTGACAATTAAACAGGGGACTGAAAACGGATTTTTCTCTATCAATAAATTACATTGATAGTGCCCTATACTTACAGAGGATTGTAACCCATGCAGAAAAGCCTGTATCAGAAGTGGATTTTTTTGGGGTCCGCAGGAGAAGAAACCCTCCCAGAGAATAGTGAGGGGAGCGTCTGATTAGCAGGTTGCACCGGGACAGAGGGAAATTATTTTGAAAAATTGATCAATGACTATTTGAATTGTAATGTGACTAATGGTGATGTGCAGATGATTTGTTACATTTGCATAATGACTGTGTTTCTTTGAGTAACACATAAAAGCGTCAACAGCTGTTGATTTTTCTCTCTCTCTCGCTCTCTTGCTCTCTCTCCACTGCCTAACATTTTTCCTTGTAGGTGACCTTTTACTGTGTTTATCTTTCAGGGTGCAAGTACATTGTGAGTAAAAAAGCGCATTTCACTGGAATGGATCTCTGTGGAAAACAATGGTAAGCCCACTAGAAATTGTTTAAAAAGCTGTCAGGAGAGAAACGTTTAAAAATCATCGCCAGCTAGCCCTGCAGATAAAGGTAAGCATAAGAATTATTTAAAATATGTTAAGTAGTTTATGTGCTGGTATGCACAGGGAGAGGTAAGGCACAAAGTGTAGCTGTAGCAAAGCCTAGATGTATATTGAAGACCTGCTGCATCCACACAGAACTCTAAGAGCAGAGAAATGCCTACATTCTAGAAGTGTACACGTAAAACTTAAAGGCACCTGCCCCACCTTTTCTATATACAGCACCCTGCCTTATTAGCACCTACCCTAGGGGTGAATTATATGTAGTAAAAAGGGAAGTATAAGGCCTGGCAAGTAGTTTTAAATGCAAATTCAAAGTAGCAGTAAAATGCACATACAGGATGCAAGGGCAGGCCAGAGATAGGTTTGAAGGGCACATGGTATACTACTTTATAAAAAAGAAAAGCCTTTTCAAGTAAACTAAATATGTCAATTGTGTATTCGCCATGTAAAATTCTTACTGAAAATAGGAAAGGAGGCAAGAAGTAGTGTAGATTTGCTTCTGAGCCGTCCTTGTATCGCACTGCAAACAATAGATTTTGACTGGCTTGGAAGGAGTGTTTCGTTTTAAATAGAACAAAATTAGTTCATGAGCAGCATCAGCAAGAGAGCTTTAACAGCTGCGGCGCACCACACGGTGTCTTCAGTTGCAGCACACAGAGACAACTAAGATTAGCAAAAGGGGCGATTAATAAGGGGTGCAAATCTAGAAACAAGAGTAAACACAGAGTACTACATGCCATCGCCTTACGACATGGCAGCTATTGCAATTCATTTCACTTTCCCGCTCCTTAAAAATACCTATTTGACTTGGGACACCTTGTGGCAGTTTTCGGTTCAAACATGGTTTCTCAGTAAGAATGTGAAGAGCTGCCAGTAGACTAACATTCCTTCTTGCAAAGCTGTGTCAACCCATTTATCAGTTAATATGAAATGGCAAAGACCAGCAAAACGTACATACACGTATAAAAAAGCCACTAGTCTTGATAATTTAGAAATATTGTTTTAATGTTTTGGATACCAACAAGATGAAAGGCAGGATTTTCTTTACCTTTTATACACTATTTTACAATTTCTTCTCTTCGGAGTACATTTGTGGTTTTGATGGTAGATAATTTGTTATTTCTAAGGGGTAAGGAAAACATTTTCATGTTTCAGTAAAGGATAATGTTCGCAACAACAAAGATATGAAAATAAAATGAAAATTCTGAATAAAGACAAATTACAGTGTAAAACTACTGCTTAACAACCCTAAAACAACAGCCCACATAGACAATATTTGGCTAAAAAAAATAAAGATCTTCTTACTTAAGGGTGACAATTCTTTCTGAGCATAGTTTCGAAAGATGTTTTGCAAGTGTTATGAATAAGTGCATTTAAAAGCAATTAGTAGCTTTGCATGAAATAAACTCCACATTAGACTTAAACTTAATGAAAGAAATTAAACATTTCATATAAAGAAACAACAACAAAATTATCAGTGATTATTATTCAGTAGTGACCGAGGCTAAACATGGCATTTTACCACAAATTACTCTAGTTGTTAGCAGTTCACTGATAAAATTGATTTTATCTAAATGATATGAGAATCACATGCACAAGATCACTTGGGCAAGCTAAAAGTAGTATTTGTGGGAAAATATTAATCAGAACCTTTCAGAGCCTCTTTTAAAAAATGTGTGTAATTAAAACTTTTAGTATACGGCCCCTGTTTATTATGGTGTCTGTTGCCTTCAAAGGTTAGAAACTTAGGGCCAGATGTAGGTAAATTAGATTTACCGATTTTTAATTACCGAATTTTACCGATTCGGTAATTAAAAATCGGTAAATCTAAAGGGTGGATACGTAGGTATTTCCAGATGTGGAAATACCGAATCTGTAACAATCGGTATTTACCGATTCTGTAAATACAGAATCGGTATTTCCCATTGATTCCTATGGGCTTTGAAGCCCATAGGAATCAATGGGAAATACCGATTCTGTATTTACAGAATCGATAAATACCGTCTTTTGCGAGGGTGCAGGGGTGTCACTTTGACACCCTCTGGCACCCCACAAATAGGCATGTGCGCCATGTGGCAAACAGACATGCCCTAAGGGCATGTCTGTCTGTCGCATGGCTAGGTGTGCATGCATACATGTGCATGCACACCTGAATTCGGTATTTTACCACACAATAGGATTGTGTGGTAAAATACCGATTTTGTAGGGCCTTTGGGACTCAGAAGAGTCCCACCTACATCTGAGATTTACCGAATCGGTAAATTTACCGATTCTGTAAAATTGGGCCCCTACATGCCAATCATTGAATACCGGTCGGTAACGGCCGAAAATACCGATTTTCGGCCGTTACCGACCGACCTACATCGGGCCCTTTGTGCCGAAGGGTATTAATGAAAATAAACTCGGCCAGCTGATTTGGAGGGAAGATATTCATTTTCAGCAGTTTTTGCTTCTATCTTGGTCTGCTGTAGATGCTCTGTATATGGAAGCTTACAGCCACACACATGCAAAAAGCTTTGTGTTGTGTTAGCTATTACTGCTCTGAATGAGGACAGTTTCCTAAAAGTCAAGCAAATACACACTGGAGTACAACTTGTTCTAATTAGGCACTCCAGACCCGAAGAAAAATGTATATAATAAATGCTTGTAATGTTAAAGAGTAGTTTAACAATAACTTAATTCCTTTGATTTAGGTTTCCTAAATATTCCATGATGGAATAACATACACAAGTAATGAACAGACAAGAACATAGTCTTTCAAAAGTGCTAATATAAACAAATGTTAAATATAACTGGGCTCTGATAATATCTTGGTGCTTTCATGTTCTTAGAAAAAATAGGGTCAAATTGATGCTAAATACATGCTAACGTTTTCAGGATATCATTATTAGTAATTTAAATACATTTAGTGCATGGAAGAACCTACTTTAAAAAAAAAAAATGGAGTTTTATATAGCGCGAACTAGACCTGAGACATCGGGAATCAGAGCGCTTTACATGAGCTCCAGTTTTTTTTTACAGGGGGATACATTCATTTTTGTTTGGCAGGAGGAGATTCAGTGATTTGCCCAGAATCACAGGATGTTAAGCGTCATTGCCCAGACTCAAACCCGGTTCCCCAGCTTTGAGGTCGACTGCTTTAGCCATAAGGCTACACCCTCTCCCACTACTTAGTGGTTTAATTGAAATTATGACCTTGATTCAGTCCTCTGGAACTAGATTGGATACCACATGTGTGTTCTAGGTCCGAGAACGAAAATGATTGACCCCCTTTATGGTGCATCTTGCAGTGTCCATAAATATGAAACTAAAAGAAGGAGACTGCATTTCGCTGGATTGTAACTTGCTTCAGTGACCGTCAGGATGCAACCAACAAGACTGGGTAAAGGAAAAATTACACATTAAGTTAGGGGTAGAGTGGACATTGCTGTTTCTTGAGGAATAATACCTTTGAAGGAGATATGCAGGGTGGGGCTTACCTTACTGAACAAAAATCCCCAGGGTCGCAACGTAGGCAAGGATGGAGGAAAAGGATACCAGAAAGGAGACATGAGTAGGGATCAGGGTTATTCTTGCAGATGTCAAGAAACTTACAAGAGAAACAGCACTACATTAGGAACGCTTTCCCGGGAAAATAAAGGATCAACGTAGCAGAACACCCATCCTAGTGTTTCAAGATGATGGTATCAGACATGCCCGAAGAGAATGCCATGTTTTCACCTACGATAGGAGATAAAGTATCAATTTCTCAAATTGTATATGGAAGCCCCATATTGCTAGCATACTGAGAAGTTTGTGGAAAAACACAAAAATGAGGCAAGAATGTTGAACAAATGCACGCCCCATAAAGTGATACTTAAAAAAAAAAAAAGTATTGCTGAAAACAGTCTCCATATAGTGCCATCTAAGGAGAATGCTGAGTCACCTTATAAACTTGTGGTTACCTTAGAGCAGTGTTCTTCAATCTGTGGGGCGTGCCCCCCTGGGGGGTGCAACACCTTCCCAGGGGGGGCGCGCACTCCACTCCAATCTGACCTTTGTTCCCTGCGTCCCTCCGTCCGTCCGTGCAAGTCTTCTTGTATGTGGAAGTGGGAGGGAGGGGAGATCGGTGGGGCAGGAGGTGCCGTTCTTTTGTCTTATTAACTCTCCCAGGAGGAGGTTAATTCACAGAGCTGACAGCTTCAGCTGCAGTGGGAGGCAAGGAGTCTCCTCTGCTAAAAGCAAACAAACAGACAGGCTTTCGGTTTTAGCAGAGGAGACCCCTTGCCTCCCACTGCACCTGAAGCTGTCAGCTCTGTGAATTAACCCCCTCCTGGCAGAGTTGGCTCTTCCCAGAACAGAGACAAAGTTTCCAGAGAAGTTTAAGGCATGGGCAAAGTTGGCTCTGGCCCAGGGCCCCAGCCTGTCAAAGGGAGTGGGAGTTTTAGGAGGGGGGGAGGGGGGGGGGGGGGTTGAAAGAGCCAGCTCTATTCTACAGAGTCTTGCCCTCATGACCTTGAATGATTTTAAAACACAATGTTGTAAATAGTGTTTTTCAATCATTCATTTTTAATGTGTAAAAGTCTTTTACAGACATTTTGCAGGCAAAATGTGTTTATGCTTCATGTGACATCCATATAAAAAGTTTATTTTAGATCAATACATGACCTCACATATGAGAAATAGAAGGGTGGGACATATTATTTACAGTAATATTAGTGAACTGCTGTTGTGTTACGTACTGAAAACACACATCACTATCCCTGAATATCCGATGTACACACATTTAGTATTTGACCAAAGAAGCCATGAAAGAGCTGAGACTAGATCATAAAATCAAAGCTGGTCCGAACAGGGGCCTCAAAAATACATTTGGCCCACAGGCCCCAAAATCCTTAAAACATCCCTGAAAGTTTCTTTTAAAATTACACACGCAGGCGCGCACAATGCCAGCCAGCCATGTGTTGTTTAAACAGCTTGCAAATTGCTAAATATGGTTATAAATAAGAAGTATGTATTCATTTGTAATGTTAACAAGCTCCCGGCCCTCCTTCTTTTTGTTGATTCATTTGTAATGTGACTTTTCAATTTTTGTTCCCTTTTATTATTAGTCATGGATCATTCATGCAGCTCTAGAAAACAATTAAAAGTTCTTTCTATTTATATTTGCTGTTCAAAGTATGCACAGAAAAGTGCTGAAAATACAGCTTTAGGTGCCTGCTTATTTTGATACCATCTGTGACATCAAAATAATGAGCTGGCAACCGTAATCATAAGACTGGAAGTTTGTTGAGGGATCAATCCCTGGTTACGGCCATAATATCAATATTTTAACACATTTGAAACCCTACGCTGCCGTCAATAACATGCTGAGTTACTTCAAGTGTCTGGGAATGCACCCTGCATTCAGACCACTCACTCCTCCTTCTCGCCCTTCACTTTCACACTCACCCTGCACTCACACTGACCCCGATACACTCACACCATTCACCCACTTACCCTCCACTCACAGTGATCACTCTGCACTCACAGCTATCACAATGCGCTCACACTGATCACCATGCACTCACACCATTCACCCGCTTACCCTCCACTCATAGTGATCACTCTGCATTCACAATACACTGGCGCTTTTCAACCGGTACCTCACCCTGCAGTCACACGAGCACACTACTCAACCTGCACTTGTGACACTTCACTCACTGTCCCCCTCACTGTTCAATCTGCAATCTCACTTCAATAAGCCCACAACTATTGGGTTCTCAGCACATGCAGTATTAAAGACGAAGTACCGTTCAAGACTGGATGTGAAGCACAACCTGAGGATGGCAGTAGCAAAAATCCATCCACAGATTGACAGTCTCTGAAAAACAGGCACACCTGTCACATTTATGTTGGTGGTGTTATTATCAATCCATGTCATATGTAAAACAAAGCATCCTAGTAAAAACAATTTGCACACATTTTATCTTGGAAAGTGGTGTTTTGAGCTGTGTAATAAGCCTCTGTCATTTCACCACACCCACCACTCACAAACCTACAGTTTACTAAACACTCTTATTGTATTGAATGTTATTCGCTGAATATGCCCGGAATGTGCGCGTGGCGGTCGAGTCCAGAAATTTCTGTCAGGTGGTGGGGAGGGCCCAACATTAAAGAAATTCAGCTGGGGGGGCTCAACCTACAAAAGTTTGAAGACCTCTGACTTAGAGCCTGTTATGCCTGACACCAATGCTATATTATCATCTAAACCCGTAAAGGCAGAGTATTTTTCCCTCCTCAGCATGAAAGTCCATCCACGGGTGAGGACCTCTTTGCATTCACCCTAAAAGATACCCAGTACACGTTTTTCACTGAAAGTCCCAAGGTCAGCGCTCAGGCACTAAAGAGGGACTTGGACCACCTAAACCTGGTAGGTGGTAGCGTCATCTTGCAGTATGCTGATGACCTCTTTGTGGCATCTCTATCATTTAAAGCCTGTGAAAAATACACTGTAGTTCTGCTGAGCAACCTTCAGGAGAGAGAACACAAAAGACTCATGTCATATACAGATGAAAACAATTCAAATAACAATTAGGCCTGCAGGTACATAGAAAAATAAAATTGGTAAGTGACACAGCAGAACCAAAGAGAAACAGCTATCCCAGGTCAAAATTAATAAGACAATGAAGGGATAAGATGAATGTCGACGTTTCGGTCTCCTAAAGAATACTTTTCGAGACCATCCTCAGGACTGATGTCAATTGCGTGCTGTATAGGACCAAATGTAATCTGAAATATAAATATTTACAATTACAATCTTATTATGTACTTGAAAGTTTCCTACACCCTTGTGACAAAACAGGGCAAACACGATTAGACTTATACCTAAAGACAAGAGACATATACATTATAGACTAACATAGAAAAATGGCAACACTATGTTAGCCAAAGGAATGGTATTTTCAAAGTTTATGTAAACCAATTCACAGGTGATCCATTTGCTAAATGCATGAAAACAATTCATGAAACATAGTTAACCTGTTGTAATAGAAGATACATCGAGTGGCACTTACTTACTGCAGGGAGAAAGACATTAAATCAGTGAGCTATTAAATCAATAAGCTGTGATTTTGTTCCATTTGAGTCATAACAGCAATAGTAAATACTTTAGTTGAACAGTCAATTTTTTAATATATACAAAACATTATACTCAGTATTTTAAATATGTTCGCTTATTATATAGCTGCATATTATCAAAACATTTTATGAACAAACCTTTGGAAAGATCGTATTTACAACGGGAAAAAAAGAAACAAATACTTGGTTCTTGCGAATGCTTTACAAACACGCTCCATTGGGAAAGGATATAATATTACCTCAGTCAAAATGCTGCAAGTTTAAAGATGAAAATAAGGGGGTCGACCACGGAGTTGTATTACCAAGAATACTGGATATGCTCCTAAATAAGAACATTCAATTAGTTCAAATTTAAGCCAAGAGTTACATATGATCCAAAATAAAGGGAACGTGTAGTACCTATTTAATTTTTTAGCAGCGCCACTTAAGTGTGTTGAAAGGTAGTGATCACGATTTTCTTAAGCGATGACCAAATCGGAAAGTGCTAGGCAATATAAAAGATAAAAAATGTATCAATTTAAATAAAAATGCTGTTCTAGAAAGGCGTTTTTGAAAACGATTTTGGTTGCATACCTTTAAATGAAGGTGAATTGGCCACCAAATGGTAGTGAGGGTAGTCTAAACACCGAGCATTAATGAAGAAAAAGTCTTCAACCTTCATAGAGTTGATTTCGAGGCTTAATCTGAAAGAGTGTTTAGTGATAATTAGTGGCTAATTTATATAAGCCTCAGTCATTTGTAGACATGTAAGGCAAACAGAATTTACCTAAACGGTCCACCGAGTCAGTATGGACATCTGTTACTACTGCATCTAGTCGGAGCAAGTTCTCTAAAAAAGAGAGAGAGGGGAAAGCTTAGCGCTTAAACAATTAGACAATGATGGAGCTATACGGAGGGACTCATGGAAACCCACTTACCTAGTATCACAAGGTGGATCGAACTGAAAACGTCAGGCAGCAATGCAAAGGCAAAGGTGTGAATTATCACCCGGAGCTCTTTTTAAAGCGCCGTTTGGAGCGCGAAATAGGACTAGGGAGAGAGAGACAAGGTCGGTGGAAACGGTCGCCATGTTGGAATGGTCGTGGGTGCACTATGTATAGATGCAAACGCGATGTAGCGTATGATTTAGAGCCTCACGTCATAGGGAACTTGGACTTAGTGTAAACAATCACCTAAATGAACGATCAATGTGTGTAAAATGAGCCTCGATATAACGTCCAATTGAAGAGACAATAATTAAACGAGGTAAAATTAAAACATACAGAGTACTATTAGTGAGCATGTGTCACCAAAATAATTATTAAACTCATACTCATAGGTGAATTTAGTATCAAATGATCTAAAAGACGTAATGACGCTAGTATATCAAATTGGACTTTTTTAATCTGGAAAAAGGGGGGGGACCATAACTCTCCAGGGTAGTGGCCAAAGAGCAAATATACACCACAGTATGAAATTGTAATGGATGTATTGAATAATGGATCAGTTGGTAGAACATCCGCAATTTAAGAGAAAACAGACAAATTACAGGTTCTTCAATGGAAATCATGCACATAGTTTATACATACAGATACCTAAAATATATATTACAGATTTTATTCGCAAAAGGTGACTGTGTAAGCCTAAAGAAGGGCATGATCAGATTTACATTAAAGAACAATCAGGGAAGGCATGCCAAAGCATGCCATTCGGTTGCAGAGTTTAGGCCTCTTTTCACTGTGTCAGTAAGGCAAATAAGTTTGCCTTCTCTTAATGAGAGGACCCTGTCAATGTTGTTCTGTCTTGCATTTGGTTTGATCACTTCTAGGACCCACCAAAGCATATCCGTTTCTTTATGGCCACATTGCAGATAATGTTCCACAAGTGGGGCATTCTCTTTTTTACAACGAATCCGTGACTGGTGCTGTAGAATTTGTTTTTTAATGGGTTGAATGGTTTTACCCAAATAATGTAACTGGCAGGGGCATTGAATGCAATAAACCACATTGGTGGTGTTGCAATTAGAGAAACTTTTTGCTGTGAAGTTAACATCATTAATTTTACATGTTTTGACTGTTTTTGTAGTGGCACAGGCCGCACACATATTACATTTATGGTGGCCTATTAACGGAACCAGTTGCCTCATGTTATCAACAACATTTTCTTGGGTGGTCTGGTCATATGCATGAATCAATCTATCCTGCAAATTGGTGCCTCTTTTGAAAGCAAAAAGAAGTTTTTGTGTTAGTTCAGGGATGGACTGCAATAGGTTCCATTGTTTTGATATTATTCTTTTGATAGCATTGGAGTGTGTGCCAAATGTGGACATACACACAATGTTGGTTTTGTTTTGCCGTTCATTAACAGTCAGTAAGGCTTCCCGATTATTGTACCAGGCTCTTTTCATAGATTTCCTTAGGAGCCTGGAAGGGTAGCCACGAGCTTGTAGTTTGTCTTTCAATTTTCTAGCCTCACAAAAGTAATCATCCTTGAACGTACAATTTCGTCTGAGACGAAGAAATTGCCCGAAGGGGAGCTTATCTTTCAATGCCTGGGGATGATGGCTGGAATACCGTAATAAGGTGTTTCTAGCTGTTTTCTTAGTGAAAAGGGTAGTATACAGTTGTTGGTTAGTGTCAACTTTAATGGTAATATCCAGAAACGGCATTTCGTGGGTGTTATATTCCAATGTGAATTGAAGGTTTGTGTTCCTAGAGTTCAACCAGAGGTGAAAATCTTTTAATTGGGCAACAGTTCCATGCCACACCATAAAAACGTCATCAATATAACGTAGCCATTTCAGGATATTAGAGGAAAATGGATTGGAGGTATGCCATATGTGTTGGTCCTCAAAACATGCAACATATATATTCGCTATGTCTGGGGCGAAAATCGCACCCATGGCTACGCCTTTCTGTTGTGGATAGAATGCATTTTGGTATAGAAAGAAGTTTTCACACAGGGGGATTCTGACACATTCAAGAATGAATGACGTCGGAACAGAGTGTGGTCTTGGTCTTGATTCCAAAAGAGTGGTTAAAATGTCAAGTACTTCTGTCTGTGGGATGTTAGTGTACAAACTTTCTATATCCATAGAAACAAGTATGCTAGATGTTGGATCAAAATAGAAACTTTCCACCTCATTAATAACCGCTGTAGTGTCTCTGATGTAGGATGGACATTCAATGGCAAAGGGTCTGATGAAATAATCAGAGTACTGGGCAAGGGGCTTCAAGATAGAATTACAGCCCGAAACAATTGGACGGCCTGGTGGGTTGTTTAAATCTTTATGCACCTTGGGGAGCAGATAGATCACAGGCAATGTAGGTGTTTTGTTGACCAAAAAGGCTGCCTCTTTGTCATTCAACCAGCCTCCCTCCAGGCCGGATTTGCTTAAGGCTGCAATTTCCAAGGTCAATCTTTTAGTAGGGTTACATGTCAATTTTTTGTAGTGTGTAGGTACAGACAATTGTCTAATCATTTCATCATTATATTTAGACCTATCCCATAGAACTATGCCTCCTCCCTTGTCAGCTGGTTTAAGTAGGGCTTGCGGCAAGTTCTGAAGATTTTGAAGAGCTAGTTGTTGCTCTTTGGGTAAATTAGATTTATACTTGCAGGGCTTTTGGAATAGATGTTCAATCTCTATGAGAGTGGCATTCTCAAAAGTGATGATATCCTTGTTTACCATCGTGTTGGATGGATAAAATGTAGAGGGATTTCTAAGTCCTGTAAATCCTATTTTGAACTCTGAAGTGTTGTTCGCAAAAAAGTTTTTTAATCGAACTGAACGGAAAAAACGATATAGTTCAAGTTTAGTTTGGAAAAGATCATTTTTGTACGTGGGGACAAAACTTAGACCATTGGATAGAACTTCAATTTCTTGTTCAGAGAGATTATGGGTCGAGAGATTGAAAATGGGTATGGTCAGATCATCCTTTACCATTCGTAATAGCGGTTCCGGGTCTGCCGGAACCCCGGGGTGTATTGTTTGCGGTACCATCCCCGCTTCGGTTGTTGGGGCCTCCCTGGTGGTCTGGAGCCGTGTTGGTCCTGAGCTAAAAAAGGTTGGTGAGACGTGGAGGGTTGTTGATCGTGCTGGCGATAATTGGAGTTGAATGATCTATCGCTGCCAGACTCAGAGCCAGTGTCAGAGAAATTAGTTCGTTTAGCTGGTTGCTGGTTTGAACCTTGGGATGTATAAAAGTCTTTTCTCAGATAGGGATATGTTCTCTCTTTGTTATACCTCCTGATGTCGTTTAGGAGTTTTTCAGTTTTCTTATGGGAGTTAAACTCCTCAAATTCTTTGATGGCTTGTTGAATTTTATCTAAGAGCAACTTGCTGTTAGTAATTGAGCTATCCCCTGAGATCTTTTTCTCCAACAGATCAATTTCTTTTGTAAGAATGTTGTTTATATGTTAAAGACCTTGTTAAAGTCACTCAAAATACCGTATGTGGTGTATTAATTACACATAGGGATTAATAAATCATCCTTTTAAATCAATTTAAAATCAACAAACATTATTCAAACGATTTCCCTTGAAGGCACTTTACCCCTTTATCTAATTACCCAAGCCCTCAAGGGTATTTTGGGTCGCTCACTGTTTCTTGATCTTGAATTTGAGACACTGGACACTAAAAGATGCAACAAACAACATTGTATAGACTAATGAACTAGCAAACTGTTTCAAGACACTGAAAGAGACGAGTACTATGCCATCATTGGGGCTGCCTGACTACAAACTGCTCTCCGATCTCTATGTGTCAAAGCAAATTGGCATTGCAAATGGTGTGCTGACACAGCTGAAAAAAATCCTGTGGTATACTACTATGTGACTTTACCGTCAGCAGTGACTGGGTGTTAGCAGCTGAGATGGTAGAGAGGACGGCTCCCATTGTGTTGAACTATACTTGTATTGTTTAGGTGGCACATTAGGTACAGTTGTTGTCATCTTGAGCGACACAACATTTTTCTGCTGGCAGGCACATAGGTCATGAGGTCACCTTGTTGTCTAATTCCAAAATCACCATTAAAAGATGTTGTATTGTTAATTTGGCAACATTATTACCTACAATAGGTTTTTGTGATGAGACCCATAAGCATGTCTGTGTTGCGATTGCAGAAACTGGCACCACACCAACACCAGACACCATTAGATAAGGTAGACTGTGAATAGTAGACTGATGGTTCCTCCAGCAGATTGATAGACACTAATTACAGAGCAGGGTATGCTATAACAATAGCAGATACCAAAGTTGAAAGTGCAGCTCTGCCACCTGGAACGTCTTCCCAGCAAGCTGAGCTGTATGCTGTAACAAGTGCAGGCATTCTAGCTGAGGAGAAACTGATAACATGTACACTGACTCACGTTAGGACTTTGGAGTTGTCCAAGTTTTGTCCAGCTGTGGCAGTATTGTGGTTACATAACAACAGCAGGGCGCCCCTTTCAAAATGGCCCTTTAAGCAATACTTCTAAACAGGATTGTGGTAATAAAATGTGAAGTCCACACAGGAGCTAATACTAAGATAGCGAGAGATAACACCATGGCTGACTTCAGCAAGAGAGAGCATGTTACAGCCAGTACAGATGATGCCTTTAATGAATAAAGGCATTCCAAAAATTCAGCTCATTTATAGACAATTATTGCTAGCTGATGTGAAGGAAGCACAATGGTCTGCAACGCTGTGAGAAGGTGGCCTGATATGCAGTGCTCACTATTCTAGTGAACACTATGTATCAGTCCAGCAACCCTTATTGATGATTGGTCGTAAGTCAACCTTATAGACCAGCTATCCTAGTAGCGTGGATACGAGCAGTCTAAGGCTAAAGACTCGAGAGGGCGTGTTAAGCCAGCTGTTTACCACACATATACCCCTTGAACACCAAGTGAAAGGACACCACACAAGTGTTATGAAAATAAACAAGTTATTTATTAAGATTCACAACAGCCCTGTACTCTTTATGAGGACAGGGTACTAAGCACAAAACAAAACTCTTACGAAAATACTTAAGTTAGCACAGTATATACAAATGCCCGAGGGGCACGGAAAACCATATACTCTGAAAGTGGAATGCGAAATTACTAGCAGGTAAGTACAGTACTAATAGGCTTTGGAATCGCTAGATCTTGACTATAGAATCTTCAGATTACTTCTAGGAGACCCAGGGGACTCGGGTGCAGAGTGTGCACTCTCACGCGTGATGCGGGACAAAGTCTATGGTAGCTAGATTTCACAGAGTTAGTGTTCTCGGGCGAACCCGACCTGGTAGGAGGAAAACGAAAGTGGATTCTGACCCTTGGATAGTGAGGCTATGCTGGGGCACCGAAATGCCGAAGTTACCTAGCCCAGGGGCTGCAGCTGCATAGGTCTCAAAAGACGTCGGGAATCCTCGTAGACGGACCAGGAGCCTGGAAGAAAGAAGTTGCTGGCAGGCGACCAGTGAAGAAAGTTCGATGGATCCAAGCCTGGATCGAAGGAAGATGACACCTGAAAGCAGAGGGGACCAAGTAGCCACACAGCGCGGTGAGCACGCAAAAGCAGAAGGGCCCCACGCAGATCGTGGAGATGCTGGAGGGCTGATCTTCGGTGCTGGAGCTGCTCAGGGTTGGGGCTTCTCGGACCCCAAAGCACTCACCAGTGGAAGACTCGGTGGGCTTGTTACAAAGAAGTCGTGCAGTCTTGGCGATCGTCGGTCCCTCGAGGTCTCGTCGCACTCACAGTTCTCAGCTTTGCTGTAGAGGTGAGTAGAGGTCAGAGGTGCCAGGGAAGCCGGGTCTCGTCGAGCTGGGTCGTCGGATTCGTGATGAAGGACTTGCAGCAGACCGCAGTGTTCTTAGGATGGTGCCTGCGGATGCAGGGTGACTACTCCTTAGCCACAAGGGAGAATCTTGAAGAAGAAATCTTGATGTCCTTTCGCAGAAAGTCGTGTCTTGATTCCAAAGATGATCAAATTTGAACAGGGGGCCCGCTCCCATCTTTATACTAAAAAAGGGGGCCGACCCGGTGACTAGGTCCTGCCTATGGGTGGGACTAGGAGGGGGGTGGGGACACCCCTCTCCCATGCCGGACTTCCCCAGGCCAGGGGCTGGTGTGCCCCTGGAACTGGTTCAGACTGGCCTATGCGTAGTGAGCACCGGGGTGCCACTCAGCAGTCACCTTCCTGTAAAGCCCTGCCTACCCAGGATACACAAAACCATGCCTGGGACGGTGATAGCACAGCCCCTGACAGGAAACCCTTTGTCCAGGCTCCCCTCGCTGGAAGGACTCCCAGCTGCAGGGGGTCAGACTCGTGTCTGTGGTGGCAGCATCCATTTTGTGGAGCTGAGGCTTCGTTTAACTTTAACCGGGGGTCACAGTTACATACATGTCGTGTCCCTCTAGAAGGGTGGAATGCTAACCCCATCGCCAGAATTGGCGAGGAGTTAGTATTCCAATTCGTATGACACCTTACTCGACATGTTTTGATAAAGCAATACCAAAGATAGCATTTAACCGCGAGGATTATAATGCACTTAAGAGTATATGGTATGCGATATCATGGAACAGCTATTAGGACTTGGTTCCGCAAGCTGCAGACAGGCTCAGCTCATGCCAGAGCACCATCTCACACGATTCCAAGCACTCTGCCTTCAGGATTGTTAAGGCCTGCCATAGGAGTGACTGATAGGAATCTGTGTGTCCATTTTAGGGTTAGATATAGGTATACTATATCTACAGCAAAGGGTGATTACACGACTTTGCCCCAGCTGTCATGCAGCCAGTTGTGTCAAATTTAGGAGGCCAGCCAGGGGTGGCATAATACATGCTTCAGCCCCTGGTAGGCCCTGGGTACATCTATGCCCTGAGTTACAGAGTCTGATAAGGTGGCCCAGTACCAATTGGAAATGTACCTAGGGTGCATGGAATCCATTTTACAGAGAGAGCAGTAGGCCTGGGGTCCTGATTGGCAGGGCCCCAGGTCGACTATGTCAAAAACCAGCTAAAACACAGGGCAAAAAGTTGGGGGCAACCATAGTCAGGAGGTACCTTCCTACAAACGCCAGTAAAGCAGATGCTGTGGATTGATGCTGATTGTGAACAGAATTGATGAGGGATTGTGGGTCCATAAGAATGACAGGCCTGTGGCCCCACGCAGTATGTTCCTTTCTCTTACAAGGCATGGACCCACTGATTATTGCACAAGGGGGATGAAGGCGCAGATAATTTTCCAGTTTGGGCTTGGTGTTTTGATTGTTTAGATAATGCACTCCATTAGCGTAAGACTTTCCTCCCTCTGTGATGGCGGAGAGGCATGGACTGTTATGAGGCTGCAAAGCATGCAGTGTATGAGTGGAAAGGATGTGAAAAAATAAAAGAAAATCTGGGATCTATGAAGTTCTTGTCATGGTTTGATGTAACTTTATCTGTGGCCTGTGAGTCTTCTGTACCCTCTTTATTTATGCAGTTACAAAACATGAAAGCTGTAACTGCTGAGCTGCAGCCTTAGTTTCTGTTTCATTTGTTCTATGCTATTCTGATATCTTGTCAGTAAAACTAATACAAAGTGATATAAAAAATAAAAAGGACGAGTCATTATCTGTAGAATGTTTGTTTAACTGAAATTTAGCTTTAACAAATGTTTCTGAACAATCCTGGGAATTAAAAATGTAATAAGAACGTTCTAGTGTCTTAATAGTACTAATAATATATTTAAATTATTTTCTACACCTCTCTTTGTTCAAAACAAATTTAATTATAACATTTCTACCTGGTGATTCAAAAGCACTCCAAACTATATGCAATGAAAGATCACATGTGGAGTTAAAACTAAAATATGACACTATGGTATTTTCAAACGATTGTGAAAAATGTTGATCTGATAAAAGAATTTTGTTAAAACTCCATCTTCTAAGCCCTGGTGAAATAGGGTTAAAATCAAGATAAATTACAACCATGGCATAGCCTGAAATGAGCATTGTTCCAATTTCAGCAAAAAGTAAATGTTGAGATAATTTTTTGATGAGAAAAAGATCGTCCAGTCTGGATTTAGAGCTGTGGACCGTTGAGAATTATTTTTTTCTTTCATCAGGATTGAGTAGTCTTTAAGCATCAATAAGTGATCTTTGAAAAGTCTTATAAAATATCTTATGCCTAGTATTAGGAAAACTCTTAACCTTATAATTTCTGTTAATAGAAGACCTTACTATCTGGTTACAATCTCCTCCCAAAAACATTTAATCATCAGAATATTCCATTAACTTGCAATCGATATCACTTCAGAATTTGTTATCTGACTGGGTTGGACCATGTGTGTAATATAATGTGGGACAGAATTTATCAACACTTAGGGGCTTATTACGGTGTCTGTCGTATGAGCGTTTGACCGACACCGTAGTGGGATGGAATCTGCCCAACTATTAGTTGGTGATTCCAGCCGCCGAATTAGGATGAAACCACCCTGTGGGCGTCGGATACATCAATTTTTCCATTGCATCTTGTGCGGCGGCTGGAAAAAGCTGCAGTAGAAAAATGGATGCGGTGCCTACCACACAGTGCATGGATGTTTGAGGGGGCACCACAGGTACCCCTAGGCCCCATAGTGGAGGTCCGAGGGGGATGAGGTCCCTGCTAGGGGCCCCCAATGTCCCTTTCTGTCTGCCTTTCTATGGTGGGTGGACCGCCAAAGAAAGGCAGACAAAAAGGGACATCGTAATCCTTACGGCGGTGCCTGAGCAGGCATCTCCCCTATTGTAGGGATAACGCTCCCACCGCTGCACCGATGGGCACCTTGAGCCCGTTGGAACAGCAGCTGTAAGTTCCTTCCGCCAGATAACTCCCACCGACTGATCGTAATCCGGTGGTCGGACTGCTTCAATGGATGCCAGTGGGCCCGCCACTGACGGCCTGTCAGTGAGGGGCCCACTGACATCGAAATGAGGGCCTTCATTTGACTTCTAACCATCTTTCCTCATTGGCATTTTCCTGAGAAATAAATTTGCTATCTAAGGGAGCTTTTGCACATAAAATAACTCAACCATTTTATATTTCACATACAGAGGAATTAAAAGAATTACTGACCCAAACTCTTTTGAGTTTTAATGATTCCTTTTCATTTAAATGTGTTTCTAGCAAAAATGCCATTTGAACTTTGAGTTTAGCCAAGTGGTCTAAGCGTCTTTGTTTTTTGATAGGTAAACCAAGCCCTTTCTCATTCCACAAAATTACTATAAATACAGAAAATTACAATAATCTTGCCCTATAATATAATTTTCAGTGAAAGACTTGTCACTTTCTGGCATGTTACATTATCTGGTATTTGTGTAGCGTGCAGCTGCCTCAAATGTGCTATTGTAGCACTCATCTGTCTGGAGCGAATAATAGCAGATCTGAATCTATTTATAGTGCTAATAGTAGTACCAAAGAAGAGAGACTGAATAAAGTTCCGCCTTCATCTGAGAAGACAAATTCCTCTGTCTCAATAGTCTTACTCTTGGAGGACATTAGATCTCTTAGACCATATGTTGAAGAAACAAATAAAAGGCTTTACATTCTTGATGGAATATAGCCTGAAATGGATAAAAGATTGCCATAACAGAGGAAAGCATACGTGATCTGCAAAATGCCACAATAAAAATAGAATCTATGCAAGCAGAAATCTTTCCTCTTAAACAACAAATAGTTGATCTTGAAAATAGAAATAGGCGAAATAACCTTCAAATAAATTGTTGCCGGGACACATAGAAATAAATGACCAAAATCAATTTTTTCAATCTTTCATTCCCAAAGTGCTAAACATGGCTGACCCAAATTCTTTAAACATGTATGGAGCTCACAGACTCGATCACAAATCAAGATCTACATCATCATCTTCCAACCCTAGAGGAGTTATTCTTCTATTTTTAGAATACATTGATAATGACAGCCGGGAACCAAAAACAAATGTCATGATGCGGCAGCAGATTATTCTTTTCCTAAAATGTAGTGAAAAGCCACTGCTGAACGTCCAAAGAAATTCCTTGACCTCTGACCTGCTCTTATCTGTCTTTTTATCCCTGTCTTTTTAAAGTGAAATTTTAGAACAAGACTACTACATATGATGATCCTACTAAGCTAAAGAAGTTTTTGGATTGAAGCAGAGAAGAAGACATGGAAAATTATTGTTCCCTAAACGCTTAAATTATGATGTTTACAGTGTTTATTAATATTAGACAATTAACTTTTAACCCCCCTTTTTAAAGAATTTTTCTATAACACCTCCTAAATTTAATGTAACTAACTATGTGTTCTAAAGTTTTTTTTTCCTATACTTTTTTTCTTGACCCTCCTCCTCTGTGTTGTATTCATCATATTCCCTCGCTCTGTATTTAACAGAGTGAAAAGGTGTTTTTTTCATTACATAGCACCACCAGCCTCAATTGTGTGTGTTCATCATTGGTATGTCTTTGTTAATCAGACTTGAAGATGTTAAAACAGTCGACCTGCATGATTGAAGTTTTAGAGGTTAGAATGTATAAAAGGACAAGAAGACCCAAAGAAATCTGCAGAAATGCAGGTTTACATGACCAGGCATATAGTCTTCCACCTTCTTGGAATGGCTCTGCTTTAACTCTGTTTACAAACAAGAAGGGAAGACCCCCTCAATAAACAGCACCCTATCTGTATTGCACATGGTCAAAAGCCAGCCACTATCAAACATGCTGTATGTAGTGTCTGAGGCCAACTCACAATGAAAGTAAAAAAAATTGTTACATAAAGTAACAAATCTTTGAAAACACTGACAAAGCAGAAGAAAAACATGTCACAGAATACCTTCAAATGCCAAAACTGAGCCATTAACAAAACCATAAAAAAAATATACTGTATTAACTTTTTGTTAAGTATTACAATACAGTAATAACAAACATTACCAGCATATAAATCATTGCGCATTGAGAGTTACAGTGTGCAGCACATTACATTTTACATCATAATTTCCAGCATCACACACTCATGTTGCGAAGACATACCACAGATAAATTGATAAAATTGGTAAATTGATACTTGTATAGCGCACTACTCACCCGCAAGGGTCTCAATGCGCTTGTACGAATACCGCTGTGGAACCCATCCTGGCTTTCCCTCTGAGGCATCCACTCCTGGGCAGCGCCAAGGTGGAGGCCAGGCATCCTTAGCGTTGTGGGGGTCGTTGTGGAGATTAAGCAAGCTATTGCCCATAGTTGCAGAGTGGGACTCGATGATTGGAATAGGCACCGAGGCAAGAATGATCAGGTCCGTGGAATTTTGAGCCCAAGACCCGCCGAGGCGGGGAATTCAACCCTGGTCCCGGGCTAGACCTCTGCATCAGGGTCTGCCGCTCTAATCATTGAGCCACACTTCTTCTATGGAGTGGTTCGGGATGATGTAGAACGGGTGAAGCGTGTGAGAGGTGAAATGTTGAGTGGGGGTTTTGATGTTATTGTTGATGTTTATTGTTATGTAAGATTACGCAGCCTATTCTAATAAAATGGCCTTTTATGCTTAGACACTGCGTGGTCTGTTTATTGCGCGATGCGGCGGGGACAGCTGCACGTACGTTTTTTTTATCGCCTAGTTCCCTTTTACCCCCTTTCCGTGCCTCCCGCCCCCGCTCCTCCAGCCTAACAACCACTCCTGAATGTTGAAATGCACTAAGCCGTTCTAATGATGGATCTTACTCAGCAGTTGCCAACAAATCTGGGTGACTGTTGAGTAAGTCGTGAGGGGTTCCCAGAAGTTAGCCGGTTTTGAAGTGGTGGGCAATTCCTCTGCGTATATTAAAAAATTGTCCCTACAATATACAAAGTCCATTATCTATTGTTTCAGAGCAGGTGAATTTTTTTTTCTGTCCCAATGTATCGCCACCCTGCGTTTCGCAAGGAGCAGTGCTATAGCCGCAAATGTTTTCTTTACAGATTTCAATGGTAATATATGACTTAATAGGCATAACTGCAGTGTCCATGCTAGCTTACAATTCAAAATCTTACCCAGCAGATCTACTACCTGTGTCCAATATATTTGTACCTGTGCATATCCCCAGGCCAGGTGTGCAAAGTCAGCGTGGTCCTGTTTGCATCGTTTACAACTAGCATTATCTCGTAAACCATATTTGTACAATTTTACTGGGGTGTGATAGGTTTGATGTAGGTACTTGTAATGGATAAGACGTAAATTCCCATTGGGAGTGAGTAAATCCGTTACTGTACAACATGCTTGCCATTCCTCTTCAGTGAGTGGTGCATCTAGTAATGCGCTCCATTTGTTGCGAGCTTTTACCGTACCCTCTCCTTTCTGATTGCATAGCTCTGTAGAGTGGTCACCATATGGTGTATTGTTGGACTGGCTATGAGTAATTGTAGCAAGTCAAGTGCAGGGAGCTCATCAGGGTGTGAAGGATAGAGTTTCTTCATTGCTTCTCGCAATCTATGATAAGTGAATTTAAACATTATGGATTGGTTATTGACATATGCCAGATCTTTAGGGGTTATGAGTGTTCCATTAACATAAAGATCACCTATCAGAGTGATACCCACTTGTTCCAGCAACTCCATACTTCCTCTGTCTTGGGTGGCTGAAAGAGAAGGGTGCTGCGCTAAACTCCTATTCGGGGCATATAGTGGAAGTTTTGTAGCCATTTGGCCAAGTTTTAGCCATGCGTGAGATGTAGTGCGAATTGTGTTAATCTCTTGCCTGGCTAGGTGTGGTCTAATATGCGTCAAGACAGCAGTGAGGTTAACAGGGTTGGCATCGCCATCTTCCACCGCTATGTGTGGCATATACTTAATTGGATGATACAATAGTGGGCGTATTGGGCCTGCACACATAAATAATATAAGAATAAGTTAGGGACCCTAAATTTGCACGATGCAAATGGTAAAGTTAGTGTGTGTAAGCTTATCCGTGCTTGCTTGCCTGCCCATAATAATTTTGTCAGAAGTGCCCTTAGCCTATTGAATATTGGGGTAGGGGGAGTTATTGGAATATTTGTAAACAGATATAGTAATTACCATTTTTATCAGGAATATTCGGTCAGCCAACGAAAGACGGAGTGTGATCCATCTGCTTATTTGTATTTCAATTCTATCAACCGTAGTGCCGTAATTTGTTCTGAGCACAATATCGGGGTCACGGTGAATCCAGATACCCAAATATTTAATGGGGTCCATCTGCCACACTAGTAGAAATTCCAATGGTTGAGGTCGGATGACTGCTGTGAGTGGCAGTATGGCAGATTTATCCCAATCCCAATTTATTTACAGACCAGAATGTCTGCCAAATTTAATGTATTCCCTTAGGATAGGGGCCAGATTTGTGTTCGGGTCTCGGACAAACATCACCATATCGTCCGCGTACATGAAAATGATAATAGGGCAAAGCATGAATCTCAATACAGTGTGTGCGTAACACTGTCGAACTGTACAGGCCGAGGGCTCTATTGCAATGGAGAACAGTAAAGGCGATAGTGGGCATCCCTGTCTCGTGCCTCTCTGGATATTAATTACTTCAGAGACGTGTCCATTCACCTTTATACGTGCAGTCGGTTTGGTGTATAGCAATTTGATCCAGTACAGCAATATAGGTGTGTAAGAAAGTGCCATCTTTCTTGCATTGGCATGCCCCCACTTTTTTCTGAACTGCTGATGTGCTTTGACTGGGTGTGCCCTGGGTTCCTGCCAACCAGGTACCCAGGGCCTGTGTTCGTTCCCTAAAACTATGCTGAAACAAAGAGACCCAATTGGCATCTCTGGCCACATGTCAGCCCATAGTAAATGGTACCCTAGGTACCCAGGGCATAGTGACCAGAGAAGACCCCTGAGGGCTGCAGCACTTATTGTGCCACCCTCAGGGGCCCTGTACCCCGACACACACACACTGCCTTTGCAGGCTGAGTGTATTGGTGCAGAACTAAATAAAAAGTCGACATGGCACACACCCCTGTGTGTCATGCCCACAAACACACTGCCCTGGAAAACCTCAGTCACCCCTCTAGCTGGGTGCCCTATGCCAGAGGTGTGGACACAGGGGCACGAGCCATGTGCCCCTACAGTACCCAGGGCCATTCCTGGGCACTGTAAGTGCAGTGATGGCATTAGGAGTATATGGTGCTGGGAGGTTGTCACTACGAACTCCACAGCACCATAATGGCTACACTGAAGACTGCCAAGTTTGGTTCCAAACTTCTCAGCACATTAAACTCGCACTGAGGCCAGTGTGAGATTTAATGTAAAATGCACCAGAGGGCATCTTAGAGCTGCCCTCTGAAAACCTAACCTTCAATCCACGTCTGGGCTGTGTGGCTGCAGAGGCTGCCACACAGCAAACATGTTGCTGGATTCCTGGGTAGGAGAGCCCCCGCTCTCCTGGGCCTGCAACAATGCACATCCTGGGCGAGGTGCTAGGTCTCCTCCCTCAGGATGGACAGGGGGAAGCTTCAAAGGCATGCCGCCTCTGTGAGCTTCCCCAGACCATTTGCTGTACCCAGCAACCACCCCCCACCAGTCCTGACCCCCACTCTGGCGGGAAGACTGGCGGGAAAACCTACGTCAGGAAGGGGGGGGGGGTGCCAGCCTGTGCCAACCCCACCCCTCAGGTGGGGCAGGCGAGGTGAAGCACGACCCCGGGCCCCGGCCATCTTCAAGATGGGAGCTCTGCCCAATCCCAGCCAGGCCCCTGCCCCCTCCCACAGGAGAGGAGCAGGCTAGGGGGTGTACCCACCCCAGGACAGGGACCTAATGGTCCCTGCCCTTGCCATACCTGTAATGCCCCTAAATTCAGTATTTAGGGGCTCCCTGAACCTCCCTTCGGCAGATTCCGATACCAAAAAGAAGAAAGAAGATCAAGAGGAAGAAGACCCGCCGCGCAGCTGCTAACAACAGGACAACAACTGACCTGGCCCCAGCCCTACCTGCCTGTTGATCCTGGAACCTGCTCCTGCCTAAACCCGGCGACTCCCGTGGACAGCAACTTTGGGACACCCAGAGGACCTGCCTGCCTTGACCCTCTCGAAGATTGAAACTCCCATCAGCAGAGGCTTTGCTGCAACAACCTACCTGGTGCCAGCCAGGAAGCTCCGGACCAGCCCCCTCTGCATCAGCCGAGCCCGGGCCGGGCCCAACCGAACCAAGACCACGAGGACGTCCCCCTGGTGACTGGGACCCGAAGTCCAGTGCCCAAAGACCCTCCTCGACGAACCAGACGACGCCTGCAGACTCAGAACCAGGGGTCACCCCAACCGCGACCAGCCGAGGGTAAGCTTTTCCGACACCCAAAGACACCTCTGCACCCGGCGCCCTACAGCCCCCTGTGCCTCCCCTTGGGGTTTCTACCTGTGCTCCAACATCCCAACTTACCTCTTGAAGTGCTGGTCGCCCCTGGAGAATCTCCGCCCCCGAGCCTGCAACCTTTGTTCCTTTTTGACCTTTCCCATTGGATAACATTGAGCGCCCGACGGCTCAAAAGCACACTGCACCCAGCCGCCCAAGTGTCGCTGGCTGTGCCACCTTTGTCCTATCCTACTTCCCCCTTAGCCCTGAGCAAGTGACCAGGAGCCTAGCTCCCACAGCCGCCAACCGAAGGCCCCTTTTCCCTCATTGGATATCATTGGGCCTAACTACCTCTGCACCCGGCCCCCCCTGTGCTGCTGGGGTTGAACTAACTGTACTCACCTGACCTTGGGGGACACCTGAGTCTATGCCCAGAACCTTAACTTCACCAGCCAAGTATTCACCTGGAAACCGGTAACTCACTTACCTGCCATTGGATAACATTGGCAAATTTTGACTCGAAAATTTTCTAAGTGTGAAGTTTTGGAAACTAAAAATATTCATATAAAATCATCCGAATTCCGAAGTACTCACCTGTGATCAGGGGAGAAGCCAGTACTGTACCTTGCAGCCCAGTATTGAATCGCTAAAGTAATCCTGACCGGGATTACCAGTAACCTGTATTTGCTCCATAGGAATCCGTTGTATGCTTTTCTATAAAAGTGTCTACTTTTGAAAACTTGAAATATTCTTAAAAAATTGTACGAAGTACTGAAACGCAATTACTTACCTGTTTTGAGTTGAGACCCCAGTGCCTACCCTAGGAGACCAGTGCTGGATTACCAAAGTAACGAGATCATACTTTACCTGCAACCTGAATTATCTCCCGTTGGATAACATTGCCAGATTTCCTTTGAAAAGTTTCTAAGTGTGAACTTTTAAAACAGCTTTATATTCATGAAAATTCATCACAGTAACTAAAACGTTTTTGCTAACTTGGTTTCAGCTTAGACCTCAGGACTGAATTTAGGGTCCAGTCCTGAAACTACAAAAGTAATCCATACAGTAATTACCTGTACTTTTATGTTGAAAACCCTTTGAGCTCAAAGCTATAGTGTGTTTAGGACTGTGTTGCCTTCTGCAACTTCTGTTTCTATTGTGTTCATAAACTTATTGATTCCTTGTATAGTAACTACATGAGAGTATTCATATCTAAGCAAAGTATATTTTTATGCCTGTTGGTTCTAAAAATAAAACATCTATATCTTTGGATATAAAAACCATTGGCCTGGAGTTCAGTCTTTGAGTGTGTGAAATCCTTTGCAGACTGAGTGTGTACAACAAATGCTTTGCACTGTCCTCTGGTACTGCCTTACTGCTCGACCAAGCTACCACTTTTGAGAGTAAGGTCAGTCCTGACTTTTACCTCTGTTATACTTCTGGGGTTTGTGGACTCTATACACACTTTACTTCATTATTGTCCAGTATATATAGAGCCACTTTCTCACAAGGTGGTAACCCCATCCTTTGTAAAATTGTAAAAAGAAATGTCCACTCAATTGAGTCAAAAGCTTTGGCTGCATCCAGTAGGACGGCCGCCGCTTCCATCTCTGGGTTTAGTTGGTGTAATAGCGCGAATATGCTGCGCAAATTGTGTGAGGTCGAGCGATTAGGAATAAATCCAGATTGGTCCGGAAGGACCATAACCTGCAGTAGGGGCTGTAATCTTGTGGCAATGATCCTGGCTAATATCTCAGTATTGGTGTTTATTGGGGATAGTTTGTCTGGTTTTAATAAAGCCACTATCAGGGCCTCTCTCAATGTCAGTGGAAGAGTCTGGTTCTGATACGCCTCATCGTACATTTCCACAATATGGGGGATGAGCAATTCTGCATATGTTTTATAAAACTCCCCGGTAAAGCCGTCCGGCCCCAGGGTTTTGCCATTGGGGAGGGACTTGATGGCAGCCTGCACCTCCTCTAGCGTGATGGGTTGAGCCAGTATTTCACGCTGTCCATCAGTAAGCCATACTAGCGCTATGTCCTCCAGATAATCATTAATTTCCTGTGTATTGGATGTGTCTCGTGCAGTATACAGTCTACCATATGTTTCTACAAAAGTGTCCAATATACCTTTGTTGTCATAGTGTAGGATGCCTGCCTGATCCTGCATTTTGAGTACAGTGTGTTTGTGTTCTACACATATTTTTTGCGCCAGATGTCGACCTGGTCTGCCCCCTTCCCCCACTCTACGAGCAGTATGTCTACGGTAGATCTATTTCATTTCGTCCTCCTCAAGTTTGTTATAATTTGTCACTTCATCTTTGATTTCCCCTAATAGTGTTGCATTTTGTGTATTTTCATACGCCGTTTCTCGTTGTTTTATACAGGCTTCGCTCTTGCTCAATTGTGTGCGGATATCTCGCAGAATACCAGCCGTTGTACTGATACAAATACCTCGCCAGGTCACATTAAAGGCTTCCCAGATGGTGCCTGCACTATCCATTGAGTTAGTGTTAAGTGTAAAGAAGTCTTCTATGTCAGTGTGCATGGTTTCTTTATATAAAGGATCTAAAAGGGCCGCTGCATTGAATCTCCATATGTATGGAGGGGGGTGTATGTTGGTACATTGACCGTGAGAACCAGGTGGCTTATGGTCTGACAACGTTTTTGGTAAGTGCTGTATGTCTTGCGTCCAGGTGCAGGCTGAGTCGGTGAGCAGCCAGTAATCAAGCCTGGCCCAGCTATCATGCGCGGTGGAGGAGTGGGTGCTCTCTAGCAGCAGTGGATTGCGCAGGCGCCAGATGTCTTTTGTATGAAATTCTGCCATTCCATTTAATATAGTAGTGACAGCACGCTGATTTTGCTCGGTAGTGTTGTGTGATCGGTCATAGTAGTCGTTTAGGGCCACATTCAAGTCACCACCCCATATAAATTCCATAGCCGGTAGAGTACGTAGTATGTTACATAAGTTAGCAAAGAAAACAGGGTCATCAACGTTTGGACCGGTATGTTACATAAGTTAGCAAAGAAAACAGGGTCATCAACGTTTGGATCGTAAGTATTAATGATTTCCACTTTGGAGCCTCGTAAAACACCCGTAACAATGACATATCGTCCATGATCATCTATTATCGTTCGCTCCTGTATGAAGTGCGTCCCCATGCGAATTATTGTTATCACTCCTCTAGCATACAATGAGTATGTGGAAGCCACCACCAATTCTGCCCCTTTTTTCCCCAGTGTGTTGGCCTTGCGTTTAACGAGATGTGTTTCTTGTAAAAGAGCAATATTTATATGATGTCTGTCTAGATAGGCAAATATCTCTCTGATATTACGGGGATTGTTCAGGCCCGTACGTTTCACATGATTAATCTCAGTGGTATGGTAGTATTAGGGGCACCCATCATAGGGGTACATTCGGACATCTGTGTAGCGTGTAACAATATCCAGAGTGCCTGCATATAGCCTCGTCAACTTGGTCATGTAGTGGTACATAATGCGTCTCTGCGCAAGTGTGCTGCATAATGAAAGCAGTGTATCTAGCTGGTAAAAAATAACACAAACCCTAACTATACCCCCACCCACTTTAGCATCCCAATTATTCCAAAAGACATTTCCCAACCTTCAGCGAAAATGACAACATAGTTTCAGTTGGGTTTACCCGATAGGGGGCGACTAGGCGCTCGGTGGTTCATCCAAGTGTGGATGGGGCCGGAGCGACAAACATGCTCAATCGGTATGATAATGAGCGGAACGTTATTCAAGTAGTGTGTATTAGTGATATACCTGACTACTTTAATCTGTTACACAGAGCTAGAGGCATTAGTTACTTGTCAAGTTTCCACATATTTTAAGTGGTCTCTTCAGTTCGATGTCCATAGCAGTTCAATAGTCCCGACATGTTAGCTCATACAACTGTAAACTTTATGAGGAACGTGCCAGCTTACCCCATCTTAGTGGCTAAACAGCAATGAAGCGAAAAGCCTGTCAAATTCCACCTATACAGAGCATCAGTCTGAGTCCGGATGTGTGGTGTTGTTTTTTTCCCTTACAGTTTGTTGTCGGAGGTGCTTGACAAATTCTTGCACTGCTTGGGGTGTTGGCAAGACACAGGTTTTTCACACATGTGTCACACGGAGCCTGGCTGGAAAGAGCATGAAGTAGGGAATATTCAGGTCTCGCAGTTTCCTTTTTACCGGGCCAAACTCCTTACGTGCCAATTGAACCGTCAGTGTAAAGTCAGGGTAAAAGGCCACCTCGCAGCCATTGTACATCAACGGTTGTTTATCCCGTGCTAGTCTGAGCGCAGTGTCCCGGTCTCTGTAGTTTAAAATTCGGGCTATTATCGGTCGTGGCGGGGCACCCGGTGGTGGTTTTGGCGCGAGGGATCTGTGCGCCCTTTCTACAGTCCGCATCGATGAGAACTGTTCCGCCCCGAATATGTCTTTCAACATTTTTTCCATGTAGTCTTCGAGCTTACCAGTGTTTGTACTCTCTGGCACACCTGCGACACGAAGGTTATTGCGGCGGGATCTGAATTCTAAATCTTCATTCTTCGCTTTTATTATCTCGAGTAATTTGGCCATATTGTCACATTTAGATGTAGTAGCGTGTGATTCATCCTCGACCGCTGATATCCTCTGTTCTCGGCCTCTTCCAGCCGCTCCCCCTGTTTATCAAGCCGAGCAGAGATGAGGTCCATCCTTAGCATGAGGGCATCTATTTTGCAATCTATGGCTTGAAGACTTTAATGTATTGCTTGGAGGCCAGCTTTCATTTTGGCGTTCGTGTCTGGGTCCATCACCAGGTCTTCGTCCGTCGTTGCGCCAGAAAGTCTGGGTGTGCATCTAGGTTCAAATGGCAATTTAGCTTCCAGTTTGTCCTTTTTTACCTATTGTGTTTTTTAAACACGCACTTCACCGTTAAGAGTGCCGGCCTCTCAGAACAGCAGGGGCTGACATTGTATGTTGAGGAATTACTCTGCGATCGAAGATAAAGATTAACACCAACAAGAACAGGAGGAGCTGGATGACCGCGTCAGTGCAGGCCAGTCGAGGACTTGGCAATCACATATGGAGCATGACGTGATATGCTGTTCTGTTATCCTCTTATTTTATAATCCGCGCTCACCAGCATCTTCTCATCATCTGGTTATTTTTCATATAGAATGTCTTAGTTTGGAGCTTGCACAGCACGCACGTTTTGGCGGACAGATGTCACACTTTGGGGCATAAATGAAGGTTTAGTTAATTATTACTGCACTTCTCCTGTAGAACTCTGCACCTTCATCCAAGTTCTGCATTTGCATTAGCGCCTGCTGATTGCATCTATATGACAATGCCTCTCACATCCCTCTGTCAGCCCTTCATGTGCACGTTCCCCACCAACATCTATCTACTGGCTTTGGAAACCGCCACGGCCCGTGGAGGGAGTTTCGATGGGGCGGAAAGGCGGGGCGGGGGAGGGTTTTGTTACGAAAACGGATTTTGTAGCGCGCGCTGCATCGCAAAATGCGATGCAGGGTGCGCTATGAAATTCGTTTTATTTATTAAATTGTTTACTTACCTTCAATTATCCATACTCCAGTTTTTAGCACCCCTCCCCCGCCCCCGCCCCGCCTCTCCGCCCCACCGAAACTCCCTCCACGGGCCGTGGCTGTTTGGAAATTACTGTCTTGTAGCGCTCAGCGCATTATCTGTGGGCAATACCTGCTGGGAGCGGTGATGGGCAGTTCCAGGCAATGCAGGGCTGGTGGGGGCAGCACGTTGATCCCTTTCGTATGGCTGCATGCGTGCAGAGCAGCGGCGCAGATTAAACAGGCATTGCTTTGTGAGCCGCCTCCTTGGTCGCCTTGTTGATGCAGCAGGTGAGGCGGCGTGACATCGGCAGCATCACAGTGTTCCTGCGCTACTTCTCTGCGCCCCCGCTGCAGCCTTTTATGGGCAGGCGAGCCTTCGTAAAAGTCAGCTGTTTAATGGAAGATGCCTCCAACAAGGAGCTCAGGCAAGTCATTGTGAGGGCAAGTGCAAAAGATATGAGCGCTCCAGTCTGCAGCTTATTTGAGGGGTCAGCGCCGGTCTTAATGCACAGCCGCTGTTGATGCCGCCATTTTAGTTGCCGGGTGGTATGTTACACTATATGTAATGGCAATCTTGAAGGGTGTGCATTTTCTGCGCATTTGCGTTCTGTGTGGTGAGCGCTTGTTGAGGAGGAGGCCAGAGAGGGTTCCTACTTGAATGCGCTGCTGTTGTACGTTCCGGGTGCGGGTCTCTCCTGATCTTAGTCGTCGCTCGCCGCCATTTTCTCACCGTCACCGTAGCCCGATCATTCCTCATTATCAGAGACGTTACATGTGGTCAGTCTGATATCATCTTGTGCCGCTCTGGTTCCGATCTCGGAATTCGTATCGCCGTTATTTGATTTAGTTGCTGCTCCGGCCGTCAGAGCATCGCTGGGACGCGGCCATTTTGCAGCGGACTCTCTAGCGCCCCCAGGAACAAAACCATTTGATACTTCTGACTGTGAAACATTCCACAGCCTTTCCTTTGAAGTGACCAGTCCCAGTACCTGTGGGGTGACCTTCCTATGAATTGCAAAGATTGCCAAGCAAGAAAGACTTCACAAGTCCGAAGCCGGAATCACCTTCACCCACAAGAATATCATCACCTGCCTCACATCTACAGAGACACCATCTTTCAACATGGAACACCTGTCGTTCAAGCTCCATGTCCAACTTCACGGACACCATCACTGACTTTGTTGAACCACTTGCCCTCAATGCTAGTAATTACATCCTAGTCAGAGACCAGAACTTCCATCTGTAAGACACGCCGACCCCAACTTATCCACCTATGCAGAACAAGTATTGAATGACATATTTAGTCGATCCTGATTATACATGATATCATTTTTACCTTGGACGTCACTTGGAAATCTCCAATTTAGATTTGAATTGGTGTTCAGGGACATCTCAAACGCACATGACACTAGAGCATATATATCACCACAGTCTTGGGGAACGAGGTATACCGATTGGGAAATATTGTGACTACCTTTTCAACATACCCCCCTCCTTTTGGAAACAGATACCAATGATACTATAATTAGAGTTCGTTCGCATCGGGATTGTACTCTCTCTAGTTTCTACAACAAAAATAGATCCGCTAATGATGGAATACTAGGACCTGACACACAACTACAACTTTTCCTTCTGGGAACCTGACTCTAATGTCAACATAGTTGGTGCAGGCACATGACCATTCAATTTTCCGCAGGCATTTAGATTTTTAAGATATATTGGCTTTTTAATATTGTAACAGCCTTGACAAGAATATTATCAGCACGCACACTATACAGTACAGAGACTACACAACACACTAATATGGTCGCCCTGATCTCTCCACTAGTAAGTGGAGATCTGTTAACAGTAAGTCTGTTTACAGTTTCTCCTGCGTTCAAATGCCACGTCCAAAATGACGATGATTGCAAACTGGCATGTAGCTACTGCAAATCTTTCTAGGATCTGCACATTTAGACAACATAAACTAAGGGATTGGTGTCCAGACTGACTCCAGGCACCCCCAAAGGATATGTTAGTCTGTAGACCAGCTAGTTCACAGTGCTACTACGAGCCCCACTTACCAAGGAGCGAATAGTTTCTGGCAACTATCGAACATGACAACCATGACCCCTTAGGGATCGTGGAAACAGTATTGTACTTTTCGCTCAGTCACTCGTGCTTACTTTGTCTCAGAGAGATGCACAGAATATATGGTGGGGACGTTTTCAATAAGTATTTATTGAACCAGCGTCATTCTAGTTTAAAATACGTGTGCTGCAACAACCATTAGACATAAACAGATATATACGGTTATGAACACCAATAAAGTGTCACGGTTCCAACACTAGTCAGCCTGTAGTGTTAGTTCCACAGGAGCGAAGACAGACCCCTACTCCTCCAAAATACAGTATCACTCCGAACATGTATTAACCTAAATAGTAACATCTCTCTAATGGGAGAGAAGAGACAAAAAAAGAAGGACCACTCAGGCCTTAGGACTGCACGGCACCAGATGGCAAATGTATCTTCTGACTGACACTAAGTGCGAAACCTGTGAATACACAAAAAATAGAATAATGTTAGTAATGTACACAACTCCTGCAGCTTTGAGAACATTTCAATTCTTAAAAGGAGCTTGGCATTCCCTGTGTTTCTCAAAGGCTTACTGTGACTCTGTTGTATCTTTAGTCATCAAAACAAAGTAGTTCCAGGATTCTGACAAGCTTCCAACAAGAACCAAATGTCACTTCCACAATAAATAAGGACAATGGACAGACCTGAAATGACGCAGGTCATAAAAAGATAGAGCAGAAAAGAAAAACGAGCTTCCGTAAGGCCTGTTAAACCACGGATAGGAAAAGTAAACCGATATCAAAACAATAAACAAGAACAAAAAAAGAAATTACTGAAGCCAGCGAAGAGCGGAGAGAATAAGGTGAGCAAAAAGAACAAAAAATACACAATAAGTGAACCTGCCTTCAGGGTCCTACCTGACTTCCCAATATCTTAATCCTTGTACAAAAAGGGGAACAACCGTAGTAACGAAAAAAAGAACCAGACTGCACAAATATAGCTGCCTCACCCGATACTAACCCCATACACGGGACTCCGGCGCTGTTCAGGAACCTTCAACCGCACAAGGAACTTTGACTCGATTCAGGAACCTTCGCGCACAGGAACCCCGACACGATTCAGGAACCTCAGAAAATGGCAAGGATATCGACATAATTGAGTGTCTTCCGATTCCGCACAGGACTCCGATGCACAGGACTCCGACGCCTAGGACTACGACGCCGCTCAGAGAAACGCCACTCAACCCGGAAACTGCGGACACGGGAAACACGATCAAGGGGGCGTGGTCCGACTTCCTACTGAAAGTAAGCCAAGCAGTGCTTCAAACCGTTCGCCCTCTTTTCTGTTGTCATGGGCATCAGCTGTTCATCCCAGGCCAATGAGGACACGCAGGGAAGGCCGCTCCTAACCTGCTTTTACTGTAAAGCAATGGTGCATTCTGGATACGGTAATGTAAACCCTAGTACACATGAAGCATGGGTATAACATAGAGTAAAGAAAATGTAGAATTCTACCATAGTGCTAAAACAGTAAATATATGCAGGCATATTGTTGCGGGGTGAAGGGGGTGAAGGAAGGGCACAGAGACCAGACCTAGGTATGTAAGGCTTTATTTTTATGAAAATCTTCTTTTTCCTTAGGGTCAGTCTTTCTCTGGCCAATATGGCGGGGTTGACTCCTCCTGGACTTGGATGGGGTCTTCCACTCTCTCTCTTGGGGTCCTTAGCTTTCCACTCCTCCTCCTCGGTTTCACCACCGTAGGACATGCGTGGGAGAAATGAGGACTTCGTTAGGTATGGCTCGTTTTAAGCTTTACCCATGGGAAGACCGAGTGGTGATAGGGGCACCGTGAAACGTATTACCTATACAAGTGAGAGGGTACGGCGAGGGGGGGGGGGGGGGTTGTGAAGGAGAACAGGTTTGTGTCACTGAGGGGAGCACGTGAAGTATTTAACAAGCGCGACTTCAGAGTGTATCAGGCTACGCGCTATCGTTGTTACTGAGTGGTGCCTCCCCTCCTCCCAAACCAGTTAGTCACACGCTGCCGTACCTGGTGGAGCCACACTCCCTGGTGAGTGTGGCTGGGCGGCTCGTGTTGACGGTGGCCTCCTGGTTCCAGCACTCTCTCCGGTTCAACCTCGTCTCGTTCGTCTTCCGCCTTCTCTCCTCGGTACTGCTTCTCTTCTGGACCTTCTTCTCACCGCAAACCTCCTCCCGACTCTCCTGGTGCTTGACTCCACACTGTTCTCGTTCGCTCGATGTTGTCGCACGCCGACTTTCCTGCTTACTGGGTCTTAACCAATCCCGTAGTATAGACGCCACTCAGGGGCGTATCTTCGTTGTTGACACACGCCCAGTTAAAGGAACCCTCACACTCCTCGCTGGCGTTGTCCTGCCATATTGACCGGGAGTCTGACTTCCAGTCGTCCTGATGTGGGGAAAAAGAGGGAGGGGTAGCCATGTCAGTGACCCATCAGTCCACCACAGGGGTCGCTCCTTCCGCCAGTATGTTCTCCCCGCTACAATATATATACATAACAGTAATAATGCGTACTTCTATGATGCAAACCCTAACTAGATGTACCTAGCATGGATGTAGACCAAGAATCCCCTTAGGATAGAGCCAACCCCAATGCCTGATGTGGGAGAGCGAAGGACTCTGTCTTGGTCTCGAGATGGACACCCCACAAGGGATGTCAGACCACTGCGTGCTGGAGTATCTGTGTGCAGGGACTTCAGCGTCTCACGTCAGCGTTTCAGCATGGAAGTCTTTCTCCTCTGGTTTTCCCAGCTAATATAGTGCTTATATACCCGAAAGGTACCCTCCGGTGTTCTACCTAGAAGTGTACTGTGGGCATATCGGTCAAGGATGACGATAGAGGTGACCCTTTTACAGAGTTATTATGCAGAAGATGGTAATCCTGCTGTAATACTGAGAATCCTCATGCATAATACAGGAGGCTAGTTTTCGAGGAAAACCACATGACAGTCATGTAGCACCTAACTAGGTAAAAGGTCAGCGCCAACCCATTATGTAGAACAATGGTAGGACAGATATAGGTAAAAGGTCATGTAACTACCTAGGCCTATATTGGGGTTCATAACAGAATGCCAAGACACTCAACACTCCATGGGGCTACTCTCCGACAGGTATGCTTAATGCATATGTTCAATATATTTACTAGGGGTAATTTGTTAAATACACAGATAGGGAGGCGGGTACTAACAGACCCGACACATAGTCAGTATCCAACACGGAACGCAGTCGATATGATTTAGAGCTCTGATACTCATAATGCCTGTATCAGTAGTGTCAGTAACTTGTACACATCAGAGTCTGGAGATGTAAAAGTGGGATATTTGTTATGGAATTTATGGTATGAATGAGATTAGAGATGCACAGGCAACGCCTTTATTAGGACACTGAGAGAACGCACACATTCCTGTTTATAGCGCATTGGACTTTCAAAGTGGTTACACCACTTTACTGCTCCCATTGCTCTATGCTCTGAATGCAGGTACTTTGCTTCTGGTTTTCTATTGCTCTAATACTTAAAAGGCAATCCTCAAATGATGCAAGGGTCAAGTAGGCGAACCTCAATATATTTAGATGGTGTTATGGAAATGTACAAAATGCACCTAATACAGTGCTTATAAATGTCTATCACACTCTACCATATACACTGGCCTGAGACTCCACACAAGTCAATGGGGCAATGTACGGTAAGACCCTAACACCTTTAATTGGGTTACGTTTTGAGACACAATAATATGGTTTCAGACTTACAGAGGCCAATCTAATTATATTTCAGTCAAACACTATGAATTGGTATTGTTGGTTTATTCAACTCAATTCTCTTTACAAATCAGCTGTATATACATAGAATGAGGTGAGCTATACCTTCTTAAGATCCGGCATTTCTTTCTAGTGTCCCCTCACTCACCGGGGTTGCCCCACGGTGACATGCTTCATCATTGGGGCCATCCCAGTTCTCTATGAAAAGGGGCGTGCTGCGACTCACGAACTACGCAGCACCACCCCGGACGTAGCATTCTTCACCGAAACCTGGACCAACGCCACCTCGGGACCGGACATCGCCATCGCCATCCCCCAAGGATACAAGATCTACAGGAAGGACCGCCGCACCCACCCAGGAGGAGGAATCGCCATCGTCCACAAATCCAGCCTCCGCCTGAGCACACTCCCTGACGAGTCCACAGAACTGATGGAACACCTTCACTTCAAGTTACTGGCCAGCCCCACTGCCGCCCTCCGAGGAACCCTCATCTACCAACCCCCTGGACCCCGCGGACCCTTCGCCAACTCCATCACGGACATTATCTCCCCGCAGGCCATCGCATCCACCAACTACACCCTGCTGGGAGACCTCAACTTCCACCTCGACAATCAACTGGACCCCAACACCACATGCCTCCTGGACAACCTCCACAACATTGGACTCTGCCAGATCGTGACCGAGCCCACGCACTCAGCAGGACACACCCTCGACCCCATCTTCACTACAGGAAACTCCATCACCTTCAGCCACACCACCGAACTCCCATGGACCGACCATCGTTGCGTCCACTTCACCTTCAGAAAACCCACCATCCACAGACCCCAGCACCTGCTTCCACAAAGAAACTGGACCAAAATCACAGACGACCAGTTCACCTCCTCACTCAACAACTCCACCCCAACCATCGCGGAAAACGAAGACCCCAACACCGCAGCCCGAACCCTGCATAGATGCATCTCGGACAGCAGCAACACCATAGCCCCCCTCAAGAAAAACAACAATACCCGTGCCAAGAAAGCCAGAAGGTTTACCACCGAACTTCGAGAGTCCAGGAGCACATGCCGCCGCCTCAAAAAGGCCTGGAGAAACACCAAATCCACAGAAGCCCACAACAACTTCAGAGCCGCCGCCAACGCTCACCATCAACTCATTAGAGAAACGAGGAAAAAGGCGATTGAAGACAGAATCTCCACCCACGCACACAACAGCAAGGAACTCTTCAGCATCATCAAGGAGTTCGCCCAACCCACCAGCGAGTCTACCGACATCCCTCCCTCACAAGACCTCTGCGACAAACTCAGCACCTTTTTCCACCACAAAATCAAGAGGATCTACGACAACTTCGACGAAGACAACCAACACACTGAACCCTCACCAACCACCCCCGACACCCGGAAACCAGCGATTGATGACTGGACAGCCCTCACCACCGAAGACACACTGAAGACAATGAAGTCAATCCACTCAGGGGCCCCCACGGACCCCTGCCCCCACCACATCTTCAACAGAGCCGCTGACACCATCGCATCCATGCTCTGCCACACCATCAACCGCTCCCTGGCGACCGCCTCGTTCTCCGACGACTGGAAACATGCAGAGGTCAACCCCCTCCTAAAGAAACCCTCAGCGGACCCCACCGACCTCAAAAACTACAGACCCATCTCCCTGCTCCCTTTCCCAGCGAAAGTCTTCGAGAAAGCCATGAACAGCCAACTCGCCACATTCATTGAAGAACACAACATCCTCGACTCCTCCCAATCCGGCTTCAGAAAAATCCACAGTACGGAAACCGCCCTCCTCGCTGCAACAGACGACATCCGCACCCTACTGGACAAAGGAGAAACAGTAGCCCTCATCCTCCTAGACCTATCAGCGCGTTCGACACAGTCTCCCACAGCACCCTAATACGCAGACTCTACGACGCAGGAATCCAGGACAAGGCCCTCGACTGGATCTGCTCCTTCCTCTCCGGCAGGACGCAACGGGTCAGACTCCCCCTTTCCTCTCAGACCCCACACCTACCACCTGCGGAGTCCCCCAGAGCTCCTCCCTCAGCCCGACGCTCTTCAGTGTCTACATGGCTCCACTTGCCCCCATTGTCAGAACCTACGGACTCAACGTCGTGTCATTCGCAGACGACACCCAGCTCATCCTCTCCCTATCCAACGAGCCCAACACCGCCAGACGCAACTTTCGAGAAGGCACGGAAGCCGTCGCCAAATGGATGAAAAACAGCTGCCTACAACTAAACACCAACAAAACAGAAGTATTCATCATGGGTCCAAACCCCGACGCCTGGAGCGACACCTGGTGGCCCACTGCCCTCGGAAACCCGCCAACCCCCACAGACCACGCACGCAACCTGGGAAACAGAACATCCAAAACGCCGCCGCAAGACTGGTCCTCAACCTGCCAAAATACTGCCACATCTCCCAGCACCTGCGCACACTCCACTGGCTCCCTGTCGAGGCGAGAATCACCTTTAAGATGCTCACCCACGCACACAAGGCCCTCCACAGCACCGGACCAGCATACCTGAACAGCCGGCTCAAATTTCACGCACCCCAAAGGACCCTACGATCAGCCCAGCCCTCCTACGCCGTGGTCCCCCGCACCAGAAAGACCATATCGGGAGGCCGCTCCTTCTCCTTCCTCGCGGCCAAAGCATGGAACGCCCTTCCGCTCCACCTCAGACAGACAACATCGCTCCCCATCTTCACAAGAAACCTCAAAACCTGGCTCTTCGACAGACCCCCTCCTTGATGGAATGGAACCTGCACCCCCACCCCCCCCCCCCCCCCACCCCTAGCGCCTTGAGACCCTTACGGGTAAGTAGTTGTGCTTTAACAAACTCCTGATTGATTGATTGATTGATTTAAAGTCTTACTTCATGATGTTATTTTTACAGGCTTGCTGTGCTCCTTGATGGCTCAGTGGGTCGCCTGAGCATGAGAAATGTGAATGTGTTCATCAGGTTTTGAGATAACGGCTCTGAAAGAGTGGGGCAGCATAAAGGCAGGACTGGGATCAGGCATGCTCCTAAGTTAAACAGGTTTTAAGTTCTACGTCAGGACAGGAGGCAAGGATTAGGCTATAACTCCCTTCACTTTATTCACAGCAGCCATTACAAGTCTGTATTTAACAACAAACTACATTTCCCATGGTTCCTTGGGAAATAGAACAAAACAAACAGTTCATCCAATCAACGTATGGCCCGTCCTCATATTCCCGGGGACGATCTATCCTCCTCTGTCTTCGCTACACACAGCTGCCTTAGATAAGTGCAATGTCTTCTTTGTAATTTTACAAAATTTTTGCTTTGCTGGTTCTTAATTACTCATGGCATAATCGCACTGTTTACTGCATTGTGTTCTTGATATGTGATTACAAAAAAATCTTTCAGCCTAGCCGTAGGAACGTCTCTTGCTCCTTTGTGGCCACTTACATTCTCTCAGGCTCTTATACAATTTTATGGCAACGGGGAACCAACACAGGAACCCACGTCGAGCTGTTCAACAAAGAAAATTATAAAAGCTGCTTGAAATAAGAAAAAATCTATAGAAAAAAAACGCAAATCTCTTGAGGGACATTATACGTGGAAGGAATGTTACAACTGGCCGTACAAACGAAAGGGAAAACAAACATTTATACAAGGTCATTGTAAATATTGGTAGCCATTGCAACTCAAGGTGTTTCACAAGTGACTTGTCTGCAGTAGCGGAAACCAGAACAAGCATTTACAATGCAATGGTCTCGGCAATATTATAGATAGAGCTATTCGTATTGCTCATTATTTTTTTAATCTTTTTTGTATCCCTAAATGTATTTATTTATTTATTTATTTATTTGAGAGTTTTATATAGCGCGAACAAGATCTTTGCAGATATCAGAGCGCTTTACAAAGAGAGGGTACATGAGGGAGCATAGTCAAACAGGTAAGTCAGTAAAGCTAACAGTACAAATAGATGGGGTCAAAGCTAATCATGTAAAGAAAAATAAATGGCATTGTCATTTCTATTGGCATTAGCTTTTTTTGTTTGTTGCATATGTGATACCTATTGCATTAGCATAGAGAGAGTGAGGTAGTGAGATAGAGAGAGAGAGAGAGGTATTGAAATAGAGAGAGAGTGAGGTAGTGAGAGAGAGTGAGGTAGTGAGAGAGTGAGGTAGATAGAGAGTGAGGTAGTGAGATAGAGAGTGAGGTAGTGAGGGAATGGGATGTTGTGAGGTAGTGAGATATAAGCATGGAGTGATGTTGTGATGTAGTGAGATAGAGAGAGAGGTAGTGAAAGAGAGTGAAAGTGAGTTAGTGAGATAGAAAGAGTGGGGTAGTGAGATAGAGAGAGATTGAGATAGTGAGTTAGAGAGAGAGAGAGTGAAGTTGTGAGCTAGAGAGTGAGGTAGTGAGAGAGTGAGGTAGTGATGTTTTGAGAGAGAGAAGTTGTGAGATAGTGAGGTAGTGAGATAGATAACGTGGAGTAGTGAGGTAGAGAGAGTTATGTAGTGAGAGAGAGGTAGATAGAGAGTGAGGTAGTGAGAGACAGAGAGTGAGGTAGTGAAAGAGTGAGGTAGTGAGGGAGAGGGATGTTCTGAGGTAGTGAGATAGAAACAGTGAGTGAGTTTGTGAGGTAGTGAGATAGAGAGAGAGTGAGGTAGTGAAAGAGAGAGTGAAAGTGACTTGGTGAGATAGAAGGAGAGAGAGAGCGAGATAGAGAGAGAGTGAGGTAGTGAGTTAGAGAGAAAGTGAAGTTGTGAGGTAGTGAGATAGAGAGTGAGTTAGTGAGAGAGTGATGTAGTGAATTTTTGAGGGAGTGAGTCGTGATATAGTGAGGTAGTGAGAGTGAGATAGTGAGATAGAAATAGATAGAGTGAGGTAGTGAGATAGAGAGAGAGTGAGCTAGTGAGATAGAGAGAGAGTAAAGTTGTGAAGTAGTGTGTTTGAGAGTGATGTGGAATGCATGCCAACAATAAGCAACAAACAAACGTGCTACAATACCTCCCACCCCAAGACTGGCACTTACCTCTCATGCCGCTGATCAGCACACATCACCACCCCCTTTTCTGAATCGTTTTTGGCCACTATAGGTGTGGCAGGGTATACTCAGACATGAGTCCCTTTCTCACTGCTCCATCAGGATTCAAGCAAGCCGGGCCGAAGACGGCTGAAATGCCAGAAACCGGTCCCCGGTAGCTTGTCTCCTTTCTGGTGAAGAATTGGCTTGGTAGTTTAGTCTGCCCTGTTCCCATGATGCACTGGGCCAGGGACAGACTGATTTGCATATAGCCAGGTTCTGAGCTGGGATGGGGCAGTGAGATAAATAACGGTGATGGATCAAGCCCTGATCTTTGGACTGGGTAAGAGTGGTCTGCTTAATTCAGACACTCTGTTCATCACCACCCCCTTTTCTGAATCGTTTTTGGCCACTATAGGTGTGGCAGGGTATACTCAGACGTGAGTCCCTTTCTCACTGCTCCATCAGGATTCAAGCAAGCCGGGCCGAAGACGGCTGAAATGCCAGAAAGCGGTCCCCGGTAGCTTGTCTCCTTTCTGGTGAAGAATTGGCTTGGTAGTTTAGTCTGCCCTGTTCCCATGATGCACTGGGCCAGGGACAGACTGATTTGCATATAGCCAGGTTCTGAGCTGGGATGGGGCAGTGAGATAAATAACGGTGATGGATCAAGCCCTGATCTTTGGACTGGGTAAGAGTGGTCTGCTTAATTCAGACACTCTGTTCATCACCACCCCCTTTTCTGAATCGATCAGCACACATAAGCTGTCAGGAGAAACAAGAACAATCTATCCCAGGCTCATTAGCGCTCGTTCCACTGCCCATCATGGACCTGGCATAAAAGGCAACAGTTTCCTGATACACCGCCAAACTCTCCAGGCACAAGAGAAACGAGAGCGGGAGGGGGCAGGAAAAAGACACGGACAGCGGGAGGAGAGCACCCCTGGGAGTTGGAGAGCCCGCTTTGGCCTGTCTCTATCTAGAGAGCCTGCTGTCACTTGGGAGCAGGCCTTGGGTTAGAGGGATCCCTCAGAGGCTGCAGCGCCTTTTGTAAAGTGATCTCCTCAAAACACATTCCCAAAACCCCAAACAGGAGGTGAGGGAGGACCAGGGCACCACAGCGAACAGGCAAGGACCAAGCTAGTTAATGGAGCTTTAAGGGGAAACAGAGGCCCGGACTGGGACTTGAAGTGCTGAAATCCGGATCACAGTTCACCAAAACAATCACTCGACTCGACTTTTAACATGCTGTCAAAAGCAGAGAGGGGCTACACCGGATCAAAAATACCAGAGAGCTTCAAAGAGCAAGCAAAAAATGTCATTCCAAAGACACCACCATTTTCTTCCATTTTATTATAAAATAAAAAGGTTATTTTCCTTTGGGGATATCCAGGGCCCAGATGGATGAGTTGATGCGTTCTGAGCTTTTAACATCCTTTGAAGATTATTCAATAATGAGTTACATATCTTCTCATTTAAAAAGCTTTTTTTTCTCTTTATGAAATACTCGAATACTCACTAAAGCATTTTTTTGTTAAACCTTTCAATCGAAGCCTCTGTACATCCCTTCTTCCATTTCTTGGAATTTAGTGAACGATGTCATAATAATAAATATTGCATCTTGCAATTTTCAGGTTAAGTTTAGTGTGCTATAAATTGTTTTGGGATAGTCTGAATGTTCATATTAGGTTTCTTGCTTTTGCCACCTCAGCATTTGAGGAATGAAGACAATAAGCAGGCATTTTGAACGGGTGACCCCAAGCTACAAAAAAAGGATTGCATCACGTTCTACTGTCAAAAATATATTTCTGCGAAGGTCCTAATTACTCCACGACTGCAATACCAGACGTTCATGTCCCTGAGTTTTAGCTGTCCTAAGCCGTGCTATTTTCTAGCACAGCAGCAACCTTTTCACAAACAACCCCAATGACGAGTGCATGACCGCCACGCCATGATAAACAGATGCACACAACCATTAATGACAATCCAAACCCTAAACACAAACCTACAACTTGAGACTGAAAAAGGAAAATATTTACCTGCATCGAAATTGCATATTATAAATATGGCTGCGGATGAAGGGGTGGTATTTTAAGATTATGGAAACTGCATTCCTATCACATTTGGTTTATGAGTGGACGATGTTTCGATTCCCAGCAGGGCAGCTCAGTGAGTTGAACGCATGCTGCTGGGCACCGAGATCAAATTCTGGAACGGCAGACTCAGGCTTCCATCTTTCTGAGGTCGCTACATGGAGCGCCAGATATTGGGTAAAGGTTGTCTGCTTGCCTCTCTTAATTACACCGCTTCGAAGGTGAAGACGTGCCTTCTGAAGCTCACAGCAAAGAACTGCTACTTGCGATTAATACAGTGTAACCGCAAATATTGCTGGTCATACTGCCACCCATACACTGCACACCCACCTTACTGCCAACCATACACTGCACACCCATCTTACCGCCAACCATATACCGCACACACACCCTACTGTCAATCATACACTGCACACTCACCTTACTGCCAGCCATATACCGCACGCCCACCTTACCGCCAACCATACATTGCACACTCACCTTACTGCCAATCATGCACTGCACACCCACCTTACTGCCAACCATAAACTGCGCACCCACCTTACTGCCAACCATACACTGCACACCCACCTTACTGCCAACCATACACTGCACACCTATATCTCACACTTCCTGGTGTGTCCCATAACATGTGAACCAAATCTCTCAGTGGTCATCAAGATCGACATGGAACCACTTTCTACATAGGTTCAAAACAAAATTAACATACTTCCAACCACGCAGCCTGCACTAATGCGAGCGAGCACTTTGGCGCCTCACAGGGGTAATAAGCGCTATGTAAATGTTACAATACTGTGCGCCTCTCTGTCCTGCGTCGATGTGTTACTTATAACCCCTTCTATTCGCTTCTGCACTGTGATGTATCCTGCGTCACTTGATTTTATCCTATGTTCACCCTATATGATGCACTGTCCCGTGAGGAATGCCCCTAGAGCAGGAGTGGGGGGTGGGATGGATGGAAGAGGCGGGTCGGGCCAGAGACCAGAGACTATGGCGGGGGGGCTGGCTAGGTTGTGAGGGGGTGGATGGGAGGCGAACCCCTCCTGCAGCTGGCGCACATCTGGACCTAATCTTTGGAGCCCCACCGCGGACAAGCAGAAGCAGAGAAACTGGACCTTACAAGCAGAGAGGCACGAGCCGGAGCAGGCAGAGAGGTAAGAAGAGAGACAGGAGGAGCCGGAGCAGGCAGAAAGATAACATGCGAGGGAGCAGGCTGAGAGGTAGGAAGAGGGAAGCCGGAGCAGGCAAGGAGCTACAGGAGCAGAGCAGGCAGTGGCAGAGGGGCGGACGAGACAACAGGCAGATAGGAGTCTAGGAAAAAGTAACGATGAAGTAAGGGAGATGGAGCAGGTATAGGAAAGGGGAACAGAGGAGCCCCGGAGCAGGTATGCAAACACATCTCCCGCTGGTGGAGGGGCAAGGTGCAGGTGTGAGGTTAGGAAACAGGGCAGGCAGGAGTTGCTGAATTCCCTGAGGCAAAAGAGTTTGCGGGGAAGGAGCGTGGGAGGAGTTAAAATAAATGTGGCTAGAGGGAAGGGGTGCGAGAGCGGAGAGCTGCAGGCAGAGGGAAGGGGTGCAGAAACAGGGAGTCAGAGGCAAGAAACACCGGCAGAAACGGGGCAGGGGCACTAAGAACGGCACAAATTAGAGAGAGGGAGAGAAATCGAGAATCTTGCTTCATCACCGTTAGTTAATGCAGCGTGCCGTGCCGGGTGACAGTGACACCATGGGTTACAAATGTATAAAACGGCCATTTCAAGTCCACCCTCACACAATGATTTTTGATACCCTTCTGCGCCCCCACACAAAGCCGAATAACCCTTTCTATTGGGAAGCAGGATAACAAAGGTGGGTGTTCCGGTTCTTGCATCACGGAGAAAGCGGGACGGCCACTACTGCAAACGGAGCTCACAGGACACGGGCACACCGGGAAAAGAGGGCCATACACGGCAGGATGGTGACGCTGTCAAATCGGACGGGACAAACAGCACACAGGACACATCGGACGGGACAAACAGATCACAGGACGCAGGGAAACATAGAAAGCAAACACAAAAAGAGAAAATGTAAGCAAAAAATACAAAATGGCTTACCTGCTGGTCCTTGCATCACGGAGAAAGCGGGACGGCCACTACTGCAAACGGAGCTCACGGGCACACGAGAATGCGGGACGGCCACTACTGCCAACGGAGCTCACGGCACACCGGGAAAAGGGGGCCATACATGACGGGATGGTGACGCTAACAAATCGGACGGGACAAACAGGACACATCGGACGGGACAAACAGTTCACAGAACACAGGGAAACACAGAAAGCAAACACAAAAAAAGAGAGAATGTAAGCAAAAAAAACAATATGGCTTACCTGCCGGTCCTTGCATCACAGAGAAAGCGAGACGATCCTCATGGGAAGACAAAACAAATAATGGCGGACACAACGTTCCAAATTTTTCGGATTGGGGGCGTGTTCGGTGTTCTCATAATGGGCGTGGCCTAAAAGTGGAAAGAAGAAACCGAACACACCTCCAATCCGAAAAGGACGGAGCCTATTCGGAGGGACAGCTCTCTCCTCCAATGGCTGGCCTCCGTTTAGGAAGCCAGCCAATGGGAGAGAGGCAAAAACAGAGGCGGGACAAATAATCCACACTAAGAAACATTACATCTCGGTATTTCCGGTTCTGCCTTCGGCCGACCGGATATTACCTCGACCTAAAAAGGAGATGGACTGAATAAAAGAAGGGTGCAGGAAATAAACAGCAAGTGGAAATGTGAATTGAAGCGTGAGGAAAAACTGATGTGACGGTTAAAATTGGCAGTTTACCGTTTGTCAGCTGATTTTTTTCACATATGACGCACAGCTGAGCGCACGCCCTGCCAGGCTTCAATAGTCACGTTGCAACCATTGTGACGTACATTAATCAATGAGCGGCAAAGCAGAGTATATTCAGTTTGCGGTCTAACTTTCTGCAAGAGAGGCTCTGCGTGGAGCGTCGTCACGATAGACAACGTGACACCATCTTGGAAAAAAGCAAACTTCCCTGTCAGAACTCATCGTAGATCGGATGGGAAAAGATTGTAACACCGGCTGATTCAGAAATTTGAGGGATCTAGGACTACAGAAAAAAGAACAATAACTAAAGCGTGGTGCACAAAAGGTATTTGAATATGCAGCACAGACAAGCACTACATTTTGAATAACTTTATATTGTCTTTAGAAAATACTGTTATCCTGCAATCCACATTTCCATACGGCCTTCTAGCTATACATAGGCAGTTCATCCTTCCAAACCTGGAAGCATGGCTTCAGGATACATATGAAACTTAACTCCTCAACAGACATTCATGCCAGCTAGAGATGAGCCAAGCTTAAAATGGGAAGAATGGAGGCAGGATTTTGAAAATGACATCTCAACCTTTGACAGAGATGAGGATTTCACTGCGGAAAAAAATACCAAGTTCTTTTACACTACTTAGGTGCAGGAGGCATAACGGTGTTCAATAAAATAAATAAGAAGGCTAGAGCTGAAGGAGGGAGGGAGGGAGATGTGTACTGAAATACAATAGATGATTTAAATTGCTATTACAAACCAACAGTGTTTGTTGGAGTGGACAGGTATACATTTTTTACAGGAAGCAGGGCAAGAATGAAAGCATTGATGACTATGTATCTGCTCTAAAAAGCTTGACCATCACGTGTCGTTTTGGAGAACTTTATGACGAATTCATACGGGTTCAAATCATAATGCAAGGATCCAGGATAACCTATGGGCAAAAGGGGAAAGTCCTTTACAAACAATCATAGACTAGGCCAGAAGTGCTGAGCTCACCGGTAGGTGTGCTAAAGAGATGTTGTCAAAGAGCAAGGTTAAAAAAGAGGAAGAGACAGTCGCAAGGACCATTGATGCTAACCAAAACGTAAAACAGGGAAAGAAAAACATGGGTGGCAAATAAAACACAAACAGAACATAAGTGGGCAGTAAGAGGCAATGCTATAGACGTGGTAGTACATACAAGATGGCGTATGACCTAAAATGTCCAGCAAGGAAAACTAAATGTTCATTCTGGGGAGTGATGGGGCATTTTCAAAACATCTGCAACAAGAGAACAGGAAATTTCATCCGGTTAGTAGGCACGTGTGATGAGAGTAATACCAAAACCTTTGATGAGGATGACTTGAACATGTGTGTGCTCAACATTGATGGTTATCCATAACCACAGGTTACAAACAAGAAAGGTAATCTTTTAAAAAAAAAAACATCTGTGAGATGACAATAGGTGGAATTGTAGAAGTGAGATTCCTATCAGTCTCACTGGTGCGGGGACACCTTTTAGTCTACGGGTTCAATAAATGAGGATCAACAGTAGAGTGGAACAAAACACAGGTTTATTATATCACATGAGATGAGTCTCATCACTCAGACACTGCAAGTGCCGGAGGGAGGGGGCTAACAAGTACAAGTTCACACATGGCATTTATACTTTTCGGTGCCTGGTGAAAACATTGAAACCACTTTGTCTTTGTTACATAATGCTTACACAACCTCTTTGTATAATGCTTACATGCTGAATTGTTGAATCCTGATAAACCCCTACCCACGTCATCTTTGTTGATAGGCAAGGGTGGGTGCAGGCATTGATGGGCTTGTAGATAGGAAAATCTGTGTGCTCTGGGCCTTTCGGTAGGGCAGGGCCTCTATTCTGACACGTAAGTATTATCAGCACTACTAGCTTTCAGTGAACATGTAACTTCTGACTTTATGAAAGTCCCCGAAGAAACACAAAAATCGGGGCTGGTAGACAAAATGGAAGAGTAGAGGCTAACTCAACAGAATACATTTTTTACCGTTCAACAGTTCCTCCCTATGGAGCCACTAGCGGCGTGGGTGCGCATTAACTTGGGCGCCCAACTTAAGGGTTTCTGCTGGTCCGTGGGCCTGGCGGACAAGATAGTGCTATACTCTGATGATGTGCTGTTTTTTCTGACAGATCTTGACCGTTTGGGTCCGCGACTGCTGCCCATTCTGCAAATTTTTGGAGAAACATCCGGCCTATACATAATTCCAGCTAAGTCTATGCTGTGGGTGATCGGTGGGCGGGGACAGGTTGGGGAGTGGGCCTCGGGCCTCCAGATTGCGTTGGAAGGGGTGAAGTATCTGGGGGTATACTTGTCAGAGGAGGCTACGGTTTCCCGGGAGCGCAACCTTACTCCTGTGTGGGATCGTGCGCGTGAGGATATGAAGGTATGGTCCCGTATGCCGTTGACTATACATTGCAGATCGGCCATTTTTAAGATGGTTTTTCTCCCTCGCATCGTGTATCAGCTACTAAACCATCCATATCGGATTCCACCGCGTTGGTTTCAGCAAGTCAACTCGGCGCTAAGTGCATTCTTGTGGGAGGGGGGGATTGCGCGCGTGGCATTGCGGACCTGCTTCCGTTCTACCTATACCGGGGAATTGGCCACGTTTGACGTACTTTCCTATTATCAGGCTGCGCATCTGCTAGTCTTGAATGACTGGTGGCATGGAGACAGAGGTGACCTGGCATATGCGGTTGAGCGATTCCTCATGGGATCGGCTTCGATCCACACGCTACTGTACTCGGCGGCGCTTCGGCAATGTCTTCCCTCAGCCACGCAGGTGGTGTTTTATGTTTGGAGGCAGGCGCTACATAGGATGGGGTGGTGGAACGTGCTCACCCAGGAAACTTCTCTTTGGCATAATGGTCGCCTGCCTCACCTGTCCGCGCTCCTGGGCTTCCGAGGATGGGATGCAATAGGTATTTCCTCGCTGGGGGATGTAATGACAGGATGCTCCCTAAAGTCGTTTCAGGACTTACAGGACGAGTTTGGGATGCCTCGCTCCCAATTTTTTTAATATCTTCAATTCCGCCATGCTCTTACGCCCTACCTGACTGCCCTAGAGCAGCTCCCAGACTTCAGACCGCTTGAGACTAAACTGTTCATGGGTGAGTTGCCAGACAAGAAAATCTCACGCATCTACCAGACACTGGTCCACCATTGCTCATCCGACTTACTTAAACTTAAGACTGTATGGGAGGAGGACCTTGTGGAACTAGGAAAGGAGGACTGGAACGAAGCACTGGCAAGTCCGAGGACTGCTGCAATATCCACTCGCTTGCGCTTAATCCAATTGAGGTATCTACACCGCACATACTTTACACGACAGCGCTTGTGGCGGGCGGGTATGGTGGGCTCCCCGGAATGCCTTAGGTGTGGCTCAGAGGTGGGCATACTACTACATACTACTTGGGGTTGTTCAGCACTACAGAGGTTCTGGGTAGGGGTTTTTCAGTGCCTATCGGAAATGTTATCCTGGGTGCTTCCTCGGGACCCCAAATTAGCGTTGCTACATGTCATGGAGGGTATTAGGGGCAACATGTATAAGCGCCACCTTCTGCTTTTGGGCCTCACACTGGCCAAACAAGACATTGCCAAAGCCTGGAAGGCGCCCCAGGCCCCTCTTCTGGCTGCTTGGAGGAACGGCATGGACTTCTGCGTGGGACTGGAGCAGCCTATATTTCTGGCCAGGGGGTGCCCTGGCAAGCACTATAAAATTTGAAAGAGATGGGCCGACTACCGAGGGCTGGACTTGGACCCTCCGCCAGACAGCACTGCCCTCCCATCGCCTTAATACCCGGACATTGGATATAAGCGTGATGTGTCTTGCTTTGACTTAGTGCGTCTCTTGTACTTCTGTGCCTTCTTTATTTCAGCGGCTGCGCAATTGGGGGGAAGGGGTGGGAGTGGGGGGTGAGGGTTCCTGTAAAAGTCTGCATATTATATTTTAGTTTTGTTACGTGTTGCAGCAGTCTCCGGTTTTCGGAGCTATGCATTAAATGTGCGCCCAGACAAATAAAATCTGTTAAAAAAAACAAAAAAGAATACTATCCATGAACAGCCACCATCTATATACCAGGTATCAGTAAAACCAATTAATACAGTCTCATCTCATATGTTCATTGATTACTCAAACCATGGGCACAGATTATCCACATGCAATGTAAAGATTTGGCGATAGCGATTATACTTAATTCATTACCATCTGTTTTTAAAATCCTTAAGGCTTCAGTGCCAGTAGTAATCCCCATCATATGACAAACCAGCTTTAACCATTTATGTCTCAAATTCCTGTACACTGGGCAAATGAAAAAGACATGGGTAATAGATTCCCGTTGTGTTGGGCAAAACGGACATTCCATACTAGAACCTGTACCCCATTTACCTGTAAATGATTTGATAGGAAGGGTGCCTATCCTAAATTGGTAGTACCATTTCCTAACACAAGGAACCGTTATGAGGTCCCAATACCTTTCGTAAACGGGTACATGTTTGGTCTCTAAAAAAGCCCTTGACAGGGACGTACTCGTCATAGACGAAAAACATTTCATCATAACCATATTCCAGTATAGCCCCTTTAGTTCTTTACGGGACGGGAATGTAACATTAGTTGGATTTTGCCACAATATATTCAGCCCCAGGTCACACAGTAGTGTCTTAACCTGCTTCAACCACAACATTTTACCCACACCCGCTGCATCCCTGACCTCCAGGAGAGCATAGGCATACTCGGAAAGCTCCAGGGTAACCCAGAGCCTCCTCCAGTAGGCCACGGGTCTAAAACGAGCCAATTCCTCCAAATACTGGCTTCCCAGATCATAATAAAGCGGTAGTAGAGGAGTGGATTGAGGTAAGCCCATGATAGCCCTCATAAATTTGTTTTCGAGGTCGAGAGTGCAGATAAATTACTGAAGCCCCATAATTCTGCCCCATACAATACTGATGCTGTAATTTTTGCGTTGTAAATTTTTAATATAGGGGCAATCGGATTGGTGTGGGATAGCCTGTGTTCTTTTAACAGAGTAACATGTCCAGATGTGGATTCCACTTAAGTTTAGGACTTAGTTTGATATCAAGGTAAGTAAAAACATTTGCCTGCTCAAGTATGGCATTGTTCATAGTAACTATGCCTTTTACTACTTTCTGCTTATGGAGGACCATGAACTTAGTCTTGTCTACATTTATTATGAGACCATAGTCCTTTTCAAAATAGCTAGAAACTTGCTATAGCCATCTGCAGACCTTGCTGGGTTTTAGATAATAGCAGTGTGTCGTCGGCAAACATTAACAAAGGTATTTTACTACCATTTAAAATCCGGGCATCAGTAGGGTGATTATCAAAGTACTTTGTCACCCTATTAATGTAAAGTGAAAATAAGGTCGGTGCCAATACACACCCCTGCCTGACCCCTCTTTCGACTTGGAAACTATCAGTCACTTGGCCATGCTGGCCCCAACGGACTTGGGCAAAATTTGCTTCATGTAGTCTAATCAGAAAAGCCAACAAGTCCCTGGGCAAGCCCTATTCCGCTAAAACATCCCACAACCTGGTTCTAGGGACCAAGTCAAAAGCTGACTTTAGGTCTACAAAAGCGGCAAATAATCTCCCACCATTAAGGATTGCAACACGCCAATAAATTAAAACAAATCTAAAAACCTGGTCTATTGTACTCTGGTGTGAACGAAACCCCGCCTGTAACAGGGAGAGGATATTACAATCGTCGATCCAATCTTGAATACAACTCAGCACAAGCCTAGCTGTCACCTTTTGTAAACAGTCAATTAAACTGATGGGCCTGTAGTTACTTGGATCTGATCTATCCCATTTTTAGGTCTCGCGACCTATCAATGCGCACAAGCGCATTGAGCGGAGCGAGAATTCATGTCTCGAAAATCCTCGTCAAACCAAGGGCTTCGTTCCTGCGGTTTTCTTTAAGTTCACGTGAATCACGTGACCAAACAAGCACGCGCATTCACGGCCAGCCCAGCACATCAAAGGGCTTCTCCTCCCCTAATTATTCATGGCCGGCCGCAGGCCGGCCGTACTTTCAGTTTCCCGGCCGCTCTCCCCAGCCAGCTTCCCCCAGGCCGTAGCAGCACTCCTCCCACACCTTTGAAGTGAAGCTTAGCTTCACTTCAAAGGCCCCTGCTGCTTCACACCGTGTCGCATTTCTCCTCCCCCCTCCCCTTCTCTGCCTTCCCTCCGTCTTGTTTGTCTTTGTCTTAGCCTGCTTTTGACTTCAAAACAGAAAGAGCCACTGGTACGTTTCATTAATAATATCGTGCATGGGTATTTCTTACACTTCGTTGTATAAAATGGCAGTCAAATCTTTCTAAAGTGTCCTCATTTTATACGTCATTAACTTGTGTGTGCCAGTGCACGTGTACTAAGTACCTGGCACACTTCCGACTTGTTGAAGCCATGAAAGTTCACTTTGTCGTTAGATTTGACTGGTCTGCTCACACTGCTGGTCGTTCCGACCCAATGTTTAGATTGATTCTGGTTCGTGTTGTTGTTCTTGTCATCCTTCCGTGACTCACAGTACTTTGCGAGCGCGGTGGGGCCGCCCCGAGCTGCACAGTGAACATCTCCAGCGATGGGAGTGCACCAAAAACTCTGCACACAGTAGGTTACCAAAGACCATCTGGCTCATGGAAAGGAAATGTTTGCTCAACTTATATCGATAGAGAGAAGGCGTAAGATTGTCCTATGTCATCATCTGAAAATTAAATCACGAGTGTGGATAGGCGATCTTAATTTACACAGGGGCACATTATATATTAAGCGAGCGTGATTTACGAATCACAACTGCAATCGATCAGACACTTTGAAACATACACATTTTAAAAGGTGAAAGCGGCAACTAATAACTTTCCTTATGAAGCAATCCCTTGTTTAAAGAGGAGTTACATTGCCACAGCTATGAGATAATGTAAACAACGTTGGTTCCTGCTGAATGAGCTAAATAGATCTGTTGGTTTACATTATGATAGCTGTTCAAACAACTGCCTTTATTACGAAAACTAGATGAACGCTCTTCTGCGCTAACTTGCAGTTCCGTCGTTGCTGTCGGCGTCTGACAGAGTTCTCCTATAAAGCCACTCCCAGTAGTAACGATTGTTCTCATGGTTTTGTTCTGATGGTTGTAAAATAAGTTTTATTCTTTGGAACTTTTATACAACACACCTACAGTTCAGAAATTATATGCATAGCTGACACGTTTTTAAGATTGTGTGTTTTGAAAGGGAGTCAGTGATACAACCAAACGTGCAGCCTGCGGCACTGACACCAGAAAGCGCTTTGATCTATATCTCTTCCCCTCTCCCACTCCCTCCTCCCACTTGCTCCTGCTGAGCCTCACAAGTGGTTGCATCTCAGCTACAGACTTCCTGGCTCGCACGCGTTATGTTAAAAGACCAACAGTCTATTTAATGCTGCCAGCTCCCTCAGTTTCCTACCAGGGCACCCATCATGGGGCATTACAGCACCTCATCCCTCTGCATTGATAACTGCGTCACAGCTCACCTCTCGTTCCTAAGCCTCCTGCAACGGCCATATTAGACGCCGCTTCTCATTCTTGTGCCTCACCCCCTGCCCCAACAGGCTCTCGCTTTTTTTGTCACAGCTTTGCCGTCCCATGCCTCACAGTATTACAACTGTGTAACATAATCACACCACGGGACACTCCTCCAACAAGCGCTTCGCATCTCAATCACCCGAGAGGCATATTTGGTGCTTTTTTGCAGCCTGTGCGTTACAGCACAAGTCAACATCTCGACATGAATAGTAAGGCGCTATGTAAATAAATATATACATCCTGTTCATGCCACCCTGTTAGCCTATTGCAATTGCGTCACATTGCATGGCAATACTGCATCTAGCGCTTTGCATCTCACCAGACACCTCTAACTGCGTCAGAGGTGACCTCAACAGTATATATGGTGCTTCCCAGCCTTGTGAGTGGCACTCAACAGGACACACACACAACCACACACACGCACACAACCTCCCACACACGCAACCCCCCACACCCCCCACATACAACCCCACACACACATACCCACACACACACGCACACACACACACACACAACCCCCCCACACACACAACCACACACACACAAAACCACACACACAAAACGGCACACACACGCAAAACCCCACACATGCAAAAAAACACACACAACCCCACACACACACATACACACAACCCCACATACACTCACAACCCCACACACACACAACCCCCCCACACACACACACACAACCCCCCCACACACACACATACACACAAACACACACAACTACACTTACACACAGCCCACTCACACATTTCCCACTCACACACTGCCCCCTCACACACTGCCCCCTCACACACTGCCCCCTCACACACTGCCCCCTCACGCACTGCTCCCTCACGCACTGCCCCCTCACGCACTGCCCCATCACACACCGGACCCTCACACACCACCCCCTCACACACAACCCCCCAATAACAAACACAACCCCCCACACACAAACACACAACCCCACACACACACAACCCCCCCACACACACACAACCACACACACAGACACACATAACCACACACACACACACAAGGATAGCAAAACATAGCATAGCAAAACAAAACATAGCATAGCATAACAAAACATAGCATAGCATAACAAAACATAGTATAGCATAACAAAACACATACACTCCAAATACCACTCAGTGCCACATAATTACGAGCAACCATTCAACAACAACTGGTTTAAATATGTTCTCTCAATGTTTCAAGCTTTATTACAAATGTCACAAAAAGATGTTAATATTTCACTTCTGTTCTTGGATTTTAATCACAATAAAATACACTGAACATAATCTTCACAAAATGTATTTACAAAAGTTTAAGCTATTTCCATTATAAATTAAAATCACTTTTATTTAAGTATTAATTGTTTAAAACAATTAAAAGCCATTGTAATTTGTAATATCAATACATCTAAGTCACGTAAATACAAACATGTTGCATTACAAATACTATAGGTGTCACATTTGCGAAAGTTAAAACTATTGGCATTGTAAATGACAAAGCTAATAATTTAGCTATTTTCAAAACCAACACATAAATAAAAAAAATGTCATTTACAAGACCAATAGCTCAAACTTTCCTACTGCGAGACCTATTGGCAACGCCAGTGCTTGTTTAAAAATAGGTAAAATCTCTGCACCTTTCCATGACTCAGGGATTGGGGAGCCCTTTGCAATCACATTTACAAGAGTCTGTATATAAGTTACCCAGAGCACCTTATTGTACAGAAACAAATCTGCAGGGACACAATCAAGCCCAGGAGTTCTGCCGCTTCGTACACTAATAAGGGCGGCTTCTACTTCCTGTTTGGTAAAACACAATACAAGAATATCAGCTTTAATAACCAAGGGCCCCTGTGGTAAATCACAGTCTCCAGGTTCCACAGCAAATTGTTTTTTAAAATGCGAAACCCATTTCTCGGGCGCTACATGATTTGTAGGTGGTTGGCAGGTTCTGCCCTTACCCCTCTTCAACAAATGCCAGAATCCAACCATATTCCTATCTAAGCTGGCATCATACAACACTTGCCAATAATCTTCATCCCAATCTTTCTTGGCTTTGAGTTGAGCCAGCTTATACTCTACTCGAGCTTGGTGGATACTATCCCTATTCTTTGATCTGATTGCTTTGTAAGCCACCCTGCATGTATTCCCATACCATGAACCTACGGATACCTTTGCGGGCTCTTTCTTATGTAATATTTTAGAAATAAAATAGCCTTTCAGCTTGTTAAAAAAAAAATTATGTACCAGTGTAACTTTGGACTCATTACCTGGATTATCTTGACAGTTTATGAGATCTGACTTAGCTTTGGACACCAGGGCATTTATAGCCTCCAATTGGTCATGTTTTAGTATAATATTTGACCATTTTACTCTTCTGGTGTCATTACTCAAATGGATTTCTACTCCCAGTGGGGGCACAAGGTCTATGTTTTTACCCACACATACCATTTTCAACGCCAGGGGGTTATGATCACTCTCTGCAATGATCATATCAATTATAATAGGCCAGGATTCCTTATTAACAAGAATGTAGTCAATACGGCTACTTCTTGTCCCACAGCTATAAGTTGGGGACCTATTCTTGTCCGACATGGTCCTCCCATTGGTTGCTCTAAGTCCTTGCTCCAAGCATATAACTTTAAGTTGTATGGCCGCCTCTGACCATTTCTTATTCAGAGCAAAGGATAATAGGGGAATTTCCCATAACAGATCTTCCTCATATCCTAGATCAATATAATTTAAATGTAGTGGCTCGAAGGTGCAATTAAAGTCACCAGCAACCACTATATCATTCGCTCCTTTATACATATTAAGATTGGAATCTAAAAGGGCGATGGTACCTGAGCCTTTCCCTCGGGGTAACCCTCTTGCATATACATTGATAATTATAAGGTCCTTTGCACCATTTCTTCTTATCTTAATTACCAATATATAATTTCCTTCCGTATCCAGCTGCTGGACTGAATACCTATCACTCTGCCTGACCCAGATGATAAGCCCCCCCACATCGGTCTCCCCCTTTGCGCAGCAATGGCAGGTTTATAGAAATTAATATAACCAGATCTATACACTGGGTCCATTAACCCCTTCGATGCTGATGACGAGCTCAGCTCATCATCAGCCACGGGTGACGTGTGCGGATGACGAGCTGAGCTCGTCATGTAACACGGTTAATCGAAAACAGCCGCACAGCGCAATAATAACTGCAGCAGCGATGCGGTTAACCAAGTCTCTTGTAAAACCACAACATCATTGGTATAAATAGAGGACCACCAATCCATTGACTGCAATTTATTTTTCAAGCCAGCTATGTTCCATGAAATTAGACAGAAGTTATGTTCCTCATTCTGCATAACTCCTCCATTTTGCACCACACTAGGTCTTCCCTCATCACACATGTCACCCCTGACTATTTGTGAGCTAATTACATCATGATATAGTACTAAGGATCTTTCATCAGCTTCTGTAGGAATTTCATTGGGAGGTTGGCCATCTAAGGGAGTGTCTATATCCAATTGAAACCCCCTCCGTTAATCACTAAGTTTGATGAGCCCCATCTTTCCTGAATCACTGTTAACTGGGTGCACACAGTCACAGTCTTGGGATAGGCACCCCAGTTAATCATTTTCTTCTAAAGAACTCAGAGCCTCATATCTATTACGAATTGGGACAGCATAGTTGATTGTTCCCAACATTTGATGCTGATACCTATGGGTACCCCCTCTATTAGATAAGCTTGCTTGGTAGAAAAACCCCAAGGGAAGGACGTTTATAACGTCTTCCCTAATAAAGGGTGATGTTGCCCTTTCCAGGATACACCTAACTAGCTTAGGAGACCTAAAACTGATGACTATGCTGTCCCCGGCCATACCTTTTACAGATTTACCTACCCAAGCCACCCTTCTAACCATCAGAAATTGATCAAATAGGTGATTCCCAAGCCCCGTTTTTGCATCCAAAAAGTGAAGGGCCTTATTTTTAAGTGAGGACCAGTGTTCCCCCTCACGTGGTCCCAAAAGCGGTACATTTCCCAACACTATGGTGTAAGGTGTTGCCTCTGGGGGAAAATCTAAAAAAACCCTTGGGATTTTTTCGCCACTGCCCTCCACCCGAGGCCTCAACACTGGGCCATTAGACGATTGATTACATGGATGTAAAGCGTTGGATGTTATTGACACCGGGGCAGGAAGATTATTTGGGCACACCGAAGGACAGGTAAGGTTTCGAGGATCTACACGGGCCGTAGTTTGAACTTGAGAATTCACAGAGTTACCTAAAGCTTCACTAGTACCACTCCCTTTGGGGTTGGCAGATGCTTTAAATAAATGATCTTCTATTTTGGCCAACCTTTGGTCTATAACATTTAACCTACACAATAGAGGATCCAATAAAACTGTAAGTAAATCTTTAAGTTGTTTCATAGAATCTTCATTAAGCTCTTTGGGATTCAAATGTGGCTGTCCATGCGGTGGTGGATCCATACTTGGTACATCGGCCCCAGTGGGAACTAGCTCAGCAGAAGACATAGTAGACCCTCCCCTTACGGGACCCGTGCTCCTATTTTTAGCAACTTTAGCAACCTGGGCACTCATTCTCGGGGCATTACATGCTTTCCTTTTCCTTGTTTGAACTGCTGTACCAGGCGCTATTACTGCTTTCTTTTGTCTTGTTCGGGCGTTACTATCAAGCGCTGCAGTAGTGCTAGCAGTCCTTACATCATTGGCCCGGTGGGGGGAGTTTATCTGGGATCTACCACTAGACAAAATTGAAAATTGAGAGCACATTCTAGGTCCAGAATCTGAATCTTCGGTGGCAGCTTGTCCAGGGGGTAGGCTCAAAGGGTCTAATGAAAGCCTCCTTTCAGTAATCTCAATTTCATGCATGAGCACACTTTATGCATGGTTTAGAAAGGCATCCAAGGTCCCAACCACTCCTACCCCCCCTTTGCGTATATTTCTATTCATGTCTATACCAAAATAGCTTAAGAATAATACACAATGCCAATGGAAAATAGAACATACAATCCTGCTCAAAGTCTTACTTAATGTCCTTAGTGTAGCGTTAGGGAGGTGGCCCAGCCCAGCCCAGCCTCTGTGGGTTGATGACGGGCGCTGGACGGGCCCTCCCTTGGCCTGGGCAGCGCCCGGGCACGCCCGCACGCGTCCCGCGCTGCGTGGGGCTTGCCTCCAATTTAGAAGTAAGCTAAACAGTTTGCCAGTACTGTGCAATAATTCACAATAAATTGCAATTGAAGAGCTATTGATTGCTCTATCAAACTGACCACTTTTTCAGTCAAAGAAAATTTGCAAAGATGTTTTCCCAAGTCAAAGCAACATTGTTGACAGGTAAAAACTGAGTGTAAATGGATGCGAAGTGATAGTTGAGAGTCTTTCTTCTGTTTCCACTGACAGAGCACTTTTATTATTTTCCACAGATTTATTTTGTATGGTCCTGAAGAGAATCCTACCCAACAATTTAGGATTCGAAACGCGTCGACCTATTGAGGTGGTAGTTGAGAGTTGGCACCAAAATGGTGGTTGTTTCTTCTTGAAAAGCGGTTGCCAAACGCTAGTGGAAATCTAGTTGAATGTTGTAAAACTTTATTCTAAATAACCGATTGTCCCACTGTTTGGCAAAGAGAAAAACATACATAGATTGAGTCTCTGTATCTGTTTCTAACTAGGTCAAATCTATCATTGGAGAAAGGATGATGATTACTACTGTTGACTGACATATAGTTTAAAACAACGCCAACAACTTCCACCGACCTCATTTTGTCTTGTACTATTTAATGTTGACTGTAGTCTAGTGTCTGCTGTTTGTCTAGAGTCTAAATGTTGTCTGAAATGCTTTATTGATCATTGTTCCCCTGCCCAATTACTTGTTTCTCCTCCAGATTTGTTGTATATTGTTGTATATAGCCAATGTAATTTTGTGAAAATAATGGATATATAAAAAAATAAGAAAACAAAATCAAAATAGAAAGTCAAAAACAATTTAATAAATTGAGACTGTTCAGAAACATCTTTGCAAATTTTCTTTGACTGAAAAAGTGGTCAGTTTGATAGAGCAATCAATAGCTCTTCAATTGCAATTTATTGTGAATTATTGCACAGTACTGGCAAACTGTTTAGCTTACTTCCATATTGGGCGCAGCCTTACTGTGCTCCACGCCAGACCCATTTTGTTACTTGCTTGCCTCCAATTTAAGCATCTCCTGGCACTCAGTAGTGACACGCTAAGGCAGCGCCACGGGCTTCTGGATAGTGTAGTTTTGCTCCTCGTGGGTGGCGATATGGGCTCAGAGACCGGCAGCGGCCACAAACAAACAGCGGTCCCCTTCTGCAGCCTCAACAATCCGGCAGGGAAAAAAGAACAACTACAGTGTCCCGCGCTGCGTGGGGCTTGCCTCTAATTTAAGCACCTCCTGGCGCTCAGTAGTGACGCGCTAAGGCAGCGCCACGGGCTTCTGGGTAGTGTAGTTTTGCTCCTCGTGGGTGACAATATGGGCTCAGAGACCGGCAGCGGCCACAAACAAACAGCGGTCCCCTTCAGCAGTCTCAACAATCCGGCAGGAAAAAAAGAACAACTACAGCGTCCCGTGCTGCGTGGGGCTTGCCTCTAATTTAAGCACCTCCTGGCGCTCAGTAGTGACGCGCTAAGGCAGCGCCACGGGCTTCTGGGTAGTGTAGGTTTGCTCCTCGTGGGTGGCGATATGGGCTCAGAGACCGGCAGCGGCCACAAACAAACAGCAGTCCCCTTCGGCAGCCTCAACAATCCGGCAGGGAATAAAGAACAACTGCAGAGTCCCGCGCTACGTGGGGCTTGCCTCTAATTTAAGCACCTCCTGCCGCTCAGTAGTGACGCGCTAAGGCAGCGCCACGGGCTTCTGGGTAGTGTAGTTTTGTTCCTCGTGTGTGGCGATATGGGCTCAGAGACCGGCAGCGGCCACAAACAAACAGCGGTCCCCTTCAGCAGCCTCAACAATCCGGCAGGGAAAAAAGAACAACTACAGCGTCCCGCGCTGCGTGGGGCTTGCCTCTAATTTACGCACCTCCTGGCGCTCAGTAGTGACGCACTAAGGCAGCGCCACGGGCTTCTGGGTAGTGTAGTTTTGCTCCTCGTGGGTGGCGATATGGGCTCAGAGACCGGCAGCGGCCACAAACAAACAGCAGTCCCCTTCAGCACCCTCAAAAATCCGGCAGAGAAAAAAGAACAACTACAGCGTCCCGCGCTGCGTGGGGCTTGCCTCTAATTTAAGCACCTCCTGGCGCTCAGTAGTGACGCGCTAAGGCAGTGCCACGGGTTTCTGGGTAGTGTAGGTTTGCTCCTCGTGGGTGGCAATATGGGCTCAGACACCGGCAGCGGCCACAAACAAACAGCAGTCCACTTCGGCAGCCTCAACAATCCGGCAGGGAAAAAAGAACAACTACAGCGTCCCGCGCTACGTGGGGCTTGCCTCTAATTTAAGCACCTCCTGGCACTCAGTAGTGACGCGCTAAGGCAGCGCCACAGGCTTCTGGATAGTGTCGTTTTGCTCCTCGTGGGTGGCGATATGGGCTCAGAGACCGGCAGCGGCCACAAACAAACAGCGGTCCCCTTCAGCAGCCTCCACAATCCGGCAGGGAAAAAAGAACAACTACAGCGTCCCGCGCTGCGTGGGGCTTGCCTCTTATTTAAGCACCTCCTGGTGCTCAGTAGTGACACGCTAAGGCAGCGCCACAGGCTTCTGGGTAGTGTAGTTTTGCTCCTCGTGGGTGGCAATATGGACTTAGAGACCGGCAGCGGCCACAAACAAACAGCGGTCCCCTTCAGCAGCCTCAACAATCCGGCTGTGAAAAAGAACAACTACAGCGTCCCCTGAGTCAGTTTTTACTTTTTGCTTTTCCAGGGCAGTTTGCTTTAGTGCTGCTTCAGACTGTGTGTGTTCCCTTACGGCTTGACAGACCCTCTTCTGTTGGCTTTTGACCACTGCTGGCATCTTTTCTTGAAGAGGAGCTGTTTTATCAGGGGGACACAGGACCATAGTGTGTGAGAGACATACATTCAATTTAGAAGGCCACCACATTTCACAACAGTCTTTTCCAGGATCATTTGGAACAGGCCTTTCCATTTCACAGCATCTCAGATCAAAGTAATGGCACCAACCATTATGCATCTCTTGTGTAGCTGCTGCAATCTGGTGAGAAACTGCACGCTCCACATCAGCCAGACCGTCACAGCAATGGCTAGCCTTTTCATCAATGTTTTTCACAAGTGCTTTTGCATGTACATATTCAAACAACTTCAGTGATGCTAAAACACAGTATTTTGCACAGTGTAACTCTGTGCTGTCTTTGTGGTGCTTTACTGTGCTTGAAACTTCAGGCAGATAGCTACAATCCAATCTTTGTCCAACCTATGGTTCTGCACACATCATCTTTGAGACCTCATTATGATCTGATTTCAGAGAAACTGGCAATCTATACCTGGGCATCAGTTTTTGCAATAACACATTTGCTACTATACAGTTGTCATTTTCTCATATTTTTTCTGATACAACCTTGTTGTTCTGCTTATAAAACATTTTCTGGTACCTATTTTAGTTCTTTACAAGTGTCAGCATTAAATAAACAGTATCCTTTTAAGATTCATCTGTGAAAGTTATAACAGGACACAATATTGTACAACTGAATTAGCATTTGTCTCTCCCATGACAATAATGACTCCCATTTGTGCAGTTATACTTCATGTTATGGTAAGGGCAATCCATTTCGAATTTTGGTGCTGATGTAACTACTGAAAGTCATGAAGCTTTGACAACACAATATCTAGGGAGCACAGCACGTGCTGCTCCTAATCTGTCATTGTTACCTTTCAAACCTAGGCAATCTACAAAATGGACATTGATGGGCTCAATCAGACGTTCATCCTTAAAGTATATCCTTGGCTTTACGCATAGATTCATGACACCTAGACATTCAGATTCAGTTTCATTGCAAGGAATTTGATTTGGGGGCATATACAGCGACGCGAGCCAGGGACCTATTAGTTAGCCAGGGGAGACAGGTTGTGTCCCAAATGCCCTGTCCTTCAAACTGGACGAAGTCACTGAGGCAATTATGTCAACAACAAGGGGGAAGGCACCAGGCCCGGATGGGGTGCCGGCTGCTCTTTACAGGGCAGATCCTATTCTTTGGGCAAAAATCTTAACCTTTGTTTTTAATGCTGCAACCCAGGTCGGCTTTCCCCCGTCTTGGGCGAAGGCGGTAATTGTCCCGATTTTTAAAAAGGGCTCAAGAGAGGATCCGGCCTGTTATAGACTGTCTCACTTTTGGATTCCACAGCTAAAATAATGGGGAAAGTTGTTCTTGCCCGCTTAACAGATTGGTTGGACAAAAACAGCATCATCTCAGAACTTCAATATGGTTTTAGACAGGGAAAGGGCACAGTGGGACAATGTCTTAATTTACATTTAGTAATAGGGAAGTACACGGTCGCAAAGCGTGGAGATCTCCATTTGGCTTTTATGGACCTAACTATAGCTTTCGACCTTGTAAATAGACCAAAACTTTGGGCGTCCCTTCACAGCATCGGCATTGAGGTAGATTTGATCTCGTTCTTGGCGGCCATTCACCAAAACACCGCAGCCGTTGTCCGTTTTAATGAAGATGGCGGCCTAACTGAAGCATGGGCTGTCAAGAGAGGGGTGCGACAGGGGTGCATTTTAGCTCCCCTGTTGTTCACACTTTATATTAACAAACTTGGGGATGCCTTGACATCCTCTTATAAAGATGTCCCAAAAGTTGGCCCAAAACTGATCCCTGCTTTACTGTATGCCGATGATGTGGTTTTGGTGGCAAGGACGTCACGAGGGCTGCAGTCTCTTTTGGATTGTTTTATAGATTTTATGGACTCTCTAGATCTAATTACAAATATTAAAAAGTCACACTCAATGACTATTGGTACAGCTAGAGCAAGGAAGGCTATATTTTACTGCAAGGGAATGGAACTTATAAAGGTCCCTGTCTTCCCATATCTAGGCGTTCTTTTTGATGAAAGACGCTCATGGTCTACCCAGCGCGTCCATAAAAAGAACGCCCTTGCTAGAGCCTCTGGGGCCATCCTAGAGTTTGCTAGAAGAATTGGCTCCAACCCCCTCCCTGCCCTCATGAAGATCTACAATGCCAAGTGTCTCCCTATGGTAACCTATGGGAGTGATGTTGGGGGATATATAGAGACCGGTGAAATCCAGGCAGTTGAAAATAATTTTTTTCTGAAGTTGCTGTCAGTCCCGGCCTCCACCCTAATTTTTAACATTCATGAGGACCTAGGTGCTGGGTTTATTTCGGACCAGATTTGGTTGCCCCTTTATTATGCTGGCTGAGAATTTGGGCCCAACCGCCCCCTAATTTGAATCAACTGATCATCCAAGATTGCGTTTCTCTGGACAAAGGGTTAGAAATACCTTGGGTCCGTTACATTAAGACACAAATGGAATCTCTTGGTTGTCCTGACTTATTCCTAAACCCTAGAGTTCATGGTAAGTCAGCTATCAGAGAATTAAAGCAGAAGTTCTTGGCTAGATCTATGTTAATAAGGGAAGAAAGGGAATTAGTCAAACCCACTGTGAAGAGCTTTGTCATGCTGAGCTTAGGTAGGCAGATACAACCATATTTAACATATGTAAATAAACCTTACCATCTATTTGCTTTAATTAGATTTAAGCATAATATGGTGCCCTGGCTCCTTGCCTTTCCAAAGGGGTTATTTAAAGGAGGGACGTTGGCTCCCTGTCCCTGCGACAACTTCTCGGAGCAGAATACCCTACATATGATATTTTTCTGTGAGTTTTATGTTTCGTTACACATGAAATTTATCATCCCACTATCAAGAGGGCGTAATTTAGAGCAAGTCAGGCCAGCTTTGGCTTATTTGCAAATGTTAGTATCCCCAGTAGTCTGCTTTGGGGTTGCAAGTTTTATCATCGGGGCAATCAGGCGCAGGAACAGACTCACTGTACCATAGTGTCTGGACTTTGTTAATTTTTAACCTGTTTTTGGAAAATAGTTTTTTTAATAGTGGACATTTGATCAGGATAAACTTTTTATATATTTATTTAAATACTAAGGATTACTTTGTCTGGTAGGATGGCCTAATATTTGATGTCTCATGGTGAACTTGCTAAAGGTGTGAGAACTGGAATGAATTCTTGTACAAATGTAATTTGTTTTAATGTGCTATATTCTGTGATGTGCACTTTGATGGTTTTAAATTTTAACTTTTTTGATATTTTTTTTTTTTAAAGACCTTTATTGTACATTTCCATTTTAACACAGCTTATGGCCTACAACCCCTTGCAATAGCGACACAGTCGAAATACCGTTATCTGGTTAACACAGCCGTTTAGCCGAAAACCCTGGGGTCCGGCGGCGAATGAAAACATGGTGTACATAATTCAAACAGTTCACTTGTCCGATATGCCTCAGGTCTATGATTTTTGTTTTTTCTGTTTAACAAAACTTTTTTGTAAAATTAAAATTACATTAAATACTCCAAACCTGGAAGACGACAAAACATATGTCCATACTTGCAGTATTTTTAGCATTTGCAGTGCACTCACAGACCTGTCCATAACATTATATCACCTGTCAAGCAGTAGGGCAAATTTCAATACAGAAAGAAATACATCTACTGACATATAAATCTCAAGCCTAACATTCAATCTGAAAGGTATTCATCCGAGTCGACCCGTGGCGGCTCAAAGATGTCCCCTCTGAACTTATTCCATGCCCCCCAGATTTGTCCCCACTTTCCAGGGCATCCCCGATGGACAAATACTGCCTTCTCGGCCACCATTGCTTCATCCATGTCTCTGCACCATTCTCTCAATGTGGGCAGCACATTAGAACCCCACAGTCTAGCAATATTGCGTTTTGCTACCATCATTCCCAGCATGGCCCAGTCCTGGGTTAAGTCTACTGCACCCCATATGTTTGAAAGACAACGACGTGGGTCGGATATCAGGGAAACAGCCGTGGTTTGGGCAATGGTTCGCATCACCGCCGCCCAGTACATGGCCACCCGACCACAATCCCAGATGGTGTGATAGAACGTTCCCCTCTCTCCGCATCCACGGAGACAATACTCATGGGAGGCTCTCCCTATCTTGTGAAGGACTGTTCTGGTGTAATATGTGCGGTGTAATATTTTCAGCTGAACCAGTTTAAGTCTGAAGGGAATCGCTGTCTCTCGTGGCAAGGAGAGGGCCTCTTGCCATTCCGAATCATCAAGGTCACCAATAACTTCCACCCAACTCAAACGCAATTTGGATAGCATGTCAGGAAGGTTGTTAACCAGTTTCCGATATGTGAAGGATGTTGCTTTGCGGGGCATATGTTCTGTTAGCAGCCTGTCCTCGAGAGGGGTAGATTCCTGTAGACTCGTCCCCGTCGGGACGACTGTCTGAAGTGCATGTCGTATTTGCATGTATCTGTAATATTCGGACTGCGCCATATCGTATTTGGTTTGTAGGAAAGTGAAGTCTACTATTTTGTGCTTTTTCCAGAGGTCTCCCACTACTGAAATGCCTATGTTGTCCCACGCCTGGAACCCTTTACTGTTGCACATGAAACCTAATCTGTGTGAATCCCACAGGGGTGTCATTTGTGTAATAACGTTATCGCACTGAAGGGGGTCTATGTGCTTTATACCAGAGTTGAACCGTGTGACGAGTCGGACCCAATAGATCGGACGGAACGCTACGACTATAGAGGTTTCTTAACAGTCCCCTGGACTCAAAACCCTGCCTGTCTGCCAAATAGGCGGGCTCAGTCTGAGGGGCATGCAGCCAGTAATTGATTTGCTTGAGATGGGCAGCCCAGTAATATAGTTCAATATTAGGGAGTGCTATACCCCCATCATACCAGTCCTTCACCAGTTTGCATTGTGTAATTCGCGCTGGCTTCCCATCCCACAGCAAGGTAGAAACCGCCTCTGAGATTGCCTTAAAGTAGGAGGAGGGGACCGGGAACGGTGTGTTTTCGAGGAGGTACAGGAAGCAGGGAAGTGTCATCATTTTGAACAATGTAGCTTTGCCCAGGAGGGTGAGAGGGAGGGAGCGCCACACCTTTACATCCCGTTTGAACCGGTCCAGTGGGGGTTTCAGATTTAGGGCATAGAATTCGTCCTGGCTTGATGAGACCTAAACACCCAGATACTTAAAAGTGGCATCGGTATAGCGTAACGGACAGCTCGCCTGGAGTGAGGGTGGGCAGCCGGCATGAAAGAAAAGGACTGATTTAGTCCAGTTAATCCTATATCCTATATCTCGCAGACATTAAGTAGTTCTAGGATTGACTTTTTAGGGGAGGTGAGATAGAGAAGGATATCGTCTGCGTAAAGAGATATCCGATCCTCCCACGTCGGTGAACACCGGATACCTTTGATGGAGGGTTCCCATCTAATCCAAATCGCTAATGGTTCAAGGACTAGCTGGAATAATAAAGGGGATAACGGGCAACCCTGCCTCATCCCACGACCGAGCGGGAAGTCTCTGGAGATGTGACCATTCACTGCTATCTGGGCCAGGGGCTTGGTATAAAGCAGGCGAACCCAGGCGCAGAACTTGGGGCCGAAGCCCATGTGGCGAAGTACCGCGAATAGATAAGGCCACTCCACGGCGTCAAACGCCATAGTGGCATCAAGGGAGAGAAGCACCGCCAGTTCCTGTATGCATTCCCGGCGAGCCATCACAGCCTGTAGACGGCGCAGATTATGTGAGGTATTACGATTTGGCATGAAGCCAGACTGATCTGGGTGTACCAGAGTGGCAAGATGAGGGGCTAATCGCTGTGCCAGTAATTTGGCAAGGATCTTTGGTTCCGCATTTAGTAAGGAGATGGGGCGGTAAGAGGTGCACGCCTCTGCTGCCTTACCAGGTTTGTGGATCGGGACGATTGTGGCAAGGCGCTGATCTTTAGGGAGTTCTCCTACTTCTAAACTGTCTGCAAACATTTTGAGGAGATAAGGGGCTGTTATTTGAGCTGTGTGTTTATACAGTTCCACTGGGAGTCCGTTGGGTCCCAGAGCCTTGCCAGACGCTAGTGCGTTGGTTGCCTCCCGTATTTCTTCCACGGTGATGTCCGCCTCAAGCAAAAGTGCTGCTTCAGGGGGGAGGCAGGGGATTGTCAGATCTTTAATATAGTCATATGCCTCTTCTATCGAATACGTCGCTTGGGGGGGCGTATATTGTTTCAAAATGGTCAGCCAGCAGTCCGACTATGGCCCCGGGGTCCGAGGTCGAATGTCCCTCAGGTGATGTCAGCTGTGCAATAACTCTGCCTGCTTTTTCTTTTTTGTCGAGCCAAGCCAGCATCTTTCCAGCCTTGTCACCCAACTCATAAATCCTTTGACGGGTGACTTGTATTGTGTTCTGAACCATTTCTTTTTGATATGTCATCCACTCAGTGAGCCGCAGTCGGACTGCCTGAGCGGTTCTCGGGGACGGGTGAGTCTCCTGGTCACAGATTGCTATTTTAAGAGCCTCCTCGAGGGCGCTGAGTTCTTGACGCTGTGTTCGTTTATGAGCGGTAATGGAGGCGATCGCCTGCCCGCGCAGGATTGTTTTGTATGCCTCCCATAGCGTACTGTGGGAGTCTACTGAGCCTGAGTTCTCCTGAAAGTAGTGTTTAGTAGTATCGGAAAGGGTTTTCCCCAAAGGGGCGTTCTGCAGATAGCCCGCATGGATAGGAAAAATGCGGCTTCTATGGGGACGGTGGTTTGTGTATGTGAGTCGCAGCAGGGAGTGATCAGAGATTCCTCTAGGACGGATGTCCACCTCCTTAACGCCGTGTAGCCCATCTCCAGACATTAAAATGTAATCTATTCGTGAGAGACAGTCATGTGTTGCTGAGTAATAAGTGTATTGTTTATCGTAAGGGTGTTTGTGTCGCCAACAGTCCGTAAGTCCCAGGGCATCCAGCAGACCGGCGAGTCGCCTGCCTCCCCGCACCATTGATTTATGTGGGTGTCTATCAAGCTCGTGATCTATAATGTCATTAAAGTCGCCCCCTATCACCAGCGTTGCCGTCGGTAAAGTCACCAGGAAGGTCGTGAGGGCAGTGTGTGCTGTAGCGTGTAGGCCTGGGGGGATATACACGGACACAAAGTTGAAAAGTTGGCCCTCCCACTAAACCGTCACCGCTGCAAAGCGGCCCTGATCATCTATCCTTGTCTGTTGGCATACCATATGAAAGTTCTTCCGTATAAGTATCCCTGTCCCCCTGGAGCCGGAGGAGAAGTCTGCATGTGCAATGAATTTGTATCCCCATCTATCCATTGCTTTTGAGGCCGAGCCCACAAGATGAGTTTCCTGCAATAGGACTATCGCTGGGTTACAGCGTTTCAGGTATTGCAACCCTAGGCCACGCTTCACCCTATCACCCAATCCCCTGACATTCCATGTTAGGACTGTTAAGGCCGATGTGTGGGAGGGTTGTGATATACGAGTCTCAGGTGTATCTATTACGTGTGCTGCCATTTACCGGTGTGTGTAGCATCGTGTAAGTCAATGGGGGACGGATCCTGCAATGCACTTTTCACCAAATAACCTGTCGCCTTCCTTATCATATAAACAAGAAAAAAAACATCAAAAACAACCCCTGATTCCATCCACCCTGTATCCCACCCTCCCTCCCTGCCTCCCTGCTAGACGAACTTTCAACTGCCCGCCACCCCAACTCAGAAGAGCGCTTTATCCCTCCCATTACCCAATACCTGTTTGTCGGGGAAAGAGTTCAGCAAGGTACCAGCCCCTTAGGCCCTTAGTCTTGCCCCAGTTCAGAGTTACAGGCTGCAGAAGCCTGGATAGGAGCAGGATCACAGGCAGAATCGGGACTCTGCGATATGTGAATGGAGTCTATTCCTCTCCATTGAGCGGAGAGCAGTTCAGGTCGGGCCCTTCAGAGCTAGAGCCGCCGGTTGCACCCTCAGTGTCTCAGTGCCGTTGCGGTTTTGGTCGACGGTCTGATTTGCCCACGCTGCGCCAACCTTCCAGCCAGTCATGTGCAGCCTCTGGCGTGTCAAAAAACCATGTTCTTTCGTCTGCTACCACCCGAAGCATCGCAGGGAAGAGCATCGAGTAGGGTAACTCCTGTGTCCTGAGCAACTTCTTGACTTCAAAGAAGCTTCACCGCCTCCTAGAAATGGCTGCCGTATAATCCGGGAAGAACGTCACAGCAGAGTTTAAGACACGAACTGGGGGGGGGAATTTCTCGCTGCCTGTAAAATGGCGTCCCGGTCCCTGAAGTTGAATAATCTCTCGAGAACTGGTCTAGGAGGCGCACCCGGTTTAGGTTTGCCACCGTGTACCCTGTGTGCACGTTCCACAGAGAAAAAGTTCGAAAGCCCCTTAGGTTTTAGTTTGGTGGTAATTAAGTCCTCAACATATAGGTCCATAGCTCTCATACCTTCTGATTCCGGAATACCAATAATCCGGATGTTGTTACGCCTTGCCCTCCCTTCTTGCTCATCGAGCTTCTCCACCAGTGTTTTATTTTCTTTCTCAAGCAGGGCAACTGAGGTCTTTAATTCAGAAGTGTCTGCAACAAGAGACTTGGCCGCTATCTCCACTTCTTTGACCCTATCCGCCATCTTGTGAAGATCCGCTCGTAGCAGAGTGACGTCTGTAGATATGGTGCCCACCGTCGCTTGCACATTAGCTAGTGCCTTCATCACATCTTCCAGGGTGATCTTTTTCGTCCCTTCATCCTCTGTAGATTTAGTTTGAGAATGGCCAGGGGACGATCCTTTTTCATAGCTGTATTTATCCAACTTCGCCTGTGTAGTAGTATGCCTCGGTCCTCTACCCGCCATGGCGACCTACTCTTGTAGCGCAACGTGGTCGCTAGTAGTGCCAGCGGGGGGGGGGGCCCGGTCACAGGGGATGGTGGTCCTTTTATGAGAGGACTAGTACAGCGCCTGGGGCCCAATGCATCTGCAATGAGGGACATTCACTGTGGAGTAATAGGCCAGTGAGAGTGTCAAATGCACGCGGGTGGAAGCAGGAGGCAGCAGCACTGTTTGATGGTGCCTCTCGTCCCGGTCCCCGGCTCCGTGACACTTCAGAGTATTGAGGAGTGGAGGGCGGGACCCTCGGCGGAGGTAAGTCCACATGGCGAGCGTCGGTGAAAGCTGATGTTCACACTGGGAGGTGGAGGGGGGGAGAAACCCATTCCCAAGGCAAAGGTCTCCATCTCTCAGCAGTAGCTGGCCCGAAGAATTTCCACACCCACCACCGCCACAATCTCAGGTTCCGTTGTATCCAGCAGCTATTAAGTGCCAAGCGGGGGTAGATCGTCTCACCTCCCGTGATCTGCAGACATTAGGTTCAGACTGTTGGACGAGCGCACGCCGGCGCTGTAGGGTTCAGGCCGCGTAGTGTTTTACCAGTGCAGGGAAAGGCGCCGCCTTCGCACTTCCGGATGTCGGATGGCGGCCGGCCCACTACTTCAGTCCCCGGTCTTGTTTGTGCCGACAGGCCCCAGTATGCCGAGCAGTCTTACGGGGTAAATTCAGGCCCGATTCGTACGAAAGTCACATCAGGCTGTACCGCCCGCACTCCGATACCAGAGGTCGTCGTGAGAGCCGTTTAATTATTCGGATAAGTGTGCGGATTTAGCGAAAAGGGCGGCTGGGTCCCCGGAGCTCACAGGCTAGGCGGCCATCTTGATCGGCCGGTAGCCACGCCCCCCAACTTTTTTGATTTTTGATTTCATTTGTTGGCTCTAAGCTCAATACATTTGAACTCAGAAATTTCTTAGTCATACTATTATCCCAAAACAACTTTACAAAGGAAGGCATTTTTTTCTCACTCTTTTGTGACTGACATTTACCATAGCTACTAAATGAAGGCAGCTGGGCATTTCTGTGACGGGGTCAAGGGTCACTGGGAAATACGTCATAGACCTTTGAACACATTCATGTTTCTGAACAGGCACAGAGAGAGCGCAGCCCTCCCTTTCACTGCAAATTGGTGTATTTTCTTTTAAATAAACTTGCACTCCTAGTGCCGGGGTGCAACACTTTTTCTCTTTCAGCTCCAGGAATGCTTTTGTGCAATTGTTGTCGAATGGAAGCGGATCAGACACATCCTTGTGTGTCAGCCTCAGTAAAGGCTTAGCCACTAGGGAAAGGTTTGATAACCACTCACGACAGCAGCCAAACATTTCCACAAAACATCCTCTCTTCATTCTGAATTTGAGGTGGATTCATCTGGTGAATTATTTCCACTCTCTCTGGTGACACCTTTCTCGCTCCTTTTCTAATTATGTGTCCCAGACATACATCTTCTTTTTGACAGTATTCCTGACTATGCTCATGCAATAGCACTGTGACATGAACTTGATAAAAACCAATACCAGTAAGCCATTCTTCAGCACATGGAATATGAAAAAAATATATTGGCTGGATTCTGTACCATAGGACAACCTAGAAAAGTTATACTTCTACTCTCCTGAATTATTCTGTTTTTTTTCATTTAGTTTATATGAACCTGTGATCAGAAAGTTACATACACTTCCAATCAATTCCATCAAAAATCCTTTACTGAGTTTATCTCCAATTATTAGTAAAGTTTCTGCAACTGATGGTGTTCTTGAACACATCATCTGGTTCTAATTTGAATAAGACATGTTCTGTATGTTTTATTAATCCAACATATTTCTCTGTGAACTCCCTTACTTCTGTGTTTATTATTTCTTTCAAATTATAATGTAATTTTTCAGCTGTCATTTCTGCTATAGCTGTCTCTTGTTGGGCCATTTTAAAATGTACATCCTCAACAGGAATCTGATAATTAACATCATCTACTACTTTCTGGTGCCACTACACTTGACAATAGCCACTCGCTTTGGTAGTGTTAATGCAGTCAGCAAATTTTGAACTAACTCTCCATGCTGTCTCCACAATTGTATGCAGTGTGGTAATAGCATAAGCTGCAGTCGTGGTGCCATTGGGTAGCTTAAAACACGACCCATCTATATACAATTCACCATGAACATCAGGCAGAGGCATGTCAGTCAGGTCCACTCGACCCTTTGTTTATTCTTCAGTGGTAAAAATACATTCATGTATATCACTGGACTGCTCAGAGGGCAATGGCGGAAAAGTAGCTGGATTCAAGGTCAGGCAGCTTTTAAATGTAATGTGTGGTGCTAACAAAGTGCTTAGTTTGATTCAATAATACATCAACGGAATGGGGAACAAAAAAACGTCAATTTATGATCCAGTACAGGTCCTGCTGATAGTCTCATTGAAATGGCAATTGCTGTCACTGCCTTCAGGCAACCAGGGAGTGCCCTGGCCATATATACTTTTTGCATTTAAAGTCTAACCCTTCTCTCATCACTTTCTACACTCTATTCTTGTGATTTTAATTGTAATTCTTTAATTTTCTGTACAATAGTCTGTTCTTCAAATGTCTTACTATCCTTTTCTTGTTTAATCTGATTCTGTTTAATTTGTTTTCCCTTTAACCCTACGGCATCAAACATACTCTGCCTACTTTTTTTCTTAAAGAGCTGCTCTTCTACATATTGCAGTTCATTTAAATCAAAGGTACCATTTAAGTGCCACTGTAAACTGGCATCTGCCTTCATATATTTGTTCCACAATGTGCTGAAAAGTATGGAAGAAATACCGTATTTAATGTACATTTCATAATTCAGAGTGCCTTCTAGAGGTGCTGGCTGTCTTTCTTCTAGAATATTATTATTGTTGCAACAACAGCATAGTGCACAAAGTGTGCTCAAAACAGGCATGTTTACCCAATACTTTTTAACAATAGCATTAAGTGACTCTTATACCAAAACCAAAAGATGAGAATCAATTTTCACATTACCTGTCAAAGACATTTGCAAATGACTTTTTACTAACAAAATACCCACAAAAGACAACCAACTCGATCCTACCTGATTGCACTACTCCAGCTCCCACCTGCCGATCCTCTGATCAATAGATCACCTCCAAAATGACAACCAAAAAGCCCCAGTTGAGACACGCAGCCGCCACAAAGGTCAGGTATGCGGGGCTCCCTTTAGTGTTTCTGTCCTGTCGAAATGACCTCCTTCTGGTCCAGCTGTGTCCTTCAATGGGGTCCTACATTGGGCGCCAATTGTAGAATTGAGATTCCTATCGGTCTCACTGGTGCAGGGACACCCTTTAGTCTACGGGTTCAATAAATGAGGATCAACACTGGAATGGAACAAAACACAGGTTTATTATATCTCATGAGTCTCATCACTCAGACACTGCAGGTGCCGGAGGGAGGGGGCTAACCAGTACAAGTTCACACATGGCATTTATACTTTTCGGTGCCTCGTGAAACACTTTGAAACCACTTTGTCATTGTTATATAATGCTTACACAACCCCTTTGTAAATGCTTACATGCTGAACTGTTTGAATCCTGATAAACCCCTACCCACGTCATCTTTGTAGATAGGCATGGGTGGGTACAGGCACTGGTGGGCTTCTAGATATGAACATCTGCGTGCTCGGGGCCTTTCGGCAGGGCAGGGCCTCTAGTCTGGCATGTAAGTATTATCAGCACAACCAACTTTCAGTGAACACGTAATTTCTGACTTAATGAAACTCCCGGCAAAAACACAACAGTGGGGGCTGGTGGACAAAATAGAAGAGGAGTAGAGGCTAACTTAACAGAATACATTTTTTACAGTTAAACAGAATCAATATGTCCATAGTGGCAGATTGAGGCTCTCCCTACACCATCATAAATAGACAAGTATGGGAAGAAACATTTGTACCCACCTTTGATGATAGATTGGATAAGCCTGACAAAACTATTAAAACCTTTACAGGTGAACCTATTGAAGTATGTGGCCACAGAAGGCTTACATTTGCATTCAAAGGGAGAGAATCCTATGGTAAGTTGTATGTCTCCATGTTAGGGCCCTGATTCCTAGGATGGATGGACCAAGGCAGCCTAGGTATTGTATTAGCCCCCCTGCAAGCCTGATCCTGTTATGATGGTAAACCAGGAAGATTTCAGCTCAACAATGTTACTGAAGTTTCCCAAAGTGTTTTCAGGGAAGAATGAGGCCCTAAGCGGATTCAAACTCAAAATCAGGGTAAAAGAGTGTCTCAAACTCAAAATCAGGGTAAAAGAGTGTCTATAAAAGTCCCATTTTAACATTTTAACATAACATACCAGTCATACACAAGGTCAGAAATATTCCCATTGCTATCAGAGACGAAGTTAAGAAGCAACTGGAAAAATTACTGGAAGAAGGTGTCATCGAACAGGTGGAGTCTTCCGAGTGGATGGCTTCCTTGGTCGTAGCCAAGAGGGCCAATGGAAATTTGGGTTATGTGTGGACCTTAGGGACTTGAACAATAATATCCTTTTTGACCAGTTCCCCCTCCCATGCATACATTAAATGCTGGCAAGCACCAAGGATGCTAAATGGTTCTCTTCCATAGACCTCAAGACTGCCTACCACCAGGTTCCTCTACATTCGGCCAGCAAAAGTCTCACCACCTTTGTCACGCCTTTCGGTGGCTACCACTTCAAAAGAGTCCCGGTCATTCTGGCATCAGCCGCTGCCATGTTTCAAAGGCTGATGCAAGAGATATTCAAAGGGGTAAGAGACATAATGATGTTCCAGGATGATATCTTGGCCATGTGCAGAACAAGATAGGAGCATGATGAGAAACTGGAACAAGTTCTCAGCATCCTCAACGTGAAAGGATTAACAGCAGAGCACTGCAAGTGCAAATTCGCCTATATAGAAGTGACTTATCTGGGACACATCATCTCTGGGATCGGGATAAGGCCAAAAAAAGAACTGGTAGAAGCCACATGCAAAGCACCTGATTGAATTTTACTCCAAATTTATAAAGAACTTCTCTAGCAAAAACTATGAGTTGAGACAACTGTTAAAATTAAAAAATAGAATTGTATGGTCAGACACTTGTAAAACATTGTTCCAAATGCTAAGGAAAGAACTGCGTTCTGTTCCCTCATTGCATGAGTTTGACCCCAGATCGAAGAATATCATCACAACGGACGCCATTGGAAAGGGTCTGGGAGCAGGCCTCACACAAAGAGATGAAAAGGGGGCGGAATACACCATAGCTTTCGCTTCACGGTTGCTGACCCCTACGGAAGAGAAATATTCCGTGATAGAGCGGGAAGCCCTTGCATGTGTGTGGGGATTGGAACATTTTCAGCAGTATGTGTGGGGAAATAGAGTGATGCTACGCAGCGACCATGAGCCTTTAACAATTGTACTCACTCCCAAGGGTCTACATGCGGCCTCACCCAGACTTGGGAGGATGTCTGTACGGTTCTTCGACTACAACTATGAGGTACAATATGTGCCAGGAGTGAAAAACGTTGTTGCGGATTACTTGAGTCGTATGCCAATACAGGACCAGGAAAGTCAAAGTGATGATATGGATGACTGGTGTGTTGCCAATATTCATGAGGAATTACACTATATTTCCAGGAGCAAATAGGTAACCAATCAGAGCAAGGATACTGTAATTTGTGAGGTCCTCAAAATACTGGAGAAAGGGGTGGCCAAGTAAGATATCTATTTCAGAGGAAATCCGGCCATTTTGGGAAGTTAGACACGATTTGTCCAAGGAGGATGGTTTACTTTTGAGAAGTGATAAGGTGGTACCTCCAACTGACCAGAGAAAAAGATTGTTGGACATATGCCATGAGGGACATTTGGGAATTGAAAAAACTAAGACAAGAGTAAAAGGTTGGTATTGGTGGCCCGGTATCAACATTGCCATAGAAAGGACTGTAAGGTATTGCACCATGTGTAACAACTCTGACAAAAGTCAAGTTTCATTTAGACCCCCCTTGCATCCCATTGCCTGCTTAGATATGCCTTGATGCCTAAGATATTCTGTAATTATGGACTCCTCAGGGACAGCAGGGTGTGGCATTTTTCTGCTTTGCCTTTGAATAATCAGACCAGGAAAGGATCTTCCTGCTCCGACCAAAAAATCTCGGACGAGGGATTTAACAATGTTCAGGCAAGAGGAATAGAGACTCCCAGTGCGAAATTGGGCTTTGACACTGATGAGGAGTACGTGGATGAGCCCACCCAACCCTATGAAAGTGCGCATGTATCAGGAACCCTTCCAGAAAATCTCCAGGGTTGTTCAGATACCCTTTCCAAAATTGCCATGAGCAGAGTTGGAAGGCCAATTGTTCCTCCTAAGACATTTTCTGACTATGTATGCGATTGATTCACCCTGTTCACCCAGCTTCCTCTCACACCCTCTTCTCTCCCCTCCTCTACCTCCCTTCTCCTTTACCCCCTTCCCTATCTACTCTCCTTTAGGGGGAAGATGTGTTGCATTTTATGCTGTACGATTGTTGTATGCATTGTACCTTATGTTGTGTCCACTGTTGGACACTGTACTGTCCTCAAGCTATGTCATCAGCTGGGCGTTCTAGAACACCCAGCTGACAGTTGACTGTCAGTTACCAGCGGAGTCTGCCTTGAGTGGTCTCTTCCCCTCAGCTCCCCGCCTTCCTTCTATACTGGTTGGTCTGGAATAAAAACTGTTTCATCTACACTTTCCTGCTTCGGTGTGATTTCTCTACAGTGATTTAAAAAAATCTTTCAGGCTGGCCGCTGGAACGTCTCTTGCTCCTTCGCAGCCACTTACATTCTCTCAGTCTCTTTGCGCGGAGCAGTCATCCACCTGCTAGGAGGACTGCTGTAGGTAAATTACTTGCTCTGCGTGTCTCCCCCCACATATGGCGGGCGCGTCAATTACACCCGACCTCAGGCTTGGTGAAGTCCATACGGCCATGATCACTATTGGGGGCTGACCAGTTTGTATTTAATGAGCTATGTGCTGACTGCTGATTCTGTGTATGAAAAGAGAGCACCTGCCTGGAGCTGAGCACCTGCCCGACGAGTAAGACTGGTTTAGTGCTGAATATTGGTACTTGCCCAGGCAGTAGTCAGTTCCCTATATATTTCAAAGGGCGTACGGAGCCGTCTGAATCACTCCTCCTTGGGAATTGATATACATTTAAGACTTTCCCACTTCAGTTATCCCCCAGTTATTGTTTGTCAGCACAATTCCTTTTGGTTGAAACCATGGAAAAGTTTGAAGATTATTTTGAAGAGGAGGAGATTACCTTCCTCCTGATAGATTTCCATTTTGCCAAGTCATGAACTTTTCAATTTTCAAAGCTGTGTACCAAGTGGTGGCCCTCTTGGAGAAGTGAATTCAGAAACTCTAGGCTCAGTGTCACAGACCCCTAGAAGTGAGGGAAGACCTTAATGGGCCACAGTCCCCCATTACTCCAGGGCAGCCTTCCACGTCCGTCCCAGATAATAAGTGCAAGCGCGCAGATGGGAAAGGGGTTGACGTAGATGCTTTTGCATGCCTAGAAAAAGGCATTTATGGATTCCCAGCCAACCCCCTCAGGGTTCCATGACCCAGGTACCTCAGGAGAACCCTTTGCGTCTGATTCTCCGAACCCAGGGGACCTAGATGACTCACCCCAGACTTCGGACGTGGATGGGGATTCTGGTAGGCCCTGGCATCCGTCTGGGGATCCCCTACCTGTAGGGAATGATAACAAAGGAAACAAACCTCAAGAGTCCAACTCGGACATGCTAAGCCCAGATGAACTGTTACAACCGCGCTCTGAGGAATGGGTCCTGGCTCTTAATGTATACCAATGCAACCACAGAAGACCGTTTCAAAATTTAAAAAAATTTAAAAAACTGTGTTGTGCTGTGCGATCGGTGGAAAAACCTCACACTTATTATTTCAGCAGGAGCTAGATGTAGGGAGATCAATCTCATTGCAAGTCCCCCTTGTATAGAAGGACCAAAGGGCCAGAAAACGATTGATGACCAGACTTGGGCCCCGGTTTGTACGTTTGATAGTGAAGTCCTTGAGGCCACGTCTAATCCGAACATGCTTAATCTCCTTTCTTGGAACATAGCGGGGCTCCAGAAAAAATTACTTCTCCCCGAGTGGAATAAGTTTATCCAAAAAGTCGATGTGTGCTTATTCCAGGAGACTTGGAGTCTAACACCCCTATATAAATCTGGTTTCACCTCTTATTTCATCCCAGCAATCAGTTCAGGCAAGGGTCGCCCTTCCGGGGGATTACAAATTTGGGTTAATATCTCACTAAATTGGTCGTCCGTAACTCACACTTGCTCATCACAAGACATTCTCCACCTGACCATTAGAGGGCCAGTCAACGGTACAACCCTAGAGCTATTCGATATATATGCAAGAGGCTCTCCGGGCGCCCACACATCTTCAACTATAGCAGCTCTGGAGTGCAAGTTTCCCGAACTCCACCCCATTCTACCATCATAGTAGCAGGGGACTTCAACTGCACATTCGAACCTCTGAGTGAGGAGGACCTACTGGGAACCACTGAAGAGGATACCAAAGTGGCTATTCCGACCCTTAATATAGCTCCCATTAAGAAGTGGTCACAGAGGGCAATTCAAATCAACGCCCTGACCCTGGAATTTAATTTAAGAGCCGCAAATGGAAGGACATTCTTGGATCCAAGTGGAGCAAATACTTATAATAGGATAAGTTCCCCGTCCCGAATAGATTACATTCTTGTTGATGTACGATTATGGGGGGATCTCCTGGATATGGTAGTTAAACACTCCTTGAATAGCGACCATAAACCCCTCTGTTTGCAAATTAAAAACGTTTGGTCACCTTCCACGACAGAGGCATCTAATCCTCCTTTAATGTTGACAAGAGAGGTAATACCCTCCAATTGTAATAAACGCCTTAAATGGCACAAAGTTTCTCAGCAAGAATGTAAATTGCAAAGTATCAGGGAACTTCTTGACCAAAAGAATAAGGAGTTCGAAACGCTATATAGAGATGCTGAGAACCTACCCATATTCTTTCTGTTTTATCGAGAAACATTAGACAAGATAGGCTCTTTTTTTATTGTAGAAGGGAGAATGGCAACAAAGAGATGCTTAGCAAGGCCCACAAACCCATGGTATTCACCAGCGTGCAGGGAGAAGAGGCAGGCCCTATCCCTAGCAGTCAGAAAGAAAGACTCATTGACAATCAGAGCAGCAAGAAAGTGTTATTCCAAGATATTAGTGGAAGCCAAACGCAACTGGGACGAGGCACATTGGCAGGAGCTCAAACACGCCTCCAAACAAAGGAACCTAACTTTATTTTGGGAGTTAATCAATAGAGGGAATAGGAAAGGATCTGACCCAATCCCAAATCACATCACAGGGCAACAATGGTATGACCATTTTTCTAACTTATACTCTGGAGATGAAGGCCCCTCGTCCCCCCAAAATGAGACTTACGCAAGCATCCGCAGGGTTTTCCCGTCACTCGACTGCTTTGACCTCCACGAGGTGGATCTAGCAATAAGCAGTATTTCCTCTGGAAAAGCTGCGGGACCTGACGGCCTTCCTGGAGATCTGCTTTTGCATGATCCGAAGCCCTGGGCCAACTTTATCTTACTTTTCATTAACTTTATAGCTAGGGGGTCTGCAGTCCCTGATTCATGGGAAGGTGCGGAGGTTGTTATAATCCATAAGAAGGGAAATAGGGAGGACCCTGCCAACTACAGGCTGATCAGTTTGATCGACGTGATCCAGAAGGTGGTTGGCAGGGTGCTCCTTATGAGCATAAGGTCCTGGATGGAGGACGGGAACATCCTCTCCCAATATCAAGCAGGCTTCAGGCAAAAGGTGGGCACAATGGATCAGGTTTTCATATTTTTTATGATCCACTGGAAAGCATTGGTGATTGGGAAAGGCAGTTTATACTTGGACTTAATAGATTTGAAGACCGCATTTGACCTTGTACCACGCGATAAGCTGTGGCAGGTCCTGCATGATTTGGGTATTTCCCCTCAGATTCTTGATTTCATAAAACGTTTGCATGAGGACAATTATGCCAGAATTAGGTGGGGCTCACAGGGGCAGCTGACGGAGAGGGTCGTGGTGAACAAGAGTTGCGCCAGGGATGCGTCCTGGCCCCTACCCTGTTCTCTCTATGGGGTGGTAGACCATCTTAGAGAGGAACCAGCAGACGCCCCAATCCTGGCAGGGAAAAAAACGCCAACCCTCCTGTTCGCTGACGATACCCTCCTGATCTCCAAAACACGGGAATTCTCCAAAAACTTTTAAATAGGTTTAGCCTTTTTTGTGACTCTCTGGGGTTAATAATAAACACTAGTAAAACAAAGTTATTGACAATTAACCCATCGAAACGCTTCAGAAACGGCATTACCTTAAACGATACTGCACTAGACACCGTTGAGTCTTTTGACTATCTGGGAATCCGGGTCTCCAAAGGTATGAAATGGAGTTCCCACTTAGCCAAAATGCTCCTAAGTCACAAGCGGGTGTCTGGGGCTATCGTAAGAGAACAACATCTTTCTGCAAGTTGGCCTGTTGCCTCGGCCCTCGTGTTCTATGATGATAAAGCGTTACCTTCGGCCCTATATGGGGCCGAACTTTGGGGCTTCAAAAATACCAGCAAACTTGCCATATCTGAAAACAAGTTTTTAGACATCTTGTCTCCCTTCCAATTTCTACCCCGTTGAAGCCCCAATACTATGATATGGGAAGACGTTCCATCCAGGACATTGCACGCCTCCGCCCCATACTCTTTTGGGCACGCATAAGAAGGACTTCAGAGTGGTCCAACTACGATGCCGCCCTCAGCGAGTTAATAACAGCTGATAAAGGAAACAGGATTAAATGGATCACCAATCTCAGGCAGCTGCTAACTAACATAGGATGTGGGGAGGCTTGGGCCAGTCAGATTCCGCCACCCAAGCAGGACCTAAAAAGAGCCTATTACAATGGGTACAGGCTGAAGAGACACGCAATCCTAGAATGGGGAAACTTACTGGGGTCTTTTTTTAACACAAATCCATCCGAAAACTAAACCCTATCTTGATTTTATTCAATCACCTAGGGATAGGGCGCTCTATCTGAAGATGAGATTGTGGACCCTCCCGCTCAAATGAGGTGACAGCATCCTGGAACTGGCGCAACTCACCATCTGCACCTTGTCCAGGTTGTGTAGCTCCTAATTAGTCTATTGCCCATTTCTTCTTTGCGTGTCCAGCCTACAGGATGGCTAGAGCCAAATGGCTCAAACCAGTCTGTAAAAAGCTTGGCTCCAAGAACTATTGTGTCGCACTACGCATCTTAAAAACTGACACTTCCTCCCTTACTATGGTTTGTGGTGTTGCCAAATATCTGGGTTGTGCATGGCTAATAAGAACTAAGCTCCTAGCGGAAATTAGTAGCGCAATATCCTTCATGCATGCCACCTGATGTATTTGCTTTGAACATTGTTACTTTTGGTCTTAATGAAATCTTTTTTTATATATCCTTTAATTGTATGAGGTATGATGTATAGTACGAGCTATTTTTTTATGTTGTATTACATGTTTAGGTCGAGCTAGAGTACGCATGCGAAGCATGCGTCTAGCTCGACAACTATTGTTGCCCATCTCCTGGGAATCTGAGACAGGAGATGGGCACGTGTGGATTTTTTCTCAGATTTCTCCTCGTGGGCGCGCATGCCCAGCCCGGCGCCGTGCGCATCTCCTGTCTCACATTCACAGCCTCTCTCAATCACACTCAGCCACACTCACGCATGCGCACACACACATACACCCACGCAGGCACAATGCATCGGGACACACGCACACAGACAGACGCACAGCTAACAGACACACAGCCACACATATACATACACACGCACAGCTACACACGCGCACACACACAGTTACACCACACACGCGCAGCCAATCCCCCCGCCCCCCGGCTCTTCTTGCTTCCTCGCACCGTTATGCATTTCCTGCTCTCTACCGAGAACTGCATCACTCCTGGAATCCCTGCTTTCTTCTTTCGGAATCCCTGCTTGCTTGTGGGCTCTCTGTGCCTCCAACGTGCCGCGCTCCGGACAAGCTACATCACCGCTACCCTGCTACAGAGGCGGGGCATCTGCCGGAACTTCGCAGGCTCCTGCCTATCGAAGTAGAGCCCGCCTCTCTCGCCTGCATTCCACGCCTTGGAAGTTTGGCATCCTGGTTTTAGAAATGCCAGTGCTGAGCATCGGCAGGACCCGGCACTTAAAGCCCTGTTTAACGGCATGCATGTTACACATTGCGATTACTCTACAGACATAAATTCTCTCAGTGTCCTGTTTGCTGTTCAATGCACTTGAACATAGTTTGGACGGATACATCCAGGCTGTAAGAGTGTTTTCCACTACCGCAGATTATTGACCGCTACCTCACCCACATATTTTCAGTGGGTTTGAAGAGAACTCTGTGTTTCTTGAAACTGGCAGACCCGAGTGAGGAATTTCAGACTTAACGCTTATTATTGTTATAAAGTGTTTCGTGTTTAGGCAGATGAGAGGGTGAATGTTGCCCTTTGTTTTTATTTACTGACTGCATGCTGTACTTTACTGAAATTTTTGTGTAATGTTTAGGTTACACTTTTCTGCCTAACAGGCAGGACGCAGCATATTATCCTATGAGATTGATGAAATGAAGTGCATGCAAATGACATATTGAATTTGCATAAAAGTCTTGACTATATATAATGGTTCAATGTATATAATGCCTCGACTTGTAACTAATGATTTAGTTTCCTCTGACATCCCATCTCACCTCTCAGTAAGTTCCCATTGATAGCTCCTCATTTCATCCTTTCTTTGGAATAAACTAAACACGGGGACATTCAGCTTTGTGATCCAGCTAAAAGTATACTGCAGACGCAGCGTGAATGCTGCACATGGAGAGCCACAGAGTGATTTATTTAAGCGCGAAACGCAGCAGTATCTGGGCGTTAAATCAGAGTCCAGGCAAAGCATAAATATTTTGTTATCAAGGAACTAGTAGAGATTTTTCTAGTTATTGTGTCAGTGCGCTGCCGAGGGCTGGCCCTGCATCCGAAAATTAAGAAAACCACTAAACTGGGCAGATTTCAAGAAGTTTTGACAGGAGAGAAGTTATGGGCCGAAAATTGAGGGCATGAGGTGGGTGGGTGGCACATTATTACACTTTTGACAACTCTTCTATGTATAGTAACAAGCATTCATGGGCATGCAAGAGAAACTCGCCAGACCTACCCAGTTTGCTCTAATTTCCTGCAGGCTCGAGACATGCTGTACACTTTCTAGATGTACTCTGCCGTGCCCATATCCACCGCCTAGCCCCGGACGGATTTCAAATCATGTGCCGCTTTGTCACAACGGCTCCGGCACGGCAAGGATCTGAGGTATTCCCTCCACTTCCTCTGAAGAATATTGCGATATTACCCCCACCACGCTCACACACACTGTCCATTACGAAATAAGAAGTTTTTTGCGCTTGTCGAGCTGAAATTGGTAACGGTATAGTTTATTTTACCACTTCTTTCTCACTAATGAGAAAACAATGTCTGCAGTGTGAGTAGAATGAAGTTTAAAAAAGTTCCCTGTCATTACTGCCCCTCTCAAATCTCAGGTAGGACTCCGTGGCATTCAGTGCTGGAAGCTCGAGGCCGTGTTTAGCGCTTGGGACAGTCATGAGAATGCCAGCTGATGTCATTTCCTTCTGCGTGCTTCCATTCCCCCTCGCTGCCCACAAGCCAACAGTGCTGAACAAGGACGTTCTAGTGAATAATAAACATAAGCCAGCATCAGCTAAAATGTCATTGTAGATGTCAAAATAACCATTGTGCTTCATTATGATATGTTGTAGTTGATATATTTCAACATTGGTGCACTGATAATCATACTAATTATGTAAATTTCTCTGGTATTCACTATATTGTTTGAGCCTGTCTCTCTTTGGACTGGGTGGCCCACTTCCAATCCCTCTATAGCAAAGTTAAACTAATGTACACCGAGCTTGACTTGCCCGCCCAGGAGCCTTTGCCCAAAGACCAAACCAGCATGGGCCGAGACCTATCTGGGCTTTGACTAGGAATCGCAAACAATGCTCTGTTATTTATCCTGACAGAAATGCAACAGGCTATCCTTGAATTAAAAGCTGGAAAGGCTTCTGGGCCATATAAAATACCTGGGGTTCTTTTCAAATCTGTACCTGAAATCTGGGCACCATACTTAAATCACATTTGTAACTCCATCGCGGCAGGTGCACCCATCCCATATTCCTGGAAGGGAACACTAATAGTCCCCATATACACGAAAGGCATGAGATCTGCCCCTGCTAATTACTGGCCAATAAGTCTGATGGACTTAGCCAGAAGATATTTTGTAAAACAAGACCTGAGCCACCTCAAGACACGGCTGGAGGACTGTAGGGATTTCGTGACCAAAGGGGTGTAAAAGTCAGACTGCAACACTCTATGATCTTGGTTGGTTGGTTTATTATTCGGATTAAGGGTAGTGCAGATCAACAGTATATAAGGGTATAGTTCATAGGGTCTCGGAACACTGGTTCTCTGCCTCCTGTTGGGTCCAGTCGGGATAAGGATGGTAGGGTCTTTTCTTGAACTCGAAGGTCCCTGGAATCCCGGGGTCTTGGGGCCTCAGAAGGGAAGAGAAAGAAAGGTGCCAGGCACCAGGTCAGTACTCTATACTGCCTTTCTAAGGAGTGTGCTACCGTCACCAGTCCGTGGGGTGAGGGGTGTGAGGGACGTCCAGACAAACAAACTAACACCCAGTGCCTCTCGAGTGTTCTGCCTCCTGCCTCCCCGTATCAACTTCTCTACCTCCCGCCTCCCCAAACACCCCACCAGAATGCCCCTTGCAATGGCACTTGCCTGTGGCCGTGGCCCATTCCTTGGGCCACGGCGCCTGGACCCGGGGCGTCTTCTCCTCCTCCTGTCAGCCCACCGGGTTTACTCGCGGTGTACAATACGGTCTCCTGTTGTGGGTCTTCCCTCGCCGGTTCCTCCCCTCGGCTCTCTGCTTTTGTTTCCTCCGCTCCGCCGCGACTCTCTGCTCCCTCCTCCTCCTCTGGTCCGATGCAGCTTTCGGTTCTCTCCACCACGTCCTCGCCTGCCCGCAGTCGTCTTCTCCGTTGGTTCTCCTCCTCATCCTCCAGGTGCTCGGCTTTCCTGCCTTCGCTGCTGCACCCCGTCCGTTCCATCCCCGGTCCTCTTATCCTCCTCGCTTCCGTGTTTCGACATGGCTCCGCCCCTTCCGGTTTGCCTGCGACTAGAGCGCTGGCCTGTTCCTGGTCCGTGTATGACGGCAAGGCGGAAGTGCCTTTCAGGGTACCACCACGGTGTCCGTCCTGCTCCTCCTCCCACATCTCCCCCCGTAAGAACGGACGGGGTGGCCAATCAGGACAAGGATGACGAGACAGGTAGTCCGCGCAGATCTGCCAGGACCCAGGAATGTGCAGGGTCTGAAAAGAGAAAGGTTGCATGGACATGAACCATCGGAGGATGCGCTGGTTAGTGTCTTTGTTCCATGCCAGCCAGGTCAATGGGGCGTGATCCGTCAACAAGAAAAAGGGACGACCCAGGAGGTAGTACTGCAAGGCTTCTATCGCCCACTTGATAGCCAGGCATTCTTTCTCGATGGCTGAATAATGTACCTCCCTAGGGAATAGCTTTCTGCTGATATATAGGAGGAGCACCAGTTCACCCTCCACATTGGGTTGTTGTAAGACAGCCCCTAGACCCACCCCGGAGGCATCTGTCTGTAGGACGAAAGTCCGTCGGAAGTCTGGGCACTGCAGGATGGGTGCCTTACATATGGCTGTTTTGAGGGCCTGAAATCTGGCTGCTTGTTGTGGTCCCCAGGTAGCGATGCGGGTGGGTTGTTTGTTGGCCAAGAGATCAGTAAGAGGACTGGCCAGGGTAGAAAAGTGCGGAATAAAGCGTCGGTAGTATCCTATAAACCCTAAAAAGGATCTAACATCTTTTTTATTCTTAGGGGTTGGGATAGCTTTTACTGCCTCTAGTTTGCTCATTTGGGGTTTTAGAAGTCCTCCCTGTACAGTATAACCTAGATAGTGTACTGAGTCTATGGCCAGTAGTGATTTTTTTGGATTAATCCTGAGCCCAGCGTCTTGGATCGTCGTGAACACCTGAACCAGATGACGTAAATGGTCTTCCCATGTATGACTGAATACAACGATATCGTCTAAGTATGCAGCCGCATACTCTTTGTGGGGTTGTAAGAGACGGTCCATTAGCCTTTGAAACGTCGCCGGGGCTCCGTGCAATCCAAAAGGAAGGACGCAGAAGTGGTAAAGCCCTGACGGAGTGGAAAAGGCAGTCTTTTCTTTTGCTTGTGGTGAAAGGGGGATCTGCCAATACCCTTTGGTTAAGTCAAGGGTAGTCATATAGGTGGCATTCCCCAATTTTTCTAGCATTTCATCAACCCGGGGCATTGGGTATGAGTCGAACTTGGTCACGTTGTTTACTTGGCGGAAATCTATACAAAAGCGTATGCTTCCATCTAGTTTTGGTACCAGCACTACTGGGGAGCACCAGTTGCTCGTGGATGGTTCGATTATGTGGGCCTGGAGCATAGCGGATACTTCTCTCTCCACTGCCTCTCTTCTGGCCTCGGGGATTCGGTAAGGTTTCTGTTTGACTATGGTATTGTTTAGGACCAGAATGTCGTGCTGTACCAATGAGGTCAACCCAGGATTTGAGGAAAAGAGGTCAGGAAAGTGAGTGAGGGTGGTTTTTAACTGAGTTCGCTGGGTGGGAGTAATTACGTTGCCTATCGGGACTTCCTCAGTCTGTGGTGAGGTGGTGGGTGCTGTGGGGATGTCTAATGGTTTCTGCGTGTTCACCAACAGGGCCGCCTGTCCTCTATCCCTGGCCTCAGGGGGTTCGACCCATTTCTTTAAGTGGTTGATGTGATAGATCTGTTTCCCCCCTGGGTGAAGCGGTTGGAGAACGCTGTACGTGACAGGGGTGACTTGTTTTTCTATGGAGAAGGGACCCTGCCATGTGGACAATAACTTGTTGTCGTTGGTAGGGAGGAGCAGGAGTACCTTATCGCCTGGCTGGAAAGTCCTCAACTGACAACCCCGATCATATAGCCGCTTTTGAGCGGTTTGAGCAGTCTCTAAATGCTCGTGTACCAGACCCCATATGTGTGAAATGGCGGCTTTTAAGTCTGCTGCATACTGCTGTAGGGGTTTCCCCTCCTCCTCTTCCCCTTCCCATTGCTCTGCTGCCATGTCTAGCAGGGTTCTCGGTCTCCTACCAAAGAGTATCTCAAACGGGGAGTAGCCCGTGGACCTCTGTTCATGTGTGCGAATGGCAAACATAACGAGAGGTAACTGGTGATCCCAGTCTCGTCCGGTGTCTGAGATGACCTTGCGGAGCATATTCTTGATAGTTTTGTTATAGCGCTCCACAAGGCCATCCGTCTGGGGGTGGTATACCGAAGTCCTTATTTGTCGGATACCCAGAATCTCGCACACTTGGGCCATCAATCGAGACATGAAAGGGGTCCCCTGGTCCGTGAGAACCTCCTCGGGGAACCCCACCCGGGTGAACAAGGTAACCAGGGCTCTGGCTATGGCAGGGGTAGTCATGGACTTCAGTGGGAACGCTTCTGGATATCGACTGGCATAATCTACCACTACCAATATGTATTTATGGCCCCGGGCTGAGGGAGTGAGTGGTCCCACTAAGTCCATTCCGATGCGTTTAAACGGGACATCAATGATGGGCAGAGGAAACAGTGGGGCTTTTCTAATTTCCGCTGGGTTGGAAAATTGACATCGTGCACATGCAGCACAATACTTTGCCACGTCTCCATAGACGCCTGGCCAATAAAACTGTCCCAGTCAATATGTCAGTGTTTGTTCCTTCCCATAATGACCTCCCCCTGTGTGGTTGTGGGCTAATTACAGTACATGATCACGAAAGGGTATGGGAACAAGAAGCTGGTTTGAGACAGTGTCTCCTCTTTTTGTGGCTCTATACAACAAACCTTGTTTCACAAAAAAATATGGTCCTACCTAATCGGGCTCTGGTTCTTGCACTTGCTCCCAGGCATGCTGAAGGGTGTTGTCATCCCTCTGGGCTACCCGGAAGCTGGTAGGAGAGGGATCCACCATGTCTGTAAGGGTCACAGGAAAAACATGTGAGCGATGGTGTGTTTGAGCGTACAGTGTTTTTGCTTTTCGTCTCTCACTTTTGCTTTTTCGTGTTTTCCCCCCTTCTCTCTCTACTTCGCTGTTACTAAAAGGAGCATCACCCCACCAAGTCCCTTTCTCCTTCTTTGTTTCATCTATATACTGGTCGAACCTGGGGTGGTCTGTCCCGATTATGATCGCCTCTGGTAAGGAGGGTATAACACCTACTTTACGTAATTGGGGGTCGTTTGATACATCCAACAACACCTCAGCGACAGGGTATTCCACGGTGTCACCATGGACACAGGTGACATGGACCTTTTCGTGGCTTCGCAGTTGTTGCGGGAATACTAGGGCTTCATCTATGACTGACACTCTGCATCCTGTGTCTAACAGGGCCTGTTGCTTCTTTCCGTTCAGTAGGACCTCCCTGTTATATTGAGGATGACCTCGCCCAGTCAGATATATCCTTCCTTTGGAATAGCCGATATCCATCGGTTCGGCTGGTGGGTTTCTGTGTGGGCACTGTCTGGCTATATGGCCCCACTCCGAACAGTGATAACATTGGGGACCTTGTGCACTGGGACTCGGGACGGGGTTAACAGGCCTGAGGGGAATACGTGGGAGAAAAGGGGCTCGAGGTTCAGGTCGTCCTGGTGGTCTGGGGTTATTCGGTCGGGGAAGAGGCATAAGTGATCGGGGGGCCCTGTCCGGAACTCGGGGGCCCTGTGATATGCACAGGCTAGGTCAATGGCTGTGGCAGGAGTAAGATGGGGATGCTGTTTCACCCACGAACGAGTGGAGGCCGGCAGGGCATCCAAAAACTGTTCCAGGTACACTTTGGCGGTCAGCTCCTCCACGGTGGAGTCTTGGGGAGTAAGCCAACGTGTCCCCAAGTCCTGTATCCGGTAGTACAGGGCCCTGGGATTGTCGCCAGGGTTCCACTTCTCTTTTCGGAACTTAGCCCTGTAATATTCCTGGTCGCACCCGAGTCTTTCAAGGATGGCTCTCTTTACTTCATCATAAGGGGTTCGGCCGGCTGAATTCGCGGCCTGATAGGCTGCCTGTAGTTCGCCGGACAGCAAGGGCGCAACATATTGACTCCATCTTTCTCTAGGCCATGCTGCTGAGGTGGCAACACATTCAAAATTAATGAAAAAATAGTCAGGGTCTTCTCCCTCTTGGAATTTCTGTAGGACTGAGCTAGGCACGTTAGGGTGTATTCTGGTATTGGCTATAACATCCGTGAGACGCAGGATGGCAGTATCCTGAACCTGCTGGTTTGTGGTCAAAAGAGTGGCCTGTTCTTTTAGCGCATCCTGTAATACTTCCCTCTCTGTTTTTGCGGTTTGCATCTGTTGTTCAAATATAATCTGAAGATGTCTTTGACCTTCCGCCAATTGGGTGATGACATTCTCCACTGGGATGGGCACGGGCTGTGACATGTCGTCGCGTTAGTATCCCACTTCTGACACCAAGTGTAGGGATTTCGTGACCAAAGGGGTGTAAAAGTCAGACTGCAACACTCTATGATCTTGGTTGGTTGGTTTATTATTCGTATTAAGGGTAGTGCAGATCAACAGTATATAAGGGTATAGTTCATAGGGTCTCGGAACACTGGTTCTCTGCCTCCTGTTGGGTCCAGTCGGGATAAGGATGGTAGGGTCTTTTCTTGAACTCGAAGGTCCCTGGAATCCCGGGGTCTTGGGGCCTCAGAAGGGAAGAGAAAGAAAGGTGCCAGGCACCGGGTCAGTACTCTATACTGCCTTTCTAAGGAGTGTGCTACCGTCACCAGTCCGTGGGGTGAGGGGTGTGAGGGACGTCCAGACAAACAAACTAACACCCAGTGCCTCTCGAGTGTTCTGCCTCCCGCCTCCCCGTATCAACTTCTCTACCTCCTGCCTCCCCAAACACCCCACCAGAATGCCCCTTGCAATGGCACTTGCCTGTGGCCGTGGCCCGTTCCTTGGGCCACGGCGCCTGGACCCGGGGCGTCTTCTCCTCCTCCTGTCAGCCCACCGGGTTTACTTGCGGTGTACAATACGGTCTCCTGTTGTGGGTCTTCCCTCGCCGGTTCCTCCCCTCGGCTCTCTGCTTTTGTTTCCTCCGCTCCGCCGCGACTCTCTGCTCCCTCCTCCTCCTCTGGTCCGATGCAGCTTTCGGTTCTCTCCACCACGTCCTCGCCTGCCCGCAGTCGTCTTCTCCGTTGGTTCTCCTCCTCGTCCTCCAGGTGCTCGGCTTTCCTGCCTTCGCTGTTGCACCCCGTCCGTTCCATCCCCGGTCCTCTTATCCTCCTCGCTTCCGTGTTTCGACATGGCTCCGCCCCTTCCGGTTTGCCTGCGACTAGAGCGCTGGCCTGTTCCTGGTCCGTGTATGACGGCAAGGCGGAAGTGCCTTTCAGGGTACCACCACGGTGTCCGTCCTGCTCCTCCTCCCACATCTCCCCCCGTAAGAACGGACGGGGTGGCCAATCAGGACAAGGATGACGAGACAGGTAGTCCGCGCAGATCTGCCGGGACCCAGGAATGTGCAGGGTCTGAAAAGAGAAAGGTTGCATGGACATGAACCATCGGAGGATGCGCTGGTTAGTGTCTTTGTTCCATGCCAGCCAGGTCAATGGGGCGTGATCCGTCAACAAGAAAAAGGGACGACCCAGGAGGTAGTACTGCAAGGCTTCTATCGCCCACTTGATAGCCAGGCATTCTTTCTCGATGGCTGAATAATGTACCTCCCTAGGGAATAGCTTTCTGCTGATATATAGGAGGAGCACCAGTTCACCCTCCACATTGGGTTGTTGTAAGACAGCCCCTAGACCCACCCCGGAGGCATCTGTCTGTAGGACGAAAGTCCGTCGGAAGTCTGGGCACTGCAGGATGGGTGCCTTACATATGGCTGTTTTGAGGGCCTGAAATCTGGCTGCTTGTTGTGGTCCCCAGGTAGCGATGCGGGTGTGTTGTTTGTTGGCCAAGAGATCAGTAAGAGGACTGGCCAGGGTAGAAAAGTGCGGAATAAAGCGTCGGTAGTATCCTATAAACCCTAAAAAGGATCTAACATCTTTTTTATTCTTAGGGGTTGGGATAGCTTTTACTGCCTCTAGTTTGCTCATTTGGGGTTTTAGAAGTCCTCCCTGTACAGTATAACCTAGATAGTGTACTGAGTCTATGGCCAGTAGTGATTTTTTTGGATTAATCCTGAGCCCAGCGTCTTGGATCGTCGTGAACACCTGAACCAGATGACGTAAATGGTCTTCCCATGTATGACTGAATACAACGATATCGTCTAAGTATGCAGCCGCATACTCTTTGTGGGGTTGTAAGAGACGGTCCATTAGCCTTTGAAACGTCGCCGGGGCTCCGTGCAATCCAAAAGGAAGGACGCAGAAGTGGTAAAGCCCTGACGGAGTGGAAAAGGCAGTCTTTTCTTTTGCTTGTGGTGAAAGGGGGATCTGCCAATACCCTTTGGTTAAGTCAAGGTGTCCGTCCTGCTCCTCCTCACAAGGACAATAATAATATTCTGTCCCCGTTCCAGGCAGGCTTTCAGCCAAAAATAAGTACCAGAGGTCAGGTTTTTAGGTTCTTGATGCTGAGGTGGAAAATGGTAGTTCTTAATGGAGGGAGCCTTTACGTAGTGTTTGTGGATCTCAAGGCTGTCTTTGACATGGTTCCCAGAGACCAACTTTGGGCCGCCTTGAAGGACACGCTACTGAAAATTATTGTGAGACTACACACTGGAAATTATGCCCTAGTGAGGTGGGGCCCAGAGGGTGAATTAACTGATCGTATTTCAGTAGAGAAGGGTGTATGGCAAGGATGTGTACTTGCTCCAACACTCTTTCTACTTTTTATCAATAGGTGCACCAAATTCCTAATGGGGTGTGTAAATGACTCCCCGGACTTGGGTGGTGTTAAGATCCCAGCATTATTTGCCAATGACATCCTTCTGGTGTCAAAAAAACGTAAAGGTTTGTAACTATTGTTAGAAAGATTCCATTTGTTCTGCACCACCAATGGGCTAGCAATAAATACTGACAAAACTAAATTTATGACTATCCATCCACATAAACAAATCTGAGGAACAATTAGACTAGGGGGAGTTAATCTAGAGAGACTCACTGATTTTGATTATCTGGGCATACATCTTTCCAACACCAGCTCATGGAACAGCCAGATTGTCTTGTCAAGAGTGGATTACTTCATAACCATAGGGCAGCTGCCGTGCTGAATTTTGATTAGAACACATCTTTCCATCCAATGTATCCACTACTAGAAATTTAGAGAGCCCAAGCCATTGCTGCGGCTACCTATGGCTCTGAACTATGGGGCTATAGCAATGTTAATCTGTTGGGTATTGCCGAAAGCAAGTTTTTGAGGACAGCACTTAGACTCCAACAGGGCACGCCACGGGTTTTTTCCAGAGTGGACCTAAATGTTCGCCAAATCGATGCCATAGTGAGACTAAAACCAGTCTTACACTGGCTGAGATTATGGTTGGTTCCTGAGCTGTAATGTTTTATAAATGGATTGAAGGATATCCTTCTAATCCGAAAATGTGTCAATACTTTGCAGTGGCTAAGCTATATCAAGCAATTATTGACTGCACTGGGGGCCCCTGATCTTGGCAATGTCCAGGGGGCATCCATGCTTCCTTTGTAAAGGGGATCAAAGAAGCCTTCTGGACAAATGAATGGAGGAAGGTGTTGGAAACCACCAGCAGTGGCAGTCATGCTAATGAATTAGGATGTATGACGTTACAACGCATGCTTTTACCACGCATGCCTTTACAAGGTGGTTTTTACAACGCATGCCTTTACAACGCATAGTGCTTTGGGGCGCTGGATAGTGAATAGTTTACTTTACTATTCCAACTCCAGTCCCCGTGGATAGTAGGGAAGGTGTTGGATAGTAAATTAAACCTATTCCCTATCCTAGAGCGCCCCCCAGAGCAATGCGTTGTAATGGTTTGTGTTGTAAAAGTTGCGTCGTGAAGGCACTGCGTGGTAAAAGTTGCGTTGTAAAGGATGTTTCCCAATGTATTACTATATCAAAAAGAGCCATGGTTTGAAACTTTATTGGAAGAAATAAACCCACCATTTACTACTACTTGCATCCTTCACCAGCAAATGGAGATCCCACTCAAAGGGTAGTGCAGCCTGCTCGGCATTTGGAGCAGCACAGGAGACAGATGTCCACCTACTCTTTTTTTTGTCAAGCATACACCAGACAGCCAAGATGCTGGATTGTTCCCTTGTGCGGTTACCTTGGAATACGGCTCCATAATAAAGCTTTGCTTATTTTCAGGTCAGACACAGGGTCTTGTGTGGTTTTCCCAATATCCAAATTCTTAAAATCAGTCAGGCTTATCCGTATTAGGATACGCATGCAAATGCCAGAACTTAAACATGTAGCATATAAATCGACTGTAATTATGACACCTCAGCTACAGCTGCACACTACTGCTTGGCGAACTACCAAACATAGCCTGCCAAGAAAGCACCCACTTTTCGTGAAGTACTGTTTTTATATAGCTTTGCCACCAAAATTGCGTCTTAAAGGTGAAAGTGACTTTTTTATACAGATTTTATTTAAACAAAAAAAGTGTAATACTGTGGCACTATCCCTTGGGAATTCCAGCATTAAGGGTATTAATTTGTTTGCTAATACAATGTGATTCTTATTTTATGCTGCTTTTATGGTCAGTGACTAAAATAAAGTATTTCAAGAAAGAAAAGGAGTCTGTCTCCCTTTGTCTCCCATAATAAATACCAATCTAAACACCTGTATAAAACGAACTGAGCCCCTTAAATCATATAAGCCACAGAAATATCCTATGATAGCATCCTGTCACTAGGAGCGTTTCAACAATATCTAACAGGCACTATTCGCTGACGACTACTGCTACGAACCACGATTGAATTTTCATCCAAATCGTTTTTCATGCTGACATCACTTTTAGACTCTATACCGTCTTAACCTTAATTACCTTCCCAGCATTCCAGCAAGTTGTCTTATTTACCCTGACTGCATTTCCACATACCTTGTCAACAACCATTGGTTCTGTATATTTCATGCTTACTTTTTTCTATATCCTGTCACCAACTTGTAAATTATGAGAAACCACTTTTTTGTGGAATCAAAATACTCCTTTTGACTTTCCTGGGCTACATGTACATTTTATCCAGCCACATTATCTGTGTTTTCCAATTAATCCAGTTTTACCCACTTTGACATCCACCCTGTACAAATTTTGCTAGATGGTTTCCTATTCCTCAAAAACTCAAATAGGGATACATTTATAGAAGTATGATAAGTCGTACGGTAAAACCATAACATGGAATGTACCGCATTCTGAATTATACATTTGCTTGCAAAAGCCCACTGAACACAGTCACTCAGGACTTTGTTCATGCATTTAACAAGCCCATTCGTTTAGGGGTGATATAAAGAGATTTTAAGATGCTTTATTTCCCCTTGAAGGAGAAATGTTTGAAATTCTTGACTGACAAATTGCACCCCGTTGTCAGACACATTGAAGGACGCGAAACCTTCTCTTATAAAATCATCCTTTAATAAGTCGATGACATATTTGGACGTAGGATCACCTATGAATCGGACTTCAGGCCATTTTGAATAATAATCTATAAGAACAACAGCGAACCTAGATGCACATGGTAAAGTGTTAAATGGACCCATAAGGTCAATACCAACTTTTTCCAAAGACCAAGATGGAAATTCAGTCGGTTGCATGGGGGGCTAATTACTTTAAACCCTTTCTCAGCATTGCTGCACACTACACAATCACCTCCATACTCATTAATTACCTTATCCATAGTCGGCCACCAAAAACTCTCATGTACCCTGCGCTTCATTAACGCTTTGCCCAAATGGCCTTCATGCACACCACACATTATTCTTGTCCTTACATTTTCAAGAGTTATAAACCTTGCTCCACGCATGAGTATACCATCCACCATAGAAAGCTCAGAGGAAGTTTCACAAAAGTTTGAAACAGATGTGGAACATTTGTTTCCTTAGGCCATCCATCCTTCAAAAAGTTCATCACTTGCAACAACGATTTATCTATACCCAACTCTTCTCTCCATTCTATCTCACTAATGGCACACTTGTTTTCAGCATCAATAGAAGCAATGAAACAATTCTGTTCTTCTTCCTTAACTATGTCCATGTAACACTCATTGACTGGGAACCTTGACAAATAGTCCTCTCTACCATTCCTATTGCCAAGCAAATATGAGTTCTCAAAATAGTATTGCAGAAGTACCCTGGACAGCCTAGCAATTCATGGACAATGATCCTTAATCTTATCCCCTGACAATATGGAGACAGGAGGACTGTGATCTGTTCTCATTACAAAAGGATTTTCCTAAATATATGGATGAAATTTTGGCATCACCCATCAACAGGCCAGAAGTTCTTTCTCTATTACAGAGAAATTAATGTCTGCTCCCCTCAATACCCTTGAAGCATATCCTGGTGTGTTCTCCACACCCTCCTTAGCTTGAGTGAGAACAGCCCAAAGTACGAAACTATTGGCATCAACTGTTCTGGTACACTTTTCTTCAGGATCAAAAGATTTCCGAATTTTCGATACTGCCATCTGGGATTTAATCCCCTTAAAAACTTCTTGACACTGTTTGTCCCACACAAATGGAACCTTTATATTCAACATATTAGACAATGACTTGACCATAGATGCATAATTAAATATAAACCTTGTGTAGAGTTCACATAGACTGATAAAGGATTTGAGACCGGTCTTATCAACTGGTGGAGACTCATCAATAATAGCCTTAACAAGGCCAAGTCTCTGCGAACCCACTTCTCAGGTATAACATGTCCTAAGTACTCAACTCTGTCCTTCAAGAACTGACTTTATTTCAATTTTCATAGCCACATCTTTTTCCTGCATCATACTCAAAATCTGTGCCAAAGTGTTATCATGTTCCTCCCATGTTGCCCCATAGATCAACACATTATCCTGGAAGACTGCTACACCTTTAATACCTTTGAGCATCTGACCCATAATCCTTTGAAAGACAGCAGCAGCAAATGTCAATCCAAATGGCATCCTGCAAAACTGATATGTCCATATGGGAGACACAAACACTGTAAGGTGTCTAGAAGAGGGCTCTAAAACAACCAGGTGGTAGGCTGAGGCTAAATCCAGCTTTGAAAACCACCTGGATCCATTGATCATGGTTAATAGCTCAGAAATTGTAGGCAGTGGATGTGAATCAAGCTAAATATGTTTATTTAGGCTGCGTAAATCCACACAAATGCGCAAATCTCCATTTTCTTCTCGCTTTGACCAATGGTGACAACCATAATGAGGTTTCAATAGGTTTGATTATAACTTTTTCACACATCTCATTCAATTCTTGTTCCAGTCTCTCTCTGATACTAAAGGGTGCACTCCTCAATTTTTGTTGGACTAGTATAGCTCCATCTTTAAACTTGATGTGGTGAGTGAGCCCCTTAATCATGCCTAACTGGGCATTAAAAACAGATGCAAAATGCCTTCAGATTTCTTCTGTGAAATCGTTGTTTTCAGCCACTGAAACCTGATCCTTGGTGCCTTGCCTCAAAACCAATATAGCCCTTAGTGTAACCACCCTAGAATTACTAATCCTCTGATTGCAACATAAACTTTACTTAGAATTTTCCTTCTAATTTATAATATGTCTTCAAAATACCCTGCAAGCTCATTCTTGCTTCCTTCATAGGACACAGGGGGCCTGTCAGGCCGTTCCAAAAGTCTATTCGCCCATATTTCAACAGTTCCTGCGTAATCATGGTTATCCTGGCACCAGAATCTACCCGAAGATTTTTTTTATCTCCTACTCAAAGTTCAACATAGGGATCAACACATGTAGAACCATCACTCTTTACCACCAAGTCATCACAGCAACCATCGCCATATCTCTAAGGTCATCTTGTATCTTTTGCAACTCATTTTATTCTATGTCAGAGACATTGGCTACCCCAGGATTGTTCATCTTACTCCGGTTGGTCTGGAAACTTCATCCAGTATGTTTGCCACTTTGACACACTTTGGCAAAGTGACCTACCTTACCCCATATCCTGCATGTGACATTATTTGCAGGACACACTTTGTTCCCCCTAGCATGAGTAGCATTGCCACACCTAAAACATATCTGCTTAAACAATTGTCTATTGTCCACCTGGGTCATTGTGCTAGATTTCACCTCCTTGACCTTAACTGCACCTACAGCTTCTGTGGATTTATCTTCAAGTTCTTTAACAGATGTCACACACAATTCTATACTCTTTGCTGTGCAGATAGTTTCCTAGAGCAATGTATTTCACATAGAAAGAAACTTCTGTTGAATGGTCTTATCAGAGCATTTTCAGATGTACTTATCCTAGACTATCTATCTGATCAGTAAATCTCTCAAATTAACTATCTGCACTTAATTTCCTGAGGTCTTAAATAAAAGCATCAACATCTTCGCCCGACCTTTGTTCTTGCTTGATGAATTTGTGCCTAATGAGTACAAGACTCAGTTGAATGTCAAAACATAACTCACATTTTTTTACAGCTTCCATCTTTTTATCATGCTCTTCTACATTATTAGCAACAAAAGGTGGCTAATGCTTAAACACAGACCTCCCTTCAAATCCCAACGAATGGAGCGATATTTTTTTCTTTCTTTCTGGTCTATAACGTGACGCTCCAATTGCCCCCAGATATGTGATAAAGGCATCATACTATATTTTCCATGCAATAGGGAGATTTCCAGGTACCAAAAGAAGTGGCAGTGGAAGTGCCACAGATTTCATACTACAATTTAACCTAATGGTACTTCACCCAACAGTTAAACGTTTTTTTTTTCTGTGCCAAATAACTGTCATCAAAATTTTGGAAAGGAAGAGTCGAACAAAAGATCTGTAGAGAGTGGAACTGTTGTATGCTCGGTAATTGAAATCTCTTCGGGTTCGAATCATAATGTCAGTGATGTGTTCGTAGAGGCTGATTATAATGTGTTTAAGCCACTTATTAAGGGTGGCGGTGATGATTTAGTATTAAGCCCGATTGATCATCTTTCCCTAACTGGGGAGGCTCGTCCTATTAATCTGGATAAATCCAGTATAAATTTGGAAAATAGCTTTTGTATCAATAAGTCTGTATTGATTCCAGGTGTGGCTAGTAGGAGCAATAATGTTAAGTTGGATATTAATGAGCATTGTAATTCTTTTAACTCCGCAGATTTATCTTTTCTAACAAAGTTTCATGGAAATTTTCAGGTAAAACCAGACAACTTGGAAAATAACGTTAGTAATTCTGAGCATGGAGTATGGGATTGTTTGCTTAATACAATGGATTCTATAACAAAAGCTCTTAATTTCCACTCTGTCAAGTTAGACATTCAGGTAGATATTCTAAATACTCTAGCGACACACGTTGTAGGAATTGACGCGAAGCTTCTTCAACTAACTAATTTGATTTCTAAAGTTCAAGCTGATAAAGAAAATCAGTATATCCTGCACGGGTGCTCAATTGATTGATATAATCTCTGATCTGCCATCAATTGTTGGTTCTATGGTCCACGAAGTAAAACTATTATCCGGTAGGGAAGATGGGAGGAGTGAAGACTTAAGAAATACTGGAACTATAGAAAAAAATCCTCTGGTCCTAAAACTTTCTCCCCCGCGGACGGCTAGTATTAAAAGTGTGGCCCCGACCTGTAGCCGGTAATACCGACGTACCTTTAGAGGGACCACACTGCCCTAAATTAAAGATAAATTGGGAGTCAAATAAGAGTAGCTCAATAGTAACTATGTTCACTGAAGTAACAGGAGTACCTGAAGTTTTATCAAAAAGGGCGAGGAAAAGATTGAGAAAAGCACACAACAAGGCAGCCAGGGAAAAAAAAAATAGTTACCGGGGTAGCAAACAATAGCGGCCCATTAAACTTGAATTCTGGTCCCGTGGCTCTCTTCCCAATTTTTAGACCTTCGACTGCACCTCAAGCCAATAAAAAGGTTAAGCCATGCAGTAAAGCTGGAAGTGAAGGGCCAAAGGAAGAGCCTATTCTTAATGTGGGGACTAAAACCCAGATACTGCCAATCCGAGAGAACCGGGTAGGGCAAGATAAGCCAATGCAAGATTCACACTCTTATCAGTTTACTGAAAACTTTTTCCAGAATGAGATTATCCCAGTTCAAGTATTAATAGGATCTAATAATAATATACGCACCTATCCAAAAGAAATAGGGTCCGATTGGTCTAGAGATGATGGAGTAGTCTCAAAAGGAGAGCTATATATGTCCATTGACCAGAAGCTGCCTCACGGAAAATTAGTAAATCCCTCCCCTTTGCATCCTAACAAGAACGAACAGGTTGAGGGTCCCAGTATTCTGGCTCAATCTAAGCCAGACCAGCCTGATCGTTTAAATCACCCGGATAATCCCCTGGTGGTGACTGCTGGGAATATGGATCGATCTGATTCAGGGCCTAGGAGTAATATTGATCGATCCGGTCCAGGGCTTAGGAGTAATATTGAATCCCCCAAACTGCAGGATAATCCCCTGTTGGTGACTGCTGGGAATATGGATCGATCGGATTTAGGGCTTAGGAGTAATACTGATCGATCCGGTCCAGGGCCTAGGAGTAATATTGAATCCCCCAAACTGCAGGTTGAAAATCGAAAAGTGGCTTTCTGCCCCCAATACTCGACCCGCGGTTCACATGATATTTTGAATAGAGGGAACATTCTGAAATTACTAAAAGCATCTCCTGATCTTAAGGATGTTGCAACCGAGGACCTAGATTCTGTAGAGTTTAAAATAGATGGTGGTAATAGGGAGACAACCATCACGACGTGGTTAAAGGATGATATTGTAAAGAAAATATTAGCGAATTCTAACAACTTTGAAAGTTGGGGGATTAAAGTATGGAGACTCCACGGTCTGCAATATCTGACCCCACTAATACCCATAGTGAAGAAGGAGACTCCAAAACAAACCGATGTTAATCAATTTAGAGTATTGAAAGGAGCTTCAGGTCCATCTTCAGTCCTAAATAGGTTAGGTGGCATTAAAATCAAAAGCTGTCAGCCAGTGTCACAAGTGTGTGAGGAACTAAAAGGGGTTCATGCGGCAGCTGATGATTGGAGTTGGCTCCCGGCTATTCTATCTAGAAAAAATTCAGCAAAAACCGATTGATGTTGGGGTACTTCATACAATGCACCAACATCAGTTTGAATTTGTTCTTGGAATACAAATGGTTTTAACACACTTGTAGAAGATGTAAATGTTGTAGGTTTTTTTAAATTGTTTGATTTGTTACTTTTGCAAGAAACGTGGAATTTGGCCAGGACTCCGCTGATCGGCTATTACGAATATTTGAATGCAGCATGCAGGGACGCTGCATATGGTCGACCAAGTGGGGGACTCTCAATTTATGTTTCTTTAAGTCTTAATGTTGAACATTATGAAATAGACCTTCAAATCAAATGGATTCAATGTGTTAAATTAATAGCCAGTCAATCGTTGATCATTTTAAATGTTTATTTAAGTTCGAAAAAAAAGGAGCGATCACTTCAACTTATTCAGTTATGGGAAATGGTGAAAGTGCTATATTATGATCACTAGCAGCCCGTCCCGACCTTGTCCGGGAGCAATCAGGCTTCCCCGACCCCCGCCCGCCCCGACATTGTCCAGAAGCCCGGGCCCCCGCCCACCCCGTCCCCCGCCTGCCCCGACATTGTCCGTGGGTCCCCTTCCCTCATCCGCCGCTCCTCCCCCGTGCTCCTCAGTTTACCGGTCGGCCGCTCCTCGCTGTCCTCTGCTCGTCACCTCACGGCTCCTCCCGCCTGTCCGCTGCTTGTCACCTCACCGCCGCTGGTCACCGCTCCTCCATCCTGTCCGCTGCTCCACACGTCACCGCTCCTCCCCCGCGCCATGTCCGCCGCTCCTCGTCGCGCTCCTGGACGCCGGTCCTCTCCGCGCTCCTGAGGTGAGCACGCACGTCGCGGCCGGCGCTACTTCGGAGGAATTACTTTTTTTTAAATGTACATTTTTTAAATAACGTTTTTTTATTTTATTTAAATAGCCTATAACCATCTGCACACCCTGACGATTACAACGGTGTATCGGGTGTGTGGATTGGCGCTGTGGTTCCCGAGTTTACCCGCCTCAAAGCCTCAAAGTTCTTCCTTTATTATAGTAGTATAGATAGGGATGCTCAGATGATCATTTCGGGAGATTTTAGCACTCATCTTTTATCGTATAAAAAGCGGGAAACCCATTCAGATCTTTTATCCCAATGGTCTAATTGTGAATTTATTAAATACAATCTACCGATGTTATATGATAGAGACCACTTTCCAACATTTAATAAAGCTGACTGTCTTTCTATAATTGACTATACAATATTGTCAGATAAACTCTCAGAACAAGTTCAAAGTTATGAGGTTGTGGCAAGGATTGAGAGCGACCATTATCCGCAAGTTATTGCGATCAATTTACCCTTTGAGTATTTACCAGAGACTAAAATATTAAGAACGGCCCTGGTCGCTTTTAATTTAAAAAGGTTAATATGGAATGAGAAAACAGAGAAAGATATTATTGACTTTCTCTCTCTTCTAATCCTTGATGCGCAGGTCAAATACTCTGATGGAACCCCAATGATTGCCCTATGGCCCACCTTATGTGGCTCCCTATTGAATACATTTCCCAACAGGGAACCACCTGGGGGTGTAATTTTGAATCCTAGGAACCCAGGTTGCTTTTCCCACCGCTTATTATATTTGAAATGGTCTCTCAACAAAACAATAAGATCAGTGTGCAGAAAATCAAAGGGATCTTCCTACTTTCTAACGTCGCTTAAAATCAGAAATTTAAAGAGGGGTTATAAGAATGAAATCTGGAGGGCTAAACAATTGTATTATGAAGAGACTTGGGCCAAACTCCATTACGCATGTAAATCTAAGGATCTAAGAATGTTTTGGAGTATAATTAATAACTTAGAAAATGGAAATTTTAGAAATACAAGTGCCAATATAGATGAATTAAGCTGGATAATTTTTTTAAATAATAAATGAACTTCCCGAAGCCAACTGATAGAGGAGCTTTAATGTCCTGACCCCAAATGTAAATTGGAGCCAGGAAAAGGGTGCGACCCTCTTGGCACAAGGGATACACCAGGCTCTACGAATATTAAGTTATGGTCGGTAGACAAAGTTAAAAAAGTTTTATTTAAAATTAGATCAAATGGAGCACCTGGCCCTAATGGAATGCTGAACGCTATTTTTAAAGCTAAAATTGAGTATTGGCCAGAGTTATTAACGGCCCTCTTTAATGAAATTCTTAAGACCGGCTGTATCCCGGATTCATGGAGGGGAAGTATAATACAGCCGATCTACAAAAGTGGGCCCCAGGAGAACCCAGCAAATTACCGATTAATTACCCTCACGGACGTAGATGATAAAACATTCGCAAGTTGTCTATTAGAGGAGTTGTAGTCTTGGGCGGAAAGAGAAGAATTGATCCCAATCTTTCAAACAGGATTTAGGAAGGGAGAATCGACTCTTACCAATTTGATTTTATTGTCTTTACTAGGAGAAAGAGCCATATGTAGGAAACAAAAATTGTACATTTGTTTTATTGACCTAAAAGCCGGGTTTGATTCTGTACCCAGAAATATTCTTTGGAAAAATCTAATGAATTGGGGAATATCAGATTCTCTTATAAAATTATTAAATTATTGTACTCAAATACCTGGGTGCAGCTCAAAATTGGTGATGGTAGACATACTACCGGCCGCCTCGAAACAAATCTTGGCTTAAAACAAGGATGTGTGCTCGCTCCTTGTCTTTTTAATTTATTTATGTCTGATCTCCCAACCCATCATAATGATTTAAATTCACATTCCCCTTCTGTAATGGGTAAAGGAATCAAATATTTACAGTATGCCGATGATACTATTTTACTTAGCCAAACTATGTTAGGACTAAAAAGATTAATAAATTCTTTTAATATATATGTAACCCAAAATGGTTTAACAATTAATATAAAAAAAACTAAAATAATGTTAATAGGGAAAGGCAAATTTGGAGTAAAGGACTTGAATATCAATGGTTTGTCTGTTGACTGTGTAAAAACTTATAAATATTTGGGAATTACATTTGATGATCGACTATCATTTAGACAGCATTTCAATAACTTAGAAACTAAAGGTACCTCACTTGCTTTCGCATTTCGTAAATTAAGAGATAAATTAGTATGCCCCAATTATGACCACCTACTTAATGTCATGAAAGCAAAACTTATCCCCTCCCTGGACATTGGGTCCATTATTTTTAAGGGTAGAGACGTGAAAGTATTGGAGGCCATAGTTGCAAGGACATATACATCAGTCTTTAGGATTCCTAGGCAGATTTCACGTGCCAATTTAAGATTGGAATTTGGCTTACGGCATCAGCTCTTGGTGCGTAAAGCTGCATTTGTTAAAACACTATTGGCATTATCTCGCGCCGAGGGGGACACGTTGGCCATTATGTGTTGGAGCGAGATCTTGACCAGCGAATATTCTAGAAGCTGGCAGGATTATTTAGCTGAGTGTCTCCTAAAATTCGAATGTCCCAAATTGGAAGACAAAACAAGGAGTAAAATGGTTTATAAAAATCAATTAATTCAACCATTGCCTTGCTGTCAGAAGTGTTGGATAAATATGAGTTGGGGAAAAAAAAACACTTTTGGTCCATTGCCAATTGCTTCGACAAAATGATGGTCCAACCTTATTTACTTTTTCATCAAAAACCCTTAATTAAGAACAAATTTATGTTATTAAGGTTTGGAATCTATCCACCCAAAGATGGAACCCCTAAATGGAAGTCCAAATGGGCATCAAATATTTGTCGGTTATGTGGGCAATATGATGAAACCTTGCTGCATATGGTAACAGTATGCCCAAAAATGATGAAGGAACGGAAAACAATTTTAAAACCTATTTTTAAAGAAATGGGACTTAGGATTTGTAGATCGGCATTAATATTTTGCTTAAGCGGTGTCAACGTCCAAATAATACACCAATTTGTAAAATTGATGCTTACAGTGGAAATGAAATTATGTAAGGTTGACACCCAAAATATATGCTAAATTTGTTACGGCTGTGAAATGAGGATGTTGCTGTTTTTAAGGTGATGAATAACTATTTCTATGGCTCTTTTTAATGTACTAATTGTTTGTTTTTAGAGTACTACATTTTAGATAATGTTCCATTTATTATGTTTATTATTTGTATCGAATGACATACGTGCACTTTATCCCTGGAAAATGCCAAGCCCTATAGACTGTTTTAAAAATGAAATAATAATTTTAAATTACCCCGAACTGGAAAAAGTTAATTGATTGTGGTCAACTTTATGCATTGTATCCTGGAATATTCAATTAGGTAATGTGTTGTGTTGTATTTATTTCTGTCCTTTGTTGTAATGGTTTTAATTAATCAACAAATAAATCAATCAATCACTCCAATCACTGTCATAAACTGCACTCAGCACCTTGACATGCAACGTGCCATACTCCTTCTCAACATTGCGTAACATAACATTAAAATGGATTCACCATAATGCATGTGACTTTAAGGTAAGCATATCACTGGGATGCGCAGGTACTTAAATTACATTTCAAAACACTGCCCTTGAAATTTAATGCACTGCGAGCAACCCGTTGCATCATAAATTCAAGTGCACACTGACCGTTAATTAGTTATGAAGAGGTGTGCACGTCGCTGTGGTTTGCTTCTTACAAAACCTAAATGCACAAGCACCTTAAACATTGTGTCGTAGAATGCGCATCACCATGTCATACCTCAAGCATGTGTGCACATCACCGTAATATCAGCTGTTCAATGCTGCACACTTACATCTGAACTTGACACTGAACAAGGATCATAAATAGCTCCCTGACTACTGGAGTCGTGCCTGATTGTCTTAAAACCGGCCAAGTCACACCTCCACTGAAAAAAACGGGCTCTGACACTAACGATCTGAACAACTACAGACCCGTGTCCAACCTCCCTCTCCTAGCGAAAATCCTGGAAAGATGTGTTCTTCTCCAACTTACTCAACACCTGGACAACACCAACCTTCTAGACTCCTACCAATCGGGTTTCAGAAAAGGCTGCAGCACAGAGACAGCAATCCTAAATGTAATTGATGATATGCACAAATCTCTTGACATGGGCCAATGCTGCCTACTTATACTCCTGGACCTATCAGCAGCCTTCAACACGGTCGAGCACAAACTACTCATCAAGGCACTGCAAGAAAGGGTTGGAGCGGATGAGGTGGTCTTAACGTGGTTCACCTCTTTCTTACAGAACTGCACCCAAAGAATAAAATTTAAAAACTTCATGTCGGAACTACTCCCCATTAGCAGGGGTGTCCCCCAAGGATCCGTACTCTGGCTGCAACTCTTCAACAACTATGTGGAACCCCTCACCACCATACTAAAAAAAAGCAACATTTCCTTTCACCTATATGCAGACGATACCCAGATCTATCTGGAAACCTCATCCATGGAAGACATTCAGAGACTGTACGAAACTCTAAAAGAAGTCCACCATTGGTTATCACGCAACCACCTAAAACTAAACCAAGACAAGACTGAAGTCCTCCTCATCTCCAACAAGGAGAAGAACCCCCAAATCATAGAATGGCTCAAAACTATGGATGCTCTCAACTACAACCCCACCCTAGCTGATGATGCAAAAGAGCTTGGAATCACTCTGGACCCTAAATTAGACATGAGCAAGCGTATCAAGAACATCGCAAGTAGCGCCTTCATCAGCCTTAAACTACTCAACAAAATAAAACCCTTCATCCCCCCGAACAACCTCAAACAAGCCACTCAACCCCTGGTGCTATCCAGACTGGACTATGGGAATGCAACCCTCACAGGATCAGCAAAATCGCACCTAGCTCAGCTCAGAACAACTTTGAACGCAGCAGCCAGAATGGTCACAGGAGATTAAAAATATGAACACATCTCACCGGCACTCAGAGAACTCAAATGGCTCCCAATCGAAATGTGTGCCAACTTCAGAACTGCCTGCCTCACCCACAAAGCGCTACACACAGGATAACCTGCATACCTGGCTTCCAAACTCCAGAAGGCAGGTCAGACAAGAAGCCTAAGAAGTACCAACACCTTACTCCTTATCCCTCTGAAAACCCACATACAAAAAACCGCATCCCGTTCCTTTGCAGGAAATGCGCCCAAAATCTGGAACTCCATACCAGTCCATATCAGGACTAACCCCTCCTACTCAGTTTTCAAAAGACAGCTCAAAGACCTCTTCCTCAAGTGATCTCTCTGGAATGGATAAGTACAGCCTAATTGCAGGAGCCCTCCCGCAACAGCGCACAGAGACTTTGACATTATGACCTCTACCTCACTCTCCTCAGGACTACCTCCTCCAACCACCCCTACCGGATCCAATCCTGTCATAAGTTACTGTAATTTTGCGATGACAACATGTGAACCGACTTGAGACAATGTACAGACTATTATGAATATTTATCTCACAAATGTCACTGTGATCTTTATGACGAGACTATGAAATGGGTCTGAGGCACTGCACGTATTACTGTATTAATGTATCATATGAGTGTTAAGGCTGTAAAGTGCTCCGATACCTCCGGGTCTGGCTGGCGCTATATAAAACTCCTAAATAAATAAATAAACTTGTTCCGATAAGAAAATAATGCTCCCACTATGATGGCACGTTGACAAATACGTCAGATTCTAAACCAATAACTATTTAATTCAAGGGAATCTAAGATGTTGGTACGTACGTAGGTTTCTAACATCAGATTCTATACCGATAAGCATATAATCCAATGAGATCTAAGATGGCCGCACGCACTTACGATGGCGGCTTGTACAAATCCAGCCGTGCAGCGTGTACTAGACTGCAAACGTTGCATGAACTCAAATATACAGCTCACTTGTAACAGTACGTCAGACCTCTCATCCAACATGGTGTTTTTTTACCTCAGGAAAAAGTCTTCCCAGAAGCATAACATAATGTAGCATAAAAAAAAAACGTTGAGCATGCGCACTGACCGATGCACCCCCGGGAGGTGGCGATTAAGTCGAGATTAAGCCTCATTCAACTTAATGTAGTACATAGGACCTATTATGATAGGGTGCGACTCCTTCAAATGGGGAAGGGAGACGATCCATATTGTCTTAGATGCCGCCAACTTGAAGGGGATTTCTACCACACTATTTGGGCATGCGACAAAATACAAACGTACTGGACACACATATTCACGGAACTGGGGGAGGTCCTGGGGGTCACCCTGCCACAAGAATCCAAGCTGGCATTGTTGGGCATGACAAACCAGGTGGATCTAACACGCCCACTCCTCACATTTCTGGTCCTTGCATTAGTAGTGGCTAAAAGGGACATAGCAAAGTACTGGGGGTCTGCGGAACCACCTGGAATAGAGGAATGGAGGAGGGGATTGGACTTATACATGGCGGCCGAAAGAGTGACATATAAAGCAAGGGGGTGCCCGAAAAAGTTCCGAAAAGTATGGACCAAATGGAGACAGTACCATGGGTTGGATGGGGGGTTGTGAGGGGTGGAAATCTAGGGGCTGGATGGACCCACTACTGGAGAGCTGATTGTAATATCGACAAGGAGAAATGTTATGAACATCACAATGAGGCGGGAGGGAGTTGCGTTCCTGATGCTGTGTACTGTGACACAACCTTTGAGCTTTGAGGTGGGGGGGAGTAGAAGTGTATGTGCTGCGCTGTTTACGACTGTATTGTTGAGTTTTGAATACATAAATGCAAATAAAAATACTAAAAAAGAAAAAAAAAAAGAGCATGCGCACTGACCATACTAGTTTCTGCTCACGTTTTGTAGCCAAATACAGGTGTGTGCTAGTTCTTCGTGCAGATGAGTTCCCCGCTCTTCCTGTAGGGAAACAAATTGTAGATTGAAACCGATTTTCTGACCAGAAATCATTAAAAGAAGTGTTTACCATGAAAGGGATCGATTTGATATTGAATAGGTTTTGAGAATAGACAAGAGCTCAACAAGAGTGTGATTTTGAGATTGACTACATTTCAGGAGTGAAACCCAGAATAGCTGATTTTGTCTGGATTACTAGAGGAACAAAATCAAGAGGATGAAGTAGCAGAAGAGAGCGAGGAGTAGAAAGGAGTGATGGTATGTGTTGATACCAAGAGAATGGTAAAGAATGATGAATGAAGAAGAGAGGTGAAAGATGATATGGTGTTGCAGGAACTCTGCATGAATATAAAAGAATATTGGGAAAAATATGCAACAAAGAGTGCAAGAAATATTGGTGGATGAAAGAAGAACTGCCTATGAGGGAGGGTTTAGTATTCAGAGGCTAAAGAGTAGATTCTACAAGGACCCCCAAGAGAAAAATGAATAAAACTAGCATATAAACGAAACAACAGGATCAGTGAGGCAAACAAAAGGTTATGTCAGGATTTCTGGTGGCCTGGGCTCCATGAACAAGTCCAACTATTAGGAGGTGTGTGCATAGAATGCGGTTTAATTAGCATAATTTTAAAACCAAAAGAGAAAAACCTGAAAGAAAAAAGTTTGCAGGACAAACCTACGAGAAGACATATTAGGACCATTACAAGGGGTAAAGAATTGTCAGTACTTGTTAACATTGACAGATATATATTGGGCCAGAAGTACCCATTGTCAAAAACATTGTAACTCAATTAATTTTTCAGCAGTGAGGGATTTCTCAAAACCATATTGACTGGCAAATGTGTTCAATTAACGTCTAAAGAAATGTAAACGATTCTGAATATTTGAGGCATAGTTTTTGATCAAGGGGGAGAGAGAGAGAAGCTGCGATCCATTTGGCTTCCAGACTATAATCGATAATCAAATGAGAATGGATCACTTGTACCTGTGTAACCAGGGTCCAGTATCTTGGCCGTCTTAAAAAACCCTCATTCACAAGCATGAGTGGTCGGGCGGTATATCTTGATTGTCCACCTGGTTGTTTAATGTGACAGCATCATCATTGGGTTTTTGGTATGCTAACCTCCACCCGGAGGTAGACCAACTGGTCTTACAGTAGTGATCAGTGATAAGTAATGCTCAAGTGAGGTGAGTTAAAATAGCCTATGTCCCTAAACTCAAAACTTTATTCGGTTTGAAACATGGGAAAGTAAAAACAGTGGTGCATATGTAGATGAAAGCATGAAGCTTGTGGTTGTCTAACCTGTCTGCCTGAATGGAAATGTGCAGCAATTAAATTTACAGGCATTTAGTTCAAAAACACGAGTGTGCGGCTGCCACGCATCATTAGAGAGTACCTTATATTCCCTATTGCGGGCTTCCTCTGGGGCAGGGCTGGCGCTAGGCATGGGCAGCATGGGTAGCTGCCCAAGGCCTCACGCTCAGGTGAAAGGCAGGGGGCCCCCCTGCTTCACTGTAAAATGAAACACTTTCACAGATTGCCCACCTGTTCCAACAAGGCCCCCTCCCTACACAATTACAATACACATGCGAGATGTCTGGAGTTGACCGTGTGGTGGAGTCCTGGGGGTGCAGGGGTGGGGGGGACGGACAGACAGAGTGGGGAAGGCACAGCAGCCAGGCCAGTAATTATGGCTCACAGTGTCCGGGGCGAGCAGAACCTCTGTTAAATACCGGCCATTCCCGCAACTGGTGCTAGGGCAGTGTTTTAAGAAATGCCTTGTTACTGCTTCCAAGACCCAGGGAAGGGGGCCCCCTTTCCCTGGGCCTCGAAGCACTAGAGCAAGCTGCAAGGTCAGGGTGTGGGGGTCCCCTTCACTGTGCCTTGTAGCCATTACTCCCTCTTTCATTTCCTTTTTCTTTATTTGTTCCCCTGTGAAATAAATCCAAAAAAGAAAAACTTTTTGCTGGAAAGGTCATCTTTTTTGTGACATTTTTCACTTCCAAAGTGCAGCCTTAGGATGGAAGAAATAAAAGGTTCAAAATGTCAAGAAGTAACTAAAGCAAGACAGAGTGGGCCGAAAAAGGGTCCAGATTGATTTTATTCACACCCAAAACACATTAGTGCCACTCCACAGAGTTTGCCAGTGAAGCGCTTCTTTTGTTTTCTTGTCCTTCTCTGAACAGCATTGTTTTCCCCGGGTGGGGAGGTGCACCATTTCTGGATGTACTGCAATACCTGCTTGATAGGCGGACTGGAAAATAAAATGCATACCGCTGCTCTGTATTCACGAATGTGGTCTTTTTAAACCATATTGTGTTCGTTTTGTAAGGATATAAGCAATGGGCAAAAACGTTAAGGTAACAATGTTGTTCCTGCTTACATTTCACATGCTTTAATTAATCTTACATTCCTTATGAGTGTTTGCTTTTTCCAGAATGTTGTCACTTTTTTTTTAGGCAGTATATTGCTCTTGTCTAGTGCGTAATTTGAATTGAGTCGCCTCCAGGTGTTTGTAGCGGGGCGCAATTGGGTTGTAGTTAAAGGCAGTGCGAGTTTCTCTCAGTGGGGTAGTTTGGTGTTCCGTGGGGGAGAAGATGGGGCACTATGGTCAGAGCTGCCGAATTTGGAACTGGGGAACCAGGTTCAGCCTTCATGACCAGTCCACCAGACCACTCTACTGAGAGAGCACATTTCCATGCTAGACCTTGGAAGGACCCGCAAGACCTTAGGTGGCCTGATGTCTTAGCACCAGCAGGTGAACCCTAGCAGTGGCAAGTGTGGGTTAACCTTGAAAGCCTGTCTACCACAACCCCTATTGAAGCTCACCGCAAGTCTTTTGGGCAGGCTTACAAAGCAGCACACCCTAGAGCAACAGTGACTGTCATTGAGGTCACAGGACACTTGAGCAGGGAGGCTCTAGGGCGCTGCAAACAGTGAGATCGCACTGAGCGCTGACTTTGGGTCATGTTTGCGAGTATATTATGTTTCTAAAAGCACTTGCTGCCTCCTTCCTGGCCTCCAGCAAATTTCGGCAACAATAAAAATGTCATGAAACTCCGGTGATTAATTTTCTTCCTAGAGAGAGATGGAGGTTTGTTAAGTGGAAGTTTTGACTTGTGAAAAGGTAGCGCAGAGAGTTAATGTGCTTGCTGCAAAGAACATGTACCATGCAGATCACTAAGTCCACATAATGTAAATTGGCCAGTGGGTTACTGCTTTTGTCAGAGAGATCCTATTGTTACTTGCAGTTTATAAGTCAAAATCCTAACATAGAGCAATGAGCTAATAACTGTCAACTTAGAGCTGCATGCCAACTGCAAGGTATAAATTACATCGTTATGGTTTTTTACCCAGTCTTTGATTAACATAATGTTCCAAAAAGGGTTCATTTGAACAGAAATCAATTCTGGTTATTAAAGAGAACCCCCAACCATGGTATTACGTTCTAAATGCAGAGTTTGTGTTTCTCCAGATCAATTACTATTAAACTATACTGCCTACTAGTATGATTGTCATGTGACTCCTAGTCCTTTGTCTTATGTAACATTACTTATTGTGATTTACACAGGTATGATTGATTGTCTCTGTGTAATGTGTGATATAAAGTTCTCTGACACTCTAAACTGGTATCAGTGGTGCTGTTAATCAAATTAAATGCATCTGAGAGCGAATGTAGTTATGGAGACTTGAGGGGCACTATTAATGGGTGGTAGTGAGGGAATCCGTGGCAGAGCAAGTCATTGGGGGCACCAACATTGTCGCACAGGGCTCCACCAGCGCTAAAGCTGACCACTTCTACTTCCTACAATTCTAACACCAAATCAAAAATGTTGATTTGACAACCCCTTGAATCTGTAGCATACCTTCAAGTCTATGTATGATTTAGCAGTGGTCTAGGTTGTTCTAAGTCTTTTTTTGTTTATGTACAAACTTTATTTGTTTGCAATGGTGTCTTGTAATTTTGTACTATATGGGTTGTGTTTTTGCACTTAACATAATTCTGGCGAGTAAAGATCACACACACAAAAAAGATTGTCTTACGTCTCTTAGCATGGGAGTGTGGGATTCTGGTGAGAGGACTTACGGTAAAACAAATTACGATTGTCATCATACGGTAGCACAATAATGGCACAGAAAGGAGAGCCTTTTGAAATGTGCAGTTATATCCATGGTGTGAGAGGTTTTCTCTTGTGTAATTTTATATTTTGAATGATCCCGCCCCTCATTACCCCAACAGGATCTCCCCCCTTTATGAGGCAGAACTGGAAAGTGTATCATGCACTCATCTGGAAACAATCCCTTAACGAGGAGTAAATAATATACATCTTTGTGAGACCTGCACCTAGCTTTTCCATCTAATGAGACACATGTAATCCATTTAACAGTTTTAAAATATTTGGACTTATTTCATTTGTATATTTAGCTTTTTGTCCATGTTACTGATATCCACGTTAGGTTTCTTTAGCGATGCCAAATAAGATCAATAGTCCTGCGATGTCACTTTCTATGATGTCACTTCTTGTGATGTTACCTAGTGCGGGACCTCCACTAGGGCAGAGGAGCGTCGCCCCACTACTTTCTCGCAAAAGCAGAAACACAGAATGCTAAAACGACCGTTTTATGTTTCTACTTCTAGCACTGCACTGCGAGCAGAAGTGTTTGGTTGGGGGTGGGCGGGTCTGCTTTAGGTCAGGGGTGGAGTGCCCTGCCAACTGCTAAGGGCGCTGACTGTTCGACCAAACCAGTAATGCGCACTCTGGCCTTTCTCTATGTAGGCTGCAATGCAGCCTACATGGAGAAAATGTCCTCCCCATAGGCGCCTGGCTGGTTGGCGTCCTGATCAATCACAACGCTGCCATTGGAGCATTGTGATTGGCTTAGGGGAGGGGAGGGAGGCTGCCTGCTTCCTGTTCCCCTCCTCCCGAACTCCCGCGAGACCCTCCACCCGCGAGTCATGCCGGCTGCGACTGGAAGTTACATGCAAATTAGAGGGGCCTCATTTCTTCCCTTTCGTCCGGGGCCCCAGGAGTTCTAGGACCGGCCCTGCTCTGGGGGCCGGCGCGCATTGTAACCTGCTAAGTGACAAAAAAAAGAATAAAGGGGGGTTACAATACGTTTTGATGGAGTCCTTGTGTGTCTCACAGTCCTGTTCGGCAGGCGCTCTAGGATACCTAGCGGTGCTGGTCGTGGCGACTTCTGCTCGCTCTGGGAACGGAGCCCCGGGTGATGTGGGCCCGTTAGGAATCCCCATTGTCTAATCACTAGATAATGGAGATAGTGAAGAGACTGGGGGCTAGATGTAGGTGGCTAAATACCGGTCGGTAACGCCGAAATTCGGTGAATTTCAGCGTTACCGACCGATATTTAGCCATGTGCGATGTAGCTATTACCGATCTGCATCGGTAATAAGGATTCGGTAAAAATAAGGTAAATCAGTTACCGAGTCCTTATTTACAGATTGGCAGACAAAAATACTGAATCGGTAAATAAGGAATCGGTAAAAAATCGGTAATGCCATGTACCAAAAATAGGTAATACCGAATTTGCTAAAAATCGGTATTTAAGAATAGGTAATTAGCACTGACTCAAAACAGGTGGTAATCAAATGCAGTGCATAAAAACAGCCCCAAAATGCAACAGTGTGAACACAATGGCGGCCCTCTACGTGATAGGAAGGCGCCTACGTTTGCGAGCAGCAGGACTGAGGATCTGGAGACGGGAGGAGCACGTGTACAGACTGCGTGTAACACTGTTCCAACTGACTGAGGCTGAAATCCATGACCGGTACAGGCTACACCCAAACACCATCCTGGACCTGATACGGGACCTGCACCCACTCCTGGAGCACCAGACACCAAGGGCGCACGCAATACCCCCTCATGTACAGGTACTCTGTTGCCTGCACCTCCTGGCATCTGGCAGTTATCAAGGGGTAATAGCTGCTGTAGGTGGAGTCTCACAGAGTTGCCTGTTGCGTTTTTCCGGAAATTCCTGGATGCCATGTTGCAAAGGATGGCACGCTACATCAAATTCCCCAGCACACTGGCAGAACTGCTGAAGACCAAGTTGGACTTTTATCAGAAGGCCCAGTTCCCCCACGTCATTGGTTGCATTGACGGGACACATATACCAATCTGCCCACCTGCTGCGACTGAGGACATCTACCCCAATCGCAAGATATCACACATTCCATAAATGTACAGATCATATGTGATGCGTCTAACATTATCACGGACATAGTCGCAAAATTTGCAGGGAGCACCCATGATTCATTCATATTCAGGAACAGTGGGATCTATACCCATCTCCTTGCAGGTGATTTTGGAGAAGGCTACCTGCTAGGTAAGTACATGTGACACCCCCTGAAGTATACACCGGTTGCTGCGATTGTAAACTGTGAATTACTTACTTACTTCTCACACACAGGTGACAGTGCCTATGCAGTTCGCTCTTTTATCCTGACTCCGTACCTGCACCCATCCACCCCACGTGAAAGGAGGTACAATGTTGCACATAGAACGACACGCAGTGTGGTTGAGCGAACATTTTTACTCCTCAAAAGCCAGATCAGCTGCCTGCACAAAAGTGGAGGTGAACAGCAGTAAAAGCCCCTGGTGTGTTGCAAAATCATAGCTGTATGTGCCATGCTGCATAACCTTGCCACTAAAAAGGGTACACCTGTGGAAATGTGTGATTCTGAAGAGGAGGATGAGGATGAGGAAGGTACACAGCCACCGCACAGCGCAGCAGGCGGCGCAGCTGCAGCAGATGGCAGACAGAAACGGTCAGAGATCACACAAAATTATTTAAGTAAGTAATGAGACAAAGCCAGGTAATGCATTTGTGTCAGGGTGTTTAATATACCTTACAACAGGCATTTGTCCAGCACACCGTAACACCAGCTATGAGTCCAAAAGGGTTACGTCACCCACAACAGAATGTGATTAGAGGGCCGTGCCTATCTCCTGCGCCCTTGTACATCAGTTGTGCGTCCTGCATGCACACTCTCCTCAACAGCACTGTGTCCTGCAGCAGACCCATGCCTCACATTGCGCCTCCTGCTCAGACGTGAGTCCCATGCTCTCCACACCACTGGAGTCAAGCTATCCTGGCTGAAGACGGCTGATAGCCAGAAGCCGGTCCTAAGATGCTTGATTCCGGTCCAGGAAAGACATGGCTTGGCAGTTCGGGCTGGACTGTTCCCATGAGGCACAGGGTCAAGGCTGATTTGCATATGGCCATGCCTGAACTGGGGTAGTGTGGAGTGCAAAAAAACGATGGATTTAGACCCAGATCTCTGTACTGGAGTGAATGTATGACATTGTTCTGCATTCTGTCCATCAACTGTTGTTAGGTCTCGCGACCTATCAATGCGCGCAAGCGCATTGAGCGGAGCGAGAATTCATGTCGGCAAAATCGTCTTCAAACCACGGGCTTTCAGCCGTGGTTTTCTTTAAGTTCACGTGAATCACGTGATTAAACATGCACGCGCATCGGCAGCATTTCTCCTGCACAAGGCTCGCAAAAGGCTCTCCTCCCACCCCACATCAAAGGCATCAATCACCCTCCCACAGGCTTCACCAGCGCTGCACCGCCCCCTGCTTCACGGCTAGGCCATCTGTTCCCTGACAGACCTCTCACACCTCCGTCACAGCATGCCTGTGTACTTCAAAGGCTTATCACTTCACACGGCCGCAGGCTGTGCAACCAGAGCACTTCAGTTGGTGCGCAGCCCCCCTCCCAGCACTGCCTTGTTACTCTCGGCAGCCGCCCTGACTCCCTAAACACTTTTTATATTTAATTAGCAGCAGCAGCATTTCTCCTGCGCCAGGCCACATCAAAGGCTCTGTGCCACTTTCACCCACACAGCACCACTTTCAGACACGCAACGCCACTCACACTCACGCAAGCCCACTATCACCCACGCAACACCACACTCACCCACGCAACGCCACTCACCCACGCAACACCACTCACACACGCAACGCAACTCATCCACGCAACCCCACTTATCCACGCAACCCCACTCATCCACGCAACGCCACTCATCCACGCAACGCCACTCATCCACGCAACCCTACTCACCCACGCAACGCCACTCACACATGCAACGCCACTCACACACAACGCCACTCACCCACGCAACGCCACTCACCCACGCAACGCCACTCACACACGCAACGCCACTCACACACGCAACGCCACTCACCCACGCAACGCCACTCACCCACGCAACCCCACTCACCCACGCAACCCCACTCACACGCAACGCCACTCACCCACGCAACGCCACTCACCCACACAACGCCACTCACACACGCAACCCCACTCACACACGCAACCCCACTCACACGCAACGCCACTCACCCACGCAACGCCACTCACCCACGCAACGCCACTCACCCACGCAACAACACTCACACACGCAAGGCCACTCACCCACGCAACGCCACTCACCCACGCAACGCCACTCACACACGCAACACCACTCACACACGCAACCCCACTCACACGCTACGCCACTCATCCACGCAACGCAACTCACCCACGCAACGCCACTCACCCACGCAACACCACTCACCCACGCAACGCCACTCACCCACGCAACATCACTCACACATGCAAGGCCACTCCCCCAACCAACATCACTCACACATGCAAGGCCACTCCCCCAACCAACGCCACTCACTCAAAGCAACGCCACTCACACACGCAACGCCACTCACCCACGCAACGCCACTCACCCACGCAACGTCACTCATCCACGCAACGCCACTCACACATGCAACGCCACTCACACATGCAACGCCACTCACACATGCAACGCCACTCACACACGCAACGCCACTCACACACGCAACGCCACTCACTCACTCACGCAAAGCCACTCACACCCACGCAGTGCCACTTTCACCCACACAGCACCACTTTCAGGCACGCAACGCCACTCACACCCACGCAAGCCCATTATCACCCACGCAATGCCACACTCCCCCATGCAATGCCACACTCACCCACGCAATGCCACTCACCCAAGCAACACCACTCACCCACGCAACCCCACTCACACGCAACGCCACTCACCCAAGCAACGCCACTCACCCACGCAACGCCACTCACCCACGCAACGCCACTCACCCACGCAACACCACTCACCCACGCAATGCCACTCACCCACGCAACAACACTCACACACACAACGCCACTCACCCACGCAACGCCAGTCACTCAAAGCAACACCACTCACACACGCAACTCACTCACACAACGCCACTCACCCACGCAACGCCACTCATCCACGCAACGCCACTCATCCACGCAACACCACTCACACACGCAACGCCACTCACACATGCAACGCCACTCACACATGCAACGCCACTCACCCACGCAACGCCACTCACCCACGCAACGCCACTCACCCACGCAACAACACTCACACATGCAACGCCATTCACCCATGCAACGCCACTCACTCAAAGCAACACCACTCTCACACGCAACGCAACTCACTCACGCAACGCCACTCACACACGCAACGCCACTTACCCACGCAACCCCACTCACACACGCAACGCCACTCACACACGCAACGCCACTCACACATGCAACGTCACTCACACATGCAACGCCACTCACACACGCAACACCACTCACACACGCAACGCCACTCACACACGCAACGCCACTCACCCATGCAACGCCACTCACCCACGCAACACCACTCACCCACGCAATGCCACTCACACCCACGCAGTGCCACTTTTACCCACACAGCACCACTTTCAGACACACAACGCCACTCACACCCACGCAAGCCCACTCTCACACACGCAACGCCACACTCACCCATGCAATGCCACTCACACACGCAACGCAACACACACACGCAACGCCACTCACCCACGCAACGCCATTCACCCACTCAAAGCCACTCACACCCACGCAGTGCCACTTTCACCCACACTGTGCAGTGCACAATGGGTCTCGCAGTAGGAAAGTTGGAGCTATTGGTTTTGTAAATGACAAAGCCCTTTATGTTTTTAAAATGATAACAAAAATAAAAGGCATTGTTATTTGCAATTGTAATAGCTCCAACTTTCCTACTGCGAGACCTATAGGCAACGCCAGTGCTTGTTTTTGCATTTGTCCTCCTCTGTGGCATCAATCTTCTGGAGTGGAACCACTGTGTATCTCTTTGACCATGGTGGTCGTGGTGGGGTTGTTGGTGCAATGTCTGGAGGTGACATGACTTCCTCCTCACTTCTATTTTCCTCCCTGGGGACATCAGCAGTCTCCCCCTCTGCAGCCTGTGGCGCTGTTCTGCCTGTAGATACAGAATGTACTATTACTCACTTTTCTTGCAGCAACTGTGTGCCACTAAATTTCACAACCAACATTCTCGCTGTCTATCCTCCGCTATCTCATATATTGATGTGTGTGACTTGCCTATGCTATCTCATCTATTGATGTGTGTGACTTGCCTATGCTTATTGGGGAGTGGATGATTTGCTACCCATTAATAGGGACTACATTTCCCATGATGCATTGCTGGTCTTACATAAAACATGGTCTGGAGTGGGATTGTTGCAGGGGGATTGGCGTTATGGAGGGGAGGCAGCATGCTGTGCATGCGACTTACCTTGTCTCTTGGATGGTGTCGCAGAGCTATCAATCAATCAATCATGGTATTTATAAAGCGCACTACTCACCCGTGAGGGTCTCAAGGCGCTGAGATGGGGTGGGGGGCTGCTGCTGCTGCTCGAAGAGCCAGGTCTTGAGGAGCCTCCTGAAGGTGAGCAGGTCCTGGGTCTGCTGTATGTGGGTGGGGAGGGTGTTCCAGGTCTTGGCAGCGAGGTAGGAGAAGGATCTGCCTCCGGAAGTGGTCCGTTGGATTCGAGGGACGGCGGCGAGGGCGAGATTGGCGGAACGGAGCTGGCGGGCGGGGGTGTAGAAGTTGAGTCTGCAGTTCTGGTAGGCTGGTCCGGAGTTGTGGACTGCTTTGTGTGCGTGGGTGAGGAGCTTGAAGGTGATCCTCTTGTCGACGGGGAGCCAGTGCAGGTCTCTTAGGTGGGGGGTGATGTGGCTGCGACTTGGGAGGTTGAGGATCAGGCGGGCCGAGGTATTCTGAATGCGTTGTAGTCGCTGTAGGTGTTTGATCGGGATTCCAGCGTAGAGTGCGTTGCCATAGTCCAGCCGGCTGCAGACGAGGACTTGGGTCACCGTTCTTCTGGTTTCGATCGGGATCCACTTGTAGATCCTGCGAAGCATTCGGAGGGTGTTGAAGCAGGAGGAGGAGACCGCGTTGGCCTGCTTGGACATGGAGATAGAGGAGTCGAGGATGAATCCCAAGTTGCGAGCGTGGTCCGTGGGTGTCGGTGGTGTTCCTAGTGTTGTCGGCCGCCAGGAGTTCTCCCAGGCAGACAGGGTAGGGCCAAGGATGAGGACTTCCGTCTTGTCCAAGATCAGCTTCAGGCGGCTGTTCCTCATTCACTCAGCGACGGCCTTCATACCCTTGTGGAGGTTGGTTTTGGCGGTGTGCGGGTTCTTGGTAAGGGAGAGGATGAGCTGGGTGTCGTCGGCATAGGAGATGATGTTTAGGTCGTGTTGGCGGGCCACTTGTGCGAGGGGGGCCATGTAGATGTTGAACAGCATCGAGCTGAGGGATGAGCCCTGGGGTACGCAGCAGATGAGGCTGGTTGCTTCGGCTCGGTAGGGTGGGAGGCGGACTCTCTGGGTTCTGCCAGATAGGAAGGAAGTGGTCCAGTCCAGGGCTTTATCCCGAATTTCGGCTTCTTGGAGGCGCGTTCTTAGTTTGCAGTGGCAGACCGTGTCGAAGGCGGCTGATAGGTCCAGGAGGATGAGGGCAGAGGTTTCGCCGTTTTCTAGTTGGCATCGGATGTCGTCTGTGGCAGCGATGAGGGCTGTCTCGGTGATGTGGTTCCGTCTGAATCCGGATTGCGATGGGTCTAGGATGTTGTTGTCCTCGAGGTGGCGGGTCAGCTGTATGTTGGCGATCTTCTCAATGACCTTCGCCGGGAAGGGGAACAGGGAGATGGGTCGAAAGTTCTTGAGGTCCTTGGGGTCCGCCTTGGTTTTTGTGAGGAGGGCGTTGATTTCGGCGTGCTTTCAGCTTTCCTGGAACGTCGCTGAGTCGAAGGAGATGTTGATGACCTTTTGCAGTTGGGGTGCGATGGTAGCATCTGCTTTGTTGAACACGTGGTGTGGGCAGGGGTCTGCTGGTGATCCTGAGTGGATTGAGTTCATGATCTTGCGTGTTTCGTCGTCGTTGACGCGGGCCCCGGAGGTCAGTAGGTTGGTGTCGTTCGGGGTGGGGTCAGTCGTGGTCGGGGCGGTCGGGACGTTGAGCTGTCGTGGATGTCCACGATCTTGCGGTGGAAGAAGGTGGCCAGTGAGTCGCACAGTTCTTGCGAGGGTGGGATGTCGTTGGTGTTGGCGCTGGGGTTGGAGAGTTCCTTCACGATGCTGAAGAGTTCCTTGCAATCGTGTGTGTTGTTGTCAAGGCGGGTTTTGAAGGAGGATCTCTTGGTTGATCTGATGAGTTGGTGATGTCTGCGGTTGGCGTCCTTGAGGGCAGCGTGGTTGTCTGGCGTGTGGTCTTGGAGACATTTCTTCTCAAGCTTCCGACATGTGTGTTTGGAGGTCTGGAGTTCTTCGGTGAACCAGGCAGCCTTCTTGCTGTGGTGGGTGAAGGAGGGTTTCTTTAGCGGGGCGAGAGTGTTGGCGCAGTCTTTGATCCACTCTCTGAGGTTCCAGGCGGCGGTGTCTGGGTCGGTGGGGTCGCTAGGAGTGTTCAGGGCGAGGGCGGATGTCAGCTGGTCCTCGGTGACTTTGCCCCAGCAGCGACGAGGCAGCAGTTGGGTGCGGTGGTGCGTGGTTGCCTTCTTGAATGTGAAGTGGATGCATCTGTGGTCGGTCCAGTGGAGTTCGGTGGTGTGGTTGAAGGCGAAGGCGATGTGGGTGCTTGTGGAGAAGATGGGTCCGAGCGTGTGGCCGGCGGCGTGGACGAGTTGTCGGAATCCGAGATTGGCGATCAGGGTGGCGGAGTTGGTGTTGTTGTTGTTCTCGAGGTGGTCCCCGAGGAGTATGTAGTCTGTGGAGGAGAGTGCGTGGGTGCTGGCAAGGTCGGCAATGGAGTCGCTGAACAGGGCCCGGGGTCCGGGAGGTCTGTAGACAAGTGTTCCTCTGAGAGTGGTGTTGGGGTCGGTGTGGATCCGGAAGTGGAGGTGTTCAGCGGAGTTGAGAGAGTCGTCTGCAAGGGTGTGGACCTGGAGTGTGGATTTGTGGACGATGGCTATTCCTCCTCCCATTCCGTGGGTGCGGTCTCAGCGGGATATCTTGTGTCCGTCTGGGATGGCGATGTCTGGTGCCGAGGAGTCGTTCCACCAGGTCTCGGTCAGGAATGCTACGTCTAGTTCCGTTGCGTCGAGAAGGTCCCACAGCTCGATGACGTGGTTGCGTGCGGAGCGGGTGTTGAGGAGTATGCAGCGGAGATGGTTGGGTCCGGTCCTTGGAGGTTTGGTGGTTCTGTCGCAGGTGAAGCTGCAGGTGTGGCAGGAGAAGGGTCCGTGGGTGTGTTTCGGGGCAGTCTGGAAGCAGCGGTGGTCCCGGCCGGTGTTGAGAGCGAGGAGGGTGTAGGCGTCGTAGTGGAGTCTGGTGTTGCAGGTTGTGCGAGGTCCAGGGTTTCTGGCGCTTGCCTTTGGCGCACAATCGGCGCGCCCGCTGCGCATGTGCGCTGCGCTTCCGCACGGCGTTCTCCATAAAAGGCGAAGTGGGAGGGAGGAGCAGCTGGGAGGCGGGAGCGGGGCGGCCAATGGGCGGAACACAGAAGGCAAAAGGGGGCGGGCCGCAGGGGGGCAGCTGCAGGACAGGGCACAGAAGGCAAGAGGGGGTGGGGCTGCAGGGGGGGCAGCGGCGGGGAGCTGGGGGGGTACAGAGAGGCAAGGAGCGCTAAGAGCAACTAAAGAATACAAACAAAGCTGAAAATTAAATGAACATACCAACAGTCAGAACCACAATGCAGGCAGCACAAGAGAGCACACCAGTGGCGAACTCACGGCAGCAGGGCCAGGGACACGAGCGCACAGGAGGAGCCGTGCGGCGTGGGGAGCGACCCGATCTGCGAGCAGGGTTAAGGGTCACACCCACCGCCGCGCGGCGTTCTCCATAAAAGGCCAAGTGGGAGGGAGGAGCAGCTGGGAGGCGGGAGCGGGGCGGCCAAAGGGCGGGACATGAAAGGCAAAAGGGGGTGGGCCGCAGCGGGACGGGGCACAGAAGGCAAGAGAGGGCAGGCCGCAGGGGGGCAGCGGTGGGAAGCGGGGCGCGGGGGGGTACAGAGAGGCAAGGTGCGCTAAGTGCAACCAAAGAATACAAACAAAGCAGAAAATTAAATACGCGAACCCACAGTCAGAACGACAATGCAGGCAGCACAAGAGAGCAACACCAGTGGCGAACTCACGGTAGCAGCGGCAGCGGGGCCAGGGACACGAGTGCACAGGAGGAGCCGTGCGGCGTGGGGAGCGACCCGACCTGCGAGCAGGGTTAAGGGTCACACCCACCGCCTCGAAGGCGTTCTCCATAAAAGGCCAAGTGGGAGGGAGGAACAGTTGGAAGGCGGGAGCGGGGCGGCCAATGGGCGGGACACAGAAGGCAAAAGGGGGCGGGCCGCAGGGGGGCAGCGGCGGGACGGGGCACAGAAGGCAAGAGGGGGCAGGGCCGCAAAGGGGCAGCAGCAGGGAGCTGGGGAGGTACAGAGAGGCAAGGAGCGCTAAGAGCAACCAAAGAATACAAACAACGCAGAAAATTAAATAAACAAGCCAACAGTCGGAACCACAATGCAGGCAGCACAAGAGAGCACACAAGTGGCGAACTCACAGCAGCGGGGCCAGGGACATGAGCGCACAGGAGGAGCCGTGCTGCGTGGGGAGCGACCCGACCTGCGAGCAGGGTTAGGGTCACACCCACTGCCGCACGGCCTTCTCCATAAAAGGCCAAGTGGGAGGGATGAGCAGCTGGGAGGCAGGAGCGGGCGGCCAATGGGCAGGACACAGAAGGCAAAAGAGGGCGGGCCGCAGGGGGGCAGCGCCGGGACAGGGCACAGAAGGCAAGAGGGGGCAGGGCCGCAGGGGGTCAGCGGCGGGAAGCGGGGCGCAGGGGGGTACAGAGAGGCAAGGAGCGCTAAGAGCAACCAAAGAATACAAACAAAGCTGAAAATTAAATAAGCAAACCAATAGTCAGAACCACAATGCAGGCAGCACAAGAGAGCACACCAGTGGCGAACTCACGGCAGCGGGTCCAGGGACACGAGCGCACAGGTGGAGCCGTGCGGCGTGGGGAGCGACCCGACCTTCGATGCCACTGACGCTCTCTGGCTGGAGGGTGGATTCTACCAGTTGGTCTAGAGCAGTAGGAGCAAGCGCTGTGGAGCTTCCCCCACCTGTCTTCCCTGCTTGTTTTTGTCGCTCAGACATCCTCTCCTTGGCACGTCCCCTCAGGTCATACCATCACTTTTTTAAGTCCTCAGTTGAGCGATGTGTGACCCCAATTGCATTTATTTACTCCTGGATTGCCATTCAAATGCTCCTTTTCTGGGACTTTGGGACGTTTAGTGATCTCTTCCCAAAGAGCTGATCATGGTCTTTCACAACTTCCTCAATGAGGACCTCCAACTCCCTTTCACTAAACTTGTGCTTTCTTTTCCTCCTGGCAGCATCCTTTCCTTTCTCAGGTGTGGCCATGGTGCAGTTCCGCTGTGTGAGGTGGGTGTTGGCTGTGCAGCTCCTCTGCTGTTGCTCCTGCTCCCTGTCTCTCCAACAGCTACAGATTCAGTTCACCTGCATGAGTGTGGCCACTTCCTGGTTAGGAGGTCATGTGCTTGCTCAGGATTGGCTGATTCGACAAATACAGAATTTTTAAATTACCGAATCGGTATTACAGAATCGGTAATACTGATGCGGTAATGGGTTTTTGGTAAAAAAATGTACAGATTTCTATGAACGTATATAATGGTCAGGTTCTATGGATTCTGGTCAAGAGTTAATCATGAATACATTTTCAAAAGAATTATTTAACGAAGATTACCAATATGTAGTACACAAAAGCATTTATTTCAACATTACTGTGACATTGTGATTCACACTAATGAAATGGAAACCACAAACATTAAAGAAAGAAAAAGACCAATTACTTCATTGGATCAAATGAGGACTGTAGGACATAAGTCTCAGATATTTTCTTATATAGCAACGTTCTTGTGGAGACAATTCTTAAGATTATGATACACGTTAAATATTTACAAAATGCGCTCGAAGTGACAAGGAAAAGGAGACAGTTAAGTGGGTTGGGTGTGATTGGGTGGAGGTGAGGACTGGGTAAAGGGTGTTGTGACCTTATTACAATCACAGTGGTTTCAAGTGCAACCGTTACAGACTAATTTAGTTCATTAGTTCCGTTCTGTTCTTTAACATAGGATCCGTATTAATCAATGGGTTGCTTCCTATGTTAAGAAAGTAATATGCAATCCGGTCTACGTTTCGACCCCTGGATTAAGGGTTGATTTAAGCCTCAAGCTGGGGTCTTCTTCAGGACAAAGAGGTGCAGGAGCGCCTAAAAATAATATATTTGTAGTGAGGACTATATCAAAGCTATATTTAGATAAGGTACTATGTTACTACAAAGGGCTCAATTGAAAAATGGGCTTCTTACTTCATGTAGGGCCGTCCAGTGGCCTATTGAGGATGGACCTGCGTCGGTTCCATAGTGTTGTAAGGAAGCCTGAAAGTGTATTAAAAATGGAGGTTGATTGGAAAACCACGGATGCCCTAGTAAGTGTCCCCGGATGTTATCTCTTCGAGCACGCATGCTCACAGTTTCATCCTAAGTAACCTAGTACCTCAACCTCCATTTTTAATACACTTTCAGGCTTCCTTACAACACTATGGAACCGACGCAGCACAACACAACACCCTTTACCCAGTCCTCACCTCCACCCAATCACACCCAACCCACTTAACTGTATCCTTTTCCTTGTCACTTCGAGCGCATTTTGTAAATATTTAACGTGTATCATAATCTTAAGAATTGTCTCCACAAGAACGTTGCTATATAAGAAAATATCTGAGACTTATGTCCTACAGTCCTCATTTGATCCAATGAAGTAATTGGTCTTTTTCTTTCTTTAATGTTTGTGGTTTCCATTTCATTAGTGTGAATCACTATGTCACAGTAATGTTGAAATAAATGCTTTTGTGTACTACATATTGGTAATCTTCGTTAAATAATTCTTTTGAAAATTTATTCATGATTAACTCTTGACCAGAATCCATAGAACCTGACCATTATATACGTACCTATGTTAACTGACCCAGGTCAGAGAGTTCTTAGGGTATACCCCATTGTAAACTCACTACAGATTTCTATGAAAGCGCTAATTTTTAGCGATTTTGACCGATTCAGTATTTTTTACCGATTTTCTTTTCCTACATCGCAAATACCGATTCCTTAATACCGATTCGGTAAAATTCGGTATTAAGGAATCGGTATTTGGGAATTACCTACATCTAGCCCTGGATGTCATCACACTTGATGCTAAGTGCAAAATGTGTTTAATTATTATCTGTGTGGTGGAACTACAGATAATAATCTCGATATCAAAACTCATTATTATGTGAGTAGTTTAAAAATTAAGCGTTCTATCTTGTGGAATTATTAGAGAGACATGGCTCCTGAATGCATCTCGGTTGATGTCATACCTTACGGGTATTTGAAACAAGGTTCTCTGATCCTCAAAAAGGCTGTATAGATATAGTCACAGTGATTTCGTTTTTTTTGTCTCAGATAAAGTTGTGCTCTGATTCTGTAATTGTCATGGTGAAGATGTGGCGAAATGGGTGAAAAGTATGTTGCATCATAGGATGGGAACGGAGATATGTTGTTTTTGCTCAATATCACATCTTTTGTGCAGTTGGCATTTATTTAGAGCTTTGGTCCTTAGATAGGAAGAAGGGATCTAAAACGTGAACACAGGTTCTCACCTCAAGGTTGTAACAGCTGAGTATGGTGAGCGTATTCTATTACAGTTGTCTCGTCCATTGTTGTTTGAAGGAGGACACCAATTCGTCATTTATGACAATCAAGGTGATTAGGTTCTTGACTATGTGCTTGAGAACTGTTAGATTTGCAAATTGTACAGATTTCCAGTTATAGGACCCTCTGGTGTTATGATAGGCTATGCCATGGAATATTGTCATTTAATCCTGTCACGTTTGTCTTAAGTCGATGTACCCATCATCGTTCTTTCTCGAATAGGGTCCCTTCAAGCATTCAGGTTCTTTGTGGTGAGTGTTTCTAGGACTACCCAATTCAAGTCTTCAACTGTTTGGTTGAGTTCTATGTAGTGATTGCTCATCTTCGTGGTTGCTCTTTTGCATTTGACATTGCTCCTATACTCGCAGATTCTTTATTTTATCTTGCGGCAGGTCATTCCAATATACTTCAAGCTGCAGGGGCAGGTGATCATGTAGATCGCATGTGTTGAGTGGCAGTTAGTATGATGTGGTATTCTCCATATAAGATCTGGCATCAGGTGTAGGACTTTGGTGACTGAGGTGAGTTTATATACTAAGCAGAAGCCGCAGGGATAGTGTCCGATTATGGGTGCAATGTTCCAAGAAGTGGTGATTGTCTCACTTTTTACTTTTGGTGCTGGTCTCGTATGTACAAGGATGTCTTTAACATTTCTAGTTCTCCTATTTGCAAATCTGGGTTTCGGCCATTTCAGTGAGCCTGATATCAGGATTCTCCAGTTTTTGTTTACGATTTTCTTGATTGGGTTGGTAACGATACTGTAAGTCGTCACACAGGTGAGTACATCTTCAGGTGTTTCCTTTGGTGTGATCTCTAGTAAACTTTTTCTTGGTTGGTTCCTGGCTCTTTTCTGGCATTTTTGTATTGTTTTCGTGGGGTAATTTCTCTTCTGTAGGCTCTGACAGTGTTCTTTGTAGTCTCCATACTTGCTACAGGTCCGTCTGAGTCGTAGGAACTGGCTGTATGGTAAGTTGTCTCTTAGTGGTCGAGTATGGAAACTGTTGTAGGAGAGCAAGCTGTTTTTATAGATGGGTTTGTAAAAGGTCTTGGTATGAATGGTAGTGCCCTCTATAGAGATTGTTATACCTAGGAAGTCCAGTTTATGGTTGTCTGCCATGTACGTGAATTTGAGACATACATTCCTGGTGTTGATTAAGTGTTGGAACCCTTGTAGACTGTCTGAGCAGTCATTCTAGATCATAATCACGTCATCTATATATCGCTTCCAGAATAAGATTTTGGAGATGAACGGGTTGTGATCGTTCACTATGAACAGGTTCTCAAAATTGCTTACATACAACCCTGCTACGCTCGGGGCGAATGCACTGCCCATTGAAGTCCTGTGATGTGGTAAATACAGCGTACCATCATATTAAAAAAAGTTCTCAGTGAGGGCCAATCTGCAGCACTCCAGCACAAAATGTCTTGGCATCTTATATTCCCATTGTTCGCCGAATAGTATGTCTTCCAAGGTCTCGAGGGTCTTCTGTTGCAGGAGACTAGTATACAGACTCTCTATATCGAGTCCTACTAGGCACATGTTCTCCTCTTGGAAGGACTGACCCTTCAGTAGGTTCAGCAAGTTTTGGGTATCTTTTAGGTACGTAGGGGTCTTCTGTACCAAAGGTCTTACAAATTGGTCTGCGAAATGGGAGAGAGGCTCAAGTACTGAGCCGATCCCTGAGACTATTGGGCATCCCGGTGGTGGTGTCCTGTTTTTGTGTGTTTTGGGGAGTGAGTAAAAATACGGTACTCTTAGAGTCTTGGTTTTCAGGAAGACTGCTTTGTTTTTGGAGATCCAGAGGTTCAACTCTGCTTCATCAACCATTAGTTCTATGGTTCGTTGTAACCTCTTGGTTGGATCTGTGGTGATTATTTTGTAGAACTTCTCATCAGAAAGGAGGTCTAGGCATTGTTTGTCGTATCCATCTTTGTTAAGGAGGACAATGCCTTCTCCTTTGTCTGCTGGCTTGATTATGAGGTCTTCATGCCGTCGAAGCTCGTCCAGTGCTTGTTGTTCTCACTTTGTAATATTCATGAATGTTTTTTGGTGAGGTTTTTGACATCCTTTGCTTCCTTCATGACTGCTTGTTCGAAAGCTTGAATCTCAACTGGTATCAGATGGTTTGGGGGACAGAAGGTAGATTTCCATCGTAGGTTGTTATCACTTTCTGATGTATCATTCTCTTTGTTAGTGAAGTAGGCTTTCAATTTTATTTTTCTGCAGAGTTCTGCCAGTTCGCATTGTAACTTGAATGCATCCAATGGTGGTATGGGCACATACCTAGGGCCCTTATTTAGGAGATTCTCTTGTTCTTCGGTCAAGATGATATCAGTAAGATTCACTACAAACGAGTCCTTGAGCTTGGTCCTGGTCTCTCTTTGGACATGCTGCGGGTCAAGACTTGACCTTATTATTCTGAGGCGTAGGGCATCAACAATGATGGTTATATGGTCATGAGACCAATGGGATGGTTGAGATTTAACAATACCATTAAAGAAGTGACACAACTAGTGAAAGTATTGGGTGGGAAATCTGGACAGGAGTTATTGACAAGGATAACAATGTAGAGATTAGCTCCACATACAGCAATAGGAAGAACAATATACAAAAGCATGTTAGAAAACTTGAGTACTGCTATATTGCCCTTTCCTGTACTCATAAATGGTTTTTCAATTCAGCCCACTCTGTTCAATTCTGAAAGTCACATTTGGAGTAATGTGCCCAGCTCTAAAAAACACATTCTGGGAAGAATATCCTGCTGTGGAAGGGCAGGTGGACATCTGACATGGTGTCTCTGGTCCATCAAGGATGAGAATTGCCTACAAAAAAGACACCAGTCACTATTCTGACAAACTATATGATTTGAAGAACTTTCTTTCCAGTCCAGATAAAAAGGGCATGGACACTTGATCAACCTGACAAACAATGTTGAAGGCTGCATGTGTCTCTATTGGTGTACTTCATTGCTTTTACAGACAATCTGAAGGTTGCACTGTGCAATCAAAGTGACTATAAATAGGTATTAACGCGTTGTGAGTGCTCCAGATGTTTTTAATAGTCTAAACCCAGCTTTTGCTGGGTCACACCGTTATTCAAATTGTTTTGTTACACCTTGACTTAATAATAATAATACTAAAGGATACAGACATTCATCACAGACTTAAATTTGCATAGGTTTGATGTTCGTGGTTGATGACTGAAAATGTTAGCATTGCAGCCCTGAGGAACTCGGCGGATAAAATATGTTTGACTGCTACTGCTGGAACAGAAGCGGTGCAGACGATAACAGTGAACCTGCCAATAAACGTCTGAGACTGAAAGAACAGGAGTCTATGATTTGTAGGTGAAATGCTCTGGAATGCTGACAGTGTCGGTAATGACCTAAAGGGAGGCTACCTTATAGAATCTCTGTCAGGGTATTCATGTCATTTAGGGGTAGTAAATGGGCTACAAGGGCAATGCTAGGACACCATTCAAGTCCTTCATGAAGTGTGGCAAGTCATGAAAATAATTGGCCTTGTAAATCTTGTGGTATTGCTTTGTTATTTCCAGCTGCAGTATCTCATTTTTGGCGGCAGGTGGAGCCGCAGCACAGTGAATGTTAAGAACCCACTACGCCCTGTTCCTTAGTCTTCCTCTACTCTCGGTGTCCTCGCGCGGAGGGCCGAGGGCGTGCCACGCTGACTACAGCTGTAGTTAATTACTGCATGGAAGAAACCAGTAGTGGCAGGGACGCACGGGGCATCCCCATGACAGCGGGTGTGGCAGGTGCGCACTGCAGGTGACTGCATGGATATATTTTACATATACGGCTGAAAGGAGGCGCTTTCTGATTGGTTCAATCGTTGTGACGCAAACGCAGTGTTTTTCAGCAGAATTCGCGGGAGATCCTATTTATTACCCCGCATGACACCATCGGGTGGAAACACTGCGTGTATTCCAGCACGTCAGGCAACAAGACTGACGCCAGTTTCTAACAGAGGTATTGTGGAGCAGCTACACATACATACTTTTACAAGAGTAGAGTGACCAGGTGTCCTGGATGTCCCCAGATAGTCCCGTTTTTTTGTGGACTGTCCAGGCGTCCCGACAGTTTTAAATAAAACAGACACATGTCTGGGTTTTGGGGAGAGGGGCGGGTAAGCATGCTCGGTATATGTAAACTGTTTTACATTCGCTTTAAAGACTTTCTGCTGCGCTGCAGAGTCCCATTGAAGCAGCACAGCAGGATGCAAAGAGGGGCAGGCACATCAGAATCAAGAAGACCAGAGGCATAGATTCACCAACCTAAATTGCGATCGCAATAGCTGCGAAACAGCTATTGCGATCGCAATTTCCGCTCCCGCAATTCATTAACCAAAAAAGCATAAAATAGCGAATTCGCAAACATAAATTAGCAAAATCAATGTGGACCCCCCATTGCGATTCCTTAACAGCAATTACCCACATTTTCTGCGAATTATTTTGCGAATTCGCAAATAAATCGCTAAACCAATTCATCATAAATCGCAAATTGCGAAAAACACCAAAATCGCAAAATGCGAGTCGCAATTTAAGGAGAAGTCAAACCAGGGTAACCATGAAGGAAAAAAGAAAAAAAAATTCAAACTAGGAACAGGTGCGGGGTAAATCAAACACACTTAAGAAGACACAGTAGGAGCATGAGGAAAGTCACAATGCCAGGTCTCTACATCGTGGCAAGGCGGCTGAGGCTCCAGGCTGCAGCCCGGAACCGACGCAGGATCCAGGAGCACATCTTCCGGCTGCGGATTACACTCCTGGGCCAGACTGAAGAGGAGATCTACACCAAATACAGGCTGAATGGGGCAATGATAACTAAGCTCATCAGAGACCTTGACCCCCTGTTGCAGCACCGAACAAGGAGGACCAATGCCGTGCCCACCCATGTCCAGGTCCTGTGCTACCTGCACCTCCTGGCATCTGGAAGCTTCCAGGGGATAGTTGCATATGCAGGGGGGATATCCCAGAGCACACTGTCACGCTGCCTACGGAGTTTCCTGGACGCCATGCTGAGCTGGATACACCACTACATAACCTTCCCAACAACCCAACAGGACTTAACCCAAACAAAACTGGACTTCTATCACACCGACCAATTCACCCATGTAATTGGCTGCATTGACTGTACCCACATCCACATCCGTCCACCCGCAGAGACCGAATACATGTACCGGAACCGCAAGTCCTACCACTCACTCAACATCCAGATGGTCTGCAATGCGAAGACCATCATCACCGACATTGTGGCCCAATACCCAGCACGCATGATTCATTCATCTTCCGGCACAGCGGCATACACACCCGCTTGGCCAGGGTTGACTTTGGCGAAGGACATCTCCTAGGTAAGTACATATGCCCACATACAGTATGTCAAGACCATGCAGCTGCGCATAACAGGCACTGACCCTCTGCTCCTATCCTTAAGGTGGTACAAAAGGGGGTGGTGATGGACGGAGCATCTAAATCAGTCAAACACTCACACCCAGTCAAAAGATCTGGGTTTAATCTATCACCGTTCTTTAGCCCACTCTGCCACCCCAGTTCAGACATGGCTATATGCAAATCAGTCTGACCCTGTGCCTCATCGGAACAGTCCAGCCCGAATTGCCAATCCATGTCTTCTCTGGACCAGAAACAAGCTTCCGAGGATCGGTTTCTGGCATTCCAGCCGCCTTCAGCCCGGCTTGCATGAATCCAGTGGCAAAGTGAGCAAGGGACTCACGTCTGAGCATACCCTGCCACACTTATGGCGGCCAAAAGCGGTACAAAAGGGGGTGGTGATGGACGGAGCATTTGAATCAATCAAACACTCACACCCAGTCAAAAGATCTGGGTTTAATCTATCACTGTTCTTTAGCCCACTCTGCCACCCCAGTTCAGACATGGCTATATGCAAATCAGTCTGACCCTGTGCCTCATCGGAACAGTCCAGCCCGAACTGCCAAGCCATGTCTTCCCTGGACCGGAAACAAGCTTCCGAGGACCGGTTTCTGGCATTCCAGCCATCTTCAGTCCGGCTTGCTTGAATCCAGTGGCAAAGTGAGCAAGGGACTGATCTGGGTTTAATCTATCACCGTTCTTTAGCCCACTCTGCCACCCCAGTTCAGACATGGCTATATGCAAATCAGTCTGACCCTGTGCCTCATCGGAACAGTCCAGCCCGAACTGCCAAGCCATGTCTTCCCTGGACTGGAAACAAGCTTCCGAGGACCGGTTTCTGGCATTCCAGCCGTCTTCAGCCCGGCTTGCTTGAATCCAGTGGCAAAGTGAGCCCATGGACTCACGTCTGAGCATACCCTGCCACACTTATGGCGGCCAAAAGCGGTACAAAAGGGGGTGGTGATGGACGGAGCATCTGAATCCTGTATCCTTAAGGTGACAGCACCTACGGCCTCCATGAGTACCTCCTCACCCCATACCTCAACCCTGCTACACCACAGGAACGACGTTACAATGCTGCGCACATACACACAAGAAATGTAATTGAGCAGACATTTGGGATGTTAAAGAGCCGATTCTGCATCCTACACAAGACTGGCGGGGCCCTCAAATACCAGCCTGAGGTCTGCTGCCGCATCATGGCCGTGTGTGCCATACTCCACAATATTGCCACCAAGCGAAGGATACCTGTGGAGGTGTTTGGTAGTGAGTCGGAGGGGGACAACCTGCCACCTGCACATGTGCATCATGCACGCGGGGAGAATCCTGCAGAAGGACACAGGCGCCTTAACAACATCACACAGAACTATTTCTAGTGCACCCATACCCCTCACACAACACTGCACTCATTTTTTTTTTGTCAACTCTTTTTATTGGCATTTTCAATTTTCAACGTCTCACAGCATGTACCATATACATCAGAGTACTTCATCAACAGTGTCCAGTTACCAGTGCGCTGATGGTGCGATGTGCTATTGAGGCGCTAGCACAGTTTCACCCTCTCTCAGAGATTTATACATGTACACAGTTTATAAGAGTCATTGCGTCCTATTGCTGCATGGAGAGACAAATCTTCCATGTGTAACTCAGTTGCAATCGTAACATTTGCAAGAGAACAATAACATCAAGATACGGCATTGTTATCGGAATTCAGTACAAAACGTCCCCTCATTCCCATCCCTGAGGCCCGCCTCCCCCTCCCTCCTGCAAGAAAAAGTGCGTTCATCCCCTTATTTAGTCTTACCAACTCTCCCCACCCCCTTATCGTACGCATGTGTCTCTTTTCCTATCGCACCCTCACCACGCTCCCATGGCAGGCCCCAGCCTGCATGTCAGTGTTGTTGTTCGCCGTGCACCCCTCCCCTCTGTTGTCCATCCTGTCCGTTGAGTCCCCCTCCGCCCCCTCAGCTGTGTCAGCCCCTGTCGCCTGCAGTGCATTTAGCATGCCCTCCCAGCTGTCCGCCATTGGCTCCCTACGAAGTCCCATTGTTTCCTCTCTCCTAATGGCGGCCCACTCCGCTCGGGCCCACGACAGGAGAGACAAGGTCCACGCCTGCACACTGGGCGAGTCGCTTGCCTTCCATCTCTTGGTGAGGAGCCGCACCTCTGTGACCATCCCCAGGTCTAGGAAGCGGGACGACGCTTTATCCTTGGGTGACCGCTTGAAGTGGTGCAAGAGAAATTCAGGCCTGTTGCAAGGGATCGTACAGCTGGTGCATTGCGCGAGCCTTGCGCCGACGTCCCTCCAATAGGCGCCAAGTCCTGGGCAATGCCACAGAAGGTGGAGGAGATCCGCGTCCAGCTCGCCACACCGGGGGTAAGACGCATCCGCCCTGTGGAAGTATTTGTTTATTAAGGCAGGGGTGAGATAGGCCCTGTGGACTATATATACTTGGATCTGACGAAAGCGCATGTTTCTGGGGATACGCACTGGGCTTTTGAGTATCCTCTCCCATTCCTTGTCCGTCAGCGCGCGTCCCATGTCGCGCTCCCACTGTCCGCGGAGTGGGGTCAAATCCAGCTCCGTATGTATCCGTAAGGACGCGGCAAACCATTTAATGAGATGCCTGCCCCTGCCCATGACGTGTAGGTACTGCACCGTCAAGTGCTGCACCGGCTCCTCCTCAATGTCGCCCCATCTAATCGCCATCCGGGCCGTGAGTGACCTGTGCATTAGGAATCCCCCGGGAGGGAGTCCAACCTCTGCAACCAGCGACTCGAAGGGGATCAAGATTTCGTCTCAGTACAAGTCGCCCAGCGTCTGAACATCCGCCTCCTGACACTGCTCTAGCATTTGGCCCCTGAGAGCCCTCCAGTGGCACAGCAGGCACGTATGGGAGCACCTTCCTTGTGAGGTACAGTGCCCTGTGGAAGCACTTGTATGTCACCCCCAGCAGTAGCGGGGCGGGTCAGGCCCTGGCCGCTAACGGATGAAACAGTGATCCTTTCCAGGGTGTAGGGCGGCTCACCTGTGGTGGTGTCCTCTCTCCCTCTGTTCGCTAACCAGCGGGCAATCCATTGGAGCAGCGCTGCCAGATAGTAGTGCTCAAAGCAAGAGGCGGCTAGGCCGCTTTTGTCTGTAGGAAGGAACAGTTTCCCCAAGGCCAGGCGGTGCCGCGATGCGCCCCAGATAAAGTCGCGCAGGATCCCATTGAGTTTGGAGAAGAAAGATGCAGGTACGAACAGAGGCAGATTCTCAAAATAGTATAGGAGGCGGGGGAGCATCACCGTTTTGACCAGGGCCACTCTGCCTGTGGGCATCAAGGGGAGCGTGGACCAGAAGCCTATCTGCGCCTTAAGCGCCGCCACCGCCCTGCCTAGATTCCCGTCCATCAGGTCTGCCGGCCACCTGTAGATCTGGATCCCCAGACACTTAAACGTGTCCGCTCGCCACTGAACTCTCGTGCCCTGAAGGCTGTACTCTGGGTCAGTAACCTCGCTGTTAAAAGCATAGAGGCATGACTTACCCGCATTGACTCGGAGCCCCGAGAGGCCGGCAAATCGACTCAACAGCGGGCGAGCTGTTCTGGCATGTGGTGCACACCCCTGACAAAGACCAATAAATCATCGGCATATAGAGACACTTGATGAACCCCGTCGCCTAGCGGATTCCGTCAGCCAGGAGCTGTCGCATGGCTGTCGCCAAAGGTTCCATGGCTAGCGCGAAGAGCAGCGGTGACAGGGGACACCCCTGCCGAGTGCCCCTGCCCACCGCCACTTCCTCCGAGATGTACGGCACCAGCCGGACGCGGACCACAGGATTCCTATATAGAAGTCCCACCGTCTGCAGAAAGTTCCCTCTTAGCTCGCACGCCTCCAATACCGCCAGTAGATAGCCCCACTCGAGGCTATCAAAGGCCCTTTCTAATTCCAGCACCAGGCCCCCCGCTCTGGGCCAGACCGCCGCCGCCTCTGTCGCTACTCGGAAATACCTCCTGAGGTTCAGAGATGTGGACCTTGCCGGTACAAAACCATTTTGGTCCGGGTGGACTAAATGCGGGACCATTGGCGCCAGACACTCAACGAGTATTTTGGCTAGTATCTTATAGTCTGTGTTGAGCATCGCCAATGGGCGATACGAGCTCAGGGACATTGGGTCTCTGTCAGGCTTAGGTAGGGACACCAAGAACGCTTCTCGCAGAGAGGGCGGAAGGCGGCCCTCATCTATCGATGCCCTATACATTTGAAGAAGCTGAGGTGCTAATTTGTCCCTATTCGCTTTATAGTATTTGGCTGGCAGGCCATTGGACCCCGGTGTTTTCCCCATCGCCAGCGCCTGGATCGCATCTCCCACCTCTTCCAACGTGAGCGGGGCATCCAGCTATGCCTTCTGTGCGTCTGTGACAGTGGGCAGTGCAACCGACTCCAGGATGTCAGTCACCGCAGATTCCGGACCAGTACCTTGGGCCCTATACAGGTCCTGATAATGGTCAGTAAGTGCCTGCTGAATTTCACGCTGCGTATATACCACTGTCCCGTCCCCTAAGCGGATGGCACCAATCGGGGCATTGCGCTCAGTGGTCCGTATCAGCCAGGCCAGTAAGCGGCCAGCTCTATCCGCCTTCGCGTGCATCTAAGCCGTGTGCTCTGCATAGTTGTGGCACCTCAATCGCTCAAGCAGGACCGCATGCTCGCCTCGTAGCTCCCCCAATTTGAGCGCATGCCTACCCGCTCCTTCCCCCTCCCGCTCATACTGCAGAAACTCGGATTCTATGATGGCTAGGGACGCTGACACCTGCGCGCGGATGTTCCATGTGGTCCCTATGCAATGTCCCCGGATAGTTGCCTTATGGGCGTCCCATTCCACCAGAGGGTTGCTCGCTGTGTCCTCATTCTCCTCAAAGTAGGATAGGATGGCAGTGCCCAGTGATGACCGGAACTCGGCATCCTCCAGTGCAGCCGGCTGAAGCCGCCAAGTGGGCACCGGGGGCCTATCCGCTGCCCAGCTAATCTGGAACCACAGGGGGTTGTGATCTGAGTGCGTCCTGCCTAGGTATTCCGACTTAGTCAGGAGCGGGAGCAGGGACTGAGAGCCTACTATTCTGTCCAAGCGAACATGAAGGCCGTGCACCGGCGAGTAGTAGGAGTACATTTCTTCTGCAGGGTGTTGTGCGCGCCAGAGGTCGTGGATACCCCAGTGCGTTAACCAGTCTGAGAGCTTGCGCCACCGAGGCAGCCGCCACAGCGCGTAAGGGCGGAAAAGAGCAGTCTAACTGCGTGTCCAGCACCATGTTATAGTCGCCGCCTAGCAGCCAGGGGAGGCCCGCATACCTTTGGAGGATGTGATTTAAGGACGCCAGGAAGGCATGTTGCTCCGTATTGGGGGCGTAAATAGAACCCAATAATATCTCCTGCCCATTAAGCCTCTCTCTCGCAAAGGAGTACCGCCCCTCCGGGTCTACCTGTGTGTCAGTGCATGCAAAGGGAACACCTGCCCTCACCCATATCAATGTGCCTCGCGTGTGCGCTGAATAGGTAGTACCATGAAGCTGCCCCCTCCAGCGCTTGCGAAGTCTCTCTAATTCCACTCGGGACATATGTGTCTCTTGTAGAAGCGCTATCGCCACCTGGTGGCGCTGCATATATGCGAAGACAGAGTACCGACGCGACGGGGTGTGCATGCCGCGGATTTTCCAGGTCATGATGTTAGTGCACGCCATGGGTTGTGTTGTGGTGCAACCGCCCGGGGAGGCAGGGGGTGTATCATGCGGGGCCGAGGGACAGACTCTCGGGCGGGGATCTCTGTGTGCCGCTTCTGAAACATGTGAACCAAAACTAACATTGTAACTTTATGGGCGTACTCCCAATGGGCAGTGCGTCCAGACTAGTCAACTTGACTACTGCTTAATGCGACGTGAACACAATGTGTGTGCGTGTGGGGGAACGCACAGTCGGTGTTGTTATCTGATTACTCCCACATCTTCCTCGTACAGGGCCCTCAGTGTGCCTGAGATGCTCCTTTAAAATCTAATCGGTGAGGCGCGCCAGGCTAACCAGAGGCATCCCCCGGGAGCAACTCTCATGGCAAAACACCAGATCCCTCCCCTCGCAGGGCGCAGCTATATGTCCACGGCGCACCGCTGGGACCCAAGCTTTCGCAGAGGCGCACGCGCCCGCAGCCAACTAGAATAGCATGTTGCAACAATCAGATAAAGGATACAATGGGCATTGTGTTTAACACAGGCAGCGTATGAGATTGTCCCATGACTGCGTCTGGTCACACTATAAAGTCAGCTGTCTGAGGTGTGACTACAGGCATTGCAGTGTCCTCCGACATCACAGTGGACGGTGAGGAGGATCCACTGGCGTGCGCTACGCTCTGCTGCCCGTAGCTCTGTTCACTGCTTGCGTTCACAGTTCCCAGCGTCGCGACAGCCTCCAAGGCCTCCTGCCGTTCCTGTCGCATTTTCTCTGGGCTGGGGGCAGTCCGCCCCAAACCCGCACCTTGCCGGGACCCTCTCCTCCTCCTTCGTCTCCTGGAGTGCTGTTCCTGCCATCCGCCTTCATCCGGGCCTGTTGGCTTCGTCACCGACCATCTTCCTGGCTCCTCCAGTCAGTCCCAAATGTCAGGGGCCTCAAAGAAGCGTGTACCCTCTGTGGTGACCACTCGTAAGCGGGAGGGGAACAGCAGTGAGTATGGCAGTTCCAATTCTCGTAGCTGTCTCTTCACTGCCAGATAGGAGCCACGTCGTCTCCGCACTGTCGCTGTACAGTCTGGGAAGAACAGCACCTGACTGTTGCCCACTTTGAGGTCTCCCATCTTCTGCGTTTCGCGAAGCACCGAATCCCGGTCTCGGTAGTTGAGAAGTTTAAAGAGAAAAGGCCGGGGCCGAGTTCCAGGCCTCTGGGCTTGTGCTGGCACTCTATGCGCCCTTTCCACGACAAAGTGTGCAGACAGTGTTCCAGCCGGCAGGAGCGCTCGCAACCAGTCCTCCGTGTACTGTTCGGGGTTCTTCCCTTCTTCCCCCTCTGGCAGGCCTACCACACGGACATTGTTGCGCCGGGAGCGCCCTTCTGCATCTTCTGCGCGGCCCTCCAGCACATGGACTCTGTCGATTAGATCCTGCAAAGCCGAGGCGTGACTGTGGACCAAGGGTTGCAATTTCTGGACCGTTTGGCGCTGCTCAGCTACCGACTCTGACAGCTTGCGATGATCCGCATGCAACAGCGTGAAGTCGGAGGTGACTTTATCCAGGCGTGCTTCCAGAGAGGTTTTGGTCTGCGTTAAAGTAGTCCCAATACGTTCCACCGCCGCCAAAACCTTGTCCATCTTGGCAGCCAAGGCGGCCGCGGGTTCCGCGTCCATCCGCCTCTGCTCCCGCGGCGGGTCAGGACTTCTTGATTCCTGCTGTTTCGTCTGTGACTTGTCTCGCAGCCTACCCATTGCGAGTTGCTGCGCCGTGGGCATCAACACGTCCGGTACGGGTCTGGCAGCAATGACGAATGGCTGGGGAAAAGGAGGCAAGCGAGGGCGGAGAGGAGCGGTCAACCCTCCCACTCCGTGCTGCAATGAGTCAGTGTTGTGGGCCGGCTGGCGTCTGGCCTGCCCAGCTGGACCCCCACCACCCAGAGGCGCTGTCCAAATACCCCAGGGACAGTCCAGCCCTGATTAGGCAGCTCGCGTCTCCGATGATTGTGCAGTGACAGTCAGCGGTGCACTCCCAGGTGCCTCCCCACTTCAGCGACGCAGGGAATTCCCCTCCTCGCACGCCGTTACCTCCAATGCAGCCTCGGCAGCTAGTAGTATCAGCAAACGGCAGAAATGACCGGTGGAGCCCAGCGACAGGGGCCTTCCTTTCTATGGGCGGTCGAAATGGCGCCCGGAGTAGAGTGGTGCGCTCCACTCTCCGACCACACTCCTCCACCCCTTGGTCTTGGCCTCCGCTGGTCCGTTGCACCCCTGGCTCCCGCTGTAGTGTCTATTGCCCCCGCAGGCTCCAGGCCGCTAGTGCACAATGTCCCGGGCCCCCACGGCCCACTAGGCCTGCGCTGGCAGCAGGGATCGTGAGTTAGGGTGTCTGAGGAGCCGCCATCTTAGGGTCAGGCAATGCAGAGTGCACCGGGCAGATGTAGTCTCGTTATGTGGCACCCACCTTCAAGGCAGTTCGTGGACAGGTCGTGCCTGCAGGCAGCATACGCCAGGAGAACTCCAGCAGAATGAGAACCTCCGCTCCAACTGCAACAGGGCCCCAGAGACGGCCTCAGGCGGGCCGGGAGCACGGCGCCATTTCGCGCCAAGGAGGGGCCCAGTCTTCAGGCAACAGGTGAGGTGCGCGGGAGGCTGCCGTGCGAGTAGGCGGCCCCGCTATGTAAGGCCGTCTCGGGAGGTGGGGGGGGCCCGGAGTAGGCACCCTCCGTGTGCTGGTTGTCCCCCCGCTCTGGATCAGTGCCTCGCAGCACGCCACTGCCTGGAGGGCCGCCGGCCGCCGCTCGCTGCCCGGCCCAGAATGGCTACCACGCTCCAGCACCTCCAGCAGTCTTAACATGGGCTCAGCAATCTGCCGCAAGTCGCCCCTCACCGCTCTGACCCGTCTCGCTGGTCGCACACACCCGGCCTCCGTAGCATCAGGGCACCAGGCAGCCTCCGTCTCCTCCAGGCGCGGACCCCGCCTCAGCTCCTGCTCCTAGCGATGTCCCAAGGCCTCAGGTGATTTTTCGCGCCTCCGACCGTCCCATGCAGCACAGCCCAGCTCTCCGCCACCACCGGCTGGAAATCCGCTTTTCTTCGTCCCGATGGCTCCCTGGCACTTTCTCCTGCTAGCCCTGCGTAGCCCGGGCCGGGATCAAGCACCTCAGAAGGATAATGTCAGGATGATTAAGGCCCCGTGGACGGAGCTCTACTCGTTCACGTCCGCCATGTTAGGCTGCTAGCCACGCCCCCCCCACACAACACTGCACTCATGCATGCCACATGAAATAATCACATGAGGAAGATTTGTGTTCAAAATAAATTCTTATTCTTATGTTGAACAAGATCTAGATGAGTTTTGAATTTTCAAACAACATAACAACTGTATTGGGTCATACAGCCTCTTGTATGCAGAGCAGGCGTGCTTGGGACATCAGCATGGCACTGCTGCTAATGTTCAGTCAGTCACTGGTGCCTCCTGCCGGACGCACCCTGTCGCCTCTCCCAACTCCACGTTGGGAGTCTCCAGCCGTGATGCTGCACTGGGCCTGGTACTGCGGCGCCTTCTGGTAGCACCGGCACAGACATGCTGCTCAGGCTCGATGTGCCCTCACTGGCATCATCACCCCCCTTGCATGGCCATGGCCACACACCTGTTGGTTTTGAACTGCGGTGGTAACCTGCTCCAGGGCCCTTGCTACATCTTGGCAGCATTGCACCATTTGAATTTGTATTGCCAGTGACCTGCGCGACAGTTTTTTTTTTTTTAATTTGTTTTTATTGCAGAGTTAGAAACCACAGAATACAATTAATCAACCAGTCCACTCGTGACGCCCCCCGATCAACAATAAAACGTATGCCATACACAACCATTAAGCCCGCATCCCGGAGGCCGGGCGGCATAGTACTCTACGTAGTAGGAAAACATCACGGTGAGTGTCCCTTAGGGACCATGGTCGAAAGATCGTTTTACGTATCTGCATTTTACCCCCCACCCTCAACAATACCACCGTCCGCCATTCCACGTGCGCGATCAATGCCACTATCCGCTTCCGGACCCACCCCGAGCACTATAGAGCCCACCATGCCCCCCACTCCCCTTAGCCATCTCTCACTCCGCGCAGCACCCCACTGGCCCTACTTAACTCGAAGTCGCCATCGCGGATAACCAACCTCTCGGCTTCCAACCCACCCCAAACTCCCACTGAACAACCCCTTGGAGTCCCCACCCCGGCAACTGCTAATGGTGTGTGCTTCGTCCTGATGTGTAGTATGGATCCCGCTACAGTTCAATGACAACTCTGAGTTCGTATGCCACGCGGTGTCCGCTGGCCCCAGTCGCTCAGTCCTCATCCTCCACCAAAGAGTCACGCAAAGCCTGCACCACCAACTCCCACGCACGCGCTGCATCCAAGGCCTTCTCATTACCAAGCTTGACAGCCTGCCTCATCCGGAGCACACTCTCGCATTCAGACCACCGCAGCAATTCATTCTTCCACCTCCGTATTGACGGCCCGCCCTTGGACTTCCAATGCCATGATATTTCCCTTTGCGCCAGTATCAGGCCCAGATCAATAAATTTGCTTGTTACCTTGGTGTGTTTGGTGTGCGGGAACCAGAGCAACAAACACGCCGCCATATCGAAATCCACCTCCCTATCGGTCACATCATTTAGGAGGTCCCCCACCTCCGCCCAATAGGCCTCCAAATGCGGGCAACCCCAGAACAAATGATCCATGTCCGCTCCTGGAGACGAACACCGCGGGCACCGAGCGTCTTGTACCTGGAAGTACCGCCGTATTTTTTCGGGGGTCAGGTAGGCCCTATGGAGCACATAGAAATGCACTTGTTGGAAGCGCGCGTTTCTCGTGCCTTTCCACGTGCGCCGTAAAATGTGGCCCCACGCCGTGTCCGGGATGGGCCTGCCCACACTCACCTCCCATTTAGCCTTGAGCCCCTGGAGCGGCTCCAGTCCCTCGTTCAGCATCCTGTTATAGAGGCATGTCACAGCCTTGAAGGTGCCCGCTGCCATCACCACATACTGGCACGCCATAGTCGTGGTCGGTTCCATGAGCCCTCCTTTCCAGTGCTTCTGTATAGCTGCCACCACCGCCGCATGCAGGAGGAACCCCCCGTCAGGCAACCCGAACTGTTCCCGAAGCACTTCGAAGGGTACCAGAGCCCCATCGATGTACAGATCTCCTACCACCTGTAGGCCCGCCTCCTCCCAATCCAGCAATGGGGACCAATCGCCCCCGTGTGGCAGGGCCGTCAGCATACCGATCGGAATTTCCGGCGCATAAGGCCGCGTCGCCTTCGCTCTCCTAAGGCTCCTCTGCCAGCACAACCTGAGTGTCCCTTCCTCCATAGTGAGGCCCCGCAACTCAAGTCTCTGCTGCATGACGATATAGGACAGCACATGGCGTTGTATCCCCAGCACTCGGTCCTCCTCCGGTCCCCTAAACACCCTGGCCACATGTTGCGTGAGGACCTGCAGTTGCGCCGCCAAATAATATAGTTCAAAGTCAGGTACAGCCATACCCCCCTCAATCTTGGGGCGAAGCAGCGTGCTCAGAGCCACTCTACGGCGGCCATGGCCCCACAGGAAACCAATAACCATCGTTCTCAGGTCTCTAAAGATCCCCTGAGGAATCCAGATAGGCAACGTCCGGAAGTAGTACAGGAGGCGGGGAAGCGCTACCATTTTCAAGAGAGCAATCCTGCCCAGAACTGTCAACGGGAGCGTCGACCAGAAGGACATGCTGCCCCTCAGTGCCCGAATGCACCGACCAATGTTGCCCTCTAATAGGTCCGCGGTCGCGTGGTAAATACGGACTCCCAGATAAGTGAAGCAAGATGGCTCCCAGACTACCCCCAAGTCGCGAGCAGGATTGGGCGACTCCGCTTTCAGCGGAAACACACAGGTCTTCGCCCAGTTGACCTTAAGGCCCGACAGCCAGCCAAACTCTGATAACAGGTCCATCGCTCCTTCCAGGGCCCGCTCCGTATCATCGAGGTACAGGAGTAGGTCGTCCGCATACAGCGAGATGTGATGCTGCTGCCCGCCGCTGTCTATCCCCGCGTATTTGTCACCCGACCTAGCATGGACCGCCAAAGGCTCCATCGCCAGCGCAAACAATAGGGGGAAAGGAAGCACCCCTGTCTCGTGCCCCTACCCACCGGGTATGCCGCAGACACCAGACCACCCAAACGTACCCGCGCCGTTGCCGAGGAATACAAGACCCTCGTCCACCGGCGGAACCCCTCACCTATGCCAAACCTCTCCAGCACTCCGTCCAGGAAAGTCCATTCCAAACTATCAAAGGCCTTTTCAATGTCCACGGACAGGACCGCTTGGGCCCCGTCCCCATCCAAGATGGCGTCCAATATCCCCACCAGGCGGCGAATATTCAGCGCCGTGCTCCTCGTGGGGATAAACCCAGCCTGATCCCTGTGCACCAGGCCCGTCATGTGTGGGGCCAGTCTGGTGGCTAGAATTCGACTCAGGATCTTGTAGTCCACCGTCAACATGGACAGCGGGCGATAGGACCTCACATCTGTTGCGTCCCTGCCGGGCTTTAGGAGCGGTACAATCAAAGCCTCACGCATGGACCCAGGCAAACCCCCTGTCTCATAAGCTTCCGTGTACACCACCAGCAACCTGGGGGCCAGGCTGTCGACATACTGCTGATAGAATTCTATTGGTAACCCGTCCACCCCGGGCGTTTTATTACGAGCCATAAGTTTAATGGCCACCCGTATTTCAGTGAGCGTGATCGGGCCGCCCAACTCCTTCGCGTCCTCTTCATCTAGGACCGGAAGCTGCCTCGCCCCTAGGTACTCCGCAATTTCCTGGACCTCCACTCCCAACTGACTCTGGTACAATTCCTGATAATACCCCCGAAAGCACTCCAACACCGCCGCCTGGGAATACACCATCTCCCCCCGTGCGTCGCTGATGCTAAGGATCGGGCAGCCCCTAAGTTCCGGGTTAGCAAGTCTGGCCAAGAGCGTGCCCACCTTGTCCCGTTCAGCATGCGCTCTGATGGCGTATTGCCTGTAGTCGTAACACCTCAACCGTTCCGTCTCGGTGGCGACCACTTCCTTCGCCTCCAATAACCGGGTCTGTAAGTCCGGCCTTGCCGGCCTGCGGCGCTCCAAATCTCTCAAAGTCTCTTCCGCTTTCATAAGTGCATTCAACACAGTCGTACGAGCATTCGAGAACCTACCCAGACACACCCCCCTCACCACCACTTTCATCGCGTCCCATTCAGTGGACCTGCTCGTGGCCGTACCCTCGTTCTCGCCAAAGTAACGGTCGATGCCTTGCTGGACAGCGTCACTAAATACTGAGTCCTCCAGTGTGTCTGGCCGGAGCCGCCATGTTGGTATCGCTGAGCGCTCCAGCTGCCACTGGATGTGTACCAATAGGGGGTTATGATCCGAGATGGTTCTAGCCAGGTACTCCGTATGGGAAATCAATGGAGCTAGGGACCCACTACAGAGCACTGAGTCTATCCTCACATGTAGTGCGTGGAGAGCTGAGTAAAAGGAATAATCCCTGATGTCTCTGTGCTGCTCCCGCCAAACATCCAGCAACCCCCATCTGTCCTGCCAGTCCTTCCTGTGCATGGCCAACTTGCGCACCGGGGAGTCAACAAAGGGAGGGTGGGACCTATCCAGAGCCACATCCGTGATCGAGTTGAAGTCCCCCCCCTAACACTACCGGGCCCGCCAGGAAAGAGGCCAAGGACCCAGAGAGGCCGTCAAAATATCGGGCCTGATCAGTGTTTGGCGCATACACACAACAGAGAACCACATCCCTTCAATACAGCCTCCCCTCCACTGCCACGAACCTGCCATCAGGGTCCACTACTTGATTTAACACCTGGAACGGTATCCCCGCCCTCACCCAAATCAATACCCCCCTGGCAAATGCTGAGTAAGTGGTGCCGAACACCTGGCCCCGCCATCTTTTTTGCAACGCAGCGCACTCTTTTTTGGTCAGATGGGTTTCTTGTAGCATAGCAATCTGGACCCCCCTTCGCACCAGGTATGCGTGTACTTTGTGGCGTTTGACCATAGTTCGCAGCCCTCGGACATTCCACGTTAGGCATTTTAAGTTAGGTAACGTCCCCATACCAACATCGATCAGTCCGAGCCAAACAACGAGAGTTCACATCCCCCCCAAAGCAGTTGCCCCCCCAAAACAAACCCTGGACAGAAGAACACCCCAAACCCCACTCCCCAGGACAGAGCCTACAAACCCAGTATCAGCCCCAATCCAAACCTCGAACCAACTACCCATTCTCCTAACCTGTGGTCTCCACCACAGAAGGCCTTAAGGGCCCAAGGGGGGTGAGTTATCGCCGACCCCAGCTAGCGGAGCCCACACCCCGCGCCCTCATCCCACTCTGCGCACTCAGCCCCCCTCCCGGCAACCCGCTCATCGCCAACAGGATACCGCCCTACCATTAGGTCTTGTCCAAGTCCCAACACAGTCTCAACCATAAAATATCCCATCAGAGGTCTGGGGGGTCACCACCGGCCCCTTCGAGCTTTCCGCTTCTGAGAGGTCCTCTCCTGTCCTGCTGCCTTCCCCGCCGGATTCCGTTTCCACCAGGTCACTGTTCCGTTGCGACCCCGTGATGGCCGCCGTCGCTGCGAGCGCATCTCTCTTTTCCGCAGCCATTTGAGCCTCCTGTTTCTCCCGCTGGCGCCTGTTGCGGGACCTGATGCGCTGCGATTGTCTGATCCGGGGTTGCTTAGGCTGATCTCGCCTACTTTTATGCGACCTGTCCGTCCCCGCTCTATACGACTCCAGCCACTGCCATGCTTCGTCCGGAGTCTGGAAGAAGTGCATGGTCTCGTCCAGTATGACCCGCAGCTTGGCCGGAAAGAGCAAAGAATATTGAATGCCCTCCTCCCGCAGCTCCTTCTTCACCGCTAGGAACGACGCCCTGTTCCTCTGGACCGCCTGAGTGTAGTCCGGGAAGATCGTGACCTTGCTGTTTTCCACCTCAAACGGGCCTGACATCCTAGCCCTCTGGATGAGGAGGTCCCGGTCCTTATAGTGGAGGAGCCGCACCACCATCGGTCGGGGGGGCGACCAAGCCCTGGCGGGCGAGCCGGCACCCTGTGGGCTCGCTCCAGAGTAAAGAAAGGAGTACGCCCCTCCGGTGCCACCACTGTACGAAACCAGTTCTCCATGTAGGCCACCGCATCCTCCCCCTCAATTCGCTCCGGCAGGCCTACGACCCGCACGTTGTTCCGTCTATTGCGGCCTTCGGCATCCTCCGCCCGTCGTTCCAGCGAGTCTAACCGGGCCAGTATGTCTGTGATCTTGTGTTCCGCGGTCACCACCGACGGTTTCAGGTCCAATAACAGCTGATCATGGTCCTTGACCCTATCCGCCAGCTTCGCGTGGTCCGCTCGCAGTAGCCCCAGTCCCGTGGCCACTTGTGCTATGTCCTGGTGCAACGCCTCCTTGGTCGAGGTGATCGCATCGAGTATGGCGTCTAGACGTCGGTTCAGCCGCTGTTCCTGGTCCAACTCCGGCGGGGGAGTCTCACCCATCTGAGACGATGCCGCTAGGTCCCCCTCGCCGCGCTCCGCGGGCACCAGCCCTCCGGCCGCCGCCATTTCGGGGAACTGCGTCACAGGCCGAGAAGCCCGTCCAGTTCCAGCACTCGTGATTCGGGGCCAACTCTCCGATACTGAGCAGGATCAAGTGCCACCGCCGATGCCCTCAGGTCCAATGGCCAACGTTGTGAGCACCGTTCGGCCGACCCCCTCGGAAGCCTGGGGGGGGAAGGGAGAAGATAGAGATGGCGGCCAGCTAGGGTCCCCAAGGTCCGGGCGGGGCGAATCACTGTCCCCTGACCTCCGGAGCTGACGCCTTGTCCCCAATGCCTCGATCTGTCGGCTGCAGGGCTTCCCGCCAGTCAGCGACAACTCGGCTCAAAGTCGATGTCCGGAGCTGCCCGACCTCATCGCCGCCATTTTCTTCTCACCCTCGGCAACACCTCGGCCGTCGCCCAACTCGGTCTCCTCGGGGCCAGCAGTCCCCCAGCAACTTTCCGTCCGTGCCCAGCGGTCCCCCCGCGCTTCGTAGGGTAGGAGTGTCGACCTCGGGTCGCCCAGGGTGCAAAAAGCAGGAGAATTAGCGGGATTCCCCGCGGAGCTGCGAGCTCACGCCGCCATCCCGATCGGCGTCCAAGCCACGCCCCCACCTGCACGACAGTTGTGATGTTGCGTTCCCTATCAGGTGGTTCGACCGGGTATATGCAGATAGCCGGGTCAGAAGCTGGCAGTGGCGTCGGCGGGTGATGTCCTGCTGCACCACTATCAGTTGGTTGTTCTCGTTCACTGCAGCTGTTAGCTCCTGCACACTTTCTGTCAGCTGGTTTATATTGTCTGCAGTTTTGTACAGTTGCAGCTGCATGGCTGCCATGTGCTGTGCCTGCTTGCGGTGCACAGCTAGCATCCGGGCTTCGATTCCTAGCCCTAGATCTTGGGCCTGTTGCTCCCTGTCTGCTCCTGTGGCCACGGTGCGCTGCTGCCTCAACCGGCCGCTTGCCTGCGACCGCACAGTGGCTGTGCGTCGTGTCTGCCTCCTGGGTGGTGGTGGGGCCTGTTCCACTGCCATGCGTGACGCCTGGGGTGGTTGAACTCGTCCTGTGGCTGCAGGGGTGGCCCTGTCCGTTTGGGGAGGAGGTGGTACTGGTGCAGGTGCAGGTGTATGTGACAGTCCAGTTTCTGGGGCTGGATGGCTCTCTCCCTCAGTTTATTCTGTAGTCTCCACGACATGGAGCGCCTCGCTATCTGAGGTCTCAGCATCTGCAGCACCTGTGATGTAAATGGGTGCATGATTAATGATATGAATCTTGCACATGGGATGTTGCAACATGCATGCAGGCTTGCATTCCCTGACTAGCTTCAGGGATATGTTTCACTTGACAGTTCTGGCTCTGTGTGGCTATCAGGGAACATTGTCACACTACAGGTCCCACAATGCAATGGGGCGTTTCTGATGTGCAGGGACTGCATTACTGGGGTTATCAAATGGCTAGCTCTGGGGGCATGGGCATTGTTAGGGGACGGGGTCGCAGTTGCATGGCTCTTACCTTGTGATTGTTGTGTGGGTCGGGAGGTGTCCAGCTGAGTGACCCCCACGTAGGCTGCAGGGTTTATGGTGTCCTCAACCAAGTCCTTCAGTGGTGTGTTGGCGGCAACTATGGAGTCTCCTCCTCCCGTGGCCAGTCTCTCCCCCAGCCTCTCTGCTATGCGCTCCTTGGCACGACCTCTGAGGTCATACCACCTCTTCTTGAGGTCATCGATTGACCGCTGTGGCACTCCTACGGCGTTGACCTTCGCCCTGATGCGCAGCCAAGTGCGCCTTTTGTCAGCCTCGGGCATCTTCCTCGAAAGCTTTCAAAAAAGCTTGTCATGGTTCCTGCTGACTCCCTCAATCAGGTACTCCAGCTCTTGTTCAGAGAACTTGATTTTACTCTTCCTGCCAGTTTCAAGTCAAGTCAAGTCAAGTCAAAAAATTTATATAGCGCGCTACATACCCAGAGGGTCTCAAGGCGCTTGAGGAGGGGAAGGGAGTTACTTGTCGAATATCCAGGTTTTAAGTTGCTTTCTGAATGCTAGGTGGTTCTGTGTGAGACGTAGGTGGGTGGGGAGAGAGTTCCAGGTTTTAGCTGCGAGGTAGGAGAAAGATCTACCTCCCATGGTGGTTTTATTGATGCGAGGAATGGTAGCAAGGGCTTGGTTGGAAGATCGAAGCTGGCGAGGGGGGGTGTAGAAGGAAAGTCGAGTGTTGAGGCATTCGGGTCCAAGTTCGTAGAGTGCTTTGTGGGCGTGGGTTAGGAGTCGGAAAGTAATCCTCTTATTGACGGGGAGCCAGTGGAGGTTTTTCAGGTGGCTAGAGATATGGTCATTGCGTGGGATGTCTAGTATGAGTCTGGCTGATGCGTTCTGGATGCGTTGGAGTTTTTTCTGGAGTTTTGCGGTGATACCGGCATATAGGGTGTTTCCGTAGTCCAGGCGACTTGTAACCAGTGCATGGGTGACTGTCTTTCTTGTTTCGGTGGGGATCCAGCGAAATGTTTTTTTGAGCATGCGGAGGATGTTGAAGCATGAAGATGAGACTGCGTTGACTTGTCTGTTCATCGAGAGAGAGGAGTCCAGGATGACGCCCAGGTTTCGTGCGTGGTCCGTCGGGATGGGGGCTTTTCCAAGGGCCTCTGGCCACCAAGAGTCGTCCCAAGCGGAGATCCTGCTGCATCCTGGGACAATGTGGGTTCAATGTATGTCCTGTTGTGGGGCTGCAGGGTGTGTCTCCTGGAGCTCAGTGCTGTGCCTCCTCTCTCCAGCTCTGTGTTCCAAATGAGTAAGGGAACTGCCTACTTCCTGGTTGTCATGTCATCATTGTGCTCAAAATGCGACTTCCCGTTTTTGCGATCTTGCAATTTGCGAGATCGCTATTTGCAATTTCTCTAATTTCGAAATCGCAATTTCGGGTTCGGGAAGCAGCCGATTCTGTGAATTTTTAGCGATTTTTTTGATATTCGCATACAGCGATTGCGATTCACATTTTTTTTGCGATTTTCATGATGCATCCCATTCTGCGAATTCCAATAAGCGATTCGGTATTTTTGGCTATTTGGAATTCGCAGAGTGGGTGCTTGATGCATCTGGGGGAGAGCTCCTGAGCTGCCATGTTAGGTTCCTCTCAACACCTGAGAAAGAAGAAGAGAGTTTATTTAATGAAAACAGTTAGCATTATTTTCGTTTGGACTCTTGAGAAACGGAAACAACTTTAAAACGATTTCACGTTTCAAAAAGAGGCCCTTTATTTTAATTTTTTGGTTCCATACTGTAGCAAAGGCAAAAATATATTTTTTATGGGTCATTGTGCATCTCTCCATGTTATATGTCGTAGTCACATCTGCACGTTTATCAAGTCTTAGTTTTATAGCAAGACTACAATTGCTAGAGTGCAAATAGGCTCAATGATCTACTCATAAGGCAGCTTGAGACCTCTGTAATGTCTTCCTTTAGCTAGGTAAAGTTTAATAAAGTGGCATAAACTATTATAAAACAATGATTCTGTCTGCCTTGCTAACATATAATCTTTCTCATAGGCTTTTGGGATGTGCAAGTGTAGTACTTCTATGGCAGTAAGTGGAGATATTATAGTTAGTGTGACTTGGCGCCCTGAGTTTGCTGAGCAGTCATGTTTTCTCGCAAAATGTCTCTGTAAGTTTCAGGAAATGTCCTGTTTTTTGGCACTGGGCACACCACCCTAAAGCCGCCACTGCCTTGACAAGTTTCTTGGCGCTAACCAATATAGCAGTAGCTGGGGGTCTGCTTAGGTTCAGGGTGAATACAAGGGAGAGAATAGCCATATTCTAAGAAGCTTATGGAATTGGACATGGCTGCAAAATGGAAACAACACGAAAGGAACGTCACCCAGAGTTGTTACCTGAATTATAGACAGGTAGAGAGTTAGATCACAAGCAAGCCTAGCTGTGCACTTGGATGTTGGACTTGGATGTTATACCGGAGGAATGAGTGAGCGGCAGTGTGAGAAGTTGGCCTGGCATATGCTGTCCACTATTCTAGTTGGCACCTTGCACCAGTCCAAACGACCCTTATTGATGGTTGGTTTAAGACAACCTTTATAGAAAGCTATCCTAGTGGTAGCTGTGGAGAGCAGCCTTCAGGCTAAGTCTTGAAGGAATGTAAAGCAGCTTGTTTTACCAGTCTATAATCTCATGAGTGATCAAATAAAAGGAAAACCACACCAGGTATATATATAAAATATATGTATTTATTCTAAACACACCCCTCTAGTCTCCTTATGAGGCTAGAGGCAAAAGTACAACACAATTACTTAAATAGCACACAGTAAATTAGCACAGCATACATTTTGCCCTAGGGGCCTCACAAACCATATACTAAGAAAGTGGTGCAGTGAAGAAGAAGTGTAAGTGTTGTAAATTACACAGACACAAAGTGTGAAGTGAGTGTTACATATGATCCGAGTTATAAACACTAACAAAGAACTCCTACACCTTTCGCTCTGTGATTACACTGTCACAGCTCAGGAGGAAGAGCTGGAAGGGTGGGGGCTAGTTCCTGCCCTCTCCATGATTTGAGTGTGCAGTGTGGCATTGAGTAATGTCATTGCTATCTCTGGCCAAATAAAAAACACTCCAGCTGTAGTAGGGCCCTGATTTCACCTCCTGGTGCAGGGCGGGCTGTGCTTTATGGCAGGCATGGAGGGAGGGATGGTCTCGACTGCAGCTATGGCCTCGCACAGTGCCCCTGCTATTACTAGTGAGCGAGAGGCGCTGAGGTGGTTGTATTGGTGGTGGTGGTATTGGTGGTGGTAATGGTGGTGCTGTTATTCGTGGTGCTGGTATTGGTGGTATTGATGGTGGTATTGGTGGTGGTACTGGTATTGGTGGTGGTGGTACTGGTATTGGTGGTGGTACTGCTATTGGTGGTGGTAGTGGTATTGGTGAGGGTGGTACTGTTATTGGCGGTAATGGTGGCATTGGTATTTGTGGTGGTGTTGGTATTGGTGGTGGAATTGGTGGTGGTAGTGGTATTGGTGAGGGTGGTACTGTTATTGGCGGTAATGGTGGTATTGGTATTTGTGGTGGTGTTGGTATTGGTGGTGGTGATATTGGTGGTGGTATTGTTGATGGTGAGGTATTGGTGGTATTGGGGGTGGTATTGGTATTAGTGGTGGTGGCACTGGTACTGGTATGGGTGGTACTGGTATTGGTGGTGGTACTTGTATTGGTGGTGGTACTGATATTGGTGGTGGTATTGGTATCAGTGGTGGTGGTACTTGTACTGGTATTGTTGGTGGTGGTATTGGTGATGGTATTAAGGCTGCTGGTGGTATTGGTGGCAGTGGTATTGGTGGTGGTGGTAATGGTGGTGATGGTATTGGTGGTGGTGATATTGGTGGTGGTGATATTGGTGGTGGTGGTATTGGTGGCGGTGGTATTGTGGCGGTGGTATTGGCGGTGGAGTGGTAATGGTTGTGATCGTATTGGTGGTGATATTGGTGGTTGTATTGGTGGTGATATATTAGTTGTGGTATTGGTGGTGGTGGTATTGGTGATGATGAACAGACTAGTTAGGTAACAGGGAAAAATGGCGCACAGCTAAGAGTATGGCTAAATGATGAAGTGGTATTGGCAGTGGTGGTATTAGTATTGATGGTGGTGTTATTGGTGGTGGCGGTATTGTTGGTATTGGTGGTGGTGGGATTGGTGGTGGTGGTATTGGTAGTGGTGGTGGTATTGGTGGTGGTGGTTTTGGTGGTGCCAGTATTGGTGGTGGTGTTGGTATTGGGGTGGTGGAGGTGGTGGCATTGGTGGTCATGGTGGTATTGGTGGTGGTGGTATTGGTTGTGGTGTATGGGTGATGGTGGTGATCGTGGTGGTAGTGGTGATGTTGGTGGTGGTGGTGGTATTGGTAGTGGTGCTATTGGTGTTGGTCGTATTGGTGGTGGCATTGGTAGTGGTATTGGTGGTGGTGGTGGTGAAAATGGAGTTGGTATTAGTGGTGGTGGTATGGGTGGTGATATTGGTGGTATTGGTGGTGGTGATATTGGCGGTGGTATGGGTGGTGGTGGTATTGGCGGTGGTATTGGTGGTGGAATTGGTGGTATTGGTGGTGGTGGTGGTGGAGGTGGTGGTATTTATGGTGGAGGTGGTATTAGTGATGGTGGTGGTGATATTGGTGGTGGTATTGGTGCTGGTGGTGGTATTGGCGGTGGTGATGGTATTGGCGGTTGTGGTATTGGTGGTGAGATGGTATTTGCGGTTGTGGTATTGGTGATGTGGTGGTATTGGTGGTGGTGGTAGTGGTATTGATGGTGTTGATGATGGTGGTGTTGGTGGTGGAATTGGTAGCGGTGGTGTTGGCGGTGGTGGTGGTATTGGTGGTGGTGGTATTGGTGGAGGTGGTGATATTGATGGTGATGGTATTGGGGGTTATGGAATTGGTGCTGGTGTTGTTGTTAATAAAATAGGTTTTTCAAAACAACCCGTCAGGTGGCTTTAGTACAGATGGCATGTAACCCAGATGTGCTGGTGTCAGCTTCAGTCCGTTAGTACAGGATTATGTGCTACCTGGAATTCACATGACTTAATTCGCTAATCATTTCTAAATACATTTTACTTGGGGGGTTGAAACAGACACAACATAATGCTGGGTTAAAGTGATTGAAAACAGGTGGCCGTGTTAATGGTTCGGCCTTGCTGCTTAGAAAATCACAAGCGGTTTCAGCGGAAGCAGCGCATTTCTGGCATGCAGTAAGAGAAACTCAATAAAGTAAATAGTGCTTACAAACTAAATAACAAGTAAAAGGCCCAGTCGCCATGGGAGGGTACAAATGAAGACAAGGCCATACTAAGGAGGGACTAACATGCCTATTAACGAATCCAAAGGCAGCATTTACGAAAGACAATGACACAAGCCAATGAGACTGGGCACGGCTTCTCTCCCATACACTACTACAGCAGTCTCGCAGAGCGAGCAGTGCATGCACGCTGCTGCTATGCTCGACCTGAATAAAGTATGGGGAGTGCACTACCAAAATCAAAAAGAGATTTTGCCGAAATCGTCTCACCCACAACCTCTTGTGGCATGCTTCATGATAGGCAATTTCCACACCATGGTAGGTAAATACCACCATGGTCGACTCAACCATTGCTGGGAGGCTTTAACTAAGTGATTATTGGATATATGCAGGGATCCAATTCCAGTTAAGAATATCTTGAGGCACACACCAGCGGATCTATAATTTATTGTGGATACCACAGATATGATTAAAAGCACTTCATTGCAGAGTATGGGATGAGATATAATGTTTCATATACCCTTTAGATTACACCAACATGTTTTGGCCATGTTACAAACCCATTCTGGTCTCGGGCCTTTGTCATGGCTACTCTGATGCCAGCCTAACTAGACAGTCATTCCATGCAGTGAAATGAGGCCTAATATACTCACCTTTCTGGATCTTTTTAGTAAGAGTTGAACCTGTGAAAGAGATAATTGCAACACACAGAAACAAAAAATCATAAGATACTTCTTTTGTAGGGCTAGAACACTCACACCAAGTGTGTAGATACTGCAATACATTCTTCTTGTTTCATCAAAAATTGACAGCTTAAAACCCCATTCCAATCTCTGTTGCACCAATCTTGATGAGAAAGTGCATCAAGTGCAAGGTCACTGCAAATACACTCTTGAAAAACACATCACTCGTGAGCATGTTTAGGTGTATATACTCAAACGTACGTGTGCAATATTCACTTATCCTAGACATAGGGTGGGTCAAGCTATTCTTGGTCAGATCAGAGAGACCATCCCCTGTAGTCACACACTGATAAAAACACGACAGCATAGGAGCGGGGCAGGAGAATAAATGAAATAATCTCTTCTGAGTTAGCAGATATCCTGGCATAAATAGGGCCAGTAAAAGTCCTAATAGGTTCTATAATGAAATGTCTCGTCACTTATTGTGAATAGGTTTTAAAGCTCATTTTTGTATTCATTTATGCCCGACCCTCGCTATTTTTTTCTTTTTCATTTACATAACCAGACTATCAATCATCTAGGGCAAATATACACCAGGTGTATACATTACACATGTGAGAACAGCATTTATACAGGTGTAGGGTACCCAGAAATCATGTTTTTTTATCCCAGTCCTCTAATGGTAAAAAAAAATCTATTGCCAAGCAAGCAAAGTTCAAGCATCCACCCCAGAGCCTGCTAGTTCGTCAAGGGGCTGTACCTTCATTTCCACCTAAAAATAGTTCTTCATGTCTGCTGGCCTTACCAATGAAAATAGCATTCGAGTGATAGGACTTAAGTCTCATCGTGATCCTAAGCGGTCGTATGCGATCAAGTTTTTGGGAAATGTCATTCACAGTACATATCTACGTATTCACATGACATTACACGACGACTTAAACGGCCATAAGTGATGGAGTTCATTGGGAAATGTAGTTCCCAGTTCTTTTATCAGTCATGATTGGGGCTACTTGAACACAGGTGTCAGCGTCACGGTCTGCTCTGACATATATATATATATTTTTAAAGAATAATGTGATAGTGTGATTATACTCACAATGACATATCTTGGCAATAGCAGCTTTTTTTGCAATAACCATGTTGAACTCATGGAGCATATCATTACAAGGTATGCCAAGTGTGTACGCCAGTCTATTTCAATGTAAGACAAGACATTAGAAGAGGGAAGGCCTTCTTTTTAATACCTGATGAGCATACTTGCATCTGGGTGGAGCTTATGTTTAACTTCAAGGATTCCTGTTTCTTGTTTTATGGTCTTTTCTTCAGTTATAGATATGGTGCGTTGGAAGGTACAAGCTCCGGGCGTGTTTCCTATGAATAATACCCAGGTAGATTCGGTCCAAGACCCTTCTCTTTTTTATTTTTAGAAACACTTCACTCAAGTCAGTAAACCTCCTTTATACATGACAACATAGTTGTCACCAAAAGTGGAACTTTTCCCTAGCGTCATCCAGATCAATTTTCAGAGGCCATATATGTCGTAAGGCAACAGGTGCTAACTTCGTCTTTGTCCCTATGACACTGCACTTTAAAAGCAATTTTACTAAATTTAGGAATCCTCAGGTGACGAGTACACGGGAGGGTGAGTTGATAACTTGCTGTCTGAAAGAGACTTTCTTCCTGGTTGGGACGTTCTAGAGGTACCATTTTTGGTTTGTGCGTTTGGCGTCCAGCCCACATGCCATTAAATATACCCGCGCCGTGGACGCAATGAGGCTACGCACCTCTTGATACTCTATGCTTGAATTTGATGTGATTTGACTGTGATACTGCATTGCATTTTAAAACCTTTTTATAAATATCAGGGAATCTTTTATGCTCATACTGCTCTGCACTTTAAAAGCTATTTTACTGAATTTGGGAATCTTCAGGTGACTAGCACACGGGAGGGTTAGTTGATAACTTGCTGGCTGACCGAGACTCTCTTTCAGGTTGGGACGTTTTAGAGGCGCCATTTGTGGTTCGTGCCCACTCTAGCTGCCCAGCCCACAGGCCATTAAATAGAGCCGCGGCACAGACACACAGCGGATGCGCTCAGTGGGCGCACCGCTGGCATGCCAAAGGCAAGCCAGTCTGTACCCGTCAGCGTCCCGGAAGCGTCCAGCGGCAGCCGCTCTGTGGGTTTTCATCAGAGGGTAGGTCCTCTATCTCTTATGATAATGCAGCCCTGTATAGCCTAGCCCTTAAACTGAGATGTGCGCCTCATCGCTCCCCCTGTAAAATAATAAAAGATTTTTCCTGCTCTGACTCCGTATGGACTTCTTAAAAATAAAGTTTGCTCTATTTCCTGCAAGCATAATGGTCCATTAGCACAGTTTTCGTCAGCTTTACTAAATGTAAGGTCACTTCATAAACATGAATTACAGGTCTTTGACCGTCTAAAGGATAGGAAGCTGAACACCCTGTTCCTTACCGAAACCTGACTCTCAGAGTCAGCCAACCCAGCCTTAGCCACAGCAATCCCTACAGGCTTTAACAGCCTTAAAAAAGTCCGCAAAACAGTCAGAGGTGGTGGGATAGCACTAGTCTACAAAATGGAATATGATTGTGTAACCTTCCCACTTGAGGGTCTTGGGCAGGCGGAAGCAATGGGCTTTTGCCTGACCCTAACCCCTCAGCAGTCACTGGCAGGTGCCCTTATTTGCAGACTCCTGGATCATGCTAACCCATGCTTGCAATCATTAGGCAGCACCCTATCTTCGTGGGCCTTCAGGTATGCTCATGTCATTGTTCTGGGGGACTTCAACGTCCACTTGGACAATCCTACTGATCCAGCAGCCACCGTACTCCTAGACACCATGGGCTCCTTTGCACTCAAGCAACAGGTCTTTGGCTCAACCCATGAAGCAGGCCATACACTAGACAAGGTATTCTCCAACGTAAGCCTGGAGGTATCAAATTCAGCCCCCCGGTATGGTCTGATCACCACCTCATCTCATTCACGTGGCTGTGAGCATCTAAGGGGCCCTCCCTTGAGAAACTCACACAAGCCTTTTCTTGGGCCTTTCACAAAATCCAGTAAAGTGACCTAACTCCAGTACTGGTAGCAAACACCAAACACCCCAGTCCTGTCTGGCTCTCTGGAAGAGGATGCCACATACCTAGTTAGCTGGATTCAAGAGACTATTAACGAACTGGCCCCTATCTTGGAAAGCCATTCTCCCAGGACTAAACCAAAAGCTGCCTGGTTTGATAAAGACCTCAGAACGAGCAAAAAACAATGCAAACACTTTGAAAGAAAATGGGGGTGTAAGTACAATCTAGAGGATAATTCGACCTATAAGTTAGCGTAAAGAACGCTCATGAAAAGGTGCATCTGGCCAAAAAGGCCTTCTTTGGAAGGAAGATTGATGAAGCCGGTAATACATCTAGGGAGATCTTTAAAATTGTGAAATACTTTCTTAGACCGGATGTCATTTCCAGAGATTGCCAAGCGTCGGCAGAAATGTGCGAGGAGCTAGAATCATTCTTTTATGACTAGATCACTACCATTCAGGCAGACCTTAAAAACGTGCAGCCTGACTCTGCCCTTCCTAATCTAATTGAAGCTGCCACCTCTATTACGAGAGACTCTACTTTGGCCAGGGTTCTACCCTATATCCCTGAAGGAGTCCTTGTCATCCATTAAGAGCCTGAAGTCGGGTTTTCCTTCTGACCCATGCCCTACTGATGTGCTGACTAAGGTTGCTCAGGTCATCAGTTCTACTGTTAACAGTATATTAAACACCTCTCTGTCATTGGGCAAGGTTCCAGCACACGGGAATAGGGCAAAAGTGCTGCCTCTGCTAAAAAAAAATAGCTGATCCGAAACAACTCACAAACTACAGACCTATCTCCCTCTTTCCTGCCTTTTTCAAAATATTTGAAAAATCGGGTAATGGACAATTGTTGCAATTCTGCAAGGAGAAAAAGCTTTTACATCCTAGTCAATCAGGCTTGAGGCCACACTTCAGTATGGAAACAGCGCTCATGGAAGTAGCTTAATATGTTAGAGGCATCCTGGACGGGAGGGGGAGGGGGTAAGACCATCCTGATTATGCTGGATCTATCTGCTGGCTTTGATACCGTTCCTCCTTTTTGGCTGCTCGAACGTCTTCAGGCAATAGGGAATAGGAACAAGGCCCGGAAGTGGTTTTCCACTTTTTTAGACAACAGAAGCCAAGAAGTCTGGCTGCTTCCTTTTTCATCCAAAGCTCGCACACTGATAGTAGGAGTTTTTCAGGGTTGAGTGCTCAGCCCGACCCTGTTTAATGTCTATCTTACACCGCTGGAGGCACTGGCAGAGTCGCTGGGTGCAAAAGTAATCTCTTATGCAGATGACACCCCGCTTCTCTCTCCTGTGGAAAAGGAAAGGAGCTTGATGGTGAGGCCATCACAAGCTGCCTCTCCAAGGTTTTTCACTGGTTGGCGGGGAACCAACTAAAATGCAACCCGGAAAACCGAAATCATGATCTGTCCCTAATCTCTGGAAATGTTGTTGGCGAAGAAGGCCCCGCTTCGGGGTTCCCAACAGAGTTCTGTAAGGAACCTAGGGATTACATTTGACAGTGCCTTATCCTTTCAACCACAGATTCAGGCTCTGACTAGTTCTTGCTTTGGAACGCTGCAAATGCTGAAAAAAATTCTACCCCTTCTGTCAGAAGCGGCTAGGAAGACAGTCATCCAGGCGCTCGTAACCTCGAGACCAGACTGTGGTAAAGCCCTTTATCTTGGCCTCCCAGAGTACCTTCTGTGCAGACTTCAGGTGGTTCAGAACACGGCCGCTCAGCTGTTCTCAACCTCTCCCCTCGATCACACATAACCGCTCACTTGGAGGCTCTTCATTGGTTCCCAGCGAGAAAGAGGATTTATTTTAAAGGCCATGGTTCTAATGCACAAGGCCCTGCACGTCTCAGGAGCCTGCTAACTGAGATAGAGGATTCCCAACTACATTCCAGTCTGCACCTTGCACTCCTCCTCTGAACATCTGGCACTAGTCCTTTGCATTTTCCGGCTCAAAACAGATGGCAGATAATTTTCGTATCCAGGTCCGCTTAACTGGAACATGCTCCCTAGTTCATGTCTTCAAAAAGAAACTGAAAACTTGGCTTTTCACACAATTGACATAGGTTTCATTTGTAGGTGCTGTTACGCCTTTAACGCCGGGATACTCTTGTGAGTAGCTGTGCGCTGTATACATTTTTAGATAATAACATATGACAGCAGCGACCATTGGATTTCATCATTCAGTCCTAATGTTGAACATTTTAATCGATATTACCAACATTGCTCTAACTGAAATAGTTTAAAGTCGCCTGAATTCTGGGGCAGTTTGTCTATTACATACCATTCTAGATCTTTCTCAGAATGTTTTTCTTCAACAAAATGCCTCATTAGTTTAGTTGACTGATATCTAGGAATCTACCACTCAACTAAATGTGGACTGCTTCCATACACATAGATTTTAATATAATGTCTTTAGTGATCATAGAATAAAGTTCCTTTTTGATACACTACAGACAATTTTTAATACCCTCACCACCCGCTAGTTTAGTTTGCACAAACACGTCCTAAATCTCACTAACCTGCTCCGCAGTAGACCTGGCGTTGTAGCACACCAAAGAGACACTCGGTCTCTTTGGTGGAGCCCAATGATGAAGCATGTCATCACCAGGTGGTGAGTGAGGGCATTATTTAACGTCCTAAGTGAGGCCATTCCCTCCCTTTTTTTGCTCCCTAATGTGGTTTACTATAACCATAAGACACTCTTTGCTTGCCTATTGATCATAACCGGGGAATAAGAGTGTCAGTCTACTCTCCCTACCTCTCTCTTTGTTTAAAGATCATTAGTTTAGTGACCATTTCTTTTACTCCTTTTTGTACTTTGGTGCTCAATTATCCTTGTTCAGATTTTTCGGGTCGTCATTTTATTTATTTTTAACATTTGTAGAGCGCACTGCAACTTTGCGGGCATCCTGGCGCTGAGACATTGGGAGAAAAAACTGATATGAAGGATTACATGGCTGGGTCAGAGGGTCATACTTTGGGGAAAAGTCATGTCTTGACTCTCTTGCGGAACAACATTGAGTTCTCCTAATTTCCAGAGGAAGACCGTTCCAAAGGCGGGCAGCTGCCACGCCGAACGCTCTCCCCCCAGGGTTTCTTTCTTTATCCTGGGAACCCTAGCAAGACTGGCAGAAGATGAGCGAAGATAGCGTGCTGGTTCATACCATTTAAATCTGCCTTGGAGCAGTTTAGGCCCCTGAGCATGAAGGGCCTTGAACACTATACATAAGGATTTAAACAAAATCCTTTGACTCATCGGACGCCAGTGCAAATCCCCCAGCAGTTGTGCCGTCGAGAAGCAGCTTGGTCGGGTCAGAGCAAGCTATGCTGCTGACGCCTGGATACTCCGAGTCTAGCAATCAGATATCCCAGAGACTCCAAGAGCAGGGCATTACAATAATCCAGGCGACTCAGTATAATGCTCCTTACTACCGTAATTCTTGCCAGGGCTGGTAATAATGGTAACACTTTCCGGAGTCCCCGGATGAGAGTATAGCAACCTCCCACCAGTTTGTTCACATGGGACTCCAAATTCAACTTTTCATTAAAACTGACCCCCAGATTGCGTACTGTGCTCACTGGTGCCAGAGGGACATCTGTAGGTATGGGCCAGAAATCAGCTGGTAGTCCTCGAGGGACCCCACCCACCTTACAGTGTAGAATCTCTGTTTTCTCGCTGTTAAATTGAAGCGAGTTGTCCCTCAGCCATTTCACCATTTCTAGCATACACGCATGAAAACTTTCCTGAGAGTCCACATGGTGGCCGTCCAGGGACACAATAAGCTGAGTGTCACCGGCGTAATTGACCATGCTAATATTATGCGTATTTACGATATCCAGCAGTGGTCGCATATATGCATTGAACAGAATGGGGCTGATTGAGGACCCCTGAGGTCATTCCTACACACCTCAGATTGTAAGGGCTAACTATCCTGTAGATGACATTTAAGGAATCACAGTTAGTGTGATTTTTCATCCTCCAAAAGTTTTCAGGCCTAGGTCAAGCTCCTTAGCTTTTTTTGTGAAGGGACAAATTGTATAGTGAGTGCATGGGAAGTGTCTAACCACTAGGTAAAGATTCCAGGCGATTCCCAATGTATTTGTCTGTGACATGGTCTTAGTCTAGTGTGGACCAACACATCCTTCAATGAACGAGCCTGATTAAAAGAGAACATTGGTCTTAGAAAAGAGAATGAACCTGATGTAAAGAGCTTCCAATGCTTGTTCATTATCTTTTTCATTTGATTGGAATGTGTACTGTATGTAGTGACAGAAATAAGACAACCCATTTCAGGTTTTTCAAAATATTGAAGCAATTGTTCGCAGGGATTGTTCTGGGCTCTTTTCTTGACTTTGTTTATTATTTAACTAGGGTATTCTTTTTTTTTTAACACGTCTGCATACAGTTTATAAAACTTCTTATCAGTGCAATTTCCTCTTAGCCTGAGGATTATCCTATAGGTAGATTATCGGTCAGTGCTTCTGGGTGAAAGCTGTCATACCTTAGTACATTATTACAGTTCATTGATTTGTAATACACTTTTCATTTCAGGCTATTATTCCATGGTTTTATGCGTAGACCTAGTAAGGAAATGTCCGTCTTGCTAATCGTTGTGGTGAACCTCAGGAATTCATCATCGGTGTTAATCCAGTTACTGAAATCTAATACCTCAGACTCACTCCCTTTACAAATGATGAAGATGTTATTTGCTGTAACGTTTCCAAATCCTAATGTAAGCATAATATGGGTTTGTGTTGTTCAGAAAATGCATAATTTCGAAATTGTGTACATACAAACACGCTATACTTGATGCGAATGTAATGCCCATTTAAGTCCCATGTATTTGCAGATAGAACTGGTCTCCGAACTTAAAGTATTTCCATGTCAGGGCCATGTGTGCACAATCCAAAACAAACTCCACTGGGGTAATTGAATCCCAATCAGTGTCTTTCAATAGGGCTTCTAGTACCTTGAGAGATACTTCTCGAGTAATAAGCTGCATGTCAAATCCCCCACAAGTCTTACCTTTGACTTGTGAACTAAACTCGCAGAGACAACATGAGCCACCACCACCGGACCCACCTTACCCCAGCTGGCTATGAACAGGCTAGGATGGCGATGGGCACGGGGAAGGAAGCCAAGATAACGCTGTGGTGTTCTAGTAGCCCGGTTAAGGAACCTCCCTCTGTCTGGGGACTATCCGTGAGCACCGGGAACTGAGAAGAGAAAGAACAGCCTTTTAGTGAGCAGACAAACACACAACCACACCGCCTGCTCCTTTTGCTATTGCACATTCGAAAATGGTTTTTACCTGTTCAGGAAGGCACCATGAAGCTAGGAATTCTAGTCGGTTGAGTCACCGTGAGTAGTGCTCCTAGTAATAAACCAATCTGGTACCCTGGCGTGGAGTTTGTAGGAAACAGGCAACGAGTACTCTGACGTGGTATAACAAAAAGAAAGAAGAATAGCGCTCCAGCACGGGTAAGATAATAAGAAAAGAACAGGGCTCAGCGAGGCACCCCAGAAAGTAAATAGCGCTCCAGCGCGGTATAACAAAAACGAAAAAATAGTGCTCCAGCGCGTTGCAACCAAAGAATGAGTCAGCGCTCCAGCGTGGGGGAAATCAGAAAGGCAAGCAGCGCTCCAGCGCTATAAACCCAAGGAATGAAAGTAGCGCTCAGCGTGGGTGAAATTAGGAAGGCATGAGTCAGCGCTCCTGCGCGGGGGAAAGCAGAAAGGCAAGCAGCGCTCCAGCACAATGAACCTAAGGAATGAAATAGCGCTCAGCGCGGGTGAAGTCAGGAAGGCATGAGTCAGCGCTCCAGTGCGGAAGACCAGCAGCGCTCCAGCTAGTGCAAGATTCGTCCAAGGCAGTGTGTTTATTAAAATTATGCATTGATGACAGGAAAAGACGGTGAACCAGGAAGTAGGAGGGTGGTTTATGTTGGTTAAATAGGGAAGGGACAGAGGTGGCGATAAATCACTTTTTGGAAAGAAGAACAGGATTGGTGGCTTTTTATACACTTATGGCAGAGTGACTCCCGATGAAGGGCGCTTACAGCCCAAAATGCATTGGGTAATTTTAATAAACACACTGCCTTGGACGAATCTTGCACTAGTCTTGTTTTTGCTAGAAGTCCGACGGACACAGCGTGAATAATAGAAACTTGGAAAATGGCACATTAATCCGAGTGCAGATTTAAGGAGAAAGTTGAAGCAAAAAAAAGGTTTAAATATGATGGTCAATATTGATAAACAAGGAATAACATTTGGTTTGAAATGAAGTAAGAATATTTGCCATGTTGGCGCGATTAGCAGTGCAGTTGATTGGGGCGAGAGGACGCCCCTTTCTCTTGAAGGTGTTAACTATTCAGGTGTCATGTGAGCAGGACACCTCGTCAATTTCCACGCACTTTCTAAAAAACAAGGATAAAGTTGAACAAATGGACTACTTGGAGTGCATCCCCAACCCCCAAATATTTTCAACCTCTAAGTTAGCCACTTAGGCTCATGCCACATCAAATCCGACTTTGCGAAAAGGTTGGGTTTGATGAGACAAGTTGTTTGATACCAAACATGACACTTTTCACTGGGACCATTATGAAACTGAAAACCTGGGAGTGTGCAGGTGCCAATGCATGTTAACCTATGGCTGCCTGAGTACTTAAAGTAGCCCCTAATAGAAGGAGGCTACTAGAGGCACATACAAACTTGCCCTTATATGTCCAAACCTTAAATATAATGCACCCTGCCTCCTGGGCTCAGGCGGCCTACCTTGTGGGTGGCTGGCATGAATTAAAAACAGTTCTGTGACCTTGCCACTCATTGTGAGGGCAAAGCATGCTTTGAGCATTTTGTACTGCTCATATCGTCTGCAATGGCTGGACTGCTGTCAGCCTATTACTTGTTTCACTCAGGGTGGCACAATCCGTGCTTCAGGCCCTGCCAGCCCCTTTAACTCCCATGCCCAAGGTACCACTGGTACCACTTACTACAGACTTATAAGGGGTTAAAGTCCTTGACAATACTTTCAGAAGAGCCACTGGCACTGTGGCCTGGTTAGCAGGTTCCAGCGTGCTTTCAGAGTAAAAAACCATCAGCATTGGAGAAGTGTGAGGGTGGCCATACGAAAAGGGCACTTTCCTACAAACAATATCAAAAAGAGATATGGCTTTATTAATGTGATCAACAGTGTCTTTGTCAGATATGAACCCCTGCTGAAAAGGCAGGATTAAATTGAGTATTATCGGTAAGAACCTATGTGCCAGTATTTTGGCATAAATTGTAGAATTAATTAAAGATATAGGTTGATAAGAGTTACATTGGTTAGGGCCTATATTCTTTTTAGCAAAAACAACTATATTGATGTCCACTCATGATTGTGGTGGTGTACTACCCTTTAGGAATCCATTTATTAGTAGAAGAAATAGAGGAACAATCAGTTTTGTAACATTTTTACAAAACTTGAGTGCTATGGTCTCAACTAGGGACCTTTCCTTTGGGTAAGCTCTTAGGGGCCAGATCTACCAATATTTAAGAGTTGCTAATTGCATCAGATTGCGACTTGCAATTTGCGACTCGCAAATGTGAATATACAACAGAGTCTCAGACACTGTTTGCTATTCCCAAATGGGTCGAAGATTGCATGCCTCATTAGTATTCATGAGGCAGTCGCAATTTGCGACCCCATTGGGAATATCTAGCACTCACAGGGATGGTGTCCTGCTGGGGTCAGCAGACCACCATGTCTGTGACAGCTTTTTTAATAAAGCAGTTTTTCAGTTTAAAGGAAAACAGGATGCATTTAAAAAAGAAAAATTAAACTTTTCAGTTTCATTCTTTTAGGGCATGCTCTTGAAAAATATTTTCTCACATACTCGCAAAGGGGAAGGGGACCCCTTCCTCTTGCAAGTGGTTTACCACCTACTTGAAGTAGGTTGCAACTGCGAGTGTTTTGCGGCCACAAATGCGATCGCAAAACGATAGTTCATGGTATGGTGACTCACTATTAGGAAGGGACAGCTCTGCCTAATAGTGAGAGTTGCAAATACCATTTTGCGAGCCAGTGACTCGCTAAATAGCATTTGTACATGCCATTACCCTATTTTTGCGGTCGCAAACAGGAGGATCTCCCGTTTGCGGCCTCAAAAAAAAGGTTGTACATCTGGCCCATAATACTTTGCACGACCTTTTCAATGGTGATGCCTGTTTCATCCTCCATTAGTGTTTTGAGCAATATATGTTCCTGTTAGACATGGCACCATTGGCGTGGGTCTCCCTTCCATTTTTGCTGTTGCCTCATGTATGTTTGCTGGTGTTAGATGCTTTGGGCACTGTGCCACTGCTGTCCAGTGCCACAGTGCACGTGCTCCCTATTGTAAATTGATGTATTAATCAGTGGTTCCATGTTTGGTTATTTGGTTTACTTGTCGGACCCTAGTCTAGTGCACTGCGTGTGCCCAAGCGTATAAAACCAAATGCTGTTGGTGGGCTTGCAGCACTGGTTGTGCCACCCACAGAAGCAGCCTTGTAAAATGTGTCTAAGGTCTACAATTGCAGAGCCTGCGTGCAGTCTGGTACTGTCATGCTGACTGGGCAAGTGCACCCTCTTGCCAGTCCCTAAACCTTCCCTTTCCCTCATATCAGTCACCCGTATGGTAGGCCCAAGGGCAGGGTGCATTGTAAGTATAAGGTAGGACAAGCCCTGATGTGTGTGGCATGTCCTATAGTCAATTACAGCCATTTTCATTTTTCACTATTGCAAGGCTACCTGTTCTCCATAGGCCAGAATGGGCTGTTAGTATTATTACATTTTATAATCCTAACTGACTCAGAGAACATGGTAGAAATTTGTATTTAGTATGCCTGGACTCAGAATGATAAAATACATCTTTTAGTGAAGCTGGTTTTAACATTCTGTGTTTGCAAATACCACTTTTAGAAAGTAGGTATTTGCTTGTCTAACCTTTCAAGCCTGCCTCTGCTAGGTTGTGTATCCCTTTGTCTGGTTTTGTGAGTGACAGGGCTGGGGGATTCCAAGAGACAGGATGAGTCAGCCCAGTGGTGAATAGAGAGATCTGCATCTAGATGGGAGGGAGGAGTTGCACCTGAACCTTGAATAGGGCTGTGCCTGCCTTCCACAATGCTGGCTCCACCTCCTGGGGAGCGGCTGATGTCTCTGCCCTGCACACTGAAAGAAGAGAAGGAGTCCTGTCAAAAAGTGCTCCAGGACTGTACTTGCCTTTCACAATGCTGGCTCCACCTCCTGTGGGGCGTCTGATGTTTCTGCCCTGCACTGTGAAAGGAAAGAAGTCTGGTAAACCGAGTGCTTCAGAACTGGTTTGGACTGGGCAAAGGCGCCTCTTCCCTCAGAGAACAAAGGATTTTGGGGTATAAATATTGGGACTCTGATCCCATGAAATTAGATCACTTTTGGACTACAAGAAGAAACCTTTACTGAGGAGAGGAACCTGAAGAAACTGAGGAGAGACTATTCCCAAGCTGAAGTGCTGCTTGGGGGATTGGCCTGCAGTGGTTGCCTTACTGCCAAAGGAAGGAGAAAGGAACTTTGTGTACTTTTCTTTCAACTTGTGAAGGATCTCCAAGGGCTTGGAAAAGAGCTTGCCTCCTGCTGAAGTCTCAGGGACAACAGACTTCAACCCCCAGCTCCCCAGAGTTCTTTTGGAAGTGTCTGGTGCTGTTTTAGACCTTCTGAGGAACTGCGTGTCGCAAGGAGCTGGAAGCGTGACTCATCAAGGAAGAAGCGTGTCACCGTCGCTGCTACTGCCGTCGCATCGTGGATGTCGGCGCTGAAGCTGTCGCACTACACCGAGAGAAGCGTGCCGCAACTAGAAGAAGCGTGTCGCCGTCGCTGCTGCTGCCGTTGCAACTCCAAAGGAGGGTGTCGCCGCTGTAGCTGTCGCATTGCACCGCATCAAGAGAAGAGTCTCGCAACGAGGCCAAAGCGTGTCGCCGTCGCTGTGCCTGCCGTCGCCACTCCGAAGGAGGGTGTCGCCGCTGGAACTGTCACACTGCACCGCATCGAAGAAAAGTGCCTTGCATCCCCGAGAAGCGTGCCGCCGTCGGAGCTGCTGCCGTCGCATCGTGGATGTCGCCACTGTAGTTGTCGCATCGTGCGGAAGCTTCACGCATGGTGGGAGAAGAGTGTCCCAGGTGGAGCTGCTGCCGTTGCATCACGGAACAAGGGTGTCGCCACTGCAGTCCACGCATCGAACCGAGAACTTCGCACATCCCCGGAGAAGCGTGCCGCATCTGGAAGATCTTCGCGTCTTTATTTCTTTGCCCCTGAACTTTGCCGCATTTCCCTCGCTGCGACATTGCTCGTTGTGGAAGTGCAACGCATCGTAAGGTACATCGACGCAAAGTGTCGCATCTTAGAAACTGAACTAAACTAGGCTAAATCTACCATCTTAAAGTAACAGTATTGTGTATTTTTGTCGTTTATGGTCTTGTGGTAAATCTATATAATGTATACTTATTTTTTATATAAATCCTTGTGTGTTGTCCATCTGTAGTGTTGTCACTGGGTTACTGTATGTGGTCACAAATGCTTTACACACTGCCTCCGAGATAAGCCTGTCTGCTCGTGCCAAGCTACCAAGGGGGTGAACAGGGGTTATTTTAGGAATGTAATCCCCTTATCCTGACCTAGAGGCAAGGTTCCCTATTTGTCACAGTACCTACCTGTGCCAACTAGAGACCCCCAAATCTAACAGTTCCCAATAGTTTTTATACTGTAAATCTGTAGAGGCAGGGTTGGCCATGTATAGTTCAATATAAAAGTTTCCAAGTGTGCTAGGTTCTTAAGTTCTTGATGTAAAATCTCAGTGTTACCTTAGGTCAAATCACGTGAATTTACAGCCCCTTGCTCTTTGAGTCTGAGCAAAAAGAATCTTACCAGTAGATTTGCTCTGATCAGAACCCTTGAGCTTATGTTTGTTACTATCCCTGATGACTTCAGTCCTAATATGTGCAAGAATCTTTGTGTGTAGCAACCTCATCTGCTTGAGCTTTTCCTGAGCTTCACTACATGAGCACCCATCACAAAGCTATGCTTGATCTCTAGCTGCAATAGTTTAACATGCATTGAAAAGTGAGAGGCCTGATCCCTGTGAATAGTGTAGGTAAGCGTAGCCTTTTTAATTACACCTTTAAACATGCCCCAAGCATTTGATAATGTTCTTAGCCCTTTAATTGCTTAAATGTAGTTTTTAATTGTTACTTTAATTGCAAAAGGAGGTAATTGGAATATTCAAGATATCAAATAACAAGGATTAAACATTATCTTTATTCAAAGTTGTACCTACACTGTGCAATATATCATTAGAAACCAGATTACGATCTAATAGCACTTTCAGTGTATGGTGATCCTAGCCTCACTAATGAGTAATGTGAGGTGTACAGTGAGATCAGTGCAGTACTAGCAATCATGTGGTGCACCATAATAAGTATAACTAGGTTGTAGTGTAGTTCCTATATTCCCAATAGGGTCTGCGCATTGGAATAATATATCCTATAGATTTGACATAGGACTTATGTCTACTAGGTCTCTATCGAATATATTAGACTTAATTGTGAGTGCCAGCTAGCTCAAAGGTTACTAGAAACTTTCTCGAATAAACAAGAAGGGTTTAGTTTATGACAACCGCATAAACATGACAACTTTGTTTCCCCAAGATAAAACTGATCTTCAGAGTCGTGGAAACAATAGATAGATATTTTACTCAGTCAATCGTGCATGCTTCGTTTCACCAGAGGTGCAGAGAAATAGAGAGACAGGCGTTTTCAATAAAAAGTATTTATTGAACAGTCTTCTTTCTCATACAGAAGAAATGAACTGCTACAATCGTAATACTGGCTATAAAGTATAATGCGTACAGCAGGAAGAGTATTATAAAATAATACTGTAAAAGCATGGTATGGTTTCCAAGCCATAAAATACATACATTAATAAATAAAAAATAAAAGTACTCAACTGGTGCTTCTAAAATACGCCTACCCCGATGTACCTAATCTAAGTCTAGTACGAGGGAAGAAGTAAGTGTGGTGTAGCATAAGTTTAGTTTCTTTTTGCCAAGAATCTATCCAAGATTTCTCTTAGGGTCTAATCAGCTCCGTACCTTGGTTTAGAGTGAAGGAGGTCTGGTATCTCTCTGTCTCAGGACTCGATTTCCCAACAACCTGCAAGGGTAGCTTGGAAACACTGGAGCTGGATTTCTCGGCAAGAGAAAAGACAGCGTCTCTCTCAGTGCGTCTGCTGGAGGGTCGGCTTCCTTCGGCACTTGCTGCAGGGAGATGCATCGGGCAAGTACGTAGTCGAACTGCTCCAAACCACTGTGTGTTTGCTAGGGCAAGTGTGGGCATATTTATACCTTAAAGGTGCCGATTTTGACGTACAGTAGGACATAATAACGTCATCAAAGAGTCTCAGTTCTTTGAAAACTCCATGAGTTCTTGGACAAATCAATATTCAAGCAAGGGGAAGTCCCTAACTGCTGAAGCTGAGTTTTCCAAGAAATCGTTGTGGATTTTCGGAACTAGTGGAAGTAGCCATGCCGTATTTGGACTGCATGAGCTAGGGCTAAATATGGTTATGATTTCTATGCCTATATAAGGATATGGTGATTTATAGCTATATAAGGGCAAGAATCGGGAAAATTACACTAGGGTGCTAAATGCTGTACAACACCCACTCCACTTTATTATGTTCGACATTACTAAATTCTAAGCATTTAAAACATATCTAAAGCATGTGTTTACAATCCCACCCAAAAATACATAAAATGCATTTGAAAATGGTTGTACACATAAAGTGAGCATTTGTGCAGTACGCATTTAAAAGCAATGATTTCATTGTAATCATATAATATGATATTGGCAATGCTAACCGAATGAATCACAAGATTTACATTTATGAAATGGCTCTTAGTTACTGAAGAAAAATTCGAGACCATTCCATAGCAGAATATATAAACTGTTTTGGTGTATAGATATAATCAATATTGTTTGTGGGAAGTATTCAAAGAATTATTGTTCTCTAAGAATAGTTCTACTTTAAGCAGATTACTTTGTGCCCAAAAGAAAAGTAAAATTTTTGAAAAAGTCAAATCAAATCGTAGAAAAAAGTTAAGAAGTTTTGTTTTGAAAAACAAAGGTCGAATTCAGAGTTCATAGAACGCTTTGTGCTAATTTCAAAAGTTATTCTCGGTGTCAGGAGAAAACATTAAATCTTCTAGGTTGGCAAAGAAACCGTCTACCACAGTAGGTGAAAGCTGAACCACTTCATTAAGTAGATCAATCATACACAGATGAGTAGCATCGCCGTCAGCGTCAGTCGCATTAGTAATGTTCTCAGAAGATGGTACCTGTGTGCCTGTTGGTCCATGTATCTAACCCTCAGCTGGAATTGCCGGTGAGACCTCAATGAATGCCGTCATCAGGATTGGTAGCCGTTGGGGGCAACACAATGCATGAGCCGTTACCGAACCAAGCAAAGCGTCAACATCTGTTGGCAGTGCTGATGGAAGTGTCAAACAGATATCTAACACGCATTCCTCTCCACAAAGCAGGCTTCATAGAACAGGTAAGATGCAATCTTGCCAGATTGGTCTGAACAATAGGAACCACGTGGTATTCAGATCTCTTAAACGAGCCAAGCCAAGAATCTGTGTTATGCGCTCACAATACTGCATGGCCAGAAGAGTGTTCTCCCTGGTAATCTGGGTATCGCTGGTGACTGGACTTGCCATAACGGAGCAGAAGGAACAAAAATAATAACCCTGCTACGAGTCCCAAGATGAGAGGCAGGCCGCCGAACACAGAGTGCATGAAGTTTGGAAAAATGCCTAGGACTGCTTTAACCACTTGGATGCTATGCTTCTGCTGGAGCTTCAATGTAATTTCCATTGAAATCAATGGAAACTCCATGACGAGTTACCCTTGTCATTAGCGCTGAAGGGGTTAAAGGGTGCTAACAGTCCCGAAAAAATCGTCTTAAATATATGTACAATACCACTGGTTTCAGATATGTTTAAGATCCGACCCAACATTTCTGCGAAATGTATTGGGCAGTTTGTCGATAATAGGGCATGTATCTCTGCATTGGACCTTGCAACTTGCAGATCATACGTCTCTTTGGACGATGTCAGTGGCACCGTTTTTTGTAAAAGAATGGCTTTCATTCTGCTTAAAGTATCAATTCGTATAGAAGAGATGTTCAGTGAAGGCCATAGCGGCGACTCCCCGTCTGTCTTAGTTTTAGGAAACAATACTTGCATACAACTAGTGACCCTGGCTGACACACTAACGAGATAGGCTATTCCTGGCATCATTATACAACCGCTGTGATCATTCAACATTATGTAGCTCCCATTGGAAAGCTGCCTAAAAACTGGATCTATCACTGCTGCCGGGGAACCCTGTAGGTGGCATGATAATAAGCATGAGCGGATTTTGCGGATTGGCAATCCGCGAATTTGCGGATTTGCAAACTCGCAATCCGCAAAATCCGCGAATTCCCGCGAATTTGCGGATTTTTTTTTTTTTTTGTGTTCGCCCGTGTTTCTGCCAGTTCGCGAGGGTTTTTACAATTTCGCAATTTGCGAACTTACCTGTCGGGTCGCAAGTTTTGCGAACTTGTTGTTTCTACGTGTCCAACCTGTTTGGGACACTCTTCTTCATCACTGCCACTCTCTGTCACCACTGCCACTCTCTGACTACTCATGCCACCCTCTGGCCCACCCATGCCACCCTCTGTTTCATCACCACACCCTCTGGTTGTCCAGTGTACATTATTTTTGGCAAAGCAAAGCACACCTTCCCTGCCTCAAGTGACCTGAATTAATTTGGGGCTGATTAATGTGTCACAGAATATTTTTTTAGCTGGCACCTGCTTCCTTAGTGCGCCCTGATTAGTGATCTTTTGCACTTGCTAAGTGCTTTCATTGTTGCAAAATTAGTTACAACACCTGCCCTGCCCCAACTGACAATAATGAATTAGGGGCTGATTAATGGATTTTAACTTCCAGCCTGGCTCCTGCTTGTCTCCCTTAGCTGTAATTCAGGACCTTTGTGGCATATGTGTAACTATTCTGAGGTTCAGAGCAGGGTCACATAATAGTTGCAACTGGCAACTGAACTCTGGAGGGGCCCCTCAGGAAGCACTACAGGAAATGGCTACTAATGATGAGCCTGAACTTTTGAACCTGGTAAGTAGTTACTTTCAGTTTTGCTAAAATCGTATTTCTGCAATTGCGAACTCACGCGAACAGTGCGAGCAGTGCGAGCAAAATCCGCTGCTCGCGGATTTGCGGATTTTTCAGGAAATTCGCAAATCTCGCGGATTGCGGATTTCCCGAAAATCCGCAAAATCCGCGAGCGGAACGGATTTTCCGCCCATGCCTACATGATAAGTTGTTCGAAGAACCATCGCAGGCTCCATGCAAATTAATGCCTTGACATAGAAGTGTACCACTTAGTGAGTTGTTGCAATTTTTACCACTAAGAAACACATCCTTTCCCCCACTCCAACATTTGTCTGTGTATGGTAAATCCCAGGTCGACTTTATGTAATCTTTACCCAACCTTTCATACAGGCCTGCTGGTATGTGTTTTAAGCAATACTGAAACTTGAAAATCGTCACTGGTATCGTGATAGTGCCATGTATTATCCATTCAACGGCTGGTTTCTCAGAAATGGTTACTGGTAATCTCTCCAGTTTTTCTATGCTCAGCACCGTATAGTCTGCTCCCCTCTGTGCCAAAGAGATTTGTTTATATGTAAGGTTAAATCCAGTAAATAATGACGTGGTGTTGATTAGACGCCAAGGCACACAGCCTGAACGAAGATTTTGTAACGTCCAGCCTATCAGAATTATAGAACTTAATTGAGACTGGCCCTGTTGTAACATGAGCAGGTCCTGTTCCATTATGTCTATAGCAAAGGATACAATGCTGTCCACAGAATCAAATCTGGACGATAGAGTTGTTAAACCATTGTCAACTACAGAGAGAGCTTTCTCTACATTAATGCGATCAATTTCTCATATTCGTTCTGCAGTTTCTATTTGCGTGACTTTCCATGCTTCATTATAAGCAGCGTATATACCGGCGTATATTAAACGTTTATGACGTGGTTTACGAGGCCCTAGTAAGAAGTCTCTCAAATCATCGCCATCTTTAAGTAAAGTTAAGTGTTGTTTTATATCCGGAAGTGTGGATTTCTGTAGCCACTCAAGGCATAGTTTTCCTACACTGTAAGTTGTTATTATCCATGGATGTTGTCTCTGGACATATCTTGGATATGGCCTTGTTATTGTAAACCCTTGTATCTTGTTCAGGAATCTATCTTGACATTTATTCGTGTCTGTGGGCCAGATTAACCATTTTTTCCAATCGGGATTAGTTCTGTTCTGTTGTAAAATATAGTTTACGTCTACCTGCTCATCTGTAGTTCCATTACTATCAGGTGTGGGCTTAGGTATGGACGGTTTGTTTAAATCTTTTATCTTAGCAAGGCCAAGACAAGATGTCTGTTGAACAGTTTCATTTAAAAACATTATTTGTTCTGGGGTGATGCAGGCTCTTAATAAGGCTTCTAAACCTTGCACCCGCCAGTCTTTTGAGCCCCAGACAGTTTTTGTCTCGATATTGTCTTTCCAATAGTCAAAACCTAATGTGGACAATTGCGCATAAAAGGCCGCAGAATAAATTTGCTTAGTATTAGTCAGCATACTTTTCATTCCTGTCTTATTAACATTTTTAAAATAAAATGTTTCTGGATTTGTGACATTAAAACCTGAGAAGTATGGAAATTTTTCATAAAATGTTTTTGAGCTACCCTTTGGTGGTGTTGGACAATGTTCCCATTGATTATAAGTTAAAACATTTCTAGGGTATGCAGATTTGTGCAAATAATGGTGACCAAAATGAATAAAACAAAACATTTCTTCATAATTTGATGAACCTTCTAAGTATTCATGTTTTTCAATTTTTGCTAACATTTCTAAGTCTGCCATCATGTTATTAACAGTTTAAAAGTCCCAATCATCAGAAAATGTGGTGGGTGAAACAAAATCACTCAAGCAAACTTTAAATTGGTGTGGAATCTTCAACCGCTCGACCGGACCATGAATGTCATAATCAGTTCTATCCCATGCTATACCACCAGGTAGAGGAACGGCTGTGATGTTCACTGATGACAAGTCTCTTTGTTCACGATGAGATGATTTGTGTGGCTTCAGGAGCAAGTTGATGTTCTTACTTGTTGTGTCCATTTTACTATATTTCCATCTATCAGCTTTCCCAAACTTAAAACAAGAATAAGCCAAAGTAGGAGAAAAAGTACACCTAACACAATCCAAAGTTCAACCCATGGTGAAACGAGATCTGTATTTGTAAGCTGGTGAAACAGTTCTGTTACTTGTTCCTTGAAAGTTTTATTAGCTGGCGTTGTTTCAGGCCCACTGGGATCCTCAGAAAAGGTATCAAAGTTGATGAAATAGCCAGAGGCAGTTCTGTCAATTGTCGGTATTGCATCCGGATTACTTCAAATCGCTGGAGCTGCTTGGTCCCTTGACATATTAGTATAGTCAGATGCTACATCATTGTAGACGGGAGTTTCTTGACGAACTGTTATTTGGGTTTTAAGAGGCACAAGTTCCATTGGTTTGTTGCATAGTCCTTCTTTTCTCACTTCAGATTCTTCAAAGGTGATGAGTCTTTCAGTTTGAACCTCTTGTATAGTAGCAAGATTTGGTTGTCTGCTACATCTTTGGAGTCCACTGGGCCTACTACTTATTATCGGCCACATGATGTGGTTTTACCAGGTCTATTGTTACGGACCGACTCTCTTTTCTTCCAGCAAGGGGCTGCAGTAACACTGTTCTTGATCCGTGGATTGCTAGTACAGATACTGGTTTTCTGTAAGAAGGCCCAAATTCCTTCTTATCTGCTATTTTCTCTCTGACTAGATCCCCAATCTTTGGAATACAGACAGATCTTGCTGGGATAGGTGGTTTTTCTTCAGTGGTCGTTGGCTTCTGTAATGTGTTGCTTAGACTTCTTCGGCTTTCACTTAAGTCCTGCAAAACAGCCAAATGGTCTTTGATATCAAAGGGATTTTGTTCTACCACTGAAGTGTGAAGATCAAGATCCTGGACTAGCATTCTAGTACCAAAAAGGATTTCATATGGAGTGATTCCACCCAGAGAATTTCTTGGCAGATTGTTAAGACTACGTTGGACACTTATTAGATGTTTGACCCACCCGTCACCCGGGCCTAATACCCAAGCTGTTATAGATTGCTTTATGTCACGGTTTTTCTTTCCACTACAGAATTTCCCTCAGGATGGAATGGACTCGAAAACAGCAATGCAACGCCCAGATTGGCCATGGCCTCCTTGTAAGCTGGAGAGCTAAACGCAGGACCCTGGTCAGAATGTAGCGTGCCGATTGCGAATGTGCCGATAAAGACTCGCAAATCTTTTATAACAGTTTGAGCGTCAGCCGAGCGCTGAGGCCACATCCAAATGCATCTTGTCCTAATAGTTGTGGGACCGCATTCGTCCATGGTGACGTCTGCGTGTAGAAAGTTTAGTGCTGTCTAACAATGGTGTCTGTACTGAGCTAGCTACACTGTAGTCAGGTATCTGGCTGCGCTCTAAGCTGTGATCTCTGTAGCAGACATTGCAATTAATTCCAAATTCGTAAATGTGGGCGCTCATCCCTGGCCACCAATACATCTCTTTTAATTCTAGTAGACATTTTGAGATCCCTTGATGTATCGGACCCTCTCCCATATGTGCTTCTTGAATCAAAGCACCTCTCTGATTCCTGTTTGGAATTACCCTATCCCCCACTCCAGGGATTCGAGCAAAAGGAACGGAGTTGGCATCAATTATGTATGTATATTCGAGTGGATAGTTTAGAAGTAACGCAGCTCCGCTGCCCTTGCTTGTGGCATTGACAGCTAGCATTGTTTCACCGTTTTTTTGTTTGTTTTTGAACGAGTGATTGCAGCTAGGGAAGCCGTTTGCACAGCTCCCTTTGCGGCTTCATCAGCCAATTAATTCCCTGCAACGTGAACGCCATCACGCTGATGACTCAGTGTATGGATCACATGAGTCTTTTGTAGTTCTTTCTGTAATAAAACTACTTGTTCCCAAAGCAATTTATGCTTGATTGTGCCACCTTTTGCGTCTTTGATACCTTTTTTAACCCAGTTCTGCAAGTATTCATTGTAAGACTGGACGCAGTAATACGAATCGCACACTATGAGTGTGGGGAATTCGCGATCGGTACTTTTCAGCGCCATCTTGAAAGCTTGTAGTTCAGCTCGCTGAGCTGTAAAGTCTCCTAGAGATTGAGTTTTTGTGACCATAGGTCTGAATTTACCATCGCGCCAGCGATCTTTAACAATTGCGCACGCAGCACTATAAGCTTGTTTACCCCCAATTGCGGGTTGTGCTGATCCACCTGTATTTATTATACATCCGTAATGTTCTAGGGGTATAATCTCAGTGGGCAGAGGACATTCTTGTTCGTATTGGAGAAATTCTTGTGTTTTCAAATATGGGTCAAAAACGTATTCAAAGTCTGTTGCAGCAAGATAATTAACCCATTGTATCCTACTTGGATGTAAAGCTTTAGCATTTGGAATACTTGCTTTTGTCACTGCCTCCAAGGCAGGTACAGGAGTAACGACCTTTATGCATTTTCCCTGCGCGAGGGCTCTCTCTTTTGCTACTGCAGTTTGAACCGCTGTCAGAATTTTTTCTGTTGAAGTGAATTTCATTTCAGCTTGTGTGTACAAGTGTGATTTGTAAGCTATTGGTACTGTTTCCCCCTTAATAAAGGTTAGGTATGTGAATCTGCATCTCCCTGGGATGATTCGGATTACAAGGTTGCGTACATTGTCGCGTGTCTGTAAATGTGTTGTTGCTAACATGTCTGTTTGCACTGAACGCAAAATTTCTGTGTGTGTGTTTTTGAGTCCAATTAGTTGATTTGAAATCAGGTTTGATTAATTCGTAGAGAGGTTTAACCCTTTCTGCGTAATTTAGAATGTAAGTTCTTCCGTAATTCAGGAAACCTAGAATTGATTGTAAGTTTTTCCGCGTTTTTGGAGGTTGGAGCAGCGCACACTTTTCTAAAAAGTTTGCTGCCAGGCTTTTGCCTTAACTTGAAAGTTCGTATCCTAAGAATAGGACGCAGAGGTGTGCAATTCTTGATTTCTTAAAATTGAATTTGTACCCTTCAGAGGCGAAAACAAAGAATTATGGTGTTCATCCTGTTCAAGTGCCTGTCCAAATCATCATCTGTAAGATAGATGTCATCGACATAAGATAATGCCTCATCATCATACGTTTGTAGTAACTCCGTTACTCTGGCTGAAAATAACCCTGGACTATTCTTGAATCCCTAGGGGAGACGATAGATGTGACGCTGTGCCCCCATAATTGAGAAAGCGGTCAAATACCTGCTTTCAGGTACAATGTTTTGACAGAAGAAACCGTTAGAAATATCTAATGTCGTTTTATATTTTTTGCGCACTATGTTATTCATCAGTGCTGCACTGTGTGCATTTTGTACTGCAAAGGTTTTGCAACAAGAGTTTACATGTCTGTAGTCCAAAACTATACGATATGTATTGTCTGGTTTGGAGACAGGAAAGAAAGGATTGTTCATTGACGAGGTGCATGTTTCAATCACCCCTTGGTATTCAAGTTGATCTAAGATCTTCCTGACCTATTTTTTACCTTCTTGCTTAACTGGATACTTCCTCTGAGCAGTAGGTTGATATTTTAACTGGATCTTATGATGAGGAGAGTCCTCATCCCATCCCACATAATTTTTATATAATGCTTGAGCCTGGGCTACTACCCATTTTCTGGCATAGGTGTATTTTTCAAGAATAGAAATAAGATTGGAGAAGGCTGGAATAATGATCTTTTCACCATGTGGGCACTCCCCAACAAATTCAGGTGGCCAGTCTTGTTCAGCTAAAAGAATGTCATAACCCTTTGATAGCTTCTCCCAAAAGAGTGCTTTTATTTTTCTAGTTATGTCCCCCTCTATCCGGAGTGTTACTTCATATAGCTTATGGGGTACATTAACCCTGGTATCGGCAGTTTCAACCTGAATGCACTCATTCAGGTCCACTGTCTCCAGATGATCCTTCAGGATCCTGCAAGCTATGGTAACTTCTGCTGCGCTGTTTATTCAACGGACAGGGTTCTTATTATAGGGATAACTTGCGCTCTGCAATGTTTTCTGAAATTGCCTGTAAGGCTCGGTCAATTATTATCGTGGTGCCACAGGAAAAGGGGGACTCTATACCCCTTTAGGGATGTTGTTTACACAACACCTTAAACATGAGACACAATCCTATGCACACACTAAAGGTACATATGTAAATACATAAATGGTTAAATCATGCAAAACAGTTCAAAAGACTTGGTCCCAAATCTTCTTGTTTGTGCAGTTTTATTCTTTTATTATTGTTAGAGTAACACTGCGCCCACTGCGCCAGCCGACACGTGTTTCGTCAAAACAAGTGTTGTTTTGACTCTTCAGGGCTGCCTTCTAATCAAGGCTGGTGTTGTCTTTCCACTTAACCGGTGATAATTCCAACCCGGTAAGGGTATCTGTATCAATTCCAATTAGGACAGGGCTCGGTAGCATTGATTCCTGCCACCATAAATCACCAAAGTTTGACCGTACTATCTGAGTTGGCACGGAGCAGGGATCCCAGTCATTGACTCGTACACAGTAAAATGTGCTTAAGATATTCTCACTAGTGTTAGCTTTGGTGTTCTGATGTCTAGATAATCGATTGTCACTGTCCTTCGACGACCTTTTAAATTATGTCAAAATCACGTTCCTTCTGCGTTTGTCTAAAGTGTGCCACGCTTCGTGGAAACTTCTGCTGCGCTGTCCCGCATTGTCTGGGCCCACTCCCCGTTCTTGAGTTGTGTCCTCAAGATCCTCAGCATGTCTGATTTTAAGACTTGCTACCTTCTTTTTGGTGAATTGAGTTTTCTTATTTTTTGGAACATGTTGATCGTCTTTGGACTTCACGCGTTCTTCCTTGTGTTCTGATCGTCCTCTTCTTTCAGATTTCTGCGAGGACGTCTGAAAGGTACGAGAGGAACGTGTATCAGTATCTTGATATCTATCAGGTTTTCTCAAATTATCCCTATTTCTGAGGTTATATCTCTTTTCAGAGGGCTCCTTTTGAGGAGACCTACCTCTGGATTGAGGACACTTCTCTTTAGGAGGTGTCTGTTTAGTATTTTCCCACTTCTTTTTAGGAGTAGTGAGTGTGTTTTTGATTAAAAAAAAATCAGGATTTTCTGTCAGTTCGGACTTTACTGGTTTCCCTCCCAAGCTATCTCTACCTAGTTCTTCATAGTAATTTTGTATTATTCTGGCAAGTTCATACGGTTGCTCAGTTACATCAAGTTCTTTTCGTTTTTGGCGGATTGCCACGGATGCTGCTTCACCTTTAATATTTGCTAATATTATAGCTGAGACCTTTTTGAAATCCTTCAGTAGCTTCATACCGATATTTAAAGCAGGCTCTGCCCCGTATTCATTTTGAATCTGTTTCAGGATGTCTAGTATCACCGCCATGGACGGTACACCATGTGTTTTTGTGTAGATTGCAACAAAGACTGTACCCCAAGTGTCACAGTCCTCCAGGTGTGGTGCGATCCCCATTAGTAAACAGATTGTTAGAATCCTGTGTTTCTCATGAGGTGTTCTATCGGGAAATACTGCCTCGATCTGAGTAATTTTTTGAGCTAACCAGAATGAAATTTGTTCCCTTTTTGTGAGTAATTTACCAATGACTGATTGTATAGTCTGTGTAATCTTGTTTGTGTTCCCCTGATGAGGGGTGTGCTGTGGAATTCTTATAGTGGGTTGGACTGTTAGAGTCCGTATGACATATTGTACCAATTGTCTATGTATTTTAATTAATTGTTTTAGCTGAGCTATCAGTTCTGGACCTGTCATTTGTTCAATGGCAGAATGTGGTGTATAGCTGGCTAGTACCGGCCAAATTGCTCCTGGTCTACCTAGTGGACCGAGCCAGGTAACGTGAGTTTGATGTTGTAGGGCACCTTTAAACCAGAGCTGATGCTCTTGGGAAGTTAATGGAATTTCAACGTCCTCGAAAGGAGCGTATTCCACTGGAGGTTCCTCTATCTTGTAGAAGTGGAACACATGTGTTGTTGGATTTGCTTCAGGGAAGATAATCCACGAATAGAATACCTCTGTCTGCCGATATTCATGTGCCTCTATGACAAATATAACTCTACCACCTCTTGGTGATAGGCCTTTTTCTATAAGCTTTAGAGCTATAGATTTTCTTAAGTTTTCCGGGATGACTATGGCATCCGGGTCATTTTGTTGGAGACCTGTAACGTCTAAACCCGGTCGGGCTGCAGTTCTTGCAGGTCCACCGTTCTCTTCATCGGTATCCAACATTTTGTTGAAAGTCGTGCAGAGCAAGTTTCAACGAAACAAAGACAAGGTGCACAATATTTGGGAACACTGTATCCTTCAACGTTGAACAAAACCAAAAACTAATACATAGGATTTTTCTTCCTAATCAGTTATGGTGGATTTTTTTTTTATCCTTTAACCCACTCCAGACTTCTATTGGAGTATTTTGCGGGGAAAAAGGGGTGTCTTTGAAAAGCACGACTGAGTTATTCTAGTATCTAGCGTTAAATTAGTGCTTTACCAAACGTTGGGCGCCATGTAGTGTAGTTCCTATATTCCCAATAGGCTCTGCGCATTGGAATAATATATCCTATAGAATTGACGTAGGACTTATGTCTACTAGGTCTCTATCGAATATATTAGACTTAATTATGAGTGCCAGCTAGCTCAGAGGTCACTAGAAACTTTCTTGAATAAACAAGAAGGGATTAGTTTCTGACAACCGCATAAACATGACAACTTTTTTTCCCCAAGATAAAACTGATCTTCAGAGTCGTGGAAACAATAGATAGATATTTTACTCAGTCAATCGTGCATGCTTTGTTTCACCAGAGGTGCAGAGAAATAGAGAGACAGGCGTTTTCTTTTTTTTTTTTTATAAATTTTTGAAAACCTTTATTCGGAATCAGGACACACAGCTATTTAGCCTAACATCCCGGAGGCAAGGCAGCATAAGCAAAGGAGGGCATTAGCGTCCAACATTAGGAACATACTCATCAAAGGTTAATTTTATTTTTATAGAAAAACAACAACTGGCGCCCGCGGGCGCGAAAGTGGCCGTACGTAAGGCATGACGCTGTGTGTCGGGGATGGGTAGGGAATAGGGCAGGAATACGATCAAAAAAAGGAAGAGTTCAGGACGGGAGGGAGGGAGGAGGGGAAGGGCATCAGGATAAAGAAGCACTTCGAAGTTCAGTTGGTGTCACAGGTCAGGGGAACGCAGCCTCCTGTTGGTCAATTGGTGCAGGTGGTTGGCAAATATCCCCCCTATATTCGTTCCATGCTCCCCAGATCTTCGTCCAGTTCTGCGGCCTCCCCCTGGCTACATAGACCGTCTTCTCCCGAACCATACACCAGTCCATGTTGGCCTTCCACTGCACCAGTAGAGGGGCCGCAGTCGCACCCCATCGCTGGGCTATGTCCCTCTTCGCCACCATGTTCCCAAGGGTGACCCACCTAGTCTGTGCAACATTATGATCGGACGGTTCCCAGACATTTAGGAGGCACCGACGGGCCTCCGCATGGGCGGCCACGCCAGTAACTTCCGCCATCACGCGGTGGATCCTCCTCCAATAGGAGGCGATCACCGGGCAATCCCAGAGGATATGTAGGAAGGTGGCAGGAGCCCCACACCCCCTGCGGCAAAGCCCATCTGAGGAGAAACCCATGCGCATCAATCGGGGCCCAGTCACGTACACTCGGTGGAGAATCTTAAACTGCACAAGGCGGAGACGGGAAGAGATGGCAACCTCCTTAGGAGAGGAAACCGCACACTGCCAATCCTCGTCGTCCAGCTCAAGGCCATCCGCCACCCACCGCTCTCTCAGGTCAAGGAGGAGGTCTGCGCGTGCATTTATCAGTTTCTTGTACGAGAGGGAAATCGCACTGTCTGGCACATGCCCATCCAGGATCCTATCTTCCAGCGGGGAACTTTCCGGAATGGCGCCGTCCGGCGGGGAGGCCGAAATCAGCGCATGTCTCAACTGTGCATAGCGGAAGAACTCCGCCGCGCCCAGCTGATATTCAGCCTGTAACTGGGAGAAGGTCTTAATCACGCCCCTAGCAAGCATATCCTCAACCCTGCTGATGCCAATGAGGTCCCACTTGTCAAAGCCCTTGGTGTGCCACAGTCTACCCAGGATGTCGGAATCAAAGAGGGGAGTGAACCTCGTGAGTCTGCCCTGCCATCCCTGCGCCTTGGTAACTGCTTTCCAGATACGAACCGCCGTTAGAGTGGGGCCCGTCAGTTTGCGGTCAAGGGACTTGGAGTATAGGGCACGGTAGTAATTACCGCCTCCCATCAGCCATCTGTCCATGGCGTATCCAGGGTTCTCCACTGGGCCGTAGAATCCATGGTTCAGGGCAGCGAGCTGGGATGACCAATAGTACCGGCGCACGTCGGGGAGGGCTATGCCCCCATCGTACCAGGGGAGCGTGAGTTTGTGGAGGGCCACACGAGGGCGGCCCTCCCAGAGGAGATTACGGAGAAGGCCGTCAACGTCGCGAAAGTAGCGGGCAGGGACAGGGTCTTGCGAATACTGTAGTGCATAAAGGAACCTGGGAAGAGCCATCATCTTAAAAAGGGCCGCGCGGCCTAGGAGGGAAAGCGGCAGGTGGCGCCAGCTATCGACGTCACGCCGCAGCCGCTGAAGTGGAGGGAGCAGATTGTTATCATATCTGAGCTTGGCATTACCGGATATGTAGATACCCAGATATTTGAAGCCGCGCGAGGCGATCTGGATACCGCAGCCCCCCGGGAGGCGCGGGGTATCCCCTTTAAGGACATAGAGGGAAGACTTGGCCCAGTTAATGACCAGGCCGGAGTATCGCCCAAATCGTCTGATGACATCACAGGCCACAATAAGGGAACTACACGGCGAAGACATGTACAGCAGTATGTCATCAGCGTAGAGGGAGACCCTGTCCTCAAATCCGGGGGCCCATTCGATACCTCTCAAGTCGGGATGGGACCGTAACTGCGCCGCAAGGGGTTCGAGAGCCAGGGCAAACAACAGAGGGGACAAGGGGCAACCCTGTCTGGTTCCACGGCGCAGGGGGAAGGATGCCGACAGGCGTCCATTGACCGTCACATTGGCCATCGGGTCCGCATAGAGGAGTTTCACCCAGCCAATGAAGATCGGACCGAACCCAAGTTTAGCCAGAACCGCCCATAAATAAGGCCATTCCAGGGAGTCAAAGGCCATGGTAGCGTCCAGGGACGCCAACACCGCCGGGTCCTTAAGAGTGTGGGCCCGGGCCATAACCCCGTGGAGGCGACGCAGATTCAGGGCAGTGTTGCGGTGTGGGATGAATCCCGATTGATCGGGGTGGACAAGGTCACTAATCACTCCAACCAACCGATTAGCCAGCAGTTTGGCAAGGATCTTGGGTTCCACGTTAAGGAGGGAGATGGGACGGTAGGAGCGACAAACGTCCCGTGGTTTGCCCTCCTTGTGGATGACCACGATGGTAGCAAGTCGCTGGTCAGGGGGAAGGGAGCCTCTCTCAAAGGATTCAAGGAACATCTTGCGGAGATGCGGGGAAACCGCATCCGATCGGATTTTGTATAATTCCACTGGAATACCATTGGGCCCAGAGGCCTTGCCCGAATTAAGGGAGCGAATCGCAAGGTCGATCTCATCCGCTGTAATGTCCCTATCCAGGTCCTCCCTCTCCTCCTCGGAGAGACTAGGCAAGTCTATGCCAGCAAGGAAGGTCGTATTATCCGCCTCCGAGAACTCCGAGACAGACTCATAGACACCACGGAAGTAGTCCGCAAAAGAGTCAACAATGGCGCTGGGGTCAGTAAGGAGCGTACCGTCGTGTCCGAGGAGCTCCGGCACCACTCGACTGGCCATCTCCCTCCTGTCGAGCCAAGCCAACAGTTTCCCGGCCTTGTCGCCCACATCATAGATGCGGCCCTGCTGTTCTTTGGCGAGAACAAGGGCGGCATTAGTGGCCAAGTCATGAAACTCCGCTTGTTTCAGCGAAAGAGTATGGAGGGCCAGGGGGTCCGATTCGGAACGCAGCTGGGCCTCGAGGTGTAGCACCTCCTGTTCAATGGCCAGCATAGCCGAGTCTCTATCCCGGCGGGTGGCCGCGATGAGTGCCTGGGCCTCACCACGGAGCACCGTCTTAAAAGCTTCCCACAGTGTAACGGCCGACTCCACCGAGCCCACATTTTCGGTAAAATATAGGTCAATAGACTTGGCCAAAAGGGTGCGGGACTTAAAATCTCGAAAGTACCAGGGATTGATCGCTGCCGGGCGGTCCGACAGAGTCACGCCAAAGTTGAAAGAGACCCACAACGGGGAATGATCAGAAATCCCTCGGGCAAGGAAGCGGGCCTCCGACACAGCTAGGGCATCCGAGGCCAGCGTGAGAACATAGTCAAGACGCGAGAGACTCCCGTGCGCACCCGACAGAAAAGAAAATTGGCGAAGCGCGGGGTGCAAAAGCCGCCACGTGTCCACCAGCCCAGTAGAGTCAAGGAAGGACGGCAACCACATCTGTGGTCCACTCAGGTCGCGAGGCGGTTGGCGGTCGAGGAGGCCAGAGCAAACCGCATTAAAGTCACCCCCCACGATCAGACGACCAGCCGGCATAGACAAAATGGCAACACCAAGGTCCTGGAAAGTACTGGATTGAAGCCCTGGAGGGACGTACACAGACAACAGCGTGAGGGAACGCCCTTCCCATCTCCCGGATACGGCTGCGTACCTCCCCCTATCATCTATCAAGGTGGTCCCTACCTCTAAGGGAAGGGATGCGCGCACAAGAATCCCCGCCCCCCTGGAGCCGGAAGAGAACCCCGAATGAGCCACCATTTTGTAACCTTTGCGATTCAGGGCTTTACAGGCATTGCCCACCAAGTGTGTTTCTTGAAGAAGTACAACATCCGGCATATGCCGCTTAACCAGCTGAATAACCACCCCTCTCTTGATACGATCACCCAACCCGTTAACATTCCAACTGAGAATTTTCAACGCCCTACCCCTCATCCCTCCACCACCCACCCCATCCATCACCCAAAGACACATGCATCAGGAAAAGTCCAGGATCGCCATTGTCCGTGTGCCACAATACGGGGAAAAAGAGAAACAGAACACAAACCAAAAATGTACCCAACCAACCCCCCACCCTGCACCCCTGCGTTAGACTAAAAAGCCCCCCCAACTTGCAGTGTGCCTGTCGCCCCATTAACTACTCTACCGAAGACCCAGAGGAGGAAGGAATCCCCGTGGAGTCGTCCCGCCACCCACCTTCAAAAGAAAGGAGAGAGTAATCACACCAAAACAGTAGTCCGACGGTCCGTCGAGGCAGGGGCAGCCCCGGCGCCCAGTTCATTCCTGCCGCTCCGCTCCGCCCGAGGCCCCTCCAACATCTTCCTCACGCTCCTCCCGTTCTGGTGTGACAGTGTCCAGCCACTCGCTCACGTTGTCCGGGTAATCAAAGAAGTAGGCACGGCCCTTGAATTCCACGCGGAGCTTCGCAGGGAATTGCATAGAGTATTTGAGTCCCATATCTCTGAGGCGTCTCTTGACCCCCGCGTAGCTCAGTCTTTGGCGTTGCACCAGCCTGGTGAAATCCGGGTAAAAATGAACCTCCGCGTTCTGATATTGTAGTGGCCCTTGCGATCTGGACGCCTGAAGGATCGCATCTCGATCCCTGAAGTTAAGAAGGCGCGCCACAATGGGTCGCGGCGTCGCCCCTGTTTTAGGTGGACCCCCGGGCACACGGTGGGCACGCTCCACCGAAAAGAAGTTGCTCAGCCCAGAGGGCGCCAGATGTGTCTTAACCAGTTCCTCAACAAAAAGGTCCGCTGCGCCATCCTCGGACCCTTCCGGAACCCCCACTATGCGGACGTTCTGCCGCCTGGCTCGCCCCTCAAAATCCTCCAGCCTTTTAGAGAACTGATCGGCGGTCGCTCTCAAGTTCCGGACCTCCGTTTGTAGTTCGGAGACATCCGAAGTCAGACTAGTGGTCTTAATGTCCAGCGCTCTCACACGGTCATTTGTCTTCCCCAGGTCAGTCCTGATCAAAGCAATATCAATGGCCATGGAATCCACCTTGTGGGACAGAACCTCATGTTGGTGTTGTCCGTCAGTACGGAGGCTGGTGATGGCGCCCATGATGTCCACCAGGGTAGGATCCGAGCCGTCCGGCGGGGCAGTCACTGGGGTTCCCTTGGGGCCAGCACCCGACGCAGGTGGCGAGTTGAGATTGACATACCGCTCCATACGGTTGTTCTGCGTCTGCGGTTTGCCCCGAGTTCCTTTATTCGATGCCCTCTCCGGGGCGCCCCTGCCCGCCATGTTGGGTCCCCAAGAACAAAGGACCGGTGGTCGCAGGTCAGGGTCCACAGCCAGGAGTCAATCAGGTCAGAAAGACAATCAGGTCGACCAGGGCAGGGCTAGATCACCGCGTCTTCACCAGGGAGGTGGCAATCAAGGCCCTCGCAGCACGATCGAGCGAAGTGGCGAAGTGACGAAGTCCGGATGGACAATGGCACCGTGACGGAGCGGAGTTCAGCTCGACGTAACTTCGCTCAGGAGCCACCGATTCGGGAACCGATTGCAGCCCCCGCCCCAGCAGGCCGCCAGCTTTACAGTGCCACCAACGTGGACCAGGATTTCAAGCAGGATAATTGCGGTGGATCGGACGGTCCACGGAGCTCCGAGCTTACGCGGCCATCTTGGTCGCCCGCGAAGCTCCTCCCCCCGAGACAGGCGTTTTCAATAAAAAAGTATTTATTGAACAGTCTTCTTTCTCATGCAGAAGAAATTAACTGCTACAATCGTAATACTGGCTATAAAGTATAATGCGTACAGCAGGAAGAGTATTATAAAATAATACTGTAAAAGCATGGTATGGTTTCTAAGCCATAAAATACATACATTAATAAATAAAGACTAAAAGTACTCAACTGGTGCTTCTAAAATACGCCTACCCTGATGTACCTAACCTAAGTCTAGTCCGAGGGAAGAAGTAAGTGTGGTGTAGCATAAGTTTAGTTACTTTTTGCCAAGAATCTATCCAAGATTTCTCTTAAGGTCTAATCAGCTCCGTACCTTGGTTTAGAATGCAGGAGGTCTGGTATCTCTCTGTCTCAAGACTCGATTTCCCAACAACCGGCAAGGGTAGCTTGGAAACACTGGAGCTGGATTTCTCGGCAAGAGAAAAGACGGCGTCTCTCTCAGTGCGTCTGCTGGAGGGTCGGCTTGCTTCAGCACTTGCTGCAGCGAGATGCGTTGGGCAAGTAGATAGTCGAACTGCTCCAAACCACTGTGTGTTTGCTAGGGCAAGTGTGGGCATATTTATACCTTGAAGGTGCCGAGTTTTACCTACAGTTGGACATAATAGTGTCATCAAAGAGTCTCAGTTCTTTGAAAACTCCATGAGTTCTTGGACAAATCAATATTCAAGCAAGGGGAAGTCCCTAACTGCTGAAGCCGAGTTTTCCAAGAAATCGTTGTGGATTTTTGGAACTAGTGGAAGTAGCCATGCCGTATTTGGACTGCATGCATGAGCTATGTCTAAATATGGTTATGATTTCTATGCCTATATAAGGATATGGTGATTTATACCTACATAAGGGCATGAATCGGGAAAATTACACTAGGGTGCTAAAATGCTATACAACAAGGTCAGATCCCCTTTAGAGTAATCCAAGTGCCAAAGTTGCCATAATTTGAAACAAGACATTGCAAAGTTTCACCATTCCTGCGTGATTTGAGGTCCTTGAACAATAGCGCTTGTTGATACAAATGAACATTAATCTCATCTCATTTAATTAGGGGGGGCATTCAATTCTAGGAGCTATAGCAAAACGTTTGTAAAAAAGTTGGAATCAATTTTATTGGGCCCATATACCATACAAAGCCGGTAGATCAGTTTGTTGCTTTTTTCCCCTCTGCTGAAGCAGATATCCTTGCCGTACTCAAGTCCTTGAAGTCGGGGTCGCCTACGGATCCGTGTCCGGCCAGGGTGCTCGGAGGGGTGGCTGACACAGTGTGTAGAGAGGTCACCCAGATTGTTAACCTCTCCTTTTCCACTGCTACTGTCCCGACATGCTGGAAGCAGGCCAAACTCCTGCCACTTCTAAAAAAGGCCGGGACGGATCCTGCCGCCCCATCAAGCTACCGGCCTATATCTCTGCTGCCGGCACTGGCTAAAGTCTGCGAAAAAATGGCATTTCGCCAATTGGACCATTTTGTTGAGTCATCCCATGCCCTGCACCCCGCCCAATCAGGGTTCCGGGCTGCCTATAGCACCGAAACTGCTCTGGTGGAGGTGTCGGAGGCGATTCGGGAGTGCCTCGATGGTGGCGGCAGAGCGGTTCTGATTTTACTAGACCTCTCTGCCCCCTTCGATACGGTGCCCCATGGGCTTCTCCTCACCAAACTGTCTGCCATCGGCATTGCTGGATCGGCTCTTGACCGGTTGACGTCATTTTTGAACAAAAGGACGCAACAGTTGTGGATGCCACCGCATGCCTCTCTGCCTAGGAAACTTACTACTGGAGTTCCGCAGGGGTCTACTCTTAGCCCCTTGCTTTTTAATGTTTACCTGACTCTTTTGATCTACCTGGCCGAACATCTGGGGGCTAAAATTATGGCTCACGCCGATGATACACAACTTTTGTTCACCTGGCCAGGGAGCAACTTGGATACATCGGCGGTTCAGCACTGCCTATCTCCGGTCTTCCGTTGGCTAGCACTTGCACAGCTTAAGTGCAACGAAGATAAGTCCGAGGTTCTTTTCTATGGATCCTTTCCCGACAACTTTAGAGATCTTCTATGGCCACTGGACATTCCTTGCCCCAAAACCATGGGTGGACCAGCTAAGAATCTGGGGGTCTGGTTTGGTAGTGACTTGAAGTTTGAGGACCATATAAAAAGACTTACTGGTGTTTGTTTCGGCACTCTCAAAGCCTTGCGTAGATTCTTTCCTCTTCTCCCGAGAGCAGCCAAAGAGGCAGTGTCTCGTGCCCTCATTCTCTCCAGGCTTGATTACGCGAATGCCTTGTTCAGTGGTCTACCATCTTATCTGATCCAACGGCTTCAGGTGATTCAGAACGCTGCTGCAAGACTCCTGTTCAATTTGCCCAGGAGGTCTAGCATCCGCCCTTACCTGCGCAGCCTCCACTGGCTTCCGGTGGCACAGCGGATCATGTTTAAAGCACTGGTTCTTTCTTTCCGAGCGATCCATCAGCTTGGGCCACTGTACCTGAGTAAACGGTTTTCTCTGTATGTCCCCAATCGCTACCTCCGATCCGCTAATCAATGCAGGATGGCTATGCCAAGATTTAAGTTCACCAGGCTGGGGGGCCAGTCTATCTCCGTGAGGGCTGCCAGAGCCTGGAATGCACTCCCTTTCCATCTTCGTGCAGCCCAGTCTATTACCTGCTTTAAGAAAGATCTATGGGGGAGGAGCTACGCTAGCAACCAAGATGGCTGCATAAGCTCCCAGCTCCGCCGACCTCCGCCAGTAGCTCATAAATCCTGATATTGATCCTGATTTCGCACCAGACTCCCATGTGGCTGAAGTGTTGCTGAGCTTAAAGGTGTAATCCGGAGATTTCCATCTTCTCGAATGATGAAGCTACGCCGTGTTTTCATTCTCGGCCTAACCCAGCGTGGAAGCCGGGGCCTCGATTTCTAACCCATCCGGGTTGGAGTTGAACAACATCGGCCGCAGGACTTGGGCGGCGTCCGGTCTCCCGAAGTGGAGAATATCCTGACCGGTTTGGATGGTGGTACTGTGGTCAGGTTGATTCCAAGGATACGTCGGCAAGAAGCACCGGTTGCTGTGGACGGGGGTCCGTTGCCCGAAGACTCTGCTGAGCCCCCGGGGTCGACGGGCCTGGATCCTCGTTGGCAGAGACGGTGTTTAGACCGCGAGAATGACGGGTGCCCACCGTTAACGTCGGCCCCGCTTGTGCCTGTTACCCTGGAGTAGTCGACCTCCGGGGTCAAAGATCTGATCTGTCGCTTCGCGAGAGGATATGGAGCGGGTGGAATGTACGCCGTCGTTGCAGACCGTAATGGCCGCCATTGGGGCGCTTCACTCTCAGGTCACCGCCATCATCCATAAAATGGTCGTAACAGCTGAAAATATGTGTCTGGGACCGGACTATGACCCTTCGATAGATTTGAAACACGTTGTGTTACCCGCGAAGCAGGGCATACCTGAGACAGAGGGCCCCGTGTGGAAACCAGATCTGGTGTTTTTTGTCGGCTCCCGAACAACAGCTAGCGAGCCTGGAACTACCAAAAACTCATCATACTCAATGCCGATACCGCCCAAGATGGACACAGCCGATCTTATACTCCAGGATAATTTCCTCAGTGACCATCGGATTGATTTATAATTCTTTTCCTCCCAGTTGGTTCAACTACGTTCTCGCGACTTACTGTTGGTGGACAGATATCTCCGTTTGACTTGTGGACTTCGAGTACTAATACTTTGGATTCGATCCTACCGTACTGACTTTGACTTTCTTGAACGTTTTGATTCTCCTGTCGAGATAGCGGTTCGAGCGGAGAGAGCTCGCACGAAAAATCGGAGTGGCCAGGGTTGAGTTTGATTGTCTGGGTTTGATAAAAAGGCTTCATTTGATACGGGACTTGTAGCCTATAATGATGCGGGAGTCGGGCGGTTTTCACAAACTCCCCCGGTTGTTTTGTAATTGTTGCTTCACAATGTTTTGACTATATTTAGGGGGGGACCGGGAGCCTGTATGACATCTCCTCCTCCACTCTTTTCCTTCTTTTAGGTTTTAGTTGTTGGGCGACAGGCACGCTGCTTGTGTGGTTAGGCTGTAGCCATTGCAGGGGTGCAGGGTGGGGGGAATGGGGGGGGGGTTATTTTGTCTTGTTTAGTTCTATGGCCTTTTTCTTTCCTTTCCCCTTTTATGAGAGGTGGATTGCGTATCCTGAGTTGATCTTTTTCACATATCTGGGTGTCTACTCTGGTCTTAATTATCCTGGATCGTGGGTGGATGAACCTTGTTGGCGTCATCTTAACGGGGTTGTGGATCGTACTGTTTTTCCTTTTTCAAATACCTGTTCATGTTCACGTTCCACACGCTTATTCGCCTACTCACCATTGTAATATATTCTATTGTATGACACCTGATATGTGTAATATTTCCTCTTGTTTTTCTTCTTTCAATAAAAATATTTATAAAAAAAAGAAAGATCTAAAAACCCATCTGTTCAATGTGTCCTCTTAAATCTGCCTGTCTCCCCCCCCACCCTCTGCTCACTACACATCTTTCCCCCGCGCCAGGATACTAGCTAGTAACAGAGAGCGTTATAAAACATTTTATAACATAACATAACATAACATAACAAAGCATAACATTAAACCCAGATTTGTGAAATGTGGCAATAACACAGTGGCCTCTATTATCAGATTTCATTTTTGAGCAGGACCAGGTATTTTTTGTTACTCCTCATATTAACTTGCCCTGTTTAGAGGTATTTACTATTGATAGCCCAATTGGGACAGTAATCTTCAGTCCTTGTGTGCTCTATGAATCTCTTACAGACATATGGTTTCTGCCTTAATTGATTAATTTATCTTATTTCCCTGAGCTTGGAGAGTACATTTAGACCATGAACATTCTATTCCAAGTTGTGATACAAAGGAACCAATACTGCTTACCCTGCATCACTTGGCTTTGCATAAAGCATACTAATATAGGTTCTCTTATCTTGTTTGTTAAACTCCTTTTTTGGATTCCCTTTTAAGCATTTCTCCCAAGACCTAGCTCATCCATCCAGAGAACCCCCACCCAAAACCTACATATTAACACAAACATAAACCCACATACGTTGGTCACTGTTCCACTGGGGAAATCACCAACCTCCTGCCTGTCAAAAACCAGCAACTGGGGCCTAGCAGCCGACAAGATGGCTGCGTGCTAAGTGAGCTCTGGCAGTGAAGTGCCCCTTCAAACAAATCCGGCCATTTATCCTGCTTCTTCTTGGAAAGCCGAGGCTCCCACAGCAGTCAGTGACCGAGCGGCGACGGATGCCGTGCCTCCGGCAAAACTCCGACAACCGAGGCCGGAGTCAGCCAAGTAAACGTAGCAGCGGCCTGTTCCTGCGGGAGAAGCCGGGGACTCCAGTCGCCCATTTGCCCGGGTGGGCGCCGACAGTGTCACCGGAGGAAGAACAGAGGCGGAGGTGTCCCGCACCTGCCCACTGAGAGGAAGACCTTGTGGACTGCTGGGCGAGCTGTAGATAAAGAAGACCTGCCGGGAAGGAGGCGGGACTGAAAGTCCAGGTACCGGGGGCTAGGGGGCAGAGATTGGTGAACGATTGAGGCCTGTGTTGCAAGGCACGCACCCGGCTGCACGGCCACGGCGGAAATCCAGAGGGAGACGGCGCCACTGCCTGGTGTCGGAACCACGCCGGACTGTACAATCTGACCCCCTTCCCCCCTCTTTCCCCCCTATCCACTCCTGCCAAGACCGGATTATAACTGGCACATAAAGGCCCGCATTACCGATACTGGACTCTTCGGCTGGTTCCTCCGGCGGACCGCGGCTGCTGCGTGGTACTCCCCCACGTGCATCACCTCGGGGGCAGGGGTTGCGGAATCTGGGGGCTTAGACCGCCATAACCAATAAAGAGGCCCGGACCCATTCAGTATTCCCCTGGGACTTGTGGTGACCGTCCCTCAGATGGCGCCGGACACAAGATCGCCTCTCCCCACTCCTCACTGGGATCGGCAGACACACAGAGACCTCCGTGAGCTGCTGGACCCGATCAGCTTAGAGACAGACGCAAATTGCGACATTACCAGCCGGAATCACCTACATTGGGACACGTGCCGCTACATAGCTGTCCCCGCCACGGCTCTAGAGAGGCGCCATGTCAGGCAGAGGCCCTAGGAACCAAAGCGCACAAGGCAGATTGGATAAATATGCCTACTCAAAAGACTTTTCCCCACTGCTAGAGGGGAAGAACCAACCAAACGGAACGCAAGGAGATGACACAGGGACCAAGAAGAAAGTAACTCTGGAAGACATAATGGCGGCCCTGTCCAATGTACAAACCACAGTGGGTTCCATTTCTGCAGAAGTATCGCTTCTCTGTGCCGATTTTCAGAAAATTACCACCAGAGTTGTGGAGGTGGAGCGGACTGCGAAGACCCTGACCTGTGACCCAGCGATCCTGAAGAAGACAGTTTCGCGTTTGGAATCCGAAAATAAAATACTGACCGATAAGCTGGATGACTAGGAAGGGCGCTCCTGTAGGAACAACGTGCGCATTTTAGGCATTCCGGAGAGTGAAGGTACCCAAGCTATGGACCTATACGTGGAGGACTTGATAAAAAACAGACTGCAACCTAAGGGGCTCTCTGTTTTCTTCTCGGTGGAACGGGCGCACAGGGTGCCGGGCGGAAGGGCCAAACCGGGGGCGCCCCCCAGACCGGTGCATGCACGCCTCTTCAAATTTCGAGACAGGGACGTCATTCTCCAAACGGCGCGAATCTCCCCACCGATTCGCCTACTCAACTCGTCCATCTCCTTCTTTCCTGAATACACAGCAGCGGTGGCAAAACGACGTTGCAGTTTCATCGAAGTAAAAAAGGCGCTACGAGACCGGGAGGTGCCCTACTCAATGCTGTTCCCAGCAAGACTACGAGTTGTGGCCGAAGGAAAGACATTCTTCTTCGAAACCCCGGAGGAAGCCTATGACTGGCTTGAGGGATGGAGGAGGACGGGCAGACCCAGATGGGGAAACAAAGAACCGTCCCAACGGACCGATGACGAGGGAGGTGACAGTCAGGACCTCTTCACGCCCGAGCTAGACAACGCACAGAGAGTGGGTGCGGACGGCCTTGGCAGTGGCTAAACTGAACCCGAGGACCACACATTGCAATTTGATCTGCTGTTTAAAAACTAAAAGCTTTTTTTTTGACTAGCCGGCTCTGGACACTGGACAAAGGCGAGCCCGGCTGATCGGGAGGGGTCACATTCCCGCCGGACCTCGTACCTCCTACACGCAAGTACACTGTTGTGGGTCGGGTTGAAGCACTCTGCTATGTTGGGGTGGCTGGCAGTTCAAAGTCCGTCAGGCAGGGAGGCAGGGAGGGGGGAGGTATTTTGGGAGTGGGAAGCTCAGAATTTCTATTTGTTGGTTTCAGTTTACATCGGAATGGACCTTGCAACGTGGTTTTTAACGCGAGTCAGATCTCTGCATGACATTAGAAAGTCTTATTGTCCAAATGGCACCTCACACTTTGATGGCGACGATCACACCACACACTAGTACCCAGATAGGGGGCCGAACAGTCCCTGTACCACCGCTCACATTGCTCATGTGGAACGTCCACGGATTGGGAAATAGAATTAAAAGAGGTCTAGTGTTACGAGCCCTGAAGCGTCAGAACACCACACTGGTGCTTTTACAGGAGACCCATCTAACAGGCACAGCATGTACAGCAATGGACAGATGGGGGTTTAAAATGGCGGTTCACTCTGACTTTACCAGTGGGTCTAGGGGTGCAGGCATTCTACTGCGAAAGAACTCCGCTTTTTCAATTTTACAGACTAAACACGATGATCAGGGTAGGTTTGCGGCGATACACGGGCAGTGGGAGGGTAGACTGATCAATGTGGTCTCAGTATATGTCCCCCCGGCGCTACAGACGGTGGCGTTCCCGGCCCTCAGTGAATTTCTGTTGTCCCTGCCCGATGGGGATATCCTCATTGGCGGATACTTTAACTCCACAATGGACCCCGGCGTGGATAGACACCCGGTGAGGGCCCCTTCGGCCGAGGTCTCCCGCTTACAGAGCTTTAGTGAAGCATTGGGGTTGGTGGATGTATGGAGACATAAACACCCTGTAACAAAACAATACACCTTTTACTCCACAGCGCACGACAGTCTATCCAGGATAGACTACGTCCTGGCCTCAATATCCAGTCTCTCCTGCATAGACCACATTACCATAGGACCTAGCGGGATCTCTGATCACTCCCCAATAGTCTTAACATACTCCTCACACCACACGTCCCGCACACGGCTCTACCCAATCTTTCCAGGGTACTTGCAAGTCCCGCAGATAAGGAAGGAACTTCGTAAGACCACAAAACATTTTTTCAATGAAAACTTAACCTCAGTCAGTTCTCCTACCATACTATGGGAGGCCTATAAAACGGCTCTCCGAGGGCAGGCAATTGCATCCATTACTGCCCAAAAAAGCATAAAACATCAAGATCTTTCGACACTAGAACAGGAACTGCAGGCAGCAGACACGGCCTACACGAATAATCGTACACCCGAAATGGCCCATACTCTTCATCTCAAACAACAACAATATATAGAACACCCCCGACAGGATACATAGACCGCCTTAGCAACTACCAAACACAACATTTATGACGTGGGTGATAAAGAGGGGAGGGTATTGGCCTGGCTCGATAGGAGTGAGCGAAACACTCGAACTATAGCACAGCTCAGAACAACAGAGGGTGGTCTCACATCAGACCCGGGGGAAATAGTAGATGCATTGGCCCACCATTTCCGAACGGTATACGCCGCGCCCTCGGACAGTACGGTGGCAGAGGCTGACAAATTTTTGTGTAGCATGGAACTGCCTAACCTTGCGCCGGAAGCATCCGTAAAGCTCGACGCAGACCTCACGATTGTTGAAATATATGCAGCGGTCCAATCACTACAATCCGGAAAGGCTCTGGGCCCCAATGGGATCCCGCTGGATCTCTACAAGGGCATGGCGGACACTCTCTGCCCCCATTTACTTAATATGTACAACGACTGCCTGGAACAGGGTGTGCTGCCTTGGGACCAGAGGGTAGCTACGATTGTGGCGATCCTAAAGCCAGGGAAGCCCCCAGCGGAATGTCAATCATACCGTCCGATATCACTGCTCAATGCGGAATCCAAAATATTAGCTAAAGTGATTGCTAACAGGCTGCAAGCACATCTGCCCGATTTAATACACCCGGACCAGTCCGGCTTTATGCCTAATAGAAACACTGCGCTTAATCTTCGACGTTTACATAATGCATTAGCACGGAAACATGTCCTGTCGGAACCATCGGCTGTCCTCTCTTTAGACGCGAAAATGGCCTTTGACATAGTGGACTGGACCTACCTCTTTGCGGTTCTCCCACGCCTGGGCTTCGATCCGAAATTCTGCGCCTGGATCCGGCCCCTTTATATGGATCCGGTGGCATGTATTACAGCGTACGGCCGACTCTCGGACGCTGTGCAACTGGCAAAAGGGACTCGACAGGGATGCCCTCTGTCGCCACTTCTGTTTGCCCTGGTGTTGGAGCCCTTGGCGGTATGCCTTAGAACAACTCCTCTTCTACGCGATATAACATGGACACAAGGCTGGGAGGACCGTGTATCCCTGTACGCAGACGACATCCTGGTATACCTAACGGATCTGACGAGCGCTCTACCGATCCTCTTCGAGATCTGTGATGCCTTCGGAGCAGTTTCGGGTTATACCATTAACTGTGTAAAATCAGTACTGTATTTACTTCAGGGGCCGGAACCCCAGCTTCCCCCCCACTGCCCGTTACAAATATCCCTGGAATCCTTTAAATATCTGGGTATACATATAACGACAGACCCTGCTGCTTTCTTCTCCAAAAATCTATCATCCCCTCTGGAACGGCTGCGTAGAGATGTGTTACACTGGGAATCACTGCCCCTCACGATGCTTGGGAAAGCTGCGTTATTCAAAAGGATGGCATTGCCCCGTTTTTTATATGCGCTTGAGAACCCACCGTTTCCGGTACCTCCACGATATTTTCCACAGATATCGGCACTGGTATCTACACTTCTTTGGGGCAATAAGCCTGCACGCATTGCGTAAGCTAAACTGCACCGCGACTGGTATGACGGCGGCATAGCACTCCCTAACATACAACTTTACTACTGGGCTGCGCATCTTAAAGTCATAAACCAATGGATACATGCCCCACACACTGACCCCGCCTACAAGGCGGATAGGGCGCAGCTGGGAATGGACAGTATGTTAGCGGCCTTATATAATAAACAACGGGCAGTAAGACTGGAAGGGCCCACAAAACACACAGTTATGCTATGGCATACAGCACAGGCACACTTGGGATGGAAGGGGACCATCACAAAACTCACGCCCCTTTGGGACACGAAAAAGCTAGGGTCACTTAGGAACAGCAGAGGATTTGCACGATGGGACGACATAGGAATCTCCCTAGTTGGCGACTTATGGGACAAAGGGACGGTCATTTCTTTAGATCAGCTGCAAAGACAATACGAACCGGCACCTAAGGAGACATTCCGTTACATACAAATTAGGCATGCACTCCTCACAGTACTACCGCAGAATGCCGACATACCTGAATCCTCTCCCTTGGAAGATAGGTTACTTACAGATTATATGCCAAAACGTGCCATTTCGCTCACATACCGCAAGTTGATTAATAACCAACCGGACCCCACGACTGCCTTGAAGGATAAGTGGGCGGCTGATGTTGGCGCTATGGATGAGACGGAAAGGCAGGCGGCGCTAGCATCGCTGAGAGAGGTGGGAATCCCGGCCCGACTGCGGCTTGTCCAGTTTAAAATCTTACATCGCACATATCTCACCAGACATTCACTTCACAAAATAGGCAGAACGCAGCATCCATATTGCCTAAGGGGATGTGGTAATGGGGGCTCCTTTTTCCATACGATCTGGGATTGTCCTGTACTAACTGACTTCTGGCGCAAGGTCCTCCGAACAGTGTCCCAGACTTTAAATGTTTCCATATTGCCTGAACCTCGAAGAGACCTCCTCAATGTTTGGGAACCCAATGACCTATCGAGCTATGGGCAAATATGGGCGACACTGGGCATCATGGCAGCCAAACGCAATGTGGCGCAGAGATGGGGAACAGCTGATTTTCCCTCATTGGAGGCTTGGTGTAGGGACATGGACACTACCATTGTCACTGAAAGAACTGTGTATATTAATCGCAAGTGCCCCCGAAAATGGACTAAAATCTGGACTGCCTGGAATACTTACAGGGGAGAAATATGTGATCCCATACCTGAATCTGATGATGACCATTCAGATGAAGAGTTTGATGATGACCGTTGAGATGGAATGGATGAAGAGTGAAGGGGTCTATTTTTTGATAAAGGTGGGAGGGGAAGGAAATGGCGTGATGTTTTGCTCAGCTGACTTGCTACTCATTGTAACTCAAATATTCATAACTGCACAATGTCTTTCCGATGTCTGTTTCTATATTAATAAACAGTTTAAAAAAAAAAAAAACAGCAACTGGGGTTGCTACCTGCAAACCCAATATTATCTTCTGCTGCGGCGATATGATCCCAAACACTTTGAAAGCGTTTATGACTTAGGTACTAGATTTTTGTAACATGGATCTTAAGCCAGTGTAACCTTATCTGACAAGAAAAATAATTATATTATTGTCTCCTATTGAAGTGCTTGAGGTGTCTATTGTTTCTTTACAGCCAGTCAAGGAGGAAGAAGTTCCAGACATAAAAAAACAAAAGCCCTGATTTAGAGTTTTGGGGGACGGGTTACTCTGTCACAAATGTGACAGATATTCCATCTATCTTATCACTCATGCCACAGGATATAATGCTCTTGTAATAAGGTGGACAGGATATCTTTCATGTTTTTGAAAGGAATACACCGTCCACCTAGCTCTGATTCAGGCATGTAGTGTCAAGTAGATTACAACAGTTCTGCCCAGCTTCTTGATAATCCAGAGTTCAAGGTGTGGCAGCTCACACGGTTTTGAGCTCATGTGGCCGAGTTCCCACACACACACCCAAAACAATAAAAATGAAAAATCTACTACCCAGACTGGAACAAGGTTCGATCAGAGTCTAAGATCTAAGTCCCCATGGTAAGTTCTCGATTCCAAAGTAATGACCTCAAAATGTCCTCGGGCCATATGACAGAACAGGAGCATTTTCCATCCCTGCACGGCCACAAACCTCCAGTTGTGTACCTCAGCACAGCGAGGGTGCATCTTATCAGGGCAGAAACCTAACGTTTACACCTGTGGTGCTTTCACAGTGAAAGAGCTGCACCACTGTCTTCCTCACCCATTGGACTTAATCTTATTTTCATAGGGATTCAGGGATCCCCAGCAGGTGGGTGAAGGTTGTAATCATAAACACAGCGAAATTTCACACTGCAGATTAGGCAACTGCTTGTTTTCACTGCTCGGTCCGCCCTGCCCAGAATGGCTGACCCTAGCACGAAAACATCTGTTGCAGTCCATCTGTAGTGAAGTGGACTCTTGAAGGACTGGGTTCTTTAAGACCCAGCGGTGCCAGGGCACAACACCTGAAACCTTCGTGGGTAACCTGCTCCGGCGTACGAATCACAGAGACACGGGACACTTCCTTCGACGTCAAAGATTCAAGGTTTATTTGCTGCAGGGAACACAGAGATCACGACAAGTACACAGCGTGCAACTTGGGGAGACTGCTTCAAATTGGTTCTGTGGATCGCTCCTTTTATACAGTTTTTACCCATAGGATTACATTGAACACAAAAGTTTACAACCCGGTTCCCACCATTATCCCCCAGAGGGGTCGCTTTAGTCACTTTAAAACAAATGAGGTCCGGAACATAAGTGCGGAAACATTTGGCGGTTCCCAACTGTAAAAACCATCTTCCCACCATTAGCAAATTCCAATCAGCAGTAAAACAGATCGAAATAGGAACAAGGACAGGTGTAGAGGAAGACGGAGACAGTGGGGAGATCGGAAAGGGTGTAAAAGGGGAGGTATCGGGAAACACGAGATACAGGCATCAAAGGGACGTGCCTAATGAGATGCACGGCTGAGACAATAAGTCCGTGCGGTAAGATGAGCCTCGAGCGGCGCCATCTGCCTTACAGTAGCAACCCCCTCGTCATAAAGACACTCACAAAGAACATGTGTCTTCCGCAAATATCTTGGGAGTCCCAGGGTCGCGAAGCGGACAACGTCCGTTCGCTGGCTACTTGAGGGCAAGAGACAAAATGGATGCCGTATCTAAGATGGAACCCGTGGGTACAGATGAAAAACCCACATAACAAACGAACGGTTTAAGTTAGCACAGCGAAACTGCGCACACTTACTAAACTCGTCATTTGCGGTTCAGAGATACCAGACTCGACTATATTCGTGCGAGTCGAAAACACCACTTACAATTGTCACGGAACCTCAGACGCTCCTTTTGCCCTCATGTAGGCAAGCACTAGTCGGAATCATATTCGATATTCATCAGACCATCGAGGTGTTGCTGTAGCATAGCTCTATCCAACTGAGTCCCCTTGGTAACAGATGGTTGTCTCATACACGTTGTAGCACAGAGGCCACATAAGGCAGGACCACACTGCACACAAAGGCAACACGTGAACAGGAACACTACAACGACTCCGATGATCATCAGAATTTTCCAACCCCAAGTCGACATCAGGCCCCAAAACCATCCAAGTAGCGTCCAATCCCCTACATCCACGTGTATGGATTCGGAGATCTTATGCAACCTCGAGATGGCTTGATAGACAGTAGGAGCATTATCTGGAATGAAAATGCAGCAGCTCGAATGGATCACCTTACATACCCCACCTCGATCTGCTAAGATGACATCTAAAACCATACGGTTTTGTAACGTCATAAGTCTCTCCGCCTGAAGTTCTGTGGTGATATTACCAAGGGCACTGGCAGTAATATTAGCTGTCGATTCTACCACTCGAGTCAACTGTCTCAGGTTCCTACTATTGACCATAGGTCCCCAAAACGGGAGGAAACCCTTGAAAAAGTCTCCTGCCTCTTGACCGGCAGTATCCTCTTCGCTAATTACGCCTCGTACAACTCTAGTCTTGTGATAATCGGCATCTACAGTGAACGTCGGAGGCAACAGATTTGCAATGAAACATGAGCCCATGAAGTCAGCGGGCAACCATGTGTATGCACGATCATAGCAGATAAAGAATGTGCCCTTGGCAGCCAGAAACACAGGGGACGAGGACATCGGCAGAATGTAATTTTCAGTGCAAGCACTTGCTCCAAGTCGGGCTTGCGATCTACGGCCACGACCCATAAGACAAAAATTACCAGTGTGGGGTACGACCCATATCGGAGGCGAGCTTTTAAGCTGCTTTTCGCTAGTGAACACACTATATTCACCTCTACTTAGGACCCTATAGGCCTGTACCTCTTCTTCGGGAATAAGCGAGGGATCATAGATCTCACTATCTAAATCCTCTATTGCTATCGACAAAGGTTTTTGATATGAGGTAGGACCAGAGTAGGGGGAACGTGGTTCTCGAATGGGGTGGAAACCCAGTGCGCTTCGAAACATTGTTTGAAATGCTCGAGCTGACCCTTGGGAACTATACGGTAACACCAGATATGGAATTCCCTTATCTGTAGTATGTGGCATCAACCCACACACCCAACAATTAGTAGTATTAACCACTAACTGATGCTGATGGAGGAGCTGAATAAAGGAATTGTTGCGGAATTCTACACGTCTAGCCTGTTCGTGTTCCGGTAACATGTGAAAGGAATGGGGAGAAGCAGTAGAGGTAAGATTAGGGTAAGGAGTAGGAGTAGGTGTAGCAGGTAAGAAGTAAGACATCGTGTAATACACCCCACCCGCCAATAATGCAGAAGCAGTCAAGAACAATACAAACAATTGGAATATGAAACATTTGGTACGACTGAGTTGCTGCAGCTTGAATCTGTGGACTTGAGCTCCCTCCAAATCATTTAGCTTCGAGAATGCCATTCCCTATGACCGTCCGCAACGTTTCTTGACGCACTTCGTTCTGTGCAGTAATAGTCAATCCCTAGGAGTTCCCAGGAACCGACGGCCTTTAACCTAGCGTCAAGACCTACTGCCCAGAAGGAAGTACGCGCGCGGCCCTACGGCCTTCAATGCACAATATGTATGTATGCAAAAACAAAGTCTCTCAGCTGTAAAGGCAAAAATACAAGGAATGAAGCTCAATATATATACAAAAATAATTACAGTAATACGAAAAGTTCAAAACTGATCACGGAAAATGGGATAATGCAATCGTCGGTACAGCAAAGCAAGATCTTTTTATTTGTCCTTAGTGCGAGATCGCAAAAAGTATCGGGTTTTCCCAGGACGTGTCTGCTCGTCAAACAAAGGATCCGTTGAAGAGACAGCGTCCTGCTGATCAGTTGAGTGTTCTGGTCTTGAGTCTTTTGATGCTAATTGTTCAACAATGTCTTTCTGCTGCGCTGAGGGTTCTTCAACAAGCTGTGCGTCGCTAAAAGGCACAAACGCCGGCAATGTTTCTGTTTCAGATGACGCAATGCCTCTCCTTACCCACGGGTCTGCCGGCAAAGGGATGGGGACTCGTTTGGTGTGCGTAGCATGCACCCAATTTTTACGTCCCTCAAGACGAACGGCAGTCCTCGTGGCCAGAAGCACTTGATGGGGTCCGGTGAACCTCGGGTCCAGGTTATTTTTGCGTGAAAAGTTCCTTGTCACCACCCAGTCTCCGGGCTGGAGCTGGTGGCCTGGACCCTCCGTCTGCGTCGGCAATGCGTCGTAAACCTGTTGGTGAATTAACCTCAGTTTAGCAGTCAAGTCATGTAGATAATCGATCAACATTGGGTACTCAAGATCAGAAAACATTCCTGGCCTAGGAACCCCCCACACATTCGCAGGACGGCCGAACACTATTTCATAGGGACTAAGCCCTACTCGGGAGTGTACAGTCGCCCTAGTTGACAGTAATGCTAAAGGCAAAGCGTCAGGCCACGAAAGACCAGTCGTAGCCTGAATCTTCGCTAGCTTTAGTTTAAGGGTGCCGTTGTACCCTTCAACCAATCCAGCTGACTGGGGATGATTGGCGCTATGGAATTTCTGATTAATTCCAAGGCCCTTACACACACTCTTCATCACACTTCCAACAAACTCACTTCCGTTATCTGACCACACGACTCTAGGCATTCCATACCGAGGAAAGTATTCCTTCAGTAGGATTTTCGCAGTAGACAAAGCAGTATTGTCTTTGAGAGGATAGGCCTCGATCCATCGGGAGAATGCGCAAACCACCACTAAAACGTATTTCAGGTTATTGCATCGCTCCATATGGATGAAGTCCAGTTGAATCACCTCAAAGGGATACGAAGGGGGAGCAAAACTGCCAGGAGGAGTTGGGGTTCCTTTGCCAGGATTGTACATTATACACACCATACAATTCTTCACCAGACGTTCAGCACATTTCGTAATGCCGTCATTCTTCCACACAGGAGCCAGCAACTTACAAATACCTTTCGCGCTAATATGTGCTAACCCATGCGCCATTGTCACAACGGCCAGCACATACGCATCAGGCAACAACCATCTTTTCTGATCCGACAAATCAATCCAACAACCATTCGCATCCAACTTTCCCGTACTTTCTTTCCACTTCGTCTTTTCAGTCTCGGTGGCCTCATTCTGAATTGCTTTCACACTCTCGATAGTGTCTTCACACATACTCGATTCTGTAGGCCACCTAACCGAACTCGTCACATACATTCGAGTGCTAAGGTTCCGGGCAGTCTCCTTAGCAGTCTCATCCGCAAACGCATTACCACGACCAACATCATCCGTCACCTTACGATGCGCACTACATTTAACAATCGCAACTTGCGTAGGCAAAGTCAATGCATCCAAAAGATCATTCACAAGCTGGCCATGCTGTATCTTCGTACCATGCGACGTCAAGAAACCTCTCTCTCTCCACAATCATCCAAAGCTGTGAGCAACACCAAACGCGTATTGACTGTCGGTAAAAACATTCACACGTTTCCCTTTCGCCAACACACACGCTCTAGTAAGAGCAATCAGCTCCGCAGCTTGGGCAGAATTCTGATTCAACCTTGCAGTCTCAACAACAGTATTCAATGTTACAACAGCATAAGCAGTAGTCACATCGCCATTCGGCAACTTAAAACATGACCCATCCACATACAAAGTGCCATCCGGATCTTCCAATGGGGTGTTTTTAAGGTCCACTCGACCTTTCGTTTCCTCTTCAGTCCTCAAGTAGCAGTCATGTTCTGCTACTTCATCTGACTCTGTGCTAATTGGTAACAAAGTTGCCGGGTTCAGAACGTTACAACGTTTTATCTGAATGTGGCTTGCCAAGAGCGTCAATTCGTACCCAGACAACCTCGCACTCGTCAAGTGCTGAGTTTTCGTTCGATTCAAAAGAGTATCGACTGCATGCGGAACCATCACCGTAAGCATATTATCCATGACCAATCCTGCTGATTGTCGGATGGAGACCGCAGCTGCCGCTGTTGCTCGTAAACAACTCGGCAATGCTCTAGCTACTGGGTCCAAGGTCGAGGAAAAATATGCACATGGACGTTGCTTACCACCAAAAGGTTGCGTTAAGACACTCAACGCACAACCTTCCCTCTCGTGAACATATAACGTAAACGGCTTACTGTAATCAGGGGTACCTAACACAGGAGCCGAACACAATGAATCACGTAGTTCAGAAAAACTTTTCTGACATTCTTCCGTCCATGGTAAAGGAGTTGAAACATCCTTACACGTAAGAGCCACCAATGGTTTCGCTAGCAATGAAAAATTTGGAATCCATTGCCTGCAGTACGACGTGATACCTAGAAAGGCACGCACATCTCTTTGGGTTTTTGGCACAGCCATTCGCGCAATCGCTGCAATTCTCTCTGGGGTCAATCTCCTTCCCTCCTTTGACAATAAGTGACCTAAATAGGTTACTTCTTGACAACAATATTGGAGTTTAGAAGGTGACACCTTATGATTTAGCTCACAGAGATGTTGCAGCAACGACACCGTAGCAATTTTGCAAATGTCCTGAGTATCAGCAGCCACCAATAAGTCGTCGACGTATTGGATCAAAGCCGCACCGACCGGCAACCTAAACGCATCCAGTTGACCCTTCAAGGCTTGGCTGTAAATAGATGGACTTTCACAGTAGCCCTGAGGAGCGCGTTTGAACCGGAAGCTGCGTCCACCGAGAGAGAAACCGAAAAGGTCCCTGCTCTCCTCGGCAATCGGGATGCTGAAAAACGCATTTTTCAAGTCAATCACCGAAAACCACGATGCAGAAGCTGGGATCAGAGTCAGTAGCGCCGTGATGTCAGGCACAACGGGAAATTGAGGAACCACAATTTTATTTACCTCCCGTAAATCGATAACAAAGCGATAAACAGGCGGCTTTGAAGGATCAGTACGTTTAAGAATGGGCAGCACAGGGCTGTTGCACACGTTTCCCCGAGTCTCTTCGATAACATCTTTCTCGATCAAATCATAGATGATCGCCAACAGTGCTCGTTCACCGTCAAGGGAGATACGATATTGGGGAATACGTGGCAACCGCACATTAGATTTCAACTGAACAACATAAGGGGAGATATCAAGTAGGCCCACGTCATTTGGACCTGTTGCCCACAAAGACGCAGGAAGAGAACTCAATTCCGGTGGGAGCTTATCAAGGGACAAATACATGGGAGAGACAACCCTCTCTCCTAACGTAAGCTTTACACCCGCAGGAGAACAATACAAAGTTGCGTACAAACGTTTAAGCAAATCCAGGCCCAAAAGATTTTCGCCACAACCCGTGGTTAAAATCAACGGAGCTTCTAGCTCACGTGGCCCAATTTTAAGGGGCAAAGGGCGCGAAACTGGATTGCTAACGGGGGCGCCAGAGAATCCAACGGAAACATTTGTTAAGCCAGACAAAGGTGCGCCAGGGAGTTTCGAATGCATGATAGAACTTTTCGCTGCACCAGTGTCCAACAGAAAAGGCTCAACGACGCCCGATGTAGCAACTGCGACGTAAGGCCCTCTCTGATCAACCGGAACTGATACCACTCCCTCTCCTTGTCTTTGGCTGTCCTAGTAATTACTGTCGTCAGTTCCCTGATCGACGTAATAATCGTCTACATTGTACTGCGCAGATCGTCCTTGCGATGATCCACGTTGATCGAAACAATTATTAGAATTGGATGAGTTATCTGAGCGATCATTCGGAGCACCACGACCTCTACCACGTGATGTTTGCTGTGAACCACCACGACCTCCTCTAAATGAGTTACCATTGTTACGTTCATTCAAAACAGGGCAATTGAATTTAATGTGTCCCTCCTGTCTACAATAAGCACATTGATTATACCCTAACGAGGATCTTTGGGAGGAGGAGTCATTACGGGTTTGGGATCTGTTCGATTGTGGCTGCGACCTATTCTGTTGCGGATTATTCTGATTTGAACGCGGAGGATACGCTTGTTGCAATAACACTTTAGTTTTGAGCTCCTTCGTCTTTTTATCAACACGGTCGTTCTCTTCTTTCTCCCTATTCTCATAGTATTGTGCCGTAGCCAATATCTGAGCCGAAGTAGAAACGGCCCATGCACTTTCCGAATTTCTCAATTTATTGCTCAAGTCGGGCAATAAATTCGAAACAAATTTATCCACAAACAATCTCTGACCACCCTCGGTGCCCATATCCTGACCACTATGGTCGATGAATGCTTCCTCGAACCTCGTAAAGAAGTCGGAAACACTCTCATCTTTCTTCTGCTTACAGGCTGACAATTTGTCCCAGTTCACCTTCATAGCTGGCATAAGAGTTTTCATTAGCGTAATAATTCTTTGAGGAAGGTCAAGAATCAACTGATCGGGTTTAGTAGCCGCTACTTGTCCGGCGTCTGCCGCTACAATGGCAGCCCAAGCACCACCTAATTCAGCCGGGTGATTTTCCTGTCGAATCTTTGCCCATACCGGTTGTGGTACGACATTTCCGAACAACATATCGATATCGGCAAGATTCATTACAGTAGCATCTACAAGCTGTGATAATTCTTTGTAATACCCTGTAGGATTCTTGCGTGGGTCAGGCAAAGATTGCTTCACCTGTAACACTTCCGAGCGTTTCCATGGGAGATGTATCCATACTTTCTGGAAATGCGCCAATACCGGAGGTTGAGCATTCGGATCAGCTGGTATCCAAACCGGCGGAACTTCACGCATAGGATATTGGCCAGACTCGTCTGGTTGTTTTTCAATATCCTCAACAAATAATGCATGAGGGATGGGAGCGGGACGAAGAGATAGCAATCGTTCAACAGCACGTCGAACGTTAGTATCCACTATCAGCCCATTTGCGAACTGAAGCTGGAGATCAGACAGAGCGGTGAGCACCCCGTCAGGCGCATCGGCCGCTATTTGATCATAAAGGAACTTACACATTTCATTAAACACATATCTCTGGGTTGGTATATTAAATTGACAAAATGTTTCGAGGACAACACGGGGTGGACATCTAACAGGATTTACCATCCAACCCATCGCCATATTATATAGCGCAACGCGTTCTCTGTTTCCAGGAAGCTGACTACGTCTCTGAGGACCATCGGAACCAGCGGACCCATGAACAGGTCCGAGCGAATGAAAGAAGCTAGTCGCAAGAGGAGAATTGCGACTACGAGTAGAGGGAGAAGAATAAGACACAGGACTAACAAGAGAAGGAGTAGAAACAGTAGCAACAGCAGGAGTTAACAAAACAGGAGCAGTAGCAGGAGCAGTAGCGGGAACAGGAGTATGTGGAAGCGGAGGAGCAGTAGGAATAGAAACAGACAAAGGAACAGGAACAGTCGGAAGAACGGGTGCAGGTTGAGGAACAGGCGGAGGAGGAATAGGCGGAAGAACAGGTACGGCAGGGACCACAGGAGCTGCGGTACCCTGTACGTATGGAGGTGGCGACTTCATAAGATAAGACATTAAGGGATCCTCAACTGGCTCTTCCTTCTTTTCCGACTCCGTAGGCAAAGCGGGGTAACATTTATCTACGGTCATACGCTGTAATCGGTCAAACACTTCCTTATCCTTAACCTCCTTATCTCGCTGAAATTGCTCTGCTTTCTTCACTATGGTAGCAACATTATCTCGCTGATTACGTTTAGTCTGTCTGATTTCTTTCTGTCGGGCTTCTTTGCGCCACAACCGAAAGGCATCAAACATGGCCGGCCTTGACTTTCTTTCGAACAATTTAATCTCTAGATTGTCTAAAATCGGGGCTTCGAAGCTACCATGAGGTGGCCAGCGAAGGTCGCCGTCCTTTTTCGTATATTTAATACAGTAATCGTTAAAGGTAACTGGGCCTAGCCCATGCTTACTATAGAGCTCATACGTGGGAGTTCCAACCGGAGGTATCGGACACGAGTCCTCCAGTCGGGAATCCATACCACAAGGTCTGAAACAACTAAACAAAGTACTGCGACCAGGCATCTTGCACACTAGCCGAGTTTCACAAACTTCAAGGGTTACGGGATTTACCAAGTCCCAGCAAAGAACAAAACCCTCGGTTTTTGGCGGCTGCAGTCGTCAAACAACACAACAAAGTACGCTAGCAAAGTGTCACCGACAAAAACACTCACACAGCGTTAACAACAAAAACACTCGCTAAAGTGTCAACAACCAAGAATTATGGGAGCGACCCACAAATACTTAACTCAAAAATCGATGGCGTCACCAGGAAGGCCCGTCAATCGTCTCGCTATACCAAGGTCTACGCCAGGCGCCAAAACAGGTCTACAGTCAGGGCAGCAGTCCGTCGCAGCCGTCCGGAGGCGGGAATCTTCGCGGGAAAAGTCTTCGGGCCACTTATTTCGACAACAGGATCGATGAAGCGGAGTGCACCTTCCCTCGGAGATTTCACACGAAGTTCCTCACGATCGTCGGGCTTGGACCGGTACCACTGATGCAGCCCCACGTTGGGCGCCAACTGAAGGACTGGGTTCTTTAAGACCCAGCGGTGCCAGGGCACAACACCTGAAACCTTCGTGGGTAACCTGCTCCGGCGTACGAATCACAGAGACACGGGACACTTCCTTCGACGTCAAAGATTCAAGGTTTATTTGCTGCAGGGAACACAGAGATCACGACAAGTACACAGCGTGCAACTTGGGGAGACTGCTTCAAATTGGTTCTGTGGATCGCTCCTTTTATACAGTTTTTACCCATAGGATTACATTGAACACAAAAGTTTACAACCCGGTTCCCACCATTATCCCCCAGAGGGGTCGCTTTAGTCACTTTAAAACAAATGAGGTCCGGAACATAAGTGCGGAAACATTTGGCGGTTCCCAACTGTAAAAACCATCTTCCCACCATTAGCAAATTCCAATCAGCAGTAAAACAGATCGAAATAGGAACAAGGACAGGTGTAGAGGAAGACGGAGACAGTGGGGAGATCGGAAAGGGTGTAAAAGGGGAGGTATCGGGAAACACGAGATACAGGCATCAAAGGGACGTGCCTAATGAGATGCACGGCTGAGACAATAAGTCCGTGCGGTAAGATGAGCCTCGAGCGGCGCCATCTGCCTTACAGTAGCAACCCCCTCGTCATAAAGACACTCACAAAGAACATGTGTCTTCCGCAAATATCTTGGGAGTCCCAGGGTCGCGAAGCGGACAACGTCCGTTCGCTGGCTACTTGAGGGCAAGAGACAAAATGGATGCCGTATCTAAGATGGAACCCGTGGGTACAGATGAAAAACCCACATAACAAACGAACGGTTTAAGTTAGCACAGCGAAACTGCGCACACTTACTAAACTCGTCATTTGCGGTTCAGAGATACCAGACTCGACTATATTCGTGCGAGTCGAAAACACCACTTACAATTGTCACGGAACCTCACTCTTGCTTAAGAAGCGCACATTACATGGAGATAAAGATAAAGAGTAATCCCTTAACACGCTGTTCAGGCGGACATTAGTATTGGAAAGGCGTTGTGAATATTGTGGGTGGGAAAAGAGGGCTATGCTGGTGGCGATATAGGGAAGTGGGTTCGTTTTGTACATCTGTTGGGATTGCCCTACGTTGGATAGGCATTGTGAGGTGAACCTTGAACCTATAGATGTTAAGAGTGTTAATACTTCGCTGTCTCAACTATACGTTGTGCTTCTCACTATGATTATTGCACATGGTACTGTGGCTCATGACCATTGCTTTGTGCCCCCCCCCCCCCTTACTTGCCACCAGGAAAGCAGTTGCCTCCCTCTGGAGGCCCCACATATTTCAGATCAGCATTCTTCTTTAAACAAAACAAGGGAAAACCTGGTTTGTGAGAAAACAAAATATTCCATTCACGATTCAAACAGATGTATCTTCCTTCTTTGGCAGACATGTTTGTATGAAATGAAAAAATGCAACTTTATGTGCCAGTCCGGTACAAGGAGATTGACAATGTGCAATTCCATTACATGTTCAGTCAGGTACAGGGCGAAGAGCACAATGAAATCCTAGGGAGCTTAACTAGGGGCTTGCTTCCATGCTTTGATATCCTTACTGGAGTAGATGATCTACGGGCTTGATGTTTGCTGGTGTCTCCAGATGCGTAAATACAAAACCACCAAAACCTGGTCAACAGAATAGTGATAATGATGCTTGGTTGAAAATCACGGTCCAACTCTGAAGAGCTTTGTGTGTGGGGAATGGGAAATTGTTTGTTTGCAAAATTGGTTTCATGAAAAAGAATGTTGCATGAAAACATTTACAAATAACAGTAAACAGATTTGAAAACATAGAGAAGATGTACTACAGTTTTACATCTCAAACAAAAGTCTACGAATTAAAAATCAAACTACCAAGGTGATCTATGAAGTCATTAAACTTTCTGCAAATTTCATTGTATTCCACTTTCATTAATAATTCAAAAACTGCCTCTTCACATAATGGCTACCTAGTCAGTCAAAGAGGCTTTAATATCCTGTTACACGTTTCCTCTAACTAGGCAGTGAAAGATAATATGATGACAAGCAGTTTTTGTCTCGTACCTGCAGAGTCAGGAAATACATTCACATGTGTAATTGCATCACATTGACTTGGTGGCCACTTAAGGTTGCATTGTGGAAGTATCAACATTTGATGTAATTCAATGAATGAGGTGTGCAGTCATGTCTACTTCAAATATTCTACACAACTCAGTCTGTATTAAGTGATCTCCGCAAACCTGTCTCGGTATGGTCTGGTTATATGATGTTGTCAGTGCGTTTTAGGCTATATGAGTTTCTGTAAAGCTCACATTTAGCCTAGAGGGATTCATGGCACCAGGAAGTGGACAAGTGCTGGAGACCTAACTAATATTCAGCATGTGGAAAATAAAAACATGGTCAGTAGTTTCTGTAATTGCAATAATTCGACGTGGCGCCTCTGTCATAAGGGAAAAAATACAGAAGGGTTGGCCAAGTCAGAGAAATATCGACCAACATAACTTTGCCTTGCCAGTGGACTTATGAAGCAGTGTTCTGGGAGATCTCAGCAGCCGAACAGGATGGATGATCAAGACACTGAGAAAAGACCTATCGTGGACGTCAGTGTAACAGAGTGTGGGAAACCACCATCAAATAAGAATGGAAAGTCTTGCTTAAACTGAATTTATTGCAGTTGCAAATTGCTGATGGAACTACACAAACCACGAAACACACGTTGGCTAAAAATGAGCTGATTGTTGACTAAAATACAGTGGGTTGTTGGCTATAACACATTGGATTTAAAAGAATCAAAGATATAATAAAAAATCTGTGCTAAGACATTCCATAAAATGAGACTTCTCTGAGACCGTGATTACTTGACAAACTATTTGTGTGCCTCAGGAATTATAGGCTGAATTTGTAGATAACAAAACTCTCAAGGAAAGGGTGCTTTAACTGAGAACAGTGTTACTGCATCATTTAAAAATAAATGTTCCATCTATATAAAAATGCTCCTATTTTAGTCACAAGAAGAAGACCTCACGTGCGGAGTTCCCTGTGGCAATAATGATTTATAGGGCAGTCCTGTATTCCCCGGGAACCTAGGTAGACTGTAAGCAGCTAGACTGTTTTTTCAAGAGTAATGATTTTCCAACTCTCTCAGTTAATCTGTTAGCAGATTTTCGTAAACTCAGTAAATAACTACAGACATTGTTTCATTATTCCTACAGAATGCTTCAATCTCTCTACTGATTTTTTAACTGCTTCCTCCAAAAATATTGTTGGCAAAAACCTACATGCCTGGGCTTATTAAGGGAGACATATGTTTGGTAATTATAGCTGTCCACAAGAATACAACAAAATTGTGTACCAATACAATGGAGTTGCGGATACAAATTAAAAATAACACAATGGTTACATTATACCGCAAAGACATAACAACACACCCTGGTTGACTACGAAGGAGATTAATTGAGCTTAGCTTTCTGTTATGACAAATTCTTGTATTTATTTTTGTGGCATGACCACATGGGTCAACATTACCTTCATTAGGGCAACACTGTAGTTGTTATGTTAAACTCAGGCTCACTAAACACAAAAAGTAAACATTCCAAGAGAAGAAATCAGATGTACTTGTTCCATTATTACATTACCACCCTCAGGAAACACTTGTAGTACCTTCAACCTCAAGGCAATCATTTATTGGTAAATTATGCTTAGTATTTAATTCTCCCAGGAAATCAACTGAATTTAATCTTCATGAAAAGTTAATTTACTAATAGAAGATGCAATGAATCTATGCAAAAATAAATGCAAAAATAACAGTTGATAGACAGAATGCAGAACAATGTCATACATTCACCCCAGTACAGAGATATGGGCCTAAATCCATCGTTTTTTTTGCACTTCACATCACCCCAGTTCAGACATGGCCATATGCAAATCAGCCTAGACCCTGTGCCTCATGGGAACAGTCCAGCCCGAACTGGGGTGGTGTGGAGTGCAAAAAAACCATGGATTTAGGCCCAGATCTCTGTACTTGGGTGAATGTATGACATTGTTCTGCATTCTGTCCATCAATTGTTGTTTTTGCATTTGTCACCCCGAGTGGGACGGGTATGCTCAGACGTGAGTCCCGTGCTCTCCACACCTCTGGAGTCAAGCTATCCTGGCTGAAGGCGGCTGATAGCCAGAAACCGGTCCTAGGATGCTTGATTCAGGTCCAGGGAAGACATGGTTTGACAGTTCGGGCTGGACTGTTCCTATGAGGCACAGGGTCAAGGCTGATTTGCATATGGCCATGTCTGAACTTGGGTGGTGTGGAGTGCAAAAAAACGATGGATTTAGGCCCAGATCTCTGTACTGGGGTGAATGTATGACATTGTTCTGCATTCTGTCCATCAATTGTTGTTTTTGCATTTGTCACCCCGAGTGGGACGGGTATGCTCAGACGTGAGTCCCGTGCTCTCCACACCACTGAAGTCAAGCTATCCTGGCTGAAGACGGCTGATAGCCGGAAACCGGTCCTAGGATGCTTGATTCCGGTCCAGGGAAGACATGGCTTGGCAGTTCGGGCTGGACTGTTCCCATGAGGCACAGGGTCAAGGCTGATTTGCATATGGCCATGTCTGAACTGGGGTGGTGTGGAGTGCAAAAAAACGATGGATTTAGGCCCAGATCTCTGTACTGGGGTGAATGTATGACATTGTTCTGCATTCTGTCCATCAATTGTTGTTTTTGCAATAAATCTATGACACAAAGTATCCTCATAAGTCATGAAAGTACATTTATAAAAATATATATCATTACACCTCATCAGTTATGAAACATTTAGGAGTAAATTCTGACCACAAGACTGAAATAGCCCCAAAAATTGTCCCGCCACCGACCTGGTTTCTGCCTACATAAATCCATTTGAAATATATCTCTCCTGAGTTATAGCTAAATGTTAAACCACACCATAAGAAGTATAGCCTGATTTTTTTCTATAACTTTTTGTCTTACAAGATGTTTTACAAGATGCAAATAATTTCGCAAACCCTTTAAGACCTGATAATGGTTCATATTGATATCAAACATGAAGATCAGATGGTCCTTAAAAAAGCTATGGTAGGTAGATAACAGTTTGAAATTTGTTTTTAGCAGACACAAAGAACAATACTGTCAAGAATTACAATTTCACCTGACCAGAGCAAGGGCTACCATAGCGTATATCTAATCTTTTGTACCGTCACTAGAGTAGGAAAGTGGTTCTTTTTATAACATTTTTCTATCTTTTCAAGGATGCACATGATTATTTGACTGCTCCTCTCAAGTTCGCGACATTTGGTTCACTATGGCACAAGAGAAAACACAGTCAGGACTTGACTCACTAAGCCATTTTGGCTGTAAACCTACGTTTATAAAAATGGTGGGATTTTCACCCCCTAGGAATTCATAGAATGGAACATAGCATTTGTAAAGTCCACAGCTCCCTCCATCACCTTAAATAGAGCCTAAAGAAATATGTTTTAGATAAATGTTAAATGATCCAGGGTCACTCCATCCTGTCCACAAATGTTCTAGTCTTTCCAACAAAATATACATTCAGCATCCTGCTGCATTCTTATTCTATGACCCCTGTACCGAGCCCCGCCTCTCCTGCAATCTTGTGATCAGATTGTGTCTTGTGCTCGGATACTTGTAATACTCCCCCGGTATACCTGTATGAACATCTGGTTGATTTTAGGCCTTCATCATTGTTACCTGCCTCTTTTTGTAAAACCCTCTTACCCCTTGATTTAGGTTGCGTTAGCGCTATGTAAAACATGTCAGATGTTAGTACAACAAAAGGAGTGGAAAGTGGCTACTACTACTGTGTGTGGTTTACATTGTGAGTTTGTGAATGCCCACAAACATGTCAGTTTCTAAACAGTCTCAAACTACTGTCAGACCTTTCGTACCCACCAGGAATTGGTAATAGATGTGCTCCTGGAAAGACCCAGGGTAAATCCTTTTACGAGGTGGGCAGGGGAAAGAACCACCCTCAAAATCTGTGGGTGTAAGAAATGTGATTATTATTTGGGGTGGGTGTCTACTCACTTAAAGGAATAATCTCAACCCTTGTGAGGGTGAACATTCAAAGTCACTAAGCTAACCTGAGCTCAACCCATGGTAGCTGTGGCACTCAGTAGGCAGGCTTAGCTTTGGGATTGTGTAAAGTATTTATATAGTACCAGGACAGTAATAATGTCAAAATGCAAAACAATAAAATCCCAAACCATATTACAAAAAAAGAGTTAAATTGCATGAACAAAATGGCACTAAAAATGACAAGAAACCAAGATGGGAAACCAGAGATATAAATTGTTAAAGTTTTAAGTTGAAATAGCACCAAGAAACTGTAAGCACCCATGAAAGTCTTCTGTCTTGGGAGACCAGGACCTAGATGCAATTTGATACTGACCATGATGGAGCACGGGTTTGATAAACCAGCCCAGTTCCTCTGGTCAAAGAATTTACCCTTTGACTTAGTCTTTTAAGCCCAGATCTCCACAGGAAGACACTCCCTCCCCCCCCCCACCCCCACCCGGACCGCAGGGGAGGTACTTAGAGACTCACAGGGTGTGTGTCAGGTACTGGATGTTTCAACTGCTATTGTGAGTTCACTGATCTATTCTCTGATGTTAGTCCAGCAGTCCCCTCGAACAGGTTCAGCCTTCTGGCACTCCTTTACGCAATCCTGGAAGTGAGGGTAGTAACATCTCCGGACATAAGGAGAGTAATTTTAGTGAGCCAAGCAGGAATCTGCGGTGCAAGGATCTGCCAAAGTACTCAAGTGGAGTTCGCAACCCTCAGTGTAAGCAGGCTTGTTCTAAACCATCAAGATGATTTTCACATTATGGGGATAGATGTCATTCTACTCCACCAACCAATGATGAAAAGGAAAAGCTTGCAGTTATTTAATCCACCTTTGAAGGAAGCTGTCAACTTACTTCCTCCAAGGGACCGTGGTCCACCAAATAATCCAGGAGTAAGTAACCACCTGAGGCTAAAGAAAGCAGGGGAGTGGAAGTAGCCTAACGGCTAAGGCGGTTGACCTCAAATCTGGGGAATCGGGTTTCAGTCTCTGCAACGACGCTCAACATCCTGTGATTTTGGGCAAATCACTTAATCTCCCCGTGCCTACAGCCTACAACAACAACAACAAAAAATGTGTCCTTGTGTAACGCAACAGGTGCTCATGTAAAGCGCTCTGATACCTTCGGATCCAATTTGCACTACATATAACTCCGGAAAAAAAGCCAAGTTGCCTGAATTGCGTATTACAGCAAAAGATTATTCAAGATCAATAAAACTACTAAATACAGGAAGAGTGGCTGACGAGGAAGAAAGTCAAGGCTGGTCATGACTTGCCTCAGCTTTGGCAAGCAAGGGCAGGAAAAACACTGATCATCAGTCGGATTGTTTAAAATGCAACTATGTTATACCTAACAGTGCAAATGACATATTCCTGAAGACTCATGGGGTAGAACAACAATGCCTGAGGGATGATTATCTGGATATTCTATCATGGAATTTGGCAGGCTTGGCTATTTAATTGGAGGACAGAGAGTGGCTACATTTCATCAGTAATTGTGCTGTATGTTGTTTTCAGGAAACGTGCTCTCTATCTGAAAATTGTGTAAGTGGGTTCCTGGAGTGCATGGTACAAGCTAAACAACAAAAAAAGGCCAGCCAGTGAGGGACTTGCAACTTGGGTATCATGTAGGATAAATTGTGAGGTAGGGCATGTGGGTAAGAAATCCCCCACCCCTAATACATTGAATGTGAGGCTCATAATGGCCACTAAGGAAGTTAGTACTGTCAATATTTTGAATGTATATATCCCCAGGATGGTCACCCAGAGTACAGGCAATTTGGGGGAATTTTGTTGAATAAGTTGAAGGTTTAAGGGATATAGGGGGAACTAAGGCGGGCACCCATTTAGTGCTGATTTGTGGGGATTTTAACACTCAGGCAACTGATTAAGTATTTACTGAAGAGATACTGGCTTAGAATAATTGGCTAGGTGTCACTAAACCAGTTATTTAGTTTGGGAAAGTATATGAGAGCACTTTTCAACTTTTCTTATAAATCATCAGCTGCATTTTTTGTATGGACGCTCTCCTACTGATTGCCCAGCAAAGACGACCTAAAAGGACATATTTGACTAAATCCTGGTTAATTTAGTACTTTGGGGAAATGTAGTTAATATGGTTGTTAGAGGGTGGAGAGTTACCATGATCCCCTCTTAGTAAGAATCTAGACTACTGCTATTAATGTAATGACATTTTGTCACGAGTATGAGAAAGAGTCTAGCCCTGAGGCCTTACCCCAAGATTACAGAAAAAGTATTAGATGGAATAAAGTGAAATATTTGAACGAAATCCCCCTATTCAGTGCTATCACTGCAAGATACGAAACCCACGTTCTTAATGCCTCAAAAATAATTTCTAAGAACAAAAAAGCAAACAACACAGAACTCTCTGTGGGCAGACCTGAAAAAAGCAACTTATAAAAGAACACCAAGAGGTTCTGGGAGGTCGTTACTTGGGTAGAAGGGAACGACAAATAAGCTACAATGTCATTTAGGTCCAAGGGAGTGGGTAACCACTTTAGTGAACACAGTTGGGTACTTCCAGGAAAAGGCCTCTTACAGCTTGTCACTGTGTAGCCACACCGACCCTTGTAGTCCAATTCTTTGTTCTGGGTACAAGAAGGAGTAGGTCCAGTCCTTCAGGGCTCCCGTCATGTCACAGACAGCAGGTCCTATCCTCATCTGATCTTTCACAGGTCAAGAAAGAGTTCTGAGGTGGTTGCCTGCAGCTGCCACATTTATGCCTGACCCTAGCAAGTGGGTGGGGATGACTTATGGGCACGCCCTAACCATGTGGAAGAAGTTTATGTGCATAACCCTACCCACTTTTGCTGCAGTTCCTGTTTGCCTTACTTCAAACAGTCCCAAAATGCCATTTACCAGCGAATTTTCAAGATGGTGAAATTCTTCTGCCACACTAGACTTGGGTTCTGAAGGCTTTGTTTGTGTGTGTGGACCTTACTAGAGTAATCCTAGTTTCCTCCCACATCTAACACTAAAATCCAGTTTGAGGCAGGCACTGTGCTCACAAGAAACCAGAGACAGATGTGTGGTAAAACCAAACAGGGTCCTTCTACAAATAGAACGTGACTACACAAGAATTGCCCTGGCTTCCTTTTCTCTCACATTCAAGGGTGTCCCAAGTGTTACAAGTGGCTCATCAGACCTGTCATGCACAATTCAACACCGCAGTGTCAAAAAACATACCAACAGCCCCCACCCTGAATAATCTGTGGACTTCAGAGGAGTAATCTCTACCCATTCAGGCCAGCTTATTAGTTGCTTCAGGAAGGCTTTCACATGTTTTTCACCCCTATTCATGAGTGAGCACAGGCTGGGAGCTGGCAGAGACTTATGCTAATTAGCCTTCTGACAATTCAGGCAGGTCGAGATTATTTTCTAAGAGTTACTTTTCTGTAATATTTATTGAGAACCCAACTTTTCAATTGAATTGTGATTTTTATAACTATTTTAAAATAGTAATTTAATTATTTTTCTAACTGGTCCCATTCCTGAGATACAGTATTTTAATCTGTACTCTGGTTTTTTATATAGGACAGTTAAGCAACCCACAGTGAAAATACTTTTCTAGTCTTGTCACTCACTATCAGGACCTGGTAACATTCACTTTGTAGATGCACCCAACCTTGTTGGCTCCAAACCTTAAATAGCTGTAATGTATTAATATTTAAAAGATATGTTTTTCCCTGTTATTTTATTTTTAATTTCAAATTTGTTTTATTGAGTTTAAGAACGACAGTAGACACTACAGTACAAAAGAAATGCGTCAGGCATAGAATGCGGACGATACAGATAAGTATGTCTTCTCTACTGATCAAATAGCAGGCTAGGTTTAGTTGACATAACAGAGGTGGAGTGCCAAGGCTGCAAATGGCAAGTGTGGTGAGGTAACAAAATTGTAGGAATACAAACCAGAACTCCCGCCCTGATCCCTGCCTCCCACCACCCCTCCCGCCCCACCCAGTGTGCCGTACTCATGGAACAGTCATGGATACATTTGTGGTGTAAGTATCGCAGTTATCCATGGGATCACGGAGGATCATGTGTGGTCTCCGTAAGTTCAGTAAGCGAAGATACCTGGGGCAAATGATCTCATTAAATTCTTTGGATAAGAGGGAAAGTAACGGGAGCTAGACTTTCTGATAAGCAGCCGTGGAATGTGTGAGCGTGGCGTGGATACGTTCCATCCCCAAGGTGAACCAGATTTTATGCAGCCATCCTGTGTGAGTGGGCCTGGTGGTCGAGCCCCAGAGTGACAGAATGTGTTGTGTTGCAGCTTGCATGGCAATCCCCATTTGGCGACCTCTGGGGGATCTAAGGGGAAAGGTGAGTGCATTAGGTAGACCTAAAATGGTGTAAGCAGGGAATCTAGGGATTTCGGTATCAAAGGTAGAGTCTATGTCATCCAGGACCACCTTCCAGTAGTCCTGGATTTCACAACACTCCCAGAGGAGGTGAGTCAAGGTGCCCCTTTCCCCGCAGCCTCTCCAGCACAGTGCGCTTCGTGTCAGGATGCCCTTGTTGAGCCGGACCGGGGTGAGATGCCAGTACATGGCCAGCTTCGTCGCTGTTTCCCTACCTGCGGTGTTGCGAGTGGTATGAGAGGCTCTATAATATACATAACTCCATTCCTTAGGCGACAGGGCCCTCCCCAATTCTGCCTCCCAGCGTTTCTGGCCAGCCGACTTATCCGAAGCTGCAGGGGGTGTAAGCATTTTGTAAAGGTCTGATACGAGATGCCTATCCGAGTCCTTCGTCACCAGCCACTTCTCAAAATCTGTCATAGGTCTACCAACCAAGGGGGCAATGTCTGGTTGTGTGAGCCAGTGTCGGAGTTGGAAGTATTGAAATAGGTGGAGTGAGATCACATCGTAGCCCTGAATGATGTCCGCGAGGGGGAGAAAGCCCCGTAGGTCGAAAAGATGACCGTTGGAGAAGTAGCTAATATCACGCCATTGCGGAAATGCATGAGGAGCAGTGCCAGGTGGAAACTCGGGGTTATCAAAAATAGGGGTAAGTCAGGAGGGGAAGGTAGTCAACCCTTTCTTTACAGCGACCGCGTTCCAGACTTGCATGATGGTGCGAGTGATGGGGGATCGCAAGAGATAGCGTGGCTGGGGTTGCCGGGGAAAGAATGGAACTTTCCAGAGGGATGTCTGGGCCATTGCCCTGTCCTGGAATAACCAACGCTTCTCGGATTCCGGTCGGAACCACTCCACCAGATATCGGAGTTGTGAGGCCTGAAAGTACTGCAACAGATTGGGGATCCCAAGGCCCCCTTCATCCGTAGTTCCGGAATGCTAGTCGTTTATGTAAGCGTGCACACTTACCTTTCCAGATAAAATGATGGAGGGCGTCCTGTAGGCGCGCGATTGTGCCAGCCGGGGGGAACACCGGAAGGGTCTGGAAAATGTATCGAATTTTGGGCAAGGCCGACATCTTCACCGCCGCTACCCGCCCTAGCAGGGAGAGGGGTTGCTTGGACCAACGCGCCAGATCGGTTTGGATTTGGGTGGTGAGGGTTGCATAGTTAAGAGCTACCGTTGACTCCGTAGACGAGGTGAGAGTGACACCCAAGTATGGGAGTTGCACGGTCGACGATAGTCCTCCCCCATACGCAGGTATGCTTGCCCATGGTTGGGCATTTTTGCCCAGTGGCAGTAGGAAGGATTTCCCCCTGTTGATTTTGAAGCCGGAGACAGCTCCAAAGGATTCCAATTCTGCAAGGAAGGCGGGAACGGAGCGATCCGGGCGATCCAGAGCAGCTATGATATCATCGGCATAAAGGCCGATTGCATGAGGTTCCCGGCCGAAGGTAATGCCGTGAATAGCAGGGTTGTCGCGAATCCTCTGCGCGAGGGGTTCTATATACAGGGCGAACAGGAGAGGCGAGAGGGGGCACCCCTGTCTCGTGCCGCGCTGGATCTCAAAAGGGCTCGAGCGTAGGCCGCCTAGGCGGACCCTAGCCTGAGGACGGTGGTAGCAACTTGCGATCCAGGCCTGGAAGCTGTCCCCCAACCGAAAGCGCCGTAGCACCCGTTGAAGGTAGGTCCAGTCGACCCGGTAGAACGCCTTCTCAGCGTCGACAGCCAGCAGTGCAGAATCCGAGTTTTGGAAGTGGGCCTTGTCAATCAAATGGAGTATCCTCTTAGTGTTATCGCTGCATTGGCGATTCGGCACGAAGCCCAATTGGTCGGGCTCCAGGATTCCGGGCAGACATGGACCAAGACGTGCTGCAAGGACCCCCGTAAAGAGTTTTAGGTCCAGATTAAGTAAACTTGATAGGCCGGAACGCGGAGCAATGTGTGGGTTTCTTACCTGGTTTAGGCAGCACTATGATTTCAGCTGCAAGCATATCTGGGGGGATGGAGCTCGGACCTTCGAAGGAGTTGAACAGCCTGGTGAGGATAGGAGCTAGAAGTTGGCTGAAGGTCTTATAGAATCCGGCCGAGAAGCCGTTGGGCCCCCAGAGATTTGAAAGGGCGAAGGCGCGAGATGGCAGCGAGTACCTCATCCAGGCGGATAGGAGCATCTAGGGCATCCGTGTTATCTTGAGATAGCTCCGTGATCTTCGCCGATTCCAAATAGGAATCAGCATCCTCCGGTGAGACAGAGTCGGCGTTATATAAAGTGGCGTAGAAAGTCCGGAACGCCTCCGCGACCTTGGTCTCCCCGGTGATATCCAAACCAGAGTCGTCCGTAAGACTAGTGATTTTGGAGCGTTTGGTTTTCGCCCTCAGAGCGCTGGCAAGCAAGCGGCCAGATTTATTTCCCCCAACGTAATAAGTATGGCGGAGGCGAAGAGCGGCGAATTCCGCCCTGTCTGTATCTAGGCTGGCTAACTGGGCTCTGGCGGACTTCAATTGTCTCCAGACACGTGGAGCGCCAGTGCGGCCGTGAACCCTCTCCAGTTCGGAGACCCGAGCAGTGAGTTCAACCCGTTTCGCCTTGCGGACCTTGGCCTCAGCCCCTGCGATTGCAATAAGTTCGCCGCGGGCCACCGCCTTCAAAGCCCCCCAGAGGGCCGACACCGATATCTCGGGGGTATCATTGATGGCCAGATAGTCCGTGAGGCACGTGTGAAGCTGCTTGGCGACGTCTGCCCATTGTAAGAGGGTTTTGCGCAGTCGCCACGACCCGGGGGGACGGGTGGATGCGGGGACCCGGAGCGTCGTGATCCGATGATGCTGCTGGTACAATGTCTACATCTCTGAGGGTGGCGAGCAGTTCAGAGGAACCCAAGTAGTGATCTAACATGGCATATGTGCGATGTACGTGGGAGTAAAATGTGAAATGTAGCGTGCTGGGATGTGTAGCCCACCATAGATCTATCAGATCTCTCTCATGTAGCCAGTCCTTACCAGCGGTCGTAATGGCGTCAGTGTCCCCGTAGCGGTGTCCCGACGTGTCCATATGTGTATCCATCACTAGGTTGAGGTCCCCCCCGATGAGCAAGAGGGAGGTAGGGGATTGAAGTGATTCGGAAATGGCGCCCTTTAAAAAGGCTTCTTGTCCCGAGTTGGGGGCATAAAGGAAAACTATCATGAATCTCTGGCCCCCCACTAAAAAGGTGTACGCTAATAACCTGCCTTTGATCTCCCCCATCTTGTCTCCTACACTGCCCTGGAAGCGCGCGGACACCAAGATAGCCACCCCTGCCTTTTTCGCTGGGAGAGATGAAAAGAACTGCTGGGGAAAGGCTCGTGAGCGCATCCTGTGCCAGTCTTTAGGTAGGAGATGGGTTTCCTGCAATAAACAGTTGTCTGCCCCAGAGTTCTCCAGGTACGAGATCACAGCCCTCCGCTTAATAGGGTTATTCAAGTCCTTCACATTAAGTGTTAATATCTTCAAACTGGAGTCCATCATGGGGGGTCAGACAGGCTTTGCGCTATGTAAGTGCGATCCCCATGTCGGATCCGATGAAGATGCAATGAACATCCCAGCCCCACAGAACCCCCTGGCACACTGGGTCCCTCCCACAATCCCACTCCCCACCCCCGCCCCAACATCGCCCCAACTGTCCCTCCCCATCTCCCACCCTCCCCCCCGAAACCCCAACTCACAAGCCAACTTCGGCCCAACTGGCCGTCCCCTCCTCCCGTCTCCCTCCCCGAAGGCCCAAATTCCACCCACCCTCCCATTCCCAACCCCCAAACTGTGTGAAGATAAAGTCCCAGTCCTGTCAGTCCAACACAAGGCTGTGGTGAAAAGTGTCTAGTAGGGTGAAGTCCAGTAATGACCTGCACGGCCCCCCCACCCCGCTGCAGAACATGCTAAGACAGTCCCCCCTGGCAAGAGGAATTAATCAGAGGTCGAAGTGTCCTTGGCCACCTCCAGAATGGCAGTAGTTTTTCCTTGAGAAATGATGTGGGCTTCGGGTTTGAAGCGCCGTTTAGGAGAGCGTCTACGACCTGCTGTCTGCCAGCCCCCTCTGGATTGGCTCTGGGAGGGCCTCAAGGGCGATGTGTCGTCCGGCAGGTCAATGTTCAACAAGGCACAAGTGTCTTTGAGGGATCGCATCTGATGTAGGGCGCCATTCCATCTGAATATCAGGCGAAACGGGTGACCCCAGGAATAAGGAACCTCCTGTTTCCGCAGAAAGTCCGTAGCCACCTTGAATGTTTTCCACTTCTGGAGAGTGATAGCCGATAGATCCTAATATAAAGCAATGGGGTGTTTGCGGAAGTGGAGGGGTTGATTCTTCCGGGCCTCTCGAAGGATCCTTTCTTTCTCTGAAGGAACGCCAGAATATCCGGTGGCGGGGCGGACGAGCGTCTGGGAAGCCCCACTCTATGTGCTCTATCTATCCTGATATCAAAATCGGCGGGTTCTCCCAGAATGTCCCGAAAGAGATCTTGCAGGTAGGCCGTAATGTCCGACTCCTCCGAGTTCTGAGGGGCCCCCCGGACCCGTATGTTATTGCGGCAGGACCGGTTTTCAAGGTTTTCAGCATGGGCCTGAAGATCTAGCTGTTGGTCTTGGAGCAGGAGGACCTCCTGCTGGAGTTGCTCGATTTCTTCGCTCCTAACGGTGTCGGCGGTCTACACGGCATCCACACTTTCTCCGAGGCCCTCCACATCCCTCCTACGTTCTCTCACTTCTCCAGCAACGTCTTGTTTCAGGGATTTGAAGTCCTCGCGGAGAGAGTTGAACAGCGATTCCAGGAAAGATTTAGTGATAGGTACCTGATCGTCAGATGATGTCGGCTGGGACTTGGCCGTTTCGGGGGAGGACGGCCCTTTTTCGGCCTGTGTCTGAGTTTTCGCCATCATTTCCGGGAGTGTGTGTTACCTCTTCTTCCTGAGACCCGCCATTCAGGCACCCACGACCAGCCCAGGTCTGGGTGCGAAATCCGGGGGCGTTGAGAGGTATGGCGCGGAGGCAGAGACCCAGGCGTGGTCGTGGCGATGTTGCCGTAGGCCACCTTGTCTCACTATCGGGCGGATTCAGTGTCGTTAGCCCCTGGGATAGGAAGCGGATTGCTCCGGCGGCGCGAAAGCCGGGTCGCAGCCCGGCAGGCCAAGAGGCAGGTGGGCCGTGCTGTAATGCAGATATAGCCCCGCAGGCGCCAGAGGCGGTCCCGTCGACAAAGGCCCGGTCAGCACCCTGGGAGCAGCCCCAGTCGTGACACAATCCGAGGCCCCAAAAAGGAGCCCGGCGGCTTCTCAACGTGGCTCACTGTGCGGCGAGTCAGCGTGCATATGCCAGGGTCCTCTCGCTTCTGGTTCTCCGCAGCCTTCTCAGTCACTGTCTCTGCAAGCGGGATGCAACCCCGGGCCTCCGCCGCTAGTGCCTCACATGGTGCATGGCCCGGCCGGGCCAAACGCCTGCAGCCCGATCATGCCTCCTGAGCTTCTCGCTCCCCTTGACACCCAGGCAGGCTCCTCACCTTGCAGGGGGCCTCCGCGATCGCCGCGAGAGCCCTCCTCGGCGACGCGCTACGATGGGGGGAGTCTTCCGCTGCGTCCGACTAGGTCCAAGCCGGGACCTCGAGTAGTGTGTCCCCCGCCGCGGACCGGTACTCACCCTCCGGAGCTTCAGATGATGAGCGCCTCCACTCAGCAGCGCCCGCTCCCTTCTTTGGCTAGAGAGCGGGGGCGGGGGAAGCGACCGCCAGCCCACAGCAGGTTCAGGAGGCCGGCGTGCAGAGAGCAGAGCGGCGCGGCTAGAGGGTTGGTGCAGCCGGCATTACGGGCCGCCGCAGGGCCGCTCGCGCCCCGTTAATCAAGTGGATCTAGGAGCGCTCCAGGTGGACCACAGGCGAGTCAGAGCAAGGCAGGGCAGGGCGCTCCTGTCAGCTTCAGGGGTGCTAGGATGCCAGGGGGGGACTTGAGGGCGATGAAAAAGGGGTTTAGCTGGGATAGAGACGGGGAGCCACCAAAATCTCCGTCTGCTCAGGCCGCCATCTTGGCCACGCCCCTCCGTTATTTCATTTTTTACAGTTCGCCATGCATGTTTTGCACTGTTACAGTGGCCGGCCTGAAGCCATATTTGCACTGCCACTATAGTGGATGGCAGAATAGGTGCTGCAGACCACTAGTGGCATTTAACTTCCAGTCCCTTGTGTACATTTTGTGCCATATGCTAGGCACTTATAGGCAAGTTAATGTATCCGTTTGACAGTCTTTAAAGTGTTCTAAAGCCAGTAAAAGGTGAAAAATCTTGGGTGACCACGCAGAAAAGACACATTTCATATAGTGGGGGTCTCTAAAAAGAGGGGTTTCTTTAGAAAATATTGTTTTTACTGTTCAGAAAGAAAAAATGTACAGCGAGCTGCCTTTCCTCAATGCAGAACTGTACCCTGCACACAGTTACACATTGGGGTAAACGCAATGTCTAAAAGAGTCATACATGTGTCCCAGACCAACCCTGGAACGCTGTGACTGGCATAGCTTTACAGATGTACTCCCATTGGAAGGTTTAAGAACTGGGAACATTCCTAAATCGGTACCCATGTGCTGGAGTGTTTTTATGGTGCACATTTATGATTCCCTTTGTGAATTGTGCTTTCAGTGTTTCTAATACTACCACATCATGATATTTAGCTGGTATGGAGGAAGGTTGATTTGCTCTTGGCTGAGCTTACAAAGTCCAGTGCAGCTTTAGCCATAGTTGGAGAGCAAGGCGAGAGGAAGATCATTTCATTATCTCCGTAGTCTCCATCTCAAAACTGGTGCAAAGACTTTACAGATGAGCATAAACAAGCTACTCAAAACGTCCCACCCAAGTTAGTGTCAGTTTAGAAAGACTAAAAATAGATTGCACCGTGTCATGGAAGGTAACATTTCCTGGTGATTACTTAAAGCACATGGGGCCATATTTGGATGTTGGTGGGTGGGATACTCCTACACAAATTCGGTGAATGTCCGATCCCTGTACTATAAGTGCATTATAGCCAACAGCAATTCTAAAACAATCAGCAGAATATTCATCATATTTTGATGGAGTATCCGGAACGTCAAACTCAAAATAAGGCCCTTAATGATTGACCAACAGGGTACTAAATATTCCATGGTTCATTTTTAGGTCTGGCCCACAGACTGCTGTAGCTATCTCTGCAGCCTCGTGTAATCAAAAATCATTAAAAAAAATGGATATATACATACATAGAGAGGTTTGGGGTCAGCCCTCTTCACACATTGGTCTGCCCAGCTATCCATACATTTTTCTTCCGCCCACCACAGCTTACAGCTTGGGACAGTGGCTCAGCCCTCTTCAGCTATTGGCTGTCTTGCAAGGTGAATGATTGCATTTTGTGTGATTACATTTGCAATCACCCAAAGGCACTTCATTTCTAGGGAAGGTGGACCAGGAATTTACTTTGCCTGTGTTTTTTAAAAAAATTATTTTATATTTGCTTACTCATCCTTGTATAGTAGAACTATGCTTTCTAATCACATTGATCCAAAATTAATAGTACAGTTTCTTTGTGCTGATATGGAACATATTTTCATGAGATGTGCATTAAAGATAAAACAGTTCATATGCCTGTTCTACATAAACCTGCTTGTTAGTAAAATTATACAAGATGGTTATTGTTTTTTCATTTGATTGTTTTATTTCAAGCATATTCCCTGTTTTGGCAGTGAAATTTTTATTTTTCTATTTTGGTGCCACATGCTTCTAAAAAAAAAAGAAAAAAACTAAATATTGCATCAGAATGCCAAGGCTTGACCTATTGGATTTGAAAGTGCTTGCTGATTGATGGATTAGTCTCAGAAACTTCACTTGACTCGGGTAACAAACAGGGTTTTTTGTCCAGAAAATATCAGGGTCAGCGTTTTCTGAGTAACCACGCATATTCTCATTTGATTTTGCTTTCACCACCAAAGTCCTCCAACGCACCTTCAAGGACGTCTTCACTCTAAACACCCAAAATTATACTAGGCAGCCACCCAGTGGCAATGGTTGAGCATCTGCACTCTTGCCCACTGAGAAGGCTGCCTGCCGGCCACGTATAGTAGTATTACAGAAGGTCAAGGAAGGTGGGCTGGCTAACTACTGTTTACTGCTGTGCTCTAAATCTAGCCCAATTAGTACCAGGGATTCTGTACTTAAGTGCTGTAGTCACTTGGCGCAATCACAGAAAGGGAGAAATAAGTTAGGACTCCAGCTAGTCAAAAGCCATTGCAGGGGGTTGGGTGTTAGTTGCTGTAAACACCAAGCCAAAACCACATTTCAGGGGTCTGTATCTAGACTTACATAAGATTGACCACGGTCTACAACTCTAGTTAGTGGGGCTCCCTCCCTGGTGAACCCAAATGCTACTGGGTCACATCCAGTAGCTAGCCGTGACTGTAAACGCAGAAGTATGGAGACCAGCTAAAATAAGGGAAACTGTTCTAATGGTTCCACAATTAGCAATCCAGATAGTACCCCGAGTGTTGGGGAAAAGGAAAACCCTTAACGTCCCTCTCAGGCTGGCCATGGCAGACATGGGCTGCTGATGGTACTGGCTAGGGCTGTGATAAGGCAGAAAGACCCCACAAAAAGTATTAGAATGCATCTCTACAGCTCCTGAATTTCTGGTATTGTTATTATGCGGTATGTATGTGGTATTTCTATTGCGCAAACCTAGACATAAGCATAGCCCTGTACAGGGTCATATGGGTAAGCATAAAGTCAACAAATGATAGGTGAGGTTGCAGGTTTGTGGATTGTTAATGCACTGTGATGTAGTGTTCCTTAAGGAGATGCATATTCAGCTCTTTACTAAAATGGAGCAGCATTGGGGTGGTCCTGATAGACGGTGGCGGCTTGCACGGATCGGGGGTGGTGCAGCAGTGGATGGGGGTACAGGGGGTAAAGAAAAAAACTTACCTCCTTGCTGCGTCTCTCCCGGTTGGAACAGGGTCCCCAATGCAGCATGGTGATTGGTCTGAGCACTGTGGTTCGACGCTCAGACGGGGACTGGGAGCTTGGGCATGTTCTCCACCCAGGCTGTAAGGCAGCCTGGTTGGAGAACATGCAAAGTACGCATGACTCTTTGTTTGACCAGCCCGAGACGGCCGACCAAACATTCATACGCACCTACAGAGTGCCCACCACTCCTCCTCTTGCTCTGTGAGCAGAGCAGTCTGCCCTGCCCCGCCAAGCTGCTGCAACAGGAAGAAATAAAATTATAATAACAATGAGTTATTATCATTTTATTTTTCCTTTATTTAAACTGCTGCAAAGCAGTGGGGCGAAGCTTTTCCAGCTTAGCGGAGGAGCCACCACTGCTGATAGATACAGGCATTTTATTCCAGATCATGGACGTATAGATTGAAAAGGCCTCCTGCCTTGTCTTTTCTGTTTGTAAACTTGTGAGTTTGCAGTTTGATGGTGTCCACGAAGAAGGTGGTCCCAGAACTACCAGATATGGTGAGCTTATCTGCAAGATAAGTGGGGGTGTTTGTCATGATAGCCTTGTAAATTATACAGCTGGCTTTAAGGATGGAGCAGGCCGATCAGGGGAGCCAATGTAGTTTCAACAGTACTGGGGCGATATGTTTATATTTCTTCAGGCGGTGGATGAGACTTGCTGCTGTTTTGTTGTATCCCCATTGTGGAGTCTGGGAGGCCATAAAGAATGACGTTACCACCACCCAGATGCAAGAGTATGAAGGCTTAAACAACAACTATGAAGGCACTTTCAGGAAGAAGCAGTTTCACTTTCTTTAGAAAAGAGCTCCAGTATGAGACCATCTTTGATTTTTTTGCAATGTTTCTTTTAGAGTACGTTTGGTGTCCAGGGTGAGTCCAAGTGACTTGGCACTTAGTGAAAGATGGGGTGCAGAGCTGTCAATGTTCATGTTACTGAATACAGATTGCATTGTTTTTTGTTTGTCGTTCTTGACAAATAAAAGAAATTCTGTCTTGGTTGAGTTGAGCTTCAAGTAGACTCTGGACATCCAGGTCTGGGTATTGTGGTGTGCAAGCAAGCAATCAAGATTTCTAGAGCGTGCCAATCACCCCAAGGGGTATCCAGGCGCTAGTTAGTGTTTGAGGAATTGGATTTCTGAAGGAGGGGAGACTTTCAAGCAAACTTGTGTATCATTGGCATATTGGTAAATCTTGGTGCTATTATCTATGAGTTGAACACTAAGATGCTCCACTTAGAGGTAGAAGATGGCAGGGGACAGTATGGAACCCTGGAGCACTCAGCAGGTGATAGAGATCCTTTAGGGCCTGGAGATGGCAATGTGAACAAACTGGGAATGGCTGGAAAGTTTGGAGGAGAAAAAGTGAAGGATATTGCCTCTTAATTTCCCTTCAAGACTCCACGGTGCATATCAGGGTTGGATGGTCAACCGTTGAAGGCAGCTGAGCTGTCCAGCAATATCAGGAGGTATTGGTCATATTCCTCTGTGGTCATTTGTGTGATTTCATTTTGGGGGGCTCCAGGATTTTGATTGACTTCCTCCACATATAGGTCTTTCGGCTGGGTCTTACTAGGTCTTCCTGTTAACTTCTCTGTAGTTCATCTTCCACCTTTTCCAAGACAGGGCAGAGTAACATGCTCATTCCAGAGTCTAGCACTTTTCCTAGTCTCAATTAAATTACTCTTTCTGATGCTGCAGGCAGAGTGTTTTCTCATAGTCGACAATTGTAATATTCTGATTAGTGGTGCACTTAATCATCCCACTTTAGGAACACTGGAGGGAAACCAGAAACAATCAAAGTGATTTCCGATGAAATTTTTATAATCAATTTTCCTCTATTGTATTAGCTCTTTGTATGAATTTTTCTTAAATCGTGCGTCTCGACTGTATTAGTTATGTAAAAATGTAATGTGTATTATTAATTGTCTCTTTTATGGTTTTTCCTTTGTGAATAAGCCGAATAAAGAATTTTATATATATATATATACAATCAAAGTGTACACTTCATTTGAGAAGGAAACGCTTGTCTAGTAAGCCAGTAAGAAGGAGTGTGTTTCCTGGTCTTTTCCATATCTATTACATGCACTCTGGGCTCCTATAGGAGGGGTCAGGGTCTAACCTCGTTAGAAGACTGCACCTAGTGCAATTCGAAACGGGGAACGAAGGTTCCGGATACAGTGAAGGAAACTGAGTTGTCAGGAATGCAGATGTGTTTCACAGTAACATACCAGGCAACTAGAGTATTGAGGCAGGGATCAAAATATCAAAAAAGGACATGCAGATGTTTACATCAACTGAGGATGGAGGCAGCAATTTTAGGAAGTCTCTTATACTGTGTGCTGGGGCCCTGTGACAGACTTCTCCATTGATTCACAAGCTTTCCTGGACCTATTAGAAACCAGACCCATTCCAGATTCTTCCGGGATTTAGTTCCTATCTACATTTGCATTCTTGTACTTATATGCCAACTCTGGGGCTGAAAAGGAGGAGATTCTAAAATATTCGGATTATACTTAGAACCCTATGTTAGATCATCTAGCATGCTCCTGTGTTTAACTGCAAGCATTCCTACCAATGACTGAAACACAAGTCATTTTATTTCCATTCCGGTGTTTAATCTGGCGCACTTGTTGATTCCTGGATTCTAAATGCCACCCTACTTCAAGCTGAGAGCTGGAAGATGGACTTTAAGTCCTCTAACATGCTCTGTGCTTCAGCTGCCTCACACCTGTTCTCTGTTGCAATCAGTTTGTGTGGTCCTGGGCTGGAAGTAAATATATACAGTGTTCTATCTTTGTACAGAGTTTGCTCTATCAAGGAGTTCCTGCATTGAACTCTTGTTGCCTGCGTACTGACCACTGCTTGTGATTCTGGAAAATCCTGATTCCTGTTACCTGCTTGCACAATGTCCTATCTTGGTTCCTGTCGCTCTCTTTTGCAGAATTCTGCTTTAGCTGTGTGCTCCCTTGACTCACAGTCTCTCTTTACGTCTGGCTTGTTTGCTGTGTCTGCCTTGCACAGCATTCTATTTCATTTGAGAGCTCCTTGCCTCACAGTCACATCCTGTTTCTGCCTAGTTTCCTGTCTTTCTTTTATAGACTGTATCCTGTAATTCTGTTTAGCATCTTTTGGGTTCTGGCCAAGTCTTCACTGAGTTGGCTGTGATTTCTTTACTCTATATCTTACTTATGTCTGAGTTTCTTGTAATTGTACCCTTGAACTGAATTCTTGTCCAGCCCCCATGTCCCAGCAGAGTATGAGTTGTCCCAAAGCCTATTTAGTGCTTCCTCGAGTTCCTGTTCACCTTTCCATGAACCAAGGGGTCATCAATTGTCCCACCACTTGTTGAGTACTGCCTCTTCTTGATCTCTGAATCCTGATTTTGATGTGTGAAGCCCTGCTTATGAATTTATACCTTGATTTTATCCCTTACTCCTTCAATTAATGAATATGTATTTGTAGAGCGCACAGCTACCTCAAATAGAGGTGCCCCAGAAACTACACAGAGATTGCAGCATAGACCTAGTCAATCACTAGCTACCCTTGGCTAAAGAGACAGGCTTTTAAGGTCTTCCTGAAATCTAGTTCTGACTCTATCTAGCGCAAATGAGGTGATAGCGAATTCCGAAGTCTGGCTGTCCTGACCGTGAAGGATCTTCTTCCAAGTCTAGACTTAGCATAACAAGGGACACATAGCATACATTGGTAGTTTGATCTCAATGTCCGTTCCTGAAGATACAGGCTGAGCCTAAGCTTCAGGTAACATGGGCACAAGTTACGGACGGCTCGGAAAGCCAAGGTCAGAGCCTTGAATTCTATTCTCTTAGCTACCAGGAGCCAGTGTAGCTGCCTCAATTGTGGAGAGATATGATGTTGAAAAGGAACCCACCGAATTATTCTTGCTGCCACGTTCTGGACCATCTGTAGTTTATAAATCAGGCAGGCTGGCAGTCCCAGATATAGGCTACTAATTCGGTTGAGAAGTCACTATTGCATGGACTACGATCCTGCGGCTATTTTCCGGCAGTAAGTCAAGGAATTTCTTTATGATTCTCAGCTTCCCAAAGCAAGCTGAAGAGATCTGGCATACTTGAGCCGTAAAAGATAAATCGGTTTCCCATTTGATTCATAGATTTGTTGCTGTCTTTGCCCGGGGGCCGGCGGTGAGCCCAGTTCTACAGGCCACTAGAGGCCTGCAGGGGGAGGAGGAGTCTGACTAAAGAACAGAACCTCCCTCTCATCTGCATTCGATTTTAGGCAGTTGCTGTTCATCCATCTAGAAATGTCCTTCAGGCACTCTTTGAATCTGAGGAAGGCGTTCTTTAAACTAGAACATCAACTGGGTTTCATCCGCATAGGAAACTACTTTCACCCCCATGATGCAAAGAGAGTAGCGAGTGGTGCCAGGTAGATATTAAAGAGCAATGGACTCAAAGCAAAGCCTTGAGGCACTCCACACCATAGATGTTTTGATGCAGATCGAAAAGGCCGTAGAAAGACCTGTAGGGAGCGATCTTTCAAATAGGACCAAATCCAGGAGAGTGCCACCCCACAAATACCCAGCTGATTTAGTCTATCCAGTAGAATTGAGCATATTACAGTGTTGAATGCTGCAGATAGATCTAATACGACTAGCATGGCAGAAGCCTGGCATCCACAGACATTATCCCAGATTCTGCCACTTCAACCAAAGCTGTCTCAGTGCTATAGCTCGACCGGAATCCAGATTGAGAATAATGCAGGAGGTCCTGCGTCTCAATAAACTTAGCTAGCTGGCGTTGCGCAAGTTTCTCTAGCAATTTTGCAGGTGCCGGCAAGAGGAAGATCGGTAGAAAATTGCTGAGCACAGCTGGATCCGCATTAGATTTTTTCAGTAAAGGTAGCAAAAATGTTTGTTTCCAGATACCCGGAAAAGTGCTGGTTTTTAGTGACATCTTGCCATCTCTAGTGTCCTTGAGCTAGCACTAGTGTTGTTTCCTACATAGCAGGACCCAGCAGAAGGTTGGCTTTAGTGCCTAGAGTCCTTTGGTTATAACTTTGGGCAACCAAATTTGACCCAGAAATAGGTTACCACTCATGTATATATTGTATCGTTCTTTGACAGCCTTGATTGACTACTTATGTAAATATTGATGGATGATTTAATTCTGTAATCACATAAACAGTAGACACTACTATTGAGTCACGGTTCTCATTATCCGCAAGGATTCTCTATTCAGGTGGTTGAGACTTTGTTGAAAATTACAAATCAACATTTGCATGTGCCATTAGGTGCGTTGAAAAGAAATTGTTTGAAACCCGACAGAACCACTTCTTGCTTAGAAAAGGTAAACAAAGACAGCAGCACTAGCAACAAGAGATGAGGATGGTATGTGTTGCTCTGTATTTATACAGTGGGAACCTAATTACAACAAAGTGAAACGCTGAACAAATTCTGGAGCCTCGAGTCACAAACCAGGACTGTTTATGAAGAAGCAGGATGTCCTTTGTTGGCATTTCCTATGGTGTGGAAATGTAGTATTCTCTAATGACATGCATCTCCTGCTCCTTATGTAAGGATTTGTAAAATGTTTGAGGCAGATCTAGTGTTGTTAGGGATGCTGTTTGTATGAGATTTATAAGAGGTTTGTCTCTTGGTTTTGTCTTTTTTTTTTAGTTTATTGTCTCCAGTATTGATGCCTTGGGTATGTATGTATTTGAGTGTAAAGCGATAGCAATACCATCCACCGGGCTAGGAAAAGGGTATTAATAGACAGCTGTACTCGCAGTACTAGTCTACAGCCAGAAAACATTATTTATATAGACCTTAGGTACTTAAACATGTACGAAAATACAAGCATAGCAGTCTTTGATTTAAAAACCATCGCAAGCTATAGACTATATAATACCCGTATAAAACTCCAAATCCATTCAAAAATCTTCTAAAAATATATATGTATATATTCTATATAACAATTATTTAGATTCCAAGTATCATTTATCAAAATTGGTGTACATTTCATCAAATCAATACCAGTGATAAAACATCCACTCTACACATTTTTAAAAACGTTTTTAACTTCAAGCATACACTTCCCTATTGCACATAGAACATTTAGAAAATCTGATAAGATGTGCAGAATATCGCATATTGTGCCTAGGTCACAGGTACACATCCCTTCGTGGTCAGTCATGGCCCTCTTAATCCTATCATTCTCATAACATGGATTAATCCCAATCCTTATTTTTAATAGGTCTCTCCTTAACCAACGATTGGGAAGTATATCCATATATGGGAACTGTTGACCGTTTTGCTAAGATTTAATTATAAAACATACAGATCTTTTCCCTTCCAAGCATTGCCTAGCATGGTCCCATGATCTTTCTTTCTGGGAAATATCATGGAAATACATATCATGTATTTGATTGTATAGCGATAGCAATACCATCCACAGGGCCAGGAAAAGGGTATATATAGACAGCCGTACTCGCTGTTCTAGCAGCAGGGGACAGTAGCAGCAGGGGACTGTGAGGATTCATGTTTGGAGCCCCTACATCTTTTTAATTGGCCATAACTAATAAGACCATAAAGAAGCCGTAGAAGCACTAAAAACAAAGCCACAATGAGGTGCATTTAAGTAGTAGAGAAGCAGGTTGACTACTCTCTTTTAAACCGCCTACCCTATGTATGTGATCATTCTTTAAGACACTGTCATCTATTTATCCCTTCCGAGACAACAACTCTATGGACGTCATTCAGTGATCACACTTGTGACATCTGGATTGTCCCTTGCAAACCCTGATACCTCCTTTGTGACAAAAGGACACCCTCCCAACCCCAGGTTTTAAACAATCTACAGGAGCAGGTTCCACAGTAGACTGTGCAAACTGTTAAAAAATACAGCAAATACTACAACATACAAAATTAATGGTTTACTATCACAAGTAAAAACATATCAATGCACACCTATAAATAGCCATATCTTCATAAACATATGGAAGATCATATACAAGGTACCACACAACTTTTTAGGTTTTATAACCCCTTTTCATTATTCATCTTTAAAAGTTCCAGACGCTCATTACTATACAATAATGTGAAAAGGCAAATTAAGTCATCAATGTTTGTCGACGTGTTTCCGTGGTATGGCTTGCTAATAACCACCTTCTTCAGGACATATGGTAAAATTTTCTTTCTTTCTCATCTTTATTTCGACATTATTGTCATAAAAGAGTTCAACATTTTGCATAAAAAAAGACATAAAACATAGAATTTTTAAACATATACCAGACAAAGTTTGCACAGAAAATCCAACATCCATAGATTAGTTTCACTTCAACCACCAGAGGATTATTACTGTTAGTTTATAAAAATAATATAGTTCAATCATGAGTCATGCTATCACAACAGAAAGTTATTGTCTAAAACATAATTTACATTAATTGCACATACGTTTTTTAAAACAGCTGAAAGAGACAATAATGGGCCCCATCTCTAATTTTACATAATATTTATATCACAGACTTTGGCATCAACCCAAAACCAATGGAAAAGTCATGTTGGATCATACGAGTCAGTAGATCTGATCTAGGATAATATTTTCACAAGGAGGTGTTACCTTACCTACGAAATAACCAACCTCTTAATGAAGGAGATGTATTATTCTGATGTGAAATTGTCTGGCGTGGTCACCATTGTACACATTGTGTATTCCTTCTCTGAAATAAGAGTACATCATTATCTAAATATTCAGGTTAAAGGTCCTATTATGAGATAAGAAACCCAACTTAATTTCTTACCTGAAATAGCAGTTCTTCTTTAAATGTCCCTTGTAGTGCAAAGCTTGTTGATCGCATCAATAAATTTCAAGAGAAAAACCTCTATCCTAAAACAAAGTTACTGTGTACTCTATTGCAATTACTTTTGTTACTGCTATAAACAAGGTATACCCATAAGGATGGCCCAATATAAAGATATACTGCCTTGCGTAGGGCAACTCACTCCTCCCAAAATGTGAGGGCAATCAGAAACTCCCACCCCACAGATAGGTTCAATCTTGTTTATAGAATCCTATTTCAAATATACAAAAATTACCAAACCATGCCAAATCAGAACCTGCTCTTATTCCGTGTAATTTTTATAGTATCAAAGACGGGTTTCTGCTTAACCCCCTGCTCTGCCCAGCTATATCTCACCAAATTTCTCACCTTTTTAAAGGCAGGGCGTAACTCACCTGTGCTCAATTCTGTTATACTCAGCTGGGGGGCGTCTTCTTTATTTTAAAGATATTTTCTTTATTGCGGTTATTTACTTCCAGTCTCAAAAAGAAGATAGATCTCCTTCACATGAAGGGATAATACTACTACGGCCACCATCTTTTAGCCATTAGGTAAGTATTGCAAGATGTAGCTGCCATATTAGATTTATGCATCCATACTTCTTCTCCTTCTTACATTCCAAAAATGACATAAGGGGGCCCTTATTTGTAATAAGGTTGTATCCAATAAATAACCAATTTTACAGAACAGGAACAAGTCTTAAAATGTTCGTTGTGGCATAGACAGCATCTCATCATGTTCCTCCTTATTTATGGGAACTGTCTAGACACCAGACCCCTCAAACATATTTTAAAAATAAGGCCCACAGTACTTAATATTTCAGACAATTGTGTCCCATTTTCCCTATTATTTAGTCCTAGTTTGAAAGTTTGAAAATAGTACATAAAAAATGTCCTAGTCATGTCTCCCCCTCTCAGGGTAAGAAATGTTTTGCACAATGTACGGAGAAACTTGATCCTGTCGATTGTTTAAAACCCTGAAGGGGGAGGGTGGTCCTTTTGTCTCTAGAGACCCTGTCCTATTGGTACCTAGGGTTTACTCTGAAAAACCTTTTTTACAGCTCCCTTTTTGGTTTCTGTCCTCAAAGATATCAATATTAATGTCAATTTCCCCTTGGAATATATTATTCAATATTAGTATAATTAAAAATGGTGTCAAAGAGCTGGAACAAGACCTTCACTGACATCTGAGGTAAGTAATATAAAAGGCCTTTAAATCTGTATTGTGTACATATGTTTGGTTGGCAGTGTGTGTGTGAGCATGTTTATGTGTAAGCGTGTATCTGTAGGTGCGAGTGAAAGTGAGTTAGTGAGTGACCTATAGGGAGTTAGGATGAATGATATTGAGTGACCAATTATGAGTAAATCAGCGTGAGTAAAAATACATGAGAAATACAGAGTGATGGTGAGTGAGTGAGTGAGTGAGAATGTATAAGTATGAGGGAATGAGTGATAATTTGTGATAGTGAATGAGTGTAACAGTGAAAATGAGTAAATCAGAGTGAGCGTAAATAAGTAAAAATGGGAGTGAGAGTCCGAGCATGAGTGAAAAAGTGAAAGAGTGAGAGCAAGAGTGAATGTGAATGAGTAAAAATGCATAAGTGAAATTGAGTAAAACAGAGTGAGAATAAGTGAAACTGAGAGTGAATGAGGGAGTTAGAGTAAGAGTGAGTCTAAGCAAGTGTGAGTGAGAACATCTGAGTGAGAGTAAGTGAGTTCGAGTGAGTGGAAGAGAGTGCATGAAAATGAGTGAGATTAAGTGAATGTGAGTGTAAAAATGTGGTGCTATGATTTCTACACTGCAGCTGGCCCTGGTGTACCAAAGATAATGATTGGCTTACACAGGCAACCATGGCAATATTCTGTTGCTGGCATACTAGAGGCAATGCTTAGCACTAAAGTCACCTGTGATAAAAGACTGGGACACTAAAGGTAACATGCTGACACAAGCAAACTGGAGATAATTTCTGGCATAGGGGCATATTTGACAGCATGCTGTCGCTGGCACCTTGGATGTAATTCTTGGCACAAGACAAAATTGCTTGCCTACTCATACTTCAGCTCATTTATTATATAAGGATCGCTTGTGTATGGATGGTACTAATGGCAAAATTGGAGCACTGGCATATTGTACGTAGTTTTCAGGCCATGAGGGCGCCCATGACATATGAGGTGGGGGAAGCAACAATGATATAATTCTGCCCCTGACTCAATGGAGGTAGCTTTTGACTTGTGGGCACCCATCGCACATTTTGAAAAAATATGAGGTCAACTCCTACAGAGCATCAGATTTCATTGGCTTGGCACACTGTGAAATAGGAAATATATGGGAAAATTGTGCTGCAGCATGCATTATTTGACACCAGTTTTAAAAAAAAATCCTCATGTGGAGAATCCGCCCCACCTCCCTTCGGACCCTCCAAATAAAAAATCAAGCTCACTCACTTCGCTCACTACAATTTAAGGCAAGGTTTAAGGCTCACCACTTTCAAATATCACCTTATGCCACTACAATAATAGAGGGTAAACTGTCTTGATGAGCACTGTTTAAATCCTGCTGCTTCCACTGGGACTTGATATTACACTTTATGTCTATAAAATAAATACAGTTGGCAGTGCAATGCACTCTCTCCTAATTAAATTTAAAAAAACGTAAAAATGAAGAAATTTTTAGGTCGAGCATTCGAAACCTCCTGTATATACTTTAGTATATACTTATATATTGGTATATACTTATATGTGTATGTACTGTGTGGGCTCTGGAGATCAGCCCTAGGACTTGTCTGCTTCCGCACTTTTTTTCTGTTTGCCTGCCTCTACTTAACTGTCTTAATACAAAAAAAACAGTAGAGGTCAGTAAAATACCAGAATTGCTTTTTGCTGAGGGACTTTCTTTTTTTTATTTTTGTGCCAACTGCTGCTATGTAACTTTCTTGAGAGAAACCGACCAGCAGAGGTCAGTAAAATACCAGAATCACTTTAGCATTCTCTAGATTCCAGTCCATAGAAATTGTGTGAGCACCCGTAGACAATAGTATTTTTTTCAAATCTTGTATTTTCAGTGATATGACCACCGAAGGCCCTGATTTTATATTAAAAACAGAGCTTTGGACTATACCATTTCCCACTGAAAGGCAATTTCTCTCCATGTGTTCCCATATCTGGTGTGTCACACAGTTCGGTGCTTACAATAAACCATGTTAAAGAACAGTAGATGTTTCAGCACCCAGGTTAATGTTCTGCATAGCTAAATACATATAAGGTCCCAAAGGCAAGACCGATTGCATTGCAAATGCTTGTTAAACAAGTTGTTGTCAAGTTTCATTATTGTAAATACATGAAAATTGATGTGTTTTTTTTTAATAATTATTTTTATTGATGACATCTTACATACATTCCGAATACAATTCCAGACCAATACTGTGACCCTGCGATTACATTGAGTCTTGCATTACATCTCTATCTAGAAATAACCTAAGATAGTTACATATTCCCAAACCTATTTTCAGTCTGTGTCCAGTTCAGGATACCTTCGTGCTTGTGTTCGGGTATTTCCTCAATATGTGTTCCATTTACCCCAGATATGTGACCACTTCTTGGGACAGCCCCGCGACACATAAACCATCTTTTCCATTACCGTGCACCAATTCATGTTTTTTTTCCGTGTGCCCAATGTAGGTGGTTCGAGTGCCTTCCTCAGTTTAGCCGTATTCCGCTTGGCCACCATCATCCCCAGAGCCTCCCAGGTTTTCTCTTTCTCTTGCAAGTCAGTGGGGTCCCACACATTCAGAAGGCATAATTTATCTTCTGCTCTACTTGTTTCCCCAGCATGCTTGCTATGCACTGGGCCACTTTTTTGGCCAGTAACGCTGGATGTATACTCATTCTCAAATGGTATGAATAAAGGTTTCTTCCTGGCCACATCCTCTACTACACCCAGGATCTTCCTTGTAGCCCATCTTCACCAGAGCAGTACTTGATAAATATGTTCTATGTAATACCTTAAGCTGCACTAACCGCAACCTAGACGAAATTGAAAAATTGATGTGTCTGAATCAAATCTTCAGCTCTGTGCTTCGCACAAATGATAGTGCCTAGCAAACTATCAAAAATTCAAATGTATTCACTATAAGGTATAGCAAGGTAGTAGTTCATGTTCCATATATGATCTACATCAATTAATACATGTGGACATAACTATTATTTTTTATAAATCTTTTTTATTCCGCTCCCTAATATTTATCAATACATTTCTCATTGCGATGTACACTAGGGGAACTAATAAATCATCAGTTTGTGGTTTAAATAATGTAGCTTCCCAGTGCTGCTCCATATTTTGTGGAACTATATCCTCTTGAGATAAATACATACTTTTTCATATAATAAAAAGGGAAATTAGTAATGTTCACCTGGCATGTCATGTCAGCACCCTAATATAGGTTGTGTCTACAACAGACATTTGTCTGTATTGTGTAGGCATACACTTATTAAGAAACTTAAACAAGGTCAATTTTTGTGGGACGATTCAGGGTCAAGAAACACAGGATCTCACTTCCTGTGATGTCATTAAGGTAAATGTGTATATGATGTCACTTCTGCCTCCCATGGCATATTGGTGTATTGACGGCCGTGCTCCAATCATGACGAGGATAGAGGGAGAGTGGCCTTTTCTCCTAACCTGTTTACTAGAACCCCTAGGGACCTTGCAAGATCAGTTTTGTGTTGACTGTACTGGCACAGAGGAGCTAGTTCTGCACAAATGAAGCCCCTACTTCAGTTAACCTGTCAAACTCGCGGGATCCACAATCTTCACAGTGCCACCCAAGTATACACAGTAAAAGAGACCTGCTTGAAGTATAAACTAGCAGTTAATTTATAAAAACTCTTTATATTTAGGGCAGTGGAAGGAGATAAATCATGACACGTCTTCACTGGGGAGATCATACTGTTTTAATTTACCACAAAGAAACTGAAGTAAATGCATGGTATGGTTTCTTTGAGAGCACAAAGTTAAACCCAATTACCAACAATAAACAGTAGCCACTGGATTGACAAATAACCATGGGTTCTGGAGTAACATGCTACTCAGCATTAAGCACTTCAATGCCTCGTTAAGAGTGGTAAGCACTATATAGATATATATACCATACAATACTATAGGGCAACCATCTCACTCAAGGTCTTTAACAGACATTGTTTCTAATCCTACCTATGAACCCATGAATCCTTGAATTCAGGTGGATTTAGTCTGGCTAGTTGACCTGAGCTATCTGTCTGTTAGCTGCCCTGTGTTTGTTTCCTTTTCATTTCATTTTACAGCAGGGCTTCCCAAACATTTTAGAACCTTGACCTAATTTTAAAACGATAACATTTTACAACCCACCTAGCTTTAATGGATATGCTGTTGCATGTTTTTTAATCTAATTGTGATGGATCCAGGGGCGGTATAGGGGATTATACTGCTAATTCCAACTTGGCCACCAAACTGTCCCAAACTGGAAGAGAGGTTCCTGTTCCATGCAATTGGACTGTAAGAGTGTTTCCGTCGATCCTGAATTCAAAAGAGGGAGCGGAGGAACAAGGGGCGTCGTTGGATACGGAGGAGACCAAGGAGCAGATGGAATTGCGCCTTTTCACTGGAGAAGACAGGGAGGAAGAGCGCCAGCAGGAAGAATCCGAGGAACGGAGGGATAACCTAAGCAACCACTGCAAAGACGGAGAGACCAGCACTGATGGAATCCGCTCAGGGAGCAACACACCTGAGTCCAGTACTCTCCCAAGGAAAGCTGAGACTGTGACTCCCCCACCCTCTGCCCTGGAGGCCGTGGGCTCAGACAAGTGGTCCGCTCGTCTAGTTTGTTTCTTAAGGGCTGGTGGACGGGGTTTTGAGGAGGCACAGACACAACTGCACTGTTTTTCCCCGCACACCCATACACAGAAGCGAGCACTGGTGAAGGCTGCATGTGCCTCCCCCCTTTTCTTTGGTGAAGAACCCTTACAATCGTATCGTGACTCTGCAAATCGTTTTCTTTGTTTTCCTGGTTCCCTCCCGAAGAGACAGTCTAGATGGTAGAGGAAGTACGTGAAGACCCTACCTTTCCTCGACCTGGTGAACACCCAGGATAAGGATCAGAGCACCAAGACTTGCCATTTTCTACTGTTGTTCTCTACCACTTCGTCACGATTCTATATCTCTCCCTATCCCTCCTCTTGGGAAGTACTGGAGCAAATCCGCTAATAAACAGCTTGAACGTTAACCCCATTGTCTGGTGTTTTGCAATCGGTGTTTAGGATAGACCGCACGGCCGGACCATTACAAGTTGTATCAGAAGTGGCATACCAGTATCTAGAACAAAATGACACAACCCTTAACATTGGAAGCCATGATCACTCAGTTGGCAGAAGGCCAACTGCATCTACAACTGGTCTTCGAACAGCAAACTAAGATGGCACAGAAAGAGCGCAAAGCCCTTCATTCGACTTTGAAGGATCAGGCATCCTCATGACAACCAAACCAGCAGGTACAAGACACCGCCATCCTACAGTTGACAGACGCCATCTCGAATGCCCGGGTTCACCCCAAAGTACCGAGAACAGTGTTACAAAAATTCCAACAGGGTGACAAACTTGACTTTTTCTTTGTCAACTTTGAATGGGTCGCCACCACAGATACCTGGCCCCCAGAAAGATGGGGGAAGTACATTGCTCCCTTACTATCTGGTGAACTACAAGCAGCGTACCAGGCCGCCAATTCTGCGAGGACAACGTCCCAGCGCAGTATAGGGGATTATACAGCTAATTCCAACATGGCTGCCGAACTGTCCAAAACAGGAAGCGAGGTTCCCGTCCCACGCAATTGGACCAGAAGAGTGTTTCCGACGATCCTGAATTCTAAAGAGGGAGCGGAGGAACAAGGTGCATCGTCGGATACGGAGGAGACCAAGGAGCAGACGAAATCACTGGAGAAGACAGAGAGGAAGAGCGCCAGCAGGAAGGACCAGCGCAGCGGAGGGATGACCGAAGCAACCACCGCAAAGACTAGCACTGACGGAATCCGCTCAGGGAGCAACACGCCTGAGTCCAGTACTCCCCCCAAGGGAAGCGGAGGCTGTGGCTCCCCCACCCACGGTCCTGGAGGGCCGTGGGCTCAGAAGTGGTCCACTCGTCTAGTTTGTTTCTTAAGGGCTGGTGGACGGGTTTTAAGCAGGCAGACACAAATGCACTGTTTTTCCCCCGCACACCTATACACAGAAGTGAGCACTGGTGAAGGTTGCAAGTACCCCTCCCCCTTTTCTTTGGTGAAGAAACCTTAGGATCGTATCCTGACTCTGCATAATGTTTACTTTGTTTACCCGGTTCCCTTCTGAGGAGACGGCCTGGACGGTAGAGGAAGGATGTGAAGACACTACCATTCCTCGATTTGGTGAACACCCAGGATAAGGATAAAATGAAAAATGCACTCCACCTCTTGTGCGTAATCAGGCCCATTACGGTTAGAAAATAAGTATTTGGTCCCTTGTCACTGTCCATGAACGCTGGATATAAATGAGACTAGGTGGTGACTACATGCTGCTTTGCATATGATTAAGACTCAGTGGAGTTGAAACGCGTCATTCTACTTTTTTCTACCAAATAAAGAACTTTGAAACCAAGCACAGTGGTTGTTGGGCCTGATTACACATGACAGGTGGAGTGCATTTTTCCTTTGGAATATATTTACACACACACACAAACACACACACAGGACTGACACTGTTGACATCCTTTGTAAGCGTGAGGTCATCACGGACCGTAACCACCACTGGTTTGGTTCTTTGATGTGGCCAAAATCATGTCTGAATGCAATCTAGAAAGTTAAAGGTCTATGAAGTCCCTGTGGTATGGAGTTTTCGAGTGTACAACAAATTACCAAAAAACACTCCCTCTTAGTCAGTAACCAGATCCTCTGATTGGATTAGACCTATGCTTTGGGCATAGAGGGAATTATTCCCTGTACCTTGGGAAATTCCATGAGAAGAATTCAGGGTGCATGATCAGAAAAGAAGCATACTTTTCTCTAATGTGTTGAGGTTAGCCAGTCAGATTAGGGGCTTAGAGAAATACAATCTTCAAGTGGATGAAGGAATCTACTCCTGAAACTAGAACAAATCAGAGAGACCGCTAGGTATTGGGACACCTTGTGGTTTTAGGTTTCTTGGGGTCAGTAACTTTCTTGTGGCGTGCCTTGAGCTTTCAAGTCAGTGACTTACCCTTGTGGCTTAGTGTAAGCATTCTTAAAAATCCCAGGTCTACCATGCTGAACAAGAGTGAGAGCCTCGTGCTGTTCTAACCTATAGTGCCTCCTAATGGCAATGAGTGAGAGGTGCGCCCTAAAAGCAAACTGCAAGAGTTTGTCTCTCAAATCTGCTATTATTTAGTGCTTCATTTTAGCCTACTGTCGTAGTCACTTGTCGTTCATGGTCCTTAAGGTCGATAGCACTCCCTTACAATCTTGTGTGACAGTACCATGTAATACCAACTTGTAGCATCTCTCCGGGGGACATGATGTTGATGTGTCTTATGGTCACCGTGGGTCAGTCTGAGGTTACCTCTTGATTCAAGATCAATAACACAACATGGTGACCCAGAATTAGAACATCTCACCTTTCTAGTTACACAGTGGTAGTTAGTGGCCTATTATGGAGGTGCCTTGTCAAGACTGTCTTGGGCCCCCTTTGCACCTTACAGTCAAAGTTGCAGCGCAGGGTGGTAAAGAGAAGTCAGGGAGAGGTAAGTTTGATTCACAGTAACATCTGCACTCTAGGGCAGTCTTTTAAACTCCAACAAATACCACATCTGTGCTAGCACAAGAGAATCCCACTCTCACAGGATGTTTCCTCTCGCGAGATTGGGATCCTTTGGGCACAGCTGGCTATAAAAGCCACAGCCGCTGGCAAACATTGCCTGTTATTAGTATTCATCTGCAGAAGGCAGCCGAGTCTTTGTGAGCAGCTTGTTTGAGTCCTTCAGTGATGCCTGTGTTCCCTGACACTCTGCTCTCCTGTCTTCATCCTCAGCAATGCAGCTCTTCTTCTGCATCCCAACAACCTGAAAAACAAGAAGGAACAGCAGACTACTATTCTATAGACAACACGGTGTCACCACAGAGAACGGGTAACCACTAACCTTGAACGCCAGATACAGCGGGAGCAATGGAAGATGCAATATAACCCTTTTCCCCTGTATGGAACCACCTGCGAGTGTGTGTATATAAATATATATATACCCACTCCGCAGGTCACACCACAGTAGGGGAAAGGGAAAAAAGGGACAAACTAAACAATAAAGGTGCAGCAGCGAAAACACTCCATAGGGATATGTTCTGGACTTGTAGACCTCACTCCTACGGTCACCCCGTGTTCCCTGCAGGTGAGACACAACACAACACACATGAAGTCACCACCCTAAGCCACCATAATATATCAATATTCTATATGTGATGCACTTACAGTTAATACAGCCGCACTTATCCAGATACAAAAAGGCACAAAAGATAAAAATAAAGAAAAGAAATCAAGAATATTCTCCACCACTATTTTCCAAGAGTAAAGTACCCTATGTAGCAAAAGACACTGCTTATACATTTCAGCAAGAAGACACTGTGGAGGTACTTCTCTTAGACCAGACAATCCCCTTGGTAACGGTGAGTATTTCCACTTGGGTCCAAGGGGAGTTTTTCTGATTTAACACTCGGTTCCAGCGTGTATTGACAAGCAACCCAAAATCAAATGAACAAAAAATAATTGAAGAAGAGCACTCCGAGCCTATCTTTACTCGTAATCGCATTCCAGTGCTTATGCATGAACTTAACTTGGCCCCAGGGAATGCACAAAGTAATGCGCTTCAGCGCAAGTCCTCAGATCGGGTCCTGCCGACAGGAGGTGAAAAAGCGGTCACGCTTCAGCACGAACGCGAGCATTAACTTTCTTGTGTTTTCGCGCTTCAGCGCATTTTCATAGGTCGGAGCCTGATGTCCGGGTGCAATGCGGTCTCCCTCCAGCGCAAACAAGACCATAAACTTGCTTGTGGCAGTCTCCCTCGATTGCAGGAAAGACTCCCTGTGGTTTTAGAAGACGTGGACTTTTGGAATCCAGGCAGCCGCTAAACGGTAAGCGTTGCAGAAAGCAACCTTCTGGTAAGACGATAGAATAAAAGTGACAAGCACTGTGTTGTTTGTGGGAGGAGCTTAAATACAGAGAAAAGAGATAGGACAAGTAAGGACTCCCTTGGCATTATGGGAGATGTAGTCACAAGTCATACACACTTCCAAAGTTCCTCATACACTCCTGTGGGCTTTCTATAGTGTAATCCCCCCTCTACCTATGCCTAAAGGTGACACACAGCAACACGCAGCATATGTAAGGCCTTACTCACTATCCTTGAGAGGGCTTTCCAGCCAGCAGTTCTTTTGTAGTCCTGCATCCTCGGCCAGCACAGTTCTGCTCGGCACCTAGAATCTCTGCAGAATCTGTAGTAAGACAAATGGAGACTTTTACCTTGGACACTTTGAAATAAACAATGCGATGTGATGTAACAGTGCAACTCAGAACTGGTGCATGGTGATTTAACCCCTTAAGTGCTGCCTCGGTGCATTGGCCGACGGCAGCACTACCTCCCCAGTGCTGCGCACGACCATTGAACGTCCATTCAGCACTAGTTCTAATGGACAGCGCAGCACTGGGGAGGAATGTGTAATAGCAGCTATGAGGTTAGCAAAGCAACTTAGAAGTGGTGTATTGTGGTTAAGAGTGCAAAGTTTAACTAATGCACAAAGGCGAATAGTGTGTTAACTGCTCAACCTGATAATTGGTCAACTGAAGACTTTATTTAGGTTGGATATATCATAGATTGCTAAATCCTGATTACAGAACCTTGTGGTAGATGTTACAGCACTCACTTCAGGTATTCAGCAGTAAGGAGAGGGCTGAGATAGTGGAAGTCAGATCACTCTGAATTCTCACAGATAATCCTTGTAGTTCTTTAATTCCCTAGCATTTCCTGTACCTGGTCCCCTACCACCATCCTACATCACATTAGTGGGAAAGAGGGAATAAAGTGGTCAACTCAGTTTATGTAGTCATCAGGGGAAACTTGTTTGATTGGAGGTTACGATCACATGTACCAACTAAATTGTTATTTACTCCCCACAGTTTACTAGACGACTGTCCTATTCATGGCCAAGTACAACTAGTGTCAAAGAGAACACATATGTGCGATCAGACCAGACTAACTAGAAGCACCAGACAGGAAGGCTCCTTCTCTCTTCTCAATCTCATCCCCCTTAGGGCTGACTCATCCCCAAGTACCAATAGGTGTTTGATGCAGCTAGTTCTTGGGTGGAGTTGGGAACCAGCCTCTGAGACAACATTGTGCCTCCACGAGATCGAACGCCTGAAGGTTACAGCTCAGAAAGTAACAGAACAACAGGCCCTCTTACATCTTGTCTGGGTATGATGGATTCACAGACTGCCTCCCTTACAGAAGTGGTGAACCTCTTGGAAACATTACAGAGCAACTCTAGTGACATGAGACAGGCTTTACGACAAACTCAGGAAGACACTCAACATCTTAGACATAGGTTAGACTTCCTGAAGGGCCCTTCTTGTACTCCGAGTGCAGGGTAGGAGTGTGGTCCACATTCATAGGCAAATGCTTTATTGAAACCTCCTACATTTGTACATTTTGACCCTGCCAGCCCTTCACCACAGTCCATAACGGAGGGGGCCACCATATCTTTGATTCATGTAGTCACACCCACGGCTGTGCAGCTCACTTCCCAAGAACGATTTTACGGTGAGACTGCTAAAACAATGCCAATGTGCATTTCATGTGTAGACCAGTGTATTTCTCAGATGACCAGTCCAAGGTTGCCTTTGTTTTCTCTAATTTGTTGGTACAGCAGCTTCTTGGTCACTTCCCTTTGTTGAGAGGGAAGTCCCACGTCTTTATGATTTTACTGCACTCAGAGCTGAAATGAAGAAGCTGTTAAACCTCCACACCTTCATGCAATCAGTTGACTCGGAATGCTAATCTAAAATAAAGCAATAAGACCTGCTGTCTTATTTAACCTCATTCAACCTTTTGGTCTATGTGGCCAGAGCGAAAAACGGGCTTCTGTGTTTTACAGAGGTCTTTGTGATGAGCTAAATGATCTACTGGCTCAAGTCGTAGATTCAAAGGTGCACTTGCCCCAGCACATTTGCACCTGCATTTTCTGCAAAGTTCCATGATAGGCAGGCCACCTCATTCCCGCCTAGCACGCTTAAATTGCTTAAAAAACAGCATACAGTGGAGAACATTGTGTACATAATTTAACAGGAGTGCTCGACACATCACCACAATCCTCAAGTTGTAGATTCACCAGAAACCTGCAAGGATTTGATAGATATAATGGTTAAATTGGATCACATACTTTCTGAGCACAAAGGAGAATGAGCTGAGTCAGACCCCAAGGTGGTGGTAGTCTGCAAAAAAGACCAGAAGTTAGAACTGTTGAAGAACCTGAACCAATGCAGATAGAGAGTCTTTGTGGTCCTTTGTCTAGGTAAGAACAGCAACGTGGTCATGATCGGAAACTGTGTTTATATTGCAGCAAGGGTGGTCATTTCTTAAAAGACTGTACTGCAAAACCAAAGAATAGACCAAAGGCTGTGACTGTTACAAAAGAAGAGGAGGGTAACGCAAACACTTGGTAGTTCAGGAGACCAAACCCCTGGGTACTGAAGGAAACCATGGTCTCCCATTGTCTTGCTAATACGTCTCAAGATAATTCCCATTCCCATTTTCATGTAGCTGCTAACCTGCTGTGGTTTTCTGGTTCTTGTAGCGTACCCTTGGAGGTATTATTGAACTCCAGAGCCACAGGACCCTTCAGATACTTCATTTGCTAAAGAATTACAAATACTGTTTATTGCCGAATCTCGGACTGAAATCATTAGCACAATCGATAGATCTGAAATGTCATCAGGACCATACCAGTTACTGTGGTTATTCGTATGGATCAAAACGAAACTATCAGTTTCGATCTGATTTGTGCTCCACACTTTAAGGCTATTTTGGGGAATCCATGGTTTTATAAAGTCAAAAATGTACTGGACTATGAGGACCCTCATGTTTTGTCACCACAGTGCCAGGAACTGTGCAGTCAATAACATCTGAGAAGACCACTCTTACTTTAGGTAGTCTTGAAAAAGAGCATGCTTGAATAATACCTTACTGAGATTTCATAGGGGTGTTCTACCAAGGCAAAGCCTATACGTTACCTCCCTAGCGGCCCTTTGATTGCCGGTTTGATTTACAACCAGGGCTTACCTTCGCTCTAGTCACATATACGCACTAACTGAACGAGAGAACCTGCTCTTTTGTGACTATCTAGATGAGATGCTAGACGTTGGCTTCATCCGACCTTCTAGGTCCCCAGACTCTTCATCTTTGTTCATCATTCCTGAGGAGGGAGGAGAACTTAGGACATGCATAGACTACAGGGCACAAAATCATACAATGATCAAGAACCGGTATCCATTACCTTGATCTCAACTTTACTGGAGCAAGTGAAAGAGACTGTAATCTACAGTAAATTGGATCTCAGTGGGGCATATCATTCTGTACGGCTCTGAGAGGGTGATAAGTGTACAACTGCTTTTTGTGCCAAAGTCGGTCTCTACGAATACCTTGTCCTGCCTTTTGGAGTGTGCAGCGTCCTGCTGCCTTCCAGTACTTTATCAATGGGGTACTTCATGAGTTCATTGATAGATTTACAGTGGTCTATATCGGCGATATTTTAATCAATTCAAACTCTTTCGGCGATATTTTAATCTAGTCAAACTCTTTTGAGGGGAATGTAACCCACGTGAGGTCAGTCTTAACTAAAGTTGAGAGAAAACAACCTTTTTGTGAAACTTCAAAAATGCCTGTGTCACACTACAACTGTAGAATTCTTGGGATTTAGCACCCCATTAAGCATTCAAATGGATGCAAAAAAAGTTGAAGCTGTAATACAGTGGAAGTCCCCACAGAACATAAAGGAGATTCAAAGCTTCCTTGGGTTCACCAGTTGTTTTACAGGCGTTTCATAAACCAACTTTTGCCTACAGAAGCACCCATCACCAAGTTTCTGAAGAAAGGGCTTAAATTCCTTTAGGACACTGAAGCTGAAAAGTCTTTGTACTGCTGAAAGAAAAATCCAATTCAGCCCTGATCCTTTGTCATCCAGACTCCTTACAACTGGTTTTGATCAGAGCAGATAAATCACAGTGTTAGAGAAAAATGACGAAATTCAAAAATAAAGTTTTAATCTCAGACAGGGGTTCTCAGTTCATTTCCCACCTCTGGAGGGCTCCCTGTGAAGCTATGGGCATCAAAATTAAATTGCCCTCCAGTCCTCACCTTCAAACAGATGGACAAGCAGAAAGGGTAAATCAGTGCTTAGAGCAACTTCTGTGTTTCCAAACCTTCCAGGACAGTTCCTCTTGGGGGGAGGCCCCTTACAGATAGCAGAATTCAATTCGCCTATAACAATTCCACCAACGAGTTCTTGGGGTATTCACTGTTCTACTGTGCCATTGGGAGTCATCCCAGAAAGATTAATATAGAAACTAAAACCCCTGCACCTTTACCTGCAGTACATGACCTCCAAGAACATTTGTTGGAAAAAACAGGGGTTAAGCCCAAATCACCCTCCTATACATGAGCAAGGGACATCAAACGATGTGTATAAACAAAAAGTAGTACAGAGGGATTAATTCAACATTTATTTGCATACAAGGTATAACTAATTACCCTGATGTTCAATATAATATTTATATGTCATATATATATTCATAAATCAAGACAAAATATATACGTGTCAAGTGACGAGGTAGGGCACAAAATAACATAAATGTATATGTATACTTAATAAGGACTGTACAACAATGAAACACCCTAACTTACATTCATGTCTATATACAATACATAATACAATATATACATCACATATACAATATATACAATACATACACAAAAAATTATTTTATACAACAAAAAATATATCCATATATACCCTAAGAGAACACAAGAGATTCTCGCAGGAGTCTTAAATCAAAGTAATACACTTCCAGGAAGTCCTAAAAGCGCCAGAGGTATGCCAACCCTAACTAATTATATATGGAGGCGCTTATATTAGAATTTGGACCAACTCAACACTTTAGGGGACTCCTTATCAAAGTGTCGACACAGTCGCGGTCGCGTTTCAGCAAGTCATTTCTATAGGCTTCATCAGGGCAAGGGTATAATTTCACTTCAATGTTAGTGCGGCAAGCACTCTCCAGTCCCTAATGTACAGGGACGGGTCACTACAGCCACTCAGTCCAAAGGTACCTTAAAGGACAAAGCCCTTTTGAGCCCACTTCAGTATCCACAAGGTCACTTCTTAATCTGTTAACAAATTTGCAACTCTCCTTCTCCTCTCACGGGGAATCCCTGTCACTCGATCCCGGTTCTCACGCGAAGCGGTCCACTTCCGTCATGAAGAGCCTCCAAGAACATTTAGCACACATTCTGTCACGGTCACCAGGTTATCCTCAGGATCGGGCTGAAGCTAGGTAGGGTCCCCCTCTCTACAGCCCCAAATCCGGATAGAGTGAAATCTCTCGGACTAGTTGGATGGTCAAGCAAGGGAAGGACAGGATACGAGCAGCAGGGAGGGAGATCTGGGAAGAGACAAAGAGAGACAATGTGTAAGTATAAACATAACCCCTAACCTGGCTATAATACTTCCATAAGTTAGTTAAAAGATGTCACACTCTACCTGTAAAGGAAAATAAGGATAGCTGTATATCGGGTGAGATGTGAGGGTGACCACAGAGTATCAGCACGTTCCTAGCAGCTACATATATAGGAAACAGATATAATTAGTTCATCATGGGTTAGATACACAATCTACTGTCGTTTTTTGTAAAGCAATGATTTAGAGAACATAGTGTACCTACGTGAGGACTCCACTATTCTCAGAAGACTGGGACCACTCAGACTGGACACCCTCAACAGTTCTCCCCTAAGTAATAAGAGATGACGCAACAACCTGTATCAGCCAAAAATCAGTAAACACCACAATAATAGCTTAGTATTCAGCAATTCCAGTTGTGAAGTAGCCCTTCTCCTCCTCTATCCTTGAGGAAGGGGAGCTTGTCATGTAGTTCGGAGAAAGCCACCACCTTATCCCAGTAATGAGTGAATAGTCTTTCTCTATGCAAAACTTTGCCTGGAACAAAAGCCGGTGCGATCACGCACCCTTACTCAACCAAAGACCAGGTATTCTACGGGAACACAGGATAATCGGCGTCTTCGTGTAGGCGCCATCTCCAGATAACCATTTCCGCTGATGGCACGTTGGGCAACGTACACGTCAGCGCGTGTGTTGACCACGCAAGCGGATGACAGGAGTTTTAGTTCATCATCTCGTTCTAGCTACGCATTCGTTGTCGAAGTGCTCGCGCTCTGTGTGACCTGACACATTCACAAGACAGCTCAAGCAAATTTTGGACATGCTATAGCCAAGTATAAATATAACGCTGACAAACATAGAGGTCCTGGGGAACAGTATATACCTGCAGACTTAGTCAGTTTATCCACCAAATACCTCTGTCTAAAATGACAAAACAAATTCCAACCAATTGTTTTTACCATTTCTCATTCTGAAGGTGCTAAGTCTAGTGGCGATAAAACTACATTTACCGACATTACTAGTTCACGCAGTATTTACATTTCCCTGGGTAGACCAGTAAACGTAGACATCCATTTGTCTACTCTCATCCCCCTATTCAAGTAGGGGACCATCCAGAGTATGGGGTGAAGGCAATTCTGGATTCCAGAGGGACGCTTTACTATTTATTCGACTGAAAGGGATGCAGGCCTTTAGAATAGATCCTTGGAGCCAGTATGACATGTACATTCAACGTTTGCAATGGCAGTTCCACCTACGATACCTACAGAAACTCAAACCTGTGGGGAGGGCCCGAGGAAGAGTGTACTGTCATGACTGCCCTCGGCCCCTTTCGCAATTTACAGTCACAGGTGAAGATCAGGGTGGTAAGGTGAAGTCTGGGAAAGGTAAGTTGGCTTTGCAGTAACATCTGATCTCTAGCGCAGTCTTTTACACTCCATCAAATGCCCTAACTCTACAAGTACAAGAGAATCCCACTCTTGTGAGATTTTGTCCTCTTGTGAGATTGGGAACTATTTGGGTGCAGCTGGCTATGGGTAATCCTTGGCCGTTATTCGTATTCATCTGTAGGAGACAACTGAGAATCTGCGAGAGGCTGGTTCCAGTCCCTCAGCAATGCCCGTGTTCTATGACATTCAGCTCCACTGTCTACGTTTTCAGCAACACAGCTCTTCTGCATCCCGACGACTTGAAAAACAAGATGGTACAACTGACTACTATTCGACAGACAGAAAATGTAACGCGCAGTGCATGTAAGGCCTTATTTAACATCCTCAGGAGGGTTCTCCTGCCAGTGATTCGTTTGTAGTCCTGCAACCTGAGTCAACACATTTCCGCATGGCATCCACTCTCTGCAGAATTTGTGGCAAGAAAGACAGACTGTTGCCCTGGACACTTTGAAATAAACAACACGCTGTGATGTAACAATGCAGCTTAGAACTTGTGCACTGCGATTTAACAGTGCAACTTAGAGCTAGTGCATTGTGACTTAACAGTGCTACGTTGAACCAATCAACAAAGGTGTACAGGGTCTGATTACAAGTACAGGTGCTATTTATTACACCTGGTAAATAACGATGCCACAAGTTGTTTTATTTATTGTCAGCGATAAATAGCACCTACTACAAGTTTCCGGGGAATAACGTGGATTTTTATGTTTAATTCACACACTTCTGCATGATCCTGATCCAGCGGGCCAAAGGAAATTCAGTCTCATATGAACAACTCTACACCACAATACTCACCATTAATCATAAATCTATCACTAGGCCCATAGATGTCTGAGACATGAATTGACCAACTGAATCATATGAGCTAATTAATCAAAACACTTTATAAACATGTAATTAAGTCAAGTTCATAGGCAATGGATTAACTAATGGTAACTCATACGAAACAAACAAGACCAGCTTGCCATTTCAAAATCTATTTTATTAACTTTATTATCAAGGCATAGAGCATTTTTAAGAAATGAATTATTTTATTTGCAATTTAATAAGCAGCATTATTTTATTAGAAAGGCACATTAAGACTGTCAGTTTAAATCAAAATCAGCATGAGAAATGTTTAAACATTTAGGAACTCATTCCCTAAACCCTATAACCCTAACTTAAATAAAGAAAACCTAAAGGGGAAAAAAGTAAAGTTCAGAGTCTCTTACGTGAGTCAAACGTCCGACAGCATCTCTGGAGCACAGGAAGGAGCCAACAGAGCTCTTTCCAAGGGGGCAATTTTCATACCTTTTCTCTATCTAAAACTAACTAAAAGAATACAAAACAATGACCAACACGAAGCATGATTGGTCAAGAAATGTCAGTCCATGAAGTCATTCGCCTTTCACATTGCAAAAACCACGTTCCTCAAGAGCGGCATTGTCCTTTGACTACGTGTGTCACAAGCTCTTCCGAGGCTTGCAACATTTAATAAAATTGTTTGTTGCTTCCTCCGTCCAAGCTTTTCCGCCGCTACACATCCTGTCCTTGGCATTGAAAGTTTATACAATGATTATCTTAATGCTCTGCACAGCTTAGCTTCCGCGTGTGTTTTTCGAAGAATTATGAAGAAAATGTTTTCTTTCATTCTCTGCTGTGCAAGGCCCAACTCGACAGGACTTCGGATATCCATTTTAGACATAGGCCACAGGCCTCTTTTACCATGACTCTAGTATTCAAAGGAAACACAAGACATCAATTAATTCAAGAAATGATAATTATTCTGTTACCCATCCCCTTGACTAATGTTAACCCATTAGTCTATGTTACCTAGCATAATGCACAAAAGACAAACAAAACACTGTCACATGAAAGACACGACATAAACAAGAGCACATTTAAGAAAATGCACATGCTATTATTTAAAACAGCCGCAGTTAATGTTTGACAAAACAAAAGACAAAGTTAATATATTATTTAAAACGTGATGACAAACATGACAAGAGCACACATTATTAGACCCATATGTTCGTGTAGGTGCACATTATTCTAGGTTGAATTAGTACAAAAACATGCAACACTCGTTAATGAATTAAAGATTATGGGAGTTTTAATCAGCGAACTGAATCTAAACTTATCTTTAAAATCCGCTTCATCAATCCAAAAAATAGCGTGTGCTCTTCCCCGTTGAATTGCAGCAGGTTTGACCTGCCGAAATGGAATGAATGTTGAGGTATTTAGCGCATCTGATAATTATCAGATGCATTAAATAAAATCAAACTTATAATTCTGACCCATGTGTTAACCAGTTGTTTACGCTTCGGTCGGAATTTAACGGGCAACTCGTAATCAGGGCCATAGTGTGTTAACCTGATAACTGGTCAACTGAAGACTTTGTTTAGTTTGGATATATAATAGATTGCCAATTCCTGATTACAGAATCTCATGGGATATGTTCCAGCACTTACTTCAGGTATTCAGTAAGGAATGGTTGGAGATAGTGGGAGTCAGAGTATTCTTAATTCTCACAGATAATCCTTGTATCTCTTTAATTCCTTAGCATTTCCCGTTTCTGGTCCTCTACCACCATCATACATCACATTAGTTGGAAAGAGGGAATGGAGTGGTTAGCTTAGTTTCTCTAGACAACAGGGCGAACTTGTTTGGGTGAAGGTTAAGGTTTTATTTACCCTCTAACGTGTTATTTATTCCCACACAGTTGACTGGAAACTGTCCTAAACGTGACCAAGTACAGCTAGCGACGGATAGTACACATTTGTAAGGTCAGATCAAACTAATCAGAAGCACCAGAGGGGAATGCTCCTTCTCTTTTCTCAATACCATCCCCCTTACCCCCAGAGGGCTGACTGATCCCCAAGTACCAATAGGTGTTCGGTGCAGCTAGTTCGCAGTGGAGTTGTGAACCAGCCTCAGTGACAACATTGCATCTTCATGAGATGGCATGCCTGAAGGTTAGTGCTCAGAACCTGACACGTTTTGTACTAGTACCATAAGTGTTGCGTTGTGATGTAGTGTAGGGGCACCTAATATCATATCCTTAGAACCTCTTGATGGCTTGCTGTAAGGGTGCCACATTGTTCCAGCTTCATAGCCTTCCCTGGTCGGTCTGTGCCGAGGTGGGCACGATTCCAAGTCTACAGTGGTTGCATGGAGTCTGGTGTGCTAGAAGCAAAATCCTGCAAGAGTGGTATTCTTTTATACTTGCACAGATGGGAGGTTTAATGGAGTGTTAAAGACTGTTAATGCGAATCCACTCGCCTCTCCCTGAGTTACCACTCTGCGCTTTAACTGTGACTGTAAGTTGAGAAGGGGGCCAAGGGCGGTCATAATAGTACACCCTGTGCTAGAGCTGTCAGGTTCCAGCACTATAGTGTCTATCCGCATTTTAGGCAGATAACCCAACTAGTGAAGGGTTGCTTTTAGTATTTGGTTCTTAGATCCTTGAGTTCTCCAGTTGAGCGAACCCCTTTTGTATCAAAGTCCAGAGTGCTCTCTGGTGACCTGGTGTGTAGTCACCTCATGTTTTTAAGTCCATAACCCCACTAGTGGTCCTATGGAGGGGTTGCCTCATCTTCCTAGGCCCATAGAATGCCTCTGTGAACTGGTGTAAAAAGATTAATGCGTTGGCGAGGGTTGTATCACATTACAACAAATGCCTTTTACCACCTATGTCTTTACCATGCAATGCCTTTACCACGCATCAATCAATCAATCATTCAGTCATTTGTTAAGCGCATTATATACTCATGAGGGTCTCAAGGCGCTGGGGCGGGGGAGGTGGGGACCGCTACTGATCGAACAGCCAGGTCTTTAGTGTCCTCCTGAAGGTCAGCAGGTCTTGGGTCTGTCGTAAGCTTAGTGGGAGGGTGTTCCATGTCTTGGCGGCGAGTTGGGAGAAGGATCTCCCGCCGGTGGTTGTTCTTCGGATGAGCGGGACGGTGGCGAGTGAGAGGTCGGCAGAGCGTAGCTGGCGGTTGGGCTAGGCTGGGCGGTCTTGTGGAGCGCCTGGAGTGGTGTGGATGAGTAGCTTGAAGGATATCCTCTTGTTGACGGGGAGCCAGTGCAGGTTTCTCAGGGGGGGGTGATGTGGCCGTGTCGTGGTACATCGAGGATCAGTCGTGCCGAGGCGTTTTGGATGCGTTGTAGTCGATTGATGAGCTTTGTTGGGGCTCCCGCATAGAGGGCGTTTCCGTAGTCGATTCTGCTGCTGACGAGGGCCTGGGTGTCTGTCTTTCTGTCTGTCTGTCGGGATCCATCTGTAGATCTTGCGGAGCATGCAGAGGGTGTTGAAGCAGGAGGCGTTGACTTGCTTGGTCAATGAGAGCGTTGAGTCAAGGATGATTCCCAGGTTGCGTGCATGGTCGGTGGGGGTCGGGCTGCCCCCAGTGCTGTTGGCCACCAGGAGTCGTCCCATGCTGATGGGTTAGAGTCGAGGACGAGGACCTTGTCCGAGTTCAGCTTCGGACGGCTGATCTTCATCCAGTCGGCGACGGCCTTCATTCCTTCAATGAGGTTGGCTTTGGCGGTGATGGGGTCCTTGGTGAGGGAGAGAATCAGTTGAGTGTCGTCGGCGTAGGAGATTATGTTGAGGTCGTGCTGTAGGGCGACGTGTGCAAGCCGGGCCATGTAAATGTTGAACAGTGTCGGGCTGAGGGAGGATCCTTGGGGTACGCCGCAGATGATTTCGGAAGCTTCAGAACAGAACGGGGGAGGCAGACGCTCTGGGTTCTGCCGGAGAGGAAGGAGGTGGTCCATTACAGAGCCTTGTCTCGGATCACTGCGTCGTGGAGGCGTGCGTGTAGTGTGCGGTGGCAGACGGTGTCGAAGGCGGCAGAAACGTCTAGGAGGATGAGTGCTGCAGTCTCCCCGTTGTCTAGCATGGTCCTGATGTCGTCGGGGGCGGCGATGAGTGCGGTCTCGGTGCTGTGGTTGCTGCGGAACCCTGACTGGGAAGGGTCCAGGATTCTGTTCTCTTCAAGGTATTGGATTAGCTGTCTGTTAACGATTTTCTTGATGACCTTGGCCGGGAAGGGGAGCAGAGAGATGGGGCGGAAGTTCTTGAGGTTTCTTGGGTCTGCCTTGGGTTTTTTGAGTAGGGCGTTGATCTCAGCGTGTTTCCAGCTCTCTGGGAAGGTCGCGGTCTCAAGGGAGAGATTGATGATGTTGCGTAGGTGGGGTTCGATGGAGCTTCTTGCTTTGTTGAAGACGTGGTGCGTGAATGGGTCTGACAGAGAGCCAGAGTGGATTGTGCTCATGGTATTGATGGTGTCATCGATGCTCACGCTGGTCCAGGCTAGTGAAGCTGTCGTGGATGTCTGCTATCTTGCGGTGGAAGAAGGTAGCGAGGGAGTCGCACAGGGCTTGCGACGGCGGGATGTCAGTGTTGGAGCTGGGGTTAGAGAGTTCCTTCACGATATTGAAGAGCTCCTTGCTGTCGTGTGCGTTGTTGTCGAGGCGGTCTTTGAAGGAGGTCTTCTTGGCAGCCCTGATGAGGTGGTGGTGGTTGCGGACGGCGTCCTTGTGTGCTGCGTGGCTCTCCGGAGTTTTTCACTGTGCCATTTCTTTTCTAGTTTCTGGAAGGCTTGCTTGAAATCTAGGAGTTCTGCAGTGAACCAGCTGGCCCTCTTGCTGGTGTCTCTGTGGGGGGGTTTCTTCAGCGGAGCGGGGGTGTTGGCGCAGGCCTCGATCTGCGAGGTTTGCATGTAGTTGGTCTTCGGTGATTTTGCTCCAGCGGCAGCGGGGGATCTGTTGGGTGCGGTGGTGTGTGGTGGGTTTCTGGAAGGTGAAGTGGATGCAGCTGTGGTCGGTCCAGAGGAGTTCGGTGGTGTGGCTGACGGAGACGTACGCGCTTGAGGAGAAGACTGGGTCGAGCGTGTGGCTGGCGGAGTGGGTGGGCGTTGTGACGAGTTGTCTCAGTCCGAGGTTGGCAAGGTTATCGATCAGGGTTGTGGAGTTGTTGTTGTTGTTGTTCTCAAGGTGAAAGTTCAGGTCTCTGAGGAGGATGTAGTCAGTGGAGGTCAGGGTGTGCATGCTGATGAAGTCGGTGATGGAGTCACTGAACTGGGGGCGGGGTCCGGGGGGTCGGTAGACTAGGGTGCCTCTGGGGGTGGAGTTGGGGTCTGTGTGGATCTGGAAATGCATGTGTTCGGGGGAGCTGAGCGCGTCGTCGGTGCTAGTCGAGACCCTGATGCTGTTCTTGTGGACGATGGCGATTACTCCTCCGACTTCGTTGGTGCGGTCTCTGCGGGTGATCTCGTAGCCGTCTGGGATGGCTATGGCGATGTCGGGTGCGGAGGAGTTGTTCAACCAGGTCTCTGTCAGGAAGGCGACGTCTGGGGAGGTTGTGTTGAGCAGGACCCAGAGCTCGACGGCGTGTTTGTGTGCGGAGTGGGTGTTCAGTAGTATGCATCGGAGGTAAATGTAAATGTAAATGTGAATGTAAATGTAAATGTACAGGAATTTATATAGCGCAAATCACCGAGAGGTTTCTCAGCGCTTGCTTAGGGAACCCGTCCTGGTATTCCCCTGTGAGATAGCCCCGGCAGGGTATCCGCAGGGTGAAAGCCAGGCATCCCGCCGCGAGGGGCCGTTGTGTAGGCGTGGGCGGAAAATCCGTTCCGCTCGCGGATTTTGCGGATTTTCGGGAAATCCGCAATCCGCGAGATTTGCGAATTTCCCGCAAAATCCGCAAATCCGCGAGCAGCGGATTTTGCTCGCACTGCTCGCACTGTTCGCGTGAGTTCGCGCCCCGCGAATAAGTGCAAAATTGCAGAAATACGATTTTAGCAAAACTGAAAGTAACTACTTACCAGGTTCAAAAGTTCAGGCTCATCATTAGTAGCCATTTCCTGGAGTGCTTCCTGAGGGGCCCCTCCAGAGTTCAGTTGCCAGTTGAAACTAGTATGTGACCCTGCTCTGAACCTCAGAATAGTTACACATATGCCACAAAGGTCCTGAATTACAGCTAAGGGAGACAAGCAGGAGCCAGGCTGGAAGTTAAAATCCATTAATCAGCCCCTAATTCATTATTGTCAGTTGGGGCAGGGCAGGTGTTGTAACTAATTTTGCAACAATGAAAGCACTTAGCAAGTGCAAAAGATCACTAATCAGGGCGCACTAAGGAAGCAGGTGCCAGCTAAAAAAATATTCTGTGACACATGAATCAGCCCCAAATTAATTCAGGTCACTTGAGGCAGGGAAGGTGTGCTTTGCTTTGCCGAAAATAATGTACACTGGACAACCAGAGGGTGTGGTGATGAAACAGAGGGTGGCATGGGTGGGCCAGAGGGTGGCATGAGTAGTCAGAGAGTGGCAGTGGTGACAGAGAGTGGCAGTGATGAAGAAGAGTGTCCCAAACAGGCTGGACACGTAGAAACAACAAGTTCGCGAAACTTGCGACCCGACAGGTAAGTTCGCAATTTGCGAAAGTGTACAAAACCCTCGCGAACTGGCAGAAACACGGGCGAACACAAAAAAAAAAAAAATCCGCAAATTCGCGGGAATTCGCGGATTTTGCGGATTGCGAATCCGCAAATCCGCAAAATTCGCGAACGCGAGATCCGCAAAATTCGCTCATGCTTACCGTTGTGGAGATTAAGCAAGCTATTGCCCAGAGTCACAGAGTGTGAACTCGTGAATTGAGTAGGCACCGGAGCGAGAATTGTCGAGTCCATGGACATTATTAGGACTCAAGACCCCACCGAGCCGGGAATTGAACCCTGGTCCCGGGCTGACCTCTGCTTCCAGGTCTGCCTCCTCTAACCAGTGAGCCACACTTCTCCACCAAGGTGGTTGAGGTCTTTCTTGGCGGGTGGTTCGTCGGCTCTGTGGCTGGTGTATCTGCAGTTCCGGAAGGTGAAGGGACCGTGTGAGCGTTTAGGGGCGGCCTTGAAGCAGTTGTGGGTCCGTCCAGGGTTGAGAGCGTGCAGAGTGCTGGCATGATAGTGGCGGCGGTCGTCATGGCGGGTGCGGAGGCCAGGGGTGCTAGCGCTGGGCGTGGTCCGGACACGGACAGGCGCAGACGGGCTTGCCGTGCGCCAGCAGCGCGACTGCGCAATGGCTGGCATGTATAGGGAGGTGGGAGTGAGGAGCAGCTGGGAGGCGGGAGGCAGGGGGAAACGAGTGGCACAGAGGCAGAAAGGTCCCAAGAAAGGGCAGAAAAGGTCACAAAAAATGGGGGGAAACGAGTGGCACAGAGGGCAGAAAGGTCCCAAGAAAGGGCAGAGAGGTCACAAAAAACTGGGGGAAACGAGTTGCACAGAGGCACAAAGGTCCCAAGAAAGGGCAGAAAGGTCACACGAAAGAGCAGAAAGGTCTATGGAGTATTTAGACACCACTTCATTCTATCTTGCTGGGGTTTGTGTTTGATAGTGAGTAGATCTGTTCTTCGCAAATCTTCTACTTTCCGTTCAGCTTCATTTATTAAAGTCTCTGGATACCCTCTTGCTCGAAATCTTTCACCCATTTCTCTAATGGTGATTTTTACTTTTTCTGAGTTTGATGTAATGCATTTTGCCCGCATCATTTGGGATAGCGGTAGGTGTCTTTTCAAAGATTCTTGATGGAAGCTGAAATAGTGAAGGGTATTGTTCCTGTCAGTGCCTTTACGGAACATTTCAGTTTCGATTTTGCCTTCAAATAGATTCACTCGTATGTCTAGGAAAGTGATGGACTCTGGAAATTTCCCAAATGACAGTGGTGTCTAAATACTCCACCGCGAGTTTCAACTTCAAAAAAATCATTAGGAATCACTGGAATATCCTCAAGGCAGAACCTGACTTAAAACAGGCCTTCGACAATCCTCCCATTTTTGCTTTCACCAGAAACAGAAATTTTGGAGAAATGTTGAAATTCACCACAGTTGATTCCAAACAATATCGTGGAACCCGCCCCTGTTTGCAATGCGGTAATTGCAATAACATTATGAGAGGAAACCTAATAACTCAACCAATGAGTCATAAAATCAAATTGAAAGTCAACGCGACCTGTGATACCTCTAATTTGATATACATGCTGAAATGCCCATGCGGCAAGGTATACGTCGGAAAGACCGAACGCAAAATAAAAATCAGACTCAATGAACACAAGTCGAATATAAGAACTAAAAACTTGAAATCAACAGTAGCGACTCATTTTTCAGAAGCTAACCATAACATTTCTCAACTCCAGTACGTGGTACTTGAAACCATTGAAAAGATAAAAGGCAGAGACAATAACCTCTTTCTCCTACAAAGAGAGAATCATTGGATTTATTTACTGAACTCTAGCAAACCGAACAGCCTTAATGTACGCATCAAATTTGCATGCTATCTATAACAATGACTATTGCATATTAATCTTTATGACCTTTTTTCTTTGTTGGAATTTAAAGGTGGCCGATCTGTATATCCTATTTCATTTTATTAACCATGTGTTCTACCAGAGTTTACTTTAATGTGGATCTACAGCAGATATTTATTCTTGTATGACAATTGACACATACGTCCTTTTGTTATGATTTTACAACACTCAGCACCGATAGGTGGACTCCCGATCACATGATCGGAACTTCACCCAATCACGTTGCGTCTTACTTGAAACAGAAAATTCACAGATATCTTATACCCGAAGTGAATAGCTGTCACTTCTTAGACTGTTTCGCGCCAGACGCGACCGAATATTCGTTTGAAACACACAGGAGACGCTATGCGTACACAAAGTAAGTCAAGAACCCAGTGCAGTCAAGTCGTTTTTTGCCATAAGTTTTAGTTCATATAGAATATTTAATTATTTCCATGCTTAACCCCTAGCACCACTCACAAAGTTCGAGCGAGATAGAAACGAACAACACGTGAGTCTATGATGATTCTGATTAAGTTTTGCATGCTTGCATAGTAGGGGAGAGCAGAACGTTTTTGGGCACTTCTTGCATTTTGAGTTGTACACATGACATGAAATGTATATGTTTTTGAGGAATAGATGATATGATGTATAGCAATTTGAATAGTACTTTTTGTCTTGCTTCTAGCTGTTGTCCCGGATTAGCCCGAAATGCATCGGACTTGAAATTGTGTTGTTTTTGATATTGAACATTACCCAATGAACTTTACAATTGAATGAGAAATACTCTACAACTTGAATCTATGGATATAAAATAAGATTCCGTCCAATTTACACATTGTATGAATTTTTTCTTTAATCAAATTTGAACTTATCATAGAGTGGAGCGCCAGGGGATGCTTTCAATTCCTATTGGAGGCACGATCTCATAGTTTACTGGACGTCCTTGACAAGAGACGCTTCCCAGGCAGCAAACCTCACGAACGATGAAATTGTGAACTCACATTTACTAATCTTCATAATTGAATATAGCTGTGCGACTTTCCATATTTTCTTTGTCCCTGCAGTAAACACAGGTGAGCCATTACAAAAACACCCTTACCACCCTATACCCTTACCCACCCCTAAAACCACCCTTACCTCTCTATACCCTTACCCACCCCTAAACTCCAAAAGCACCCTTACCAACTTATTCCCTTACCCACCCCTAAGCCCTAAAACACTCTTGCCACCATATACCCTTAACCACCCCTAAACCTTAAAAAAACACCCTTACCACCCAATACCCTTACCCACCCAAACCCTAAAAATACACCTACCCTATTCCCTAATACAGTAATATTCAAAGTACGGCCCACGGTCACATGCAGCCCTTATGAACGGCATAATGGGGCCCCCGCTGAACGACGGCACTGGGCTGCTATGAGCACTGAGCACTAACATTCATAAAGATGTTAACTCCAGTTCACTCCAAGCACTACATCTTCCTCTGTGACCTCAACTTCCACCTCAATGACAACAACATTGCCAACCTTCCGGAGAACATTAGCAACATCGGCCTCAACCAACTGGTCCCCAATCGCACCCACGGCGCAGGACACACAATGGACCCCATCTTCACTGCCAGCAGCAGAGTCAAATACAGTCAAGTCACCAAACTCACCTGGAAAGACCATGCCATTGTCCACTTCACCGTAGCAGGATCCCTAGGCACCCCTGCCAAGCCTCCCACCGCAGCTGAAACAAGGGGACAGAGAATCAATGGATGGACGCCCTCAGCACCACCCATCCCAACCCCTCATTGAACCGCAAGCAGGCCGTAATGAACCTCTCCACCTAGATCACCAACTGCACAGACAGAATCGCCCCTGTCAAGTCCGCCAAATGTAGAAGATCCACCAAACAAGCCAGCTGGTATACCTTCGATCTCCGAGATATAAAATGCAACTGCAGACTCCTAGAAAGGACATGGTGCACCAAAAAGGATCCCACGGAAGGAGTTACCTTCAAGATAGCTCTCAACACATACCACCTACGCCTGAAAGACATGAAAAGGTGTGCCCTAGCAGAAAGGATCCCACGGACAGAGTCACCTTAAAGATAACCCTCAACAAATCCCACCCACGCCTGAAGACATGAAAAGGTGTGCCCTAGCAGACCGCATCGAGGCCCGCTCCAATCACAGCAAAGAAATCTTCAACATTGTCAGAGAGCTCTTCAGCCCATCACCTACCAAAAACAGAATCACCCCATCCTAGGAGCACTGCGACACGCTGGCAGGCTACTTCCACAACAGAATTTCCACCCTCTACAGAATCTTCAAACTCCACCAAACTGATCTCCCCAGCCTCCCTGCTCCAACTGATGTCACTGAGGACCACCTGCTCACCGCATAAGAATAACTCACCACATGGAACACCTCGGACATCACAAGCTCCATCCACTCCTGAGCATCCATTGATCGCTGCCCCCACCACGACTTCAACCTCGGGAGCGAGAAAATCAGCCACAAACTCACCTCCATTCTCACTGCATCCATCACCACAGCCATCTTTCCTGATGAATGAAAACATGCAGAGGTCAAACCCCTCCTCAAGAAGCCCTTCGCTGCCCCAGCAAACTTGAGAACTACCACCCTATCTATCTGCTATCTTTCCACACCAAAGTCCTTGAAAAGGCCTTCATCCTCCAACTCACCGAACACCTGGAGAACAACTTGCTGGACGCCTCCCAATCCGGCTTCTGTGCCAGGCAAGCACCAAGTCCATCCTGATTGCTGCAAACCGACGACATCAGACCCCTCCTTGACCGGGGAGAAACAACTGCCCTAGTCCTCCTTGCCTTCTCAGCAGCCTTCGACGCCATATCCCACCACACCCTCATCAACAGGCTTCATCACATCGCGATTCAGAGAGATGCCCTTAAATGGATAGTCTCTTTCCTCACAGGAAGAACACAGAGAATCTACCTACCACCTTTCACCTCTGAACCTAAAGACATCACCTGTAGCGTCCCCAAGGCTCATCCCTCAGCCCACCCTGTTCAGCTCCTAAATGACAACTCTGGCAGATTGGATGAAGACCAACTGCTTAAAGCTCAACATGGACAAGACTGAAGTGATTATCTTTGGGAACTGATCTCAGTGGAATGACTCCTGGTGGAGCCTTAATAATATTCTTTTAACGACTTCCACCCACCGGTTGGAGTCTTGGTAAATCTCTTTAACCAAAGCAGCTACCGGATGGACGCGTTTTTTTCCTGATAAAGTAAATCACTTGTAAGAAACAAAAAACACACACTGGGGGTCTAAAGCTGGGCCTAGTACGCTCCAGATGACAAAATGACAAAGATACACACTGCTAACCAAGTCAGTGAACGTTTGCTGATGCTATGTAACATAAAGTTTACTCATGGGGTGCCAACAAGAGCGACCTATGCAGTGGGATTCACTTCAAATATAGACTAGACCCATACAGAGAAGAGTTGGATGTCCATCAACGTCAGATGTAGATCATATATTCTCATTTGGCCATCCAGATAGGAATGGTGTATCCCATGATCATTGGGACTGATCCATAACCTCGGTTTGTCTGGGTCTTATCTCCAGATGAAGTGAAGACCATGTGAGCAAAGGGATCGTGATGGAGTCCGGTGCAGTGCAAAGAAATTAAAGTGTAGTGAGGTTAAAAAAGGATAGTAGATCAATATAAAAACTTTTATCTAACTTGAGCACTCCCTTAATAAAAACAAGAACAGTGCAAAGATGCAGTCTAAGCAAATAACTGCATTTATTCGGCCAACATGTTTCAGCCTAAGTGGAACCAAATTCCACAGCTTTCTTCAGGGCCACAGTCCTTAACGTTTGCTACTGCGTATCAAAAACAGTGAAAAAACTAAATCAATTAAAGGATACAACTGTGTCGTGATAAGTATCTTTCAATCCTCTGTATCAACCAGTGTCGATTTTATCTGTATTGTACAGGGAGCAAACCTCACCTCTCCTTGAACCTTGCTCAGGATAATATGAGGCCCCGCTCTGTCCGTCGTTGCCTCGAAGCTTGCAACTGAGCTTAGCCTCTGACCCTTCTTCCCCGTTGTGTTTATTAAAGTAAATCACTTGACTGGATATTTACCAAGACTCCAACCGATGGGTGGAAGTCGTTAAAAGAATATTATTAAGGCTCAAAACGGCTGGTAGAGTACTGGGAGGCCATACAATTCAGCCCCCTGTGGAATCGAGTCTATTGAGGCGTAGTGACCCCCCCCGGGCCCCCGAGAGGAGGAGGGGCCCGATGACGCCGCGGGAAGGGGGGGCCTCGAGGCCTGCCCCCTCCCCCGGAAAGGAGCCCTGCGTCCTACTGTGGAGAGCCCCGGGACCCTGAGAAAAGGGCGGAGCCTGGGGGAGGCCCGAAGCCAGCGGGAGTTGTTTCGCGGGGCCCCCATAGTGAAGAGGGAGCCCCGGTCGCGCCGCTGAGGCCTGAATGAGGCCTGGTGGGCCCGAGTGACCGGCGCAGATCACCGTAGAGCCCCGCGACTCGAGTACTGTGCAGCAGGGGCCTCGAGGCACATTGTCGGTGCCTGGCCCCTACTGCCAAGGAGACCCCGGAGGAGCCGGAGCAGCCGGTGAGTGGGGCCACATACGGACTGTGTGGGGTGGTGGAGAAGGCAACGGGGCACAAGGTCGGTGCTCGCCCTGACCCCCCCTAACTTTGTCTTTTGGACACCGGAACAGGCCATGTTGGCCTTGAAGGTACACAGGGGACCCCTAGACTGGGCAACCTCCCCACAGTGAAAAGTGGAGGCCGGGGTTGTTTCTATAAGTAGAATTAATCCCTAGGGACTGCAATCAATGATAACGCAAGTTACTCTGTGTGGCTGCCAATCTGCATGTCTAGGGCCCAGGGAGGGTTTGCCCTTTTGCTTGGGTTCTGGGCCCCATGGGTTATTGTTCCCCTAAGGTGACCCGGGAAGAGTTGATGCCAATGCACTGCCTAATGTTTATGTTGCAGGTTGGGGGCTGAGGAGCCATGTTCCCAGGTTACCTTTGATGCCTAGGGTGTATACCTAAGATGTTATTGAATGCAAGGGGCCTCCCTACCTGATGTTTTATGCCCGTAGATGGAGGGTGGAGTAAACCTGGATGTTCCCTTTTACTGCAGGGGCGCCCCTATGCTGGCCTGACGTGTTATTCCAAGCCCTTGGTTATGCCCCAGGTTAATGGGCCAGCCGTGCTGATTTATTACAGGTGCTCCTGTTTATGATGTGCCGTGATGCCCTGATGTTTTTCCCTTACAGGGGTTGGGTTGGCGTTATCGTGCATGATGTATATCCATGCTAATGTGGTATTTTTCAAGTACAGCCTACCCCTAAGGATGAGAGTCTGAGTTGGCCCCGCCAGATTGGCCCCAGATCTAATGTAATTTTAAACATTCTTCTTTATTTGCAGCTATGGACTTACAGACTCAGCCCTTACTCCCCATGTAAATAATCCCCTTGATACACTTGGCTCTGGTGCCAGTTGGCACAGTTTTATGATACCACTGTTGATGCATTTTTGCTTTGCAGGTTGGAGACACTAAACTTCTTAATTTTCCAACTTAAACTGGTGTCCTGCCTCTTTTGTGGTGTGCCTGGTGTGTTGTCTGTGGGTACTGCGTGAGTGCTTCACATGTCCTCCAAAGTTTGGCCTGCCCGCTTGGTTCCATGCTACCCCCTTGGAGATTTGGGTAACCCCCATTTCTTACATTGGTGGCAAGCGGTGGGATAGGACTTGTGTTTGCGCAGTACCACAGCGGCCACGGGTTACACCACAAGTAGAGCTTTGAGAGTATTCACAGCCTGGTTGTGGGGATTATTGTTGGCTGAAGATTGTTTGCTATATTGAAATGAAATGAAATGAAATGAAATGAAATGAAATGAAATGAAAAATTCCATTTATATAGCGCTGACTACCCGGAGGCCTCGTAGCGCTAGTGACTGATTACTGTGTGCAGCTGCAGGGAGAACTAGTACGCTTTTGAGAACAGATAGGTTTTTAGGTCTCTCCTAAATGACATCAGGTTGTCGTTTTGTCTAAGGTGTAAAGGCAGGGAATTCCATGCCTTCGCCGCTGAGCAAGTGAATGAGCGGCCACCCCAGCGTGCTTTCTTGATTTTTGCCGTAGTTGCCAGATGCAAAGAAGCCGAACGAAGAGTTCTAGGCGGCACATAAGGCAATACTAGGGGTTGCAGCACAGCCGGGCCAGTTTGATGAAAAGATTTGTGCAAAATGCACATGGCCTTGAACAGAGTTCTGGCAGCCACTGGGAGCCAATGAAGCTCTTTTAGGGCGGTTCTCGCTGACTGCCATTGAGGGATATTAAACAGTAAGCGCGCGGCACAGTTTTGGGTGACTTGAAGTTTTTTTGTCACTGTTGCCGGAGCCCCTAGATATAGAACGTTTCCATAATCCAGCCGAGAGAGTATCAGGGCCTGTACCATGACCCTTCTCGCCTGGAATGGAAGTAAGGGGAGCACTTTCCTGAGCATTTTCATTAGCCCCATGCATACAGAGGCAGTTTTAATGGCTTGAACCGAGAAATCCAGTGCACTATCCAACCAGATTCCTAAGCTCTTTATCTGGTCCTTTGGGGGAGGAGGAGCACCGAGAAACGAAGGCCAGTTCAAAGACAGAGAGGTAGGAGGGGGTTACCTAGTAACATAATCTCGGTCTTCTCCCCGTTGAGTTTAAGGTGGGAGAGTTGCATCCACTCAGCAACAGCCTCCAGACACGGGCCCAGGGTGTTAGACGAACCCTCCTTGTGGTCCAGAGAGACCACAAGTTGGGTATCGTCCGCGTAGGTGACAATCCGCACACCGAAAGGGAGGACTATTTTCTCTAGGGGTCTGCATGTAAACATTAAATAATGTGGGGCTCAGGGAGGAGCCCTGAGGAACCCCACAGCTGAGCGGATGTTTAGATGATACCACCTCGCCTTCAAATACCTGGAAAAAGCGTTCCTCTAAAAAAGAGGTCAGCCACTTCAGGGCCGCGCCCGACACCCCCATGCCCTTCAAACGATGTAGTAGTGTGGCATGGTTAACAGTGTCGAACGCGGCACTGAGGTCCAACAGTATGATGGCAGTTTTTCCACCTTGGTCCATTATTGCTCTGGCAGCCTCTGTGACCGCCAGAAGGGCGGTCTCAGTGCCATGCTGAGGACGAAACCCTGTTTGGGAGACCTGTAGAAGTTTATTAGACTCCAGGTAGTCCCCTAATGTTTTGTTGATATGTTTCTCCAACAGCTTACTCATCCACGGAAGCAGCGAAATAGGACGAAAATTGGATAAGTTGTTGGAATCCAAGTTCGGCTTTTTCAGCAGAGCCCTAACGAGTGCACACTTCCATGTGGAAGGAACAGAGTTGGAGGTAATGGAGGTGTTCAGAACCTCCAGCATAGACGGGCGAATGGCGTCCATTGCTTTCACCAGGGTCTGAGGCGGGGCCGGGTCATTAGGAGACCCTGAAGTGACCTTCTGGACCAAAGTATCTAAAGCACTTGAGTCCAGAAGTGGAAAGGTGGCCAAAGAGCATGGTACCTGCGAGTCTGAGTCTGAAACAGAAGGGGAGAGTATACCATTGTTATTTGTCGCGAGTTGAGAGTAAATGGCCTGAATCTTCTGTGAGAAGAAGGTGGCCAGATCCTCACAGCGGGCCTGTAGCCCCTCTGATGGAGGTCTTTCAGATGGAGGGGATATCAGAGATTTTGCGATTTTAAAAATTTCCCTCGGGGCATTAGCTGCCATACCAATTTTGGTTTCATAAAACTCAGCTTGGGCAAGTTTTATCTGGCTCTTGTAGTGCCTTATTGCTGATCTGTACTCTGAACTCTTAAGTTGAGAGTGGTCTTTTCTCCATGCTCTCTCTGCTTTCCGGCAGGCTTGTTTTAACAGCCTAAGGGCAGGAGAGTACCATGGGGCGACTTTAGGTCTTTTTATTATTGGCAAAGAACACTTTGGAAGAACTACATCAAGAGTACTAGAAATCCAATTATGAAAATTAAGGACTGCTAGATCAGGCTTCCTCCTGAAAGTGTTTTGTGAAATTGTGTCCCCTTGTTCCACTCTGGGTGTGTCCCGAGAATCCTCGCCACGATGGGGTTGGTTTATGAGGAGGTGGAACTGATGGAGTACACCGAACAGGAGGTGATAGACTTCCTCCTGGAAAGAGGGATACCCCCAGTAGGAAACATTAGGAGAAAGCTGTTTCTTTATGAGGCCCTCAAGGGGGGGGAGCCCTTAAAGATCGGTGGGGACCTGTCTGATTACCCCCCTGAGTATTTCAAGGGTGGATTCGGTAGAAGCCAGTGGGTGGGCTCCCAATCCATATCCCTGGAGGGTAATTATCTGGATGAAGAGGAGGAAGAGTTTGACAGGGCAGAAATGCCAGAAGCTGCTGAGGACCCCAGAGATAGGGAGTCGCGCACTGGGTCCAGTCCCCGGGGCACTGCCCCATCCCTTTCCCTGTCCCCAGAAGAGTGGGCAGATAGGAGGGAAGAAAGGGAGCATCAGCTAGCGCTGGAGAGGCTCAGGTTTGAGCAGGCCACGGAGTTAGCGCAGCTGAGGATTCAGGAGCAGAGGCTAGTGACAGAAATGGTCCTAGCCCAGGAGAGGATGGCAGAGGCGGAGAGGGCCTTTGCCAGGGAGAGTGTAGCTCAGGTGGGTAGATTGTCCCCTGAGAGTGGTTTTAAGAGCCTGGATACACCGGTGAGAGTGGGATCCAGTGGTGGCAGCGAGTGTAGGTCCAGTGCAAGGAGTCCCACTCCCGAAGCCCAGGAGACGGTGCCTGATTCCCAGGAAGAGGGGGACGGGTTATGTTTAGGGGCAGAGGAAAGCTGTCCCACCAGTCCTGGGGAGAGTTTGAGGAGGAGTGTTGGACTGCATTGGAGGATTGGGTGGTGAGGAGAGCAGTGGAGGATTGGGAAGGGCTGTGCCATGCCGTTATCCGGGAGCACATGCTGAGGAGTTGTTTCCCAAGTCTGCGTCACCATCTAATGCAGTGCGGGTTCTCAGACCCCAGGGAACTTGCACGGGAGGCAGACCTCTGGGTAAGTGCCAGAGCGTCTGGGAAGACCTTGGAGGGTGATCCTGAAAGGAGTGGTGCAGGGATCTTCCGACCCAGCGGGGCGGGGCGGGAGAGGTTAAGAATGGCCCAGCTAGGTCCCAGGATGGTGAGAGGGTTGTAGGGCCTCACATCCCATCTATAGGAGGGAGTGAGACGGGGAGGTGTCCCGAGTTGCCCCAACCGCAGTCACAGGGCCTGGGGAGTTCTTTTAGGGAACCCCAGGTTGGGAGTCTAGGCTGTCCTGATGTGCCTTCTCGTGAAGAGAATCCCCTAGTGTCAGGAGAACCCGGAGCATCCGTATTCAGAGCTCCAGTGGTTCGGGGGTCTGACCAGTCACAGGGTTTAGATCCTGGACTGGGGCTCCAGGTTCAGGGTTTGCCGGACCTGGCGGGTGGAACATCTGTGTTCAGAGTCCCCCCAAATTTGACTCTCAGGGGTACTACTCCAGTTAGGAGGGTGCGGAACTCTGGGAGGGGGTGCAGGGAGAGGAAGGAATCGCCCCTGTCACCGGTTCAACCTGAGGGTTTCGACTCCAGGTTGGGGAGAGAGTGGTTGTGTGAGGGTGTCCCCAGGCGTAGGAGATGGCGGAACCCTAGGAAGAGAAGTATGGGGGAGGAGAGCCTCGCCCCTAAGGGCTGGTCAGCCTGAGGGTGCAGACCCCAGGTGGGTGGACCAGTGGCAATTTGTAGAGAGGAGAGTGGTTCCAGAGTATTACAAGCCTGAGGCTAGAGCCTCCCACTCTAGGAAGGAAAGACATCCCACTAGGGAACACCAGTGGGGTGGTTTTGTTGGAGAAGGGAGGGTTGCGAGAGAGAACCATTGGGTTCCAGAGTGGAGGAGAGACTGCAGGTGCTCCTGTAGTTGCAGGCCTGCGTCCACCTTTTTCCGCCCCAAGCAGGGAAGCCCATCAAGGTATTGATCGGTCTACCCTGGCTTTTGGCTGGGGGGGAGTTGTGTTGGACTTGGCCTTTCCCCTGAATTTTTTCGCTTTTGACCCCCTTGTCTAGGATGTCTCCCCCATGGGATTAAACCTGTATAGGCCATGAGTGGTGTGAGACACCTTGTTAAAATTGTAATGCTATGTAATGGTGTGAGCACTTGTAAATTCCCCCATTTTAGAAATGCACCTGACTAAAATGTACTGTGTTTAAAATGGATGCCATGGCCATGGGTTTTGCCACTGGACTGCCATAGGTCAGCAGTCTAGATAATATTACCCAGCTACCCCTAGCTTTTGGAGGGAAAGCCTGGCACCCAGGGTGTTCACCCCCTCCCCTTGAGCCAGTTTAGGCCAGCTTTGCCAACATTCTAGAAGGTTCTGGCACTGCCTGGGAGGAGGGTATAAGTAAGGGGGAAGTGCCACCAGAGAGTCAGTCAGAGCTGGGACAAGAAAGAGAGGGGACCTGCTGCGAGGTGCTACCGCCACATGGGCCTGTGAGCTGGGCCCTGCACCCTTAGAACCCCCCTCTGCTGTCCCCCCGGACCCCTGATAAGGGAGGGCCCCTACCTAGGACACTGACGCTGTTTGGACCCGGAACTGCGCCAGCGCAGCGCAACAGAAGCCCCAGGAGGTGAGGAGTGTGTCCCTGGGCTGCCTGGAGGAACTGTTGCCCCTTGTGAGGTACTGCCTATCAAGCGCTATTCTGGGGAGGTTGATGCCCCCAAAGAAGTTGTGGCCCCTTTGGAAGTGCTGGGTCGAGAGGAGCTGCTTGGGGAAGATTGTGCCCCCAAGGGACTGTGGCAGGCTAAAGCACTGTGCACTCGTGACTGTGTGGCTGAAGTGTGTGAGGCCCCGAAGCATTGTGAAGCGCTAGAAACTCGAACTGTGCCCTGCATAGCGCTGTGTGGTGAAGCGCTGGAGAAGTGCTAAATTCCTGCCCCCTCTGCGTGGTCTGAGGAAGGAGCTGAGGTTGTGGGCAGAGGGAGGAGCAGTGCGCTGTGAATAGCGCCATCCTGCTGAGGAGAATCGCGCTGGAGGAGCCTACCCTCATTTTGGTGCGCTGTCCGCCATAAAAATAATTAAATAAAGGGAGCCTACCCCTTATTGCCGCCGCAAATCACCGCCGCGGCCCGGCGCTGTCAGGGAGGCCCCCCAGCTGTGGTAGGTATCGACGCGGCGGCCCCCGGTACCAGGAGAGGGCCGCCGAAGTGAAGAAGGGGCCGCGCTAGGCCCTGAGGCCGCGGCACTCGCGTCACGTGACGGGGGCGCCCGGCCGCGTCATCGGACCGCCCCTGCCAACGCCACGCAGGGATTGGCTGCCGGCCCAGGCGGCCGGGAAGGCAGGAAGAAGCTGAGTCTAAGCCCCGGGTCCTCGTGAGGTAGGAGGGGGACCCGGGTGAAGCGCTGTTGCGGGGCCCCCGTGCAGAGGAGGGAGCGAAGCGACCGGTGCGGGAGGCCACCCCGCCGGTCTGTGCCCCTGAGACAGGGGCCGGTGAGTTAGGCGGGGCCGGGGCACACTGTCGGTGCCAGCCCCGCCTCCCAGCCTGAGGCGGCCGGAGGAGCAGAGAGACTGCGGGGCTCCCGTGAGGACGAGGGAGCCCCGCTTGGGCACCCAGAGGCGTAGTGACCCCCCCCCCGGGCCCCGAGAGGAGGAGGGGCCCGAGTGACGCCGCGGGAGGGGGGGGGCCTCGAGGCACATTGCCGGTGCCTGCCCCCTCCCCCGGAAAGGAGCCCTGCGTCCTACTGTGGAGAGCCCCGGGACCCTGAGAAAGGGGCGGAGCTTGGGGGAGGCCCGAAGCCAGTGGGAGTTATTTCACGGGCCCCCCATAGTGAAGAGGGAGCCCCGGTTGCGCCGCTGAGGCCTGAATGAGGCCTTGTGGGCCCGAGTGACTGGCGCTGATCACCGGAGAGCCCCGCGACTCGAGTACTGTGCAGCAGGGGCCTCGAGGCACATTGTCGGTGCCTGGCCCCTACTGCCAAGGAGACCTCCCCGCAATGAAAAGTGGAGGCCGGGGTTGTTTCTATAAGTAGAATTAATCCCTAGGGACTGCAATCAATGATAACGCAAGTTACCCTGTGTGGCTGCCAATCTGCATGTCTAGGGCCCAGGGAGGGTTTGCCCTTTTGCGTAGGTTCTGGGCCCCATGGGTTATTGTTCCCCTAAGGTGACCCGGGAAGAGTTGATGCCAATGCACTGCCTAATGTTTATGTTGCAGGTTGGGGGCTGAGAAGCCATGTTCCCAGGTTACCTTTGATGCCTAGGGTATACCTAAGATGTTATTGAATGCAAGGTGCCTTCCTACCTGATGTTTTATGCCCCTAGGTGGAGGGTGGAATAAACCTGGATGTTGCCTTTTACTGCAGGGGCGCCCCTATGCTGGCCTGACGTGTTATTCCAGGCCCTTGGTTATGCCCCAGGTTAATGGGCCAGCCGTGCTGATTTATTACAGCTGCTCCTGTTTATGATGTGCTGTGATGCCCTGATGTTTTTCCCTTACAGGGGTTGGGTTGGCGTTATCGTGCATGATGTATATCTATGCTAATGTGGTATTTTGCAAGTACAGCCTACTCCTAAGGATGAAAGTCTGAGTTGGCCCCGCCAGATTGGCCCCAGATCTAATGTCATTTTAAACATTCTTCTTTATTTGCAGCTATGGACTTACAGACTCAGCCCTTACTCCCCATGTAAATAATCCCCTTGATACACTTGGCTCTGGTACCAGTTGGCACTGTGTCATGATACCACTGTTGATGCATTTTTGCTTTGCAGGTTGGAGACACTACACTTCTTAATTTTCCAACTTAAACTGGTGTCCTGCCTCTTTTGTGGTGTGCCTGGTGTGTTGTCTATGGGTACTGCGTGAGTGCTTCACATGTCCTCCGAAGTTTGGCCTGCCCGCTTGGTTCCATGCTACCCTCTTGGAGATTTGGGTAACCCCCATTTCTTACAGCCATGCCCTGGGGGATGGAGTCCCCAGAGCCAAAGTTAGCCCGGGAGGGGAGCCGCACTGCACCTCTCGCATGTTTTACAACAAATTACAAATAAAAGACAGACCCCAGGGGATGGAGTCCCTGGGGCCAAAATCGGCCCAGGGAAGAGGAGCCACATGCCCCCCCTTCATTTATTAATAAAAACGTTTCAAAAAACGGGTCCCCAGGGGATAGGGTCTCTGGGGCTGTAATCGGCCCGGGAGGGGTTACAGAGACATTATAGTTAGGAATTAGCATTTAAAAAACCTTAGAATTTCAAGGAACAATATAAGGTTACAAGGACTTTATATTCAGGAACTAGCATTTAAAATGCCTTAGAAATTCCCAGGAAAAAGACAAAGGTTACAGGGACATTATAGTTAGGCTCAAGATTTACCTGTACAAAACCAGTGAAATTCAGACGTTATAGTTGGGGAGCTAACTATAACTCGCACCCCCGCAATGCGCTGCTTATGACCTCACATATTACATCACTCATGACATGGTCAGTGACATCACTGATGACATTATAAACAGAATCTCTGATGCGCCCACTCACACTACCATATAACCCATTCACATACCCATACCAGTACTTACACAGCCATTCACTGATTCTTAGGACTACACACACATTAATTCACTCACCCTTACAGCCTCTCATACCCCCACTCACTAATACAACCACTGACATATCTACTCATACTCCCATACAGCCACTCACACACTGAGTCAGTCACCCATAGAGCTACTCACACACCAACAGTCAGTAACACGGCCACTTACTCGCCCATACACTTACACACCCACACACCCACTCACTCATACATATATTAACACATACTCTCTCACCTAAACATTCCCTGACACAAGCACACACTCACCCATACAGCCACTCACACAATTACACACTCACCCATACAGTCACTCATATACCTCATCACTCACCTATACTGCCTTTCACATACGCAGTTGCTCACCTATATATCACTGACAAATCCATTCTCACTGAGTCAGACATACACACACTCACTCACCCATACAGCCCATCAGACACATACACACACTCACTCACTAAACCATACAGTCACAGACTCACCCATTCACTCATCCATACAGGCAGTCACACTCCTCCTCACCCACCCACACAGACACTGAGACACCCATACAGGTGCTCAGACAACCAATCACCCATCCATACAGCCCCTCACGTACCCACTCACACATGCATACAGCCAATTAGATACCAACTGACACACTGCTACAGACCTTCACACAACCAGTCACTCACCCATACATTACAACTGGTCACTTCCCCCACCCACATCGCAGGTCACACTCTCGACCCTATCTTCACCTCCAGCAATCATGTCTCCTTCAGCCACACTACGGCTCTCCTCTGGACTGACCACAGCTGCGTTCACTTTACCTACAACAAGCCCAAACCCAACAACCAACGTCAACCAACTCTGCAAAGAAACTGGAACAAAATCACCATCGACCAGATCTCCTCATCGCTTCTTCTAAACCCCCCAGCCCACTCCTCAAACCCCGACCAAGCCGCCACCAACCTCACCCTATGGCTTTCCAACAGCGCCGACATCCTAGCACCACTGAAAAAACGACAAAGCAAACTTGGCAGCAAGAAGGCATCATGGTTCAACGATGATCTTAAGAAATCCAAGAAACCCAACCACCAGCACCAAGGACGCCTTCAAAAACGCCACCCGCATACACCACCAACTGATCCGAAAAGCCAAGAAAACCGCCTTCAAGGAACGACTAGATAACAACGCCCATAACAGCAAGGAACTTTTCAACATCGTCAAGGAATTTACCAATCCCTCGGCCAACTCTAACGACATCACCCCCTCTCAAGCTCTCTGCGACTCCCTAGCCTCATTCTTCCACAACAAAATTGCAGACATCCACAACAGCTTCGGCAACCAACCCGAAGACCAACCCACCCTACCATCTGCTGAACCTCCACCCCCCTCGAACATCCTTAATGACTGGAACCCAATCTCCACTGAGGACACCATCCGCCTGATGAACTCCATCCACTCAGGATCCCCCACAGACCCATGCCCTCACCACATCTTCAACAAAGCAGACTCCATCATAGCACCGCACCTCCGAGACGTCATCAACTGCTCCTTCAAATCCGCCACCTTCCCGGAAAGCTGGAAACACGCTGAACTCAGCGCCCTTCTGAAGAAACCCACAGCGGACCCCACCGAACTCAAAAATTACCGCCCCATCTCGCTCCTTCCATTCCCGGCCAAAGTCATCGAGAAAGCTGTCAACAACCAGCTCGCCGCCTTCCTCGAGGCCAACAAATTCCTCGACTCCTCACAGTCCGGCTTCCGAGCAAAACACAGCACCGAGACCGCCCTCATCGCAGCAACAGACGACATTCGAACTCTACTGGACAATGGAGACACAGTCGCCCTCATCCTCCTCGACCTCTCCGCAGCCTTCGACACAGTCTGCCATAGCACCCTTCTACGGCGCCTCAGAAACATCGGAATCCAAGGAAAAGCACTGGAATGGATCACCTCATTCCTCACCGGAAGAACCCAGAGAGTCCGCCTTCCACCATTCAAGTCAGTGGCCACTGAAGTCATCTGCGGCGTACCACAAGGATCCTCACTCAGCCCCACCCTTTTCAACGTATACATGAGCCCCCTCGCGGCAATCGCCCACCAACACAACCTCAACATCATCTCCTACGCGGATGACACTCAACTGATCCTATCACTCACCAATGACCCTAGCACCGCCAAAACGAACCTACACGAAGGAATGAAAGAAGTAGCCGAATGGATGAAACACAGCCGTCTGAAACTGAACTCAGATAAAAGAGAAGTCCTCATCCTAGGTACCTCCCCCTCCGCATGGGACGACTCTTGGTCGCCAGAAGCCCTTGGAAAAGCACCCATCCCGACAGACCATGCACGGAACCTGGGTGTCATCCTGGATTCCTCACTTTCAATGAACAGACAAGTCAGCGCCGTCTCCTCATCCTGCTTCAACATTCTTCGCATGCTCAAAAAAACATTTCGTTGGATCCCCACAGAAACTAGGAAAACGGTCACCCACGCTCTGGTCACGAGCCGACTGGACTATGGAAACACCCTCTACGCCGGGACTACCGCTAAACTCCAGAAAAAACTCCAACGAATCCAAAACGCCTCAGCCAGGCTCATATTAGACATCCCGCGTAAAGAACATATCTCTGGTCACCTGAAAAACCTCCACTGGCTTCCCGTCAATAAGAGGATCACTTTCCGGCTCCTTACCCACGCACACAAAGCACTCTACGAAATCGGACCAGAATGCCTCAACACACGACTGTCCTTCTACACCCCCTCCCGCCAGCTTCGATCTTCCAACCAAGCCCTTGCCACTGTACCTCGCATCAACAAGACCACCATGGGAGATAGATCCTTCTCCTACCTGGCAGCTAAAACCTGGAACTCACTTCCCACCTACCTTCGCCTTACCCAGAACCACCTAGCATTCAGAAAGCAACTTAAAACGTGGATATTTGACAAGTGATTCCCCACCCCTCCTTAAGCGCCTTGAGACCCTCTGGGTATGTAGTGCGCTATATAAATTCTCTGACTTGACTTGACTTGACTTGACTCAGACACCTAATAACTCACTTATACAGTCAGTCAGTCAACCACTGAATAATCCATACAGTCACTCATAAACCCACCGATTCACCAATATACCTTGGTGTATTCTCTGCTACTCTGACCGTTGCTGTGGTTGCCTTCCTTTTACCTGGACCCTTCTCAGCAGAAGCAGCACCTCGCCGGACCCGCTCCGCGGGTCCCGCTTCGCCGCGTGGTGCGAGGAGCTGTGTGCTTCAGGGGCGCTGTATCTCAGGAACTGACACCGGATTGGGCAAGTGAGGTCAGGCAGGCACAGGGCTGCGAGCGGACCGGCAGGGACTCCAACTACCAGGAGCCCCTGCGTGCTGGTCAACCCTCAACACCTGGGTCGCTCTCCCTGTTCGCCACGCCCCCTGCCCCAGCAGTGGTAAAAACAGCCTTTGGAAGATCGTCGTGGGATTCTCTGCTACTCTGACCGTTGCTGTGGTTGCCTTCCTTTTACCTGGACCCTTCTCAGCAGAAGCAGCACCTCGCCGGACCCGCTCCGCGGGTCCCGCTTCGCCGCGTGGTGCGAGGAGCTGTGTGCTTCAGGGGCGCTGTATCTCAGGAACTGACACCGGATTGGGCAAGTGAGGTCAGGCAGGCACAGGGCTGCGAGCGGACCGGCAGGGACTCCAACTACCAGGAGCCCCTGCGTGCTGGTCAACCCTCAACACCTGGGTCGCTCTCCCTGTTCGCCACGCCCCCTGCCCCAGCAGTGGTAAAAACAGCCTTTGGAAGATCGTCGTGGGATTCTCTGCTACTCTGACCGTTGCTGTGGTTGCCTTCCTTTTACCTGGACCCTTCTCAGCAGAAGCAGCACCTCGCCGGACCCGCTCCGCGGGTCCCGCTTCGCCGCGTGGTGCGAGGAGCTGTGTGCTTCAGGGGCGCTGTATCTCAGGAACTGACACCGGATTGGGCAAGTGAGGTCAGGCAGGCACAGGGCTGCGAGCGGACCGGCAGGGACTCCAACTACCAGGAGCCCCTGCGTGCTGGTCAACCCTCAACACCTGGGTCGCTCTCCCTGTTCGCCACGCCCCCTGCCCCAGCAGTGGTAAAAACAGCCTTTGGAAGATCGTCGTGGGATTCTCTGCTACTCTGACCGTTGCTGTGGTTGCCTTCCTTTTACCTGGACCCTTCTCAGCAGAAGCAGCACCTCGCCGGACCCGCTCCGCGGGTCCCGCTTCGCCGCGTGGTGCGAGGAGCTGTGTGCTTCAGGGGCGCTGTATCTCAGGAACTGACACCGGATTGGGCAAGTGAGGTCAGGCAGGCACAGGGCTGCGAGCGGACCGGCAGGGACTCCAACTACCAGGAGCCCCTGCGTGCTGGTCAACCCTCAACACCTGGGTCGCTCTCCCTGTTCGCCACGCCCCCTGCCCCAGCAGTGGTAAAAACAGCCTTTGGAAGATCGTCGTGGGATTCTCTGCTACTCTGACCGTTGCTGTGGTTGCCTTCCTTTTACCTGGACCCTTCTCAGCAGAAGCAGCACCTCGCCGGACCCGCTCCGCGGGTCCCGCTTCGCCGCGTGGTGCGAGGAGCTGTGTGCTTCAGGGGCGCTGTATCTCAGGAACTGACACCGGATTGGGCAAGTGAGGTCAGGCAGGCACAGGGCTGCGAGCGGACCGGCAGGGACTCCAACTACCAGGAGCCCCTGCGTGCTGGTCAACCCTCAACACCTGGGTCGCTCTCCCTGTTCGCCACGCCCCCTGCCCCAGCAGTGGTAAAAACAGCCTTTGGAAGATCGTCGTGGGATTCTCTGCTACTCTGACCGTTGCTGTGGTTGCCTTCCTTTTACCTGGACCCTTCTCAGCAGAAGCAGCACCTCGCCGGACCCGCTCCGCGGGTCCCGCTTCGCCGCGTGGTGCGGGGAGCTGTGTGCTTCAGGGGCGCTGTATCTCAGGAACTGACACCGGATTGGGCAAGTGAGGTCAGGCAGGCACAGGGCTGCGAGCGGACCGGCAGGGACTCCAACTACCAGGAGCCCCTGCGTGCTGGTCAACCCTCAACACCTGGGTCGCTCTCCCTGTTCGCCACGCCCCCTGCCCCAGCAGTGGTAAAAACAGCCTTTGGAAGATCGTCGTGGGATTCTCTGCTACTCTGACCGTTGCTGTGGTTGCCTTCCTTTTACCTGGACCCTTCTCAGCAGAAGCAGCACCTCGCCGGACCCGCTCCGCGAGTCCCGCTTCGCCGCGTGGTGCGAGGAGCTGTGTGCTTCAGGGGCGCTGTATCTCAGGAACTGACACCGGATTGGGCAAGTGAGGTCAGGCAGGCACAGGGCTGCGAGCGGACCGGCAGGGACTCCAACTACCAGGAGCCCCTGCGTGCTGGTCAACCCTCAACACCTGGGTCGCTCTCCCTGTTCGCCACGCCCCCTGCCCCAGCAGTGGTAAAAACAGCCTTTGGAAGATCGTCGTGGGATTCTCTGCTACTCTGACCGTTGCTGTGGTTGCCTTCCTTTTACCTGGACCCTTCTCAGCAGAAGCAGCACCTCGCCGGACCTGCTCCGCGGGTCCCGCTTCGCCGCGTGGTGCGAGGAGCTGTGTGCTTCAGGGGCGCTGTATCTCAGGAACTGACACCGGATTGGGCAAGTGAGGTCAGGCAGGCACAGGGCTGCGAGCGGACCGGCAGGGACTCCAACTACCAGGAGCCCCTGCGTGCTGGTCAACCCTCAACACCTGGGTCGCTCTCCCTGTTCGCCACGCCCCCTGCCCCAGCAGTGGTAAAAACAGCCTTTGGAAGATCGTCGTGGGATTCTCTGCTACTCTGACCGTTGCTGTGGTTGCCTTCCTTTTACCTGGACCCTTCTCAGCAGAAGCAGCACCTCGCCGGACCCGCTCCGCGGGTCCCGCTTCGCCGCGTGGTGCGAGGAGCTGTGTGCTTCAGGGGCGCTGTATCTCAGGAACTGACACCGGATTGGGCAAGTGAGGTCAGGCAGGCACAGGGCTGCGAGCGGACCGGCAGGGACTCCAACTACCAGGAGCCCCTGCGTGCTGGTCAACCCTCAACACCTGGGTCGCTCTCCCTGTTCGCCACGCCCCCTGCCCCAGCAGTGGTAAAAACAGCCTTTGGAAGATCGTCGTGGGATTCTCTGCTACTCTGACCGTTGCTGTGGTTGCCTTCCTTTTACCTGGACCCTTCTCAGCAGAAGCAGCACCTCGCCGCGTGGTGCGAGGAGCTGTGTGCTTCAGGGGCGCTGTATCTCAGGAACTGACACCGGATTGGGCAAGTGAGGTCAGGCAGGCACAGGGCTGCGAGCGGACCGGCAGGGACTCCAACTACCAGGAGCCCCTGCGTGCTGGTCAACCCTCAACACCTGGGTCGCTCTCCCTGTTCGCCACGCCCCCTGCCCCAGCAGTGGTAAAAACAGCCTTTGGAAGATCGTCGTGGGATTCTCTGCTACTCTGACCGTTGCTGTGGTTGCCTTCCTTTTACCTGGACCCTTCTCAGCAGAAGCAGCACCTCGCCGGACCCGCTCCGCGGGTCCCGCTTCGCCGCGTGGTGCGAGGAGCTGTGTGCTTCAGGGGCGCTGTATCTCAGGAACTGACACCGGATTGGGCAAGTGAGGTCAGGCAGGCACAGGGCTGCGAGCGGACCGGCAGGGACTCCAACTACCAGGAGCCCCTGCGTGCTGGTCAACCCTCAACACCTGGGTCGCTCTCCCTGTTCGCCACGCCCCCTGCCCCAGCAGTGGTAAAAACAGCCTTTGGAAGATCGTCGTGGGATTCTCTGCTACTCTGACCGTTGCTGTGGTTGCCTTCCTTTTACCTGGACCCTTCTCAGCAGAAGCAGCACCTCGCCGGACCCGCTCCGCGGGTCCCGCTTCGCCGCGTGGTGCGAGGAGCTGTGTGCTTCAGGGGCGCTGTATCTCAGGAACTGACATCGGATTGGGCAAGTGAGGTCAGGCAGGCACAGGGCTGCGAGCGGACCGGCAGGGACTCCAACTACCAGGAGCCCCTGCGTGCTGGTCAACCCTCAACACCTGGGTCGCTCTCCCTGTTCGCCACGCCCCCTGCCCCAGCAGTGGTAAAAACAGCCTTTGGAAGATCGTCGTGGGATTCTCTGCTACTCTGACCGTTGCTGTGGTTGCCTTCCTTTTACCTGGACCCTTCTCAGCAGAAGCAGCACCTCGCCGGACCCGCTCCGCGGGTCCCGCTTCGCCGCGTGGTGCGAGGAGCTGTGTGCTTCAGGGGCGCTGTATCTCAGGAACTGACACCGGATTGGGCAAGTGAGGTCAGGCAGGCACAGGGCTGCGAGCGGACCGGCAGGGACTCCAACTACCAGGAGCCCCTGCGTGCTGGTCAACCCTCAACACCTGGGTCGCTCTCCCTGTTCGCCACGCCCCCTGCCCCAGCAGTGGTAAAAACAGCCTTTGGAAGATCGTCGTGGGATTCTCTGCTACTCTGACCGTTGCTGTGGTTGCCTTCCTTTTACCTGGACCCTTCTCAGCAGAAGCAGCACCTCGCCGGACCCGCTCCGCGGGTCCCGCTTCGCCGCGTGGTGCGAGGAGCTGTGTGCTTCAGGGGCGCTGTATCTCAGGAACTGACACCGGATTGGGCAAGTGAGGTCAGGCAGGCACAGGGCTGCGAGCGGACCGGCAGGGACTCCAACTACCAGGAGCCCCTGCGTGCTGGTCAACCCTCAACACCTGGGTCGCTCTCCCTGTTCGCCACGCCCCCTGCCCCAGCAGTGGTAAAAACAGCCTTTGGAAGATCGTCGTGGGATTCTCTGCTACTCTGACCGTTGCTGTGGTTGCCTTCCTTTTACCTGGACCCTTCTCAGCAGAAGCAGCACCTCGCCGGACCCGCTCCGCGGGTCCCGCTTCGCCGCGTGGTGCGAGGAGCTGTGTGCTTCAGGGGCGCTGTATCTCAGGAACTGACACCGGATTGGGCAAGTGAGGTCAGGCAGGCACAGGGCTGCGAGCGGACCGGCAGGGACTCCAACTACCAGGAGCCCCTGCGTGCTGGTCAACCCTCAACACCTGGGTCGCTCTCCCTGTTCGCCACGCCCCCTGCCCCAGCAGTGGTAAAAACAGCCTTTGGAAGATCGTCGTGGGATTCTCTGCTACTCTGACCGTTGCTGTGGTTGCCTTCCTTTTACCTGGACCCTTCTCAGCAGAAGCAGCACCTCGCCGGACCCGCTCCGCGGGTCCCGCTTCGCCGCGTGGTGCGAGGAGCTGTGTGCTTCAGGGGCGCTGTATCTCAGGAACTGACACCGGATTGGGCAAGTGAGGTCAGGCAGGCACAGGGCTGCGAGCGGACCGGCAGGGACTCCAACTACCAGGAGCCCCTGCGTGCTGGTCAACCCTCAACACCTGGGTCGCTCTCCCTGTTCGCCACGCCCCCTGCCCCAGCAGTGGTAAAAACAGCCTTTGGAAGATCGTCGTGGGATTCTCTGCTACTCTGACCGTTGCTGTGGTTGCCTTCCTTTTACCTGGACCCTTCTCAGCAGAAGCAGCACCTCGCCGGACCCGCTCCGCGGGTCCCGCTTCGCCGCGTGGTGCGAGGAGCTGTGTGCTTCAGGGGCGCTGTATCTCAGGAACTGACACCGGATTGGGCAAGTGAGGTCAGGCAGGCACAGGGCTGCGAGCGGACCGGCAGGGACTCCAACTACCAGGAGCCCCTGCGTGCTGGTCAACCCTCAACACCTGGGTCGCTCTCCCTGTTCGCCACGCCCCCTGCCCCAGCAGTGGTAAAAACAGCCTTTGGAAGATCGTCGTGGGATTCTCTGCTACTCTGACCGTTGCTGTGGTTGCCTTCCTTTTACCTGGACCCTTCTCAGCAGAAGCAGCACCTCGCCGGACCCGCTCCGCGGGTCCCGCTTCGCCGCGTGGTGCGAGGAGCTGTGTGCTTCAGGGGCGCTGTATCTCAGGAACTGACACCGGATTGGGCAAGTGAGGTCAGGCAGGCACAGGGCTGCGAGCGGACCGGCAGGGACTCCAACTACCAGGAGCCCCTGCGTGCTGGTCAACCCTCAACACCTGGGTCGCTCTCCCTGTTCGCCACGCCCCCTGCCCCAGCAGTGGTAAAAACAGCCTTTGGAAGATCGTCGTGGGATTCTCTGCTACTCTGACCGTTGCTGTGGTTGCCTTCCTTTTACCTGGACCCTTCTCAGCAGAAGCAGCACCTCGCCAGACCCGCTCCGCGGGTCCCGCTTCGCCGCGTGGTGCGAGGAGCTGTGTGCTTCAGGGGCGCTGTATCTCAGGAACTGACACCGGATTGGGCAAGTGAGGTCAGGCAGGCACAGGGCTGCGAGCGGACCGGCAGGGACTCCAACTACCAGGAGCCCCTGCGTGCTGGTCAACCCTCAACACCTGGGTCGCTCTCCCTGTTCGCCACGCCCCCTGCCCCAGCAGTGGTAAAAACAGCCTTTGGAAGATCGTCGTGGGATTCTCTGCTACTCTGACCGTTGCTGTGGTTGCCTTCCTTTTACCTGGACCCTTCTCAGCAGAAGCAGCACCTCGCCGGACCCGCTCCGCGGGTCCCGCTTCGCCGCGTGGTGCGGGGAGCTGTGTGCTTCAGGGGCGCTGTATCTCAGGAACTGACACCGGATTGGGCAAGTGAGGTCAGGCAGGCACAGGGCTGCGAGCGGACCGGCAGGGACTCCAACTACCAGGAGCCCCTGCGTGCTGGTCAACCCTCAACACCTGGGTCGCTCTCCCTGTTCGCCACGCCCCCTGCCCCAGCAGTGGTAAAAACAGCCTTTGGAAGATCGTCGTGGGATTCTCTGCTACTCTGACCGTTGCTGTGGTTGCCTTCCTTTTACCTGGACCCTTCTCAGCAGAAGCAGCACCTCGCCGGACCCGCTCCGCGAGTCCCGCTTCGCCGCGTGGTGCGAGGAGCTGTGTGCTTCAGGGGCGCTGTATCTCAGGAACTGACACCGGATTGGGCAAGTGAGGTCAGGCAGGCACAGGGCTGCGAGCGGACCGGCAGGGACTCCAACTACCAGGAGCCCCTGCGTGCTGGTCAACCCTCAACACCTGGGTCGCTCTCCCTGTTCGCCACGCCCCCTGCCCCAGCAGTGGTAAAAACAGCCTTTGGAAGATCGTCGTGGGATTCTCTGCTACTCTGACCGTTGCTGTGGTTGCCTTCCTTTTACCTGGACCCTTCTCAGCAGAAGCAGCACCTCGCCGGACCCGCTCCGCGGGTCCCGCTTCGCCGCGTGGTGCGAGGAGCTGTGTGCTTCAGGGGCGCTGTATCTCAGGAACTGACACCGGATTGGGCAAGTGAGGTCAGGCAGGCACAGGGCTGCGAGCGGACCGGCAGGGACTCCAACTACCAGGAGCCCCTGCGTGCTGGTCAACCCTCAACACCTGGGTCGCTCTCCCTGTTCGCCACGCCCCCTGCCCCACCCTTTCCTCTTTATTAGTTTACAACAACCCCGCTGCGCGGGAGCGCGCGGGAGGGCGCCGGGAGAAGCCCGGGACAAGGGCGGGACCGTCTGTGGCCGTCCGGGGCCGCAGGAGGCCGGGCTGGGCCATCTCTCTTACAAGCGCCATTTAACATCTATCCCAGTAAGTGACATACACTTTTTTGCATTATTCTGTAACCATTATGGCAATGACTGCTAATACAAGCCCTGCAATCAGCAATGTGATGCCTCTTTCTACGGAGCCTGGTCCGCTGGCCATTGGTCCCCTTGACAAATTCTTTTTTAATCGCTCATTGACAATAGACAAAGAACTAACTTTGGCTGAGAAGCGTGCCGAGCGCAGGTTATCCATCGAAATACTTAAGAACTCTACAGACAAATTTCCAAATGTAGCCTACCCCACTTTGGTAACCCCTTTATCATCAGTGAACCTCCCAGTTACATACGAACACCGTGAGGCTCAGGGTGACAAAGTAAACAAGAGTGTTGTGGCAGATGCAAATAATTCTTGTGGTAGCATATCCCACTCATCACCGCACTCTGATTTGGGTCTTCAGGCTACATTGATCAATTCCAATACTGGATCCAAAAGGAAACGTCCAGCTTCCGTAAAAAAATGTAAAAAGATGGTCAGACCTCCACAAAAATTCAGGAAGCTACATAAACCTGTCAACATCGGGAGGGCAGTCAATGAACAAGTCCAAAGTACAGGAAGTGTAATACCAACAATTCCTGTATCCCAGGATAATCAAGACAAAGAGGACATTTCTTGTTCTGCTGCCAATGTACCGAGTAATGAAAATGTTGTGTCTTTTAAAAATGTGCTTCCAGAATTGGAAAAAATGTTTAAACTGCTACTTACCCCCATTGAGGATAGAATTGCTAAGCTCACAGATAGGTTGAACCACTTTGAGCAGACAACTTTAGACAATTTCTATTCTATAAAATCCCTGATTAAAGTAAGTAGGGTGGAAACAAACTCGAACCCCCAGGTTGTAAATAACCCTCATGTACAGGACAAGGGTAGGAATCCCCGAAATGGCTCCCCTTTACCTCCCAAACAAAATAAACTTCCAGCCAAAGCCACTGCAAAAACTGTAGATAGGGCTGAGAGAGTGACTGCGGGTTCTGAACCATCGCAGTCGATTACAACACATCCTTCACAGCCCATATTAGCCCAGACACAAAACCAACCGGCAGTTGCAGACGCTGTGGTCACTTTGTGTCAGCAAGTGGGTAAAGCACCAACATCAGTAAACGTAACCAACAATACATGTATACCTCAAAACATCCCGGGCGGTGGTAATGGGGCTATTGTATACCAGTCGGCTGGTAAATCTTTAACATCATCCCTAGCAAATAACATATCACAGGCGCAGAAACCTGCCCTCCAACTTGTTACCCAAGTTCCCAAATCTATCCCACCGCCCTTGCCAAAGCCACCTCATAGAAAACCCCCAATAAATCTTACCCCAGACTCCTTCCCCTATGTGGCAGTGCTTATCAATGTACCACCTTTACCCCCAGGGCAGAGAGAAAATTTCCAGATGCTCAAAAACAAGACCATGCACTGGTTAAAGGAAAATCGTCCTCTGCCGGGTGATATTGATGGGCTAATAATAGGGGCTAGGAGAATTGACTGGATGGGTTATACACCAAAAACCCTGGGGGGTGACTGTATAGTGGTTAACTTTCAAGACCCTAGGGTGGTGGGATGGATAACAAGGCAGGGATGGGGAACAAATAAGGGCGGTATTGGTATTGTGGACCTTACCTTTTTTTACCCCCGACCCTCAAGTGTAACTACTAGTTTACTCAATGAGCCTTTAATTCCCCCCATTGTACCATGGCAAGTTACTTCTTTACCACCTCCCCCTGTTGGTTATAATCATATACCACCTCCCCCTGTCGGTTATAATCATATACCACATACATATTGTAATTCCTATGTGGGTTGGCAGGAGTTGGGCTGGGGGTATTGACTTACTGGTATTGATAGCATGGGTGGAATCATAAAAGAAGTGGAAGGGACACGTGATGCTAGTGGTAATACCATTTCTATAAATCTAATGGAGAACAACATCGAGGCTGGGTGTGTGGTTGGAGAAGGAGGTTCAAGACTGGGAACACTAAATACAAATGTCCTATATTCTTCAACAAATGATTCAATTGTGGACCCAACAGATGATTTGGATAGGCTGACTAGTCCAATGGAAAGCCCAATGTCAGCCCATGTATTTCCACTTGTCAAAGCTCGGGTCGGGACAGGTGTGACCAGCGGTACTCTTTTATCTTGGAATATCGCCGGGTTGGCTAGTAAGTTGGATTCCCAACTTTGGGTGGAGTTCATAAGTGGTTTTGACATCTGTTGCTTTCAAGAAACCTGGGCTTGTGATCCACTCTTCTGCCTAGGGTACTTGAATTACTGTATACCGGCCTCAAAAGGGGGAAGAGGGCGGCCCAAGGGTGGCCTAACTGTTTGGGTCAGACAAGGTTTGGACATTGACATAAAAATCCTAGACCCGGGAAATATTGATCTACAAGCTCTCAGACTCTCCTTCGTAAAAGGCCAACCAATAGACTTATATAATGTTTATGTAAGAGGAGATAAAGTAACAAGTCTATCCACTATTGAGTTGTTGTCCGATGTCATGGAGGTCAATTCCCGGGAAAATGTAAAGATAATTGTTGGGGACTTAAACAGGACCTTTGAACCCTTGGACTGTACAAATGACTTTATGGAGAGCGAAGAGGATAATCTCTGGGGAGTACCATCTCTAAATTTAAAACCCGTGAAGCGATGGACAAAGGAGATTGTATTGCTAAATGGAATTTGCTTGGAACACGGCCTAAGAGCTCTTAACGGCAGGACACCCGGTGATAAGGAGGGCAGTTACACGTTTGATAATGGTATCAATAGGAGCCGAATAGATTATATATTGTGTAGTCTCCAACTGTGGAATGGGGTTGTCGACATGGCTGTTAGGCCCCGGGTTGAAAGTGACCACAACCCCCTATGTGTGTCACATAAGTGGTGGAATACAGGTCTAGGAAACCCTACTGAGACACACGACGAAACCCCTCTTTTAAGCAACGACGAGCGAAGGTTAAAATGGCCCAAGGTACTAGCAAATGAGGCCATTCTGACATATATTAATAACGAGGTCGATCATGCAATTTCAGAAATTGAAGCAGTAGTCCCAGTGGTGCCAGGGGACAACAGTATCACTGAAATCCACAATAGGTTATTCTCCCTCCTAAGACCATGTTTTTTCATTAGGAAAAGTAAAGGGAAGAAAACCAAGGTAGTGGGTAGGTGGTTTGATAACCACTGTAGAGTAGCACGTCTAGATTTGGGGCATGCAATAAGGAACAGGGATCGTGCCGCAGTGGCAAAAAATAGAAAACTCTATAAATCAGCCATCTATCGCGCCAAAAAGAAATGGGACGAAGATCATTGGGCCCAATTAAAAGAAGCCTCTGATAATAAAGACTCAATGTTATTCTGGAAAATTATCAAGTGGGGTAGTGGTGCGGGCCCAGCTAAACCCGACAACAATGTACCAGTGGAATCCTGGGTCGATTACTTTGGGCCACAGTACGCAGAAAGTAATAAATCCGTGGTTGCTGACAATATAATACTGGTTTATGCAACCGAGGATTTATTCTCCCTTAGTGAAGCAGAAATCGCCATTTGTTCCACGAAATGTGGGAGAGCGCCAGGCCCAGATGGCATCCCCCCTGACATCTTCAAACATGACGTGACTAGATGGGCGAGATATACCCTCCTTGTGGCAAATGCCTTAGCAAAGGGGGCAGTGGTTCCAGATATTTGGAAGGGTGCAACCATTATCCCCATCCACAAGAAGGGCGATCGCTCATTGCCTGCTAATTACAGGCCTATAAGTTTAATAGCCACCATGCAGAAAATAGTCGGGAGAATGGTAACAAATCAGCTAATGGACTGGGTAGAAGATAACAGCGCCCACTCCCCATACCAAGCGGGATTCAGGCGAGCAACTAGTACCATCGACCAGGTCTTCCGCTTCACCATATTGCGGTGGAAGACCGTCGAATTGGGTAGGGGCAGCCTGTACGTCGCCTTTGTCGACCTGCGGGCGGCGTTCGATCTAGTCCCCCGGTACAAGCTATGGTCGGTTCTCCAAAAGCTGGGGATTCCTGCAGAACTGCTAACACTAATCATGCGACTGCATGATTCCAACTTTGCCAGAGTCCAGTGGGGAGGTAGTAGGGAGATAACATCGGACTTCCCTGTGGAAAGGGGTGTTAGGCAAGGCTGTTCCATGGCCCCTCTACTTTTCTCGTTATTCATTAACGGGATAGTCGAGAGAATGTTGAGGGCTAGTGTAGATGCCCCATCGTTGGCGGACACCAGGGTTCCGATCCTGATGTTCGCTGACGACACTCTTATTTTGTCTAAGACCCCCATGGGGCTGCAACGTGCATTGAGCATTTTTGATGCTTTTTGCCTGGAACACGGGCTAGAGGTAAACGTTGGAAAAACCAAACTAATGGCCTTTTCTGCAGGACGTAGAAGCTATCCTAAAATAACTCTAAACAACAGCAGGCTCGACATAGTTAATGAATTCACGTATCTGGGAGTGCAGATCGCGGGGGGGACTGGCTGGACGCATCATGTGAACAAAGTAGTCCTGAAGCACCAGCAGCTTTCAGGTGCCCTAAGGGGGGAACACCGTAAATCAAAAACAAAACCTATAAAACCCGCAATGACAGTGTATGATGCGAAGGTTTTGGGTGCCACCCTATATGGCGCGGAACTTTGGGCTTGGAATAGTCTGGTGGCTCTCCAGAATTCCGAGAACAAGTTCATGCGAGGGATTACTGGACTTCCACAGAGCACCCCCCTAATCCCATTGTTCCTGGAGTTAGGCAGACGAACGATTGTCGACAGAGCTCGACTGCGACCAGTTCTTTACTGGAGACGTCTTTGGACGACTCCAGAAATAAGACAGTACGCTGAGGGCTTTCTGTGGATAATCAAGGAAGATATCTTCCATAAGATAAAATGGTTAAAACACCTGAAAACCATGTTGGTAAATCTGGGGTTTTCGAATCTCTGGAATAACCCCGAGGGAGAAATCTTCCCAAGCAAAGAAGCCCTCAAAGAGCAATACTGGGAATGGGTGGGAGGCAAGATGCTAAATAACACCAGGACAGATTCTATGTCTGGTCGTTTTCTGGAGACCAAAATCTTTCCCGTCCTAGAAAACTACTGGTCCAACATTACGGTACCGATGGACAGGAAACTTGTCTTCCAGTTAAGGTCAGGATCTATCCCCCTTAAGAAATTAACATCTGGCTGGCACAGACCCACTAACAATCTATGTCCTGCTTGCGAAAATGCCGAGGAGAGCCTAGACCATTTTCTCTTCGCATGTCCAGCCTATGCAAACCCGAGGAGAAAATGGCTCTCGCCGGTATGTAAAAATTTGGGGACACGCGAAAGTGCAGTGGCCTTAAGAATCCTACGCACAACAAACCAGGATTCGATAGTGACGGGGGTAGCCAAATTCATGGGTTGGGCTTGGGCGATAAGACGACGGTATCTGGGGGGTAGTAGGTAAGCAGGGATTCCCTTTCATAATTTTTGCGTAATTGGTATAAATTGTTTTATCTGTGATGTTGTATGTGCTGCACTGTGTTTAATGAAGTTTTTATCTTGTGATTATGTATTTTGAGTAAATTGTCTTGATTTTATGTGCTTTTATGAGAATTGTCTCGAATAAAGCTTATACAACAACAAATATATTTAACACTCATAAACCTTTTAAAAACACTCACAATCGCTAGGGGCTGCCCCGCGAAGTGGGCGAAGGTTTAGGGTGCCTGGAATAGTTATTGGCGAGATATTTGTGTTCCTCCGGTGGGTCGAGAGACGAAGAGGTAGTGCAGGAGTCCCTGTGATCCCTAAATGTTATTTTGTATGTGTTATTTTGTCGTACGGAAATGTATACATGACAAATGTGGAAGTGATGTATGTCACCTGATCTATTTTCTTTTGATTTTGTTAATAAAAAGATTTTTTTTTTAAACTCACAATCACTGTATGATGTCATCATTGATGCCATCAGTGATGCCATTTGAGATGCATCAGTGATGTCATCAGTGATGTCACTGACCATGTCATGAGTGATGTAATATGTGAGGTCATAAGTAGTGCATTGCAGGGGGTGAATTATAGTTAGCTCACTTACTATCATGGCTGAATTTCACGGGTTTTGTATGAGTGAATCCTGAGCCTAACTATAGAGTCCATGTAACCATTGTTTTTTTTCAATTAATTTTTAAGGTTTTTTAAATGCTAATTTCTAACTATAACGTCCTTGTAACCTTTGTTTTTTTTCTGTGCATATATATATATCCCAAAGGTTTCCTCCCTTGTGTTTGTGGATGGAACTAATAGAGTCAAATTAATTAAAACGAAAAATTAATTAACATAGTAAGCTAAATGTGCCATAAAGTATAGACCTTAATGTTAAACTGACATGCATTTCAAATGAGCCAACTCACAGCATACAATCATTGTTATTCATGCTATCAGAACCAATGACGAGCCACATCCAAACAGTTGCATATCCGAGTAAGGAGCGTTCTATATGCAGGTTCATAGTGGCCCGTGGAGGTACCATTTCTAGGGCTGTACTGTCCTGTGCGGTCTGGTGTGGGAGAATTAAGTTTCACTGTCATGGTCGTAGGAAGTGTGGGGTACGCGGGGCATATATCCCGCCAGTTTTGGAGTGGGAGGGACATGGCGGAAAAATTTGGGGGAGACAGGGGACAAATGAATTACCCCTCTCCCTTCTGTGATTCACAGGGCCATTAGCACGAAAAAGTGCTACCTATAATGGCCCTGCACTTGACCTGCCTCCACTTACCTGTGATTGTGTGTCTCAACCTGGGCTGCTGCAGCTTGAGCTGCTGTGGGCTGGGCTGGGCAGTGTCTGGATGTTACCTCCACAGCACCCGAGTTTTTCACAGGTCTTTAAAAGACCATTTGCATCCCTTTGTCACTTTCACACCTCACCTTACACTCACAGCGATCACACTTAACTCACGCTGTTACCCTACACTCACACCGTTCATCCTCCTTTTACCCTGCACTCACACAAACACAGAGCTCACCTTTCCATCACAGCGGCCACACTGCCCTCCTGTTCCTCGCCATGAACTGCGCCGTTCTTCTTCCACTTACTCTGCAGTCACATCAGCACACTGCTCACCCTGCACTCACGATGATCACACTGCACTCACACCACTCACCATGCTCTCACGCTTTTCATTCTGCACTTACACGAGCACACCACTCACCCTAAACTTATGTGACACTTCGCTCACCTGTCACTCTCACTGCTCACTTTGCAATCTCACTCAAACAACCACATTTCCCCAGGGACAAAAGTATACCGTAACTCATAGGCGCACACCACTCACTCTCCACTAACTCCTCCACCATGCAATCACCAGTCACTCTCACAGATCACCCTTCACTCTTGCCGCTCATCCTGCAGCCCACACAGGCACACCACTTACCCAGCATTTACACCCATCACATCACCCTGCTTTTACCTCTCACTGTGCACGCACTCCTCTCACCCGATACTCACTTGAACCCTCCTCTCACATTGCATTTGTGCAACTCACAGGACACTCAAATCTGCCCTTTTTTCACCCTACACTCACACCACTCATGCTGCATTCACTCACACTATTCACCATCACCCAGCACTTACATGAACACACCTCTTTTTTTGCACATATAAAAATTACACAACTCTCATGAATCAACAGATATTTCTACAAAAGCATCCACAGAATACTTGCTCTTTCCTTGGTACAAGATGCCTACTTAATTCCATCTTTAACAACGGGACTGGTGCAAGAGGAGGAGAGTGGACTGAGAAAGTGGGATGGCACAAGGAGGGAGACTACGGCTGAGGCTTTGGGGTATGGTGCTGGATTGAGCATTGTGTGACACCTTCAGCCATTCATGGCATTCCATTCACCACAATGCTTTATTCCGGGACACATAGTTTTTCTTTACATTGTAAGTTGAGTCTCAAAACCCAAAAATGTAAAATGTCACTGAATTAAATCCATGGTTGCCGAAGAAGTCAAGAATTTCATAAGGACAGTTGGATGCTGTGATAATACATGTTAGAACGTGGATTCGTTCATTTCCAATACTGTAACTGCTTGATCCACACGTGAAGCCAAATATAAGCTCTGCACAGCTATTTTAAGAAAGTGCACTATTCATTCACATCATACTTGTAACAAACATTGGCAAGGCAATATCTTATTCTTTTTGGATAGCGTATAGAGAATACGTTTTTATTAAGCTTCACTAAAAGGCTAGGCATGTATAGCAAAAGCAGCAGGGCAAGCTTTTCGAACTCAACATAAGCAAATTGACTAATTGGAGTGTGAGTGGCAGTGTCTGTGTGTGAGTGTGACAGAGTACAAAGGTGTTAAAGAGTTCAAGAGATATAGTGAGAATGAGTTTGTGAGAGAATGTGCGTTTATCATTGCATGTATTATACATGCACGTGTGCCACTGGTCTGGCATACTGGAGGTTATTCTTGCCTTAAGGACAAGGGCACTAATAGCATATGGATGGGAGGTGTTTCCTATTGTAAACTGCATGCCCTGACATGCTTCCATGAAGACACCATCATTGGCTGTGGGGACTCGAGCTGTCTAACTGAGAAAGCTGCTAACCCAGTCATACCCAGTTGCAGTGACACAGAACACCTGCCACCATACCTAGCAGAGGCCCTGATATGATGCACGTAATTCTTATCATATGGGGTTGTTCCATAGAAAAATGTTGGATCTGATATTTGAGTTAACTCTTGTCATAAAATTTCCTGTACTCATTTTATAAGGGGTGTCAATGGCAAAATGCTCACATTCGTATAGCAGAGCAAATGTTGGCAGTATCCATTACTGTGGTTGAAGAATCCATGGTAAATTTCTGGTACTGTCATATTAAATGTACTGGTTGGCATAAGGGGCTCCCCGTGGAAAAATGAGGACCTTGATATAGTGGAAGTTATTTCTAACTAAAGACATTTGGAAAAAAATCAGATCTACTCCTAGGAAAAGCCAGGCTTCCCTGGTGCACCATGAAAGCACTGGAATATTTCATGAATGCCCTATAAGGGTCTGCAGCATTCTAGAAATTTGATCCCAAAACTGTCTCAGAGAAGTCTACTCTCCCTTAAATAATCTACAAGAAGTCTGTTAAACAGTTTTGCTTGCTGGATTTGGGGGACGTATTACACCCCACCACTTACATAGATCTTTTTCCTCATACTACGGCTATGAGGTTAGCTCGGACCACATTTCTATAAATGCTTGTCAAGCCCCATTGCTCCAGGACTGGCTTTAGCGTGGTGCAACTGGTGCAGCCACACCTGCTGTTGAGTTTGATGGGGGCGCTTTGTTTGAAAATCATTTTTGGTTTAAAAGCACATGAACTTCCTTGTGGATAAGGCAGCAATAAAAATGTCAAGATAACTCAGGTGATTAATGTTCCTACTAGTGAGCATTCGGAATTTTGTCTAGTGGAATTTTTTACTGATCCTAAAGTAGCGCAGAGGGTTAATGTGCCTGCTACAAAAATTGTGTACCATGCAGATCATAGTGTGAGAGAACTATGAGTACCACTATAAAAAAAATACATCATTATTCCACATTTGGTCTAATTACTGTGTTAATGTAAATACAAATAAAGCATATTTGCAAACTGTGACTACATGCCTACCTTTCTCAATATTTCAATTAAAAACTATGCAATTGTATTCGTTCAACGGGCGTTTCACGCAACAGGCGATTTGTATAGGGGCACTGGAAAGTCCACAAGGTTGTCCCTGTAATCCCCCCAATACAACCCCCTAACCCAACCCACCCCCTCCACCCCCAGCAATTTGGTGTCTCCTACGCCCTCTGTTCCACTGTCCTTGAAGTTTAGAATACCCTCTTTCTGACAAATGGATATCATATCTGGTTTCAGCTCGACATTACACTTTCGGCACCTGGCGGTATCAGGTTATAAGGGTCCCTTGGTGATCTGATGTGGGACGTCTCTCTTTAGGGGGTTAATTTCGCCTCTCTGGTTCTCCTGGTTTCTGGAGCCTCGTTTCAAGGTTAGCAGTGCCCCCTGGTGGCCTCTGCCTTGTGTGCTTAGCATTCCTTAGTCCAACGTGTCAGACAGGGGCGCCTAGCATTAATTTATAGCTCCTCCTCGCTCTCTGGTGCGATGGCGCTTCGCTGTTCCAGCTCCTCAGAGGTATCGTGGGCCAAGTCACGCATCTTCCACCTGCTGTTGCCACGGCGATGTCTTCTCATGATGCAGGAAGTCTTCCGTCGCCATGGTGACCGGCGCTAGTCCAGGCCGCGCGGCAGGTGGAAGGGGATTGGGCGCAGCGGTGGGGTCCTCGGTCCCTGAGGGGGCGACAGATGCTGTCACTTTCCGCCATGACGCAGTCATCCCTCATGGGCGCACTCCTCCCTCGCTCTACACGACCGCGGCACCACCCGCGCCGAGCAACCTTTCCAGCCTCCGAGCACGAGACAAGAAAGGAGGAGGGAGGGAGACTTTCCATGGTTCAGTTACCCCCACATCACTGGCTAGCCTCATAGACTTCAGTGGAGTCGCTCTCACCATCACATCAATGGCGGCGTCATACAACGTCCTACACATGACAAAAGAAACTCACAGCCACACTAATTCCCCCTTATACGTCCTATGCTTTTCGGAGCAGACTAGCTTACAGTCGCTTACTGGCTCGGAACTTTCGCAGGAGTCTCTTTCACGTGTCACATCTCTGGCCTCGTACGCGTCAGCACTCAGCAGAGTGTCTCTTAAACCAGTTCAATGTTCTGATGCCCTTTAATGGCGAGCCTCGTTCCCATCACGGTCAGCGCACACATCAACGGAGCATGACTCGTTCCCACATCACTGGCCTGGTGTACTTACGTAGAGCTCCAACCAGAGACATTGATATCTTTAGCCTTGGACATGTCAGTGTCACGATATTTTACTCGGGAATTTGTGAAGCCTGGGGTCACAAGTTCTTGAGTGCCCTTCCAAACAACATATGTGTGTTTGGATGTCAGAGTCTTTCTAGTGCCATACGCATAGAGCTTCAGTTTGTTCTTCGGTGGTCCATGGCTCCTGATCTGAGTTCTAATGCAAACGTGCTGCCTGGGTTCTTGCTGTCTGTCTCCTTGTAAGTGGTGCCATCTTGAATTGTTTCTGTTGTGTTTGAGTGCCGCCACCCTACGTTGGTGTGTTTGATGTTTACCGAACCGTTGTTGCTCATTTGTGCAAGTCCCTTTGTGCTCTGTATCCATTTCCCTGGTGTGATTTCCCAGAGTAGTCTCTGAGGATTTACTTCTCTACCGGTCCTCTCCTGGGTTCTCTTTCCCCACGGTCACCTGTTCCTGTCCTCTGGTCCCCACAGACACAAATGACAGACAGCGAAGCTCAGTGGAGCAGTGCATAACTGTCTTTAAGTAACGCAGGGTAGCTTTGCTGCTTGTAACGCGTGAGAGGGAACTCCGCTGTCTGAAGCCGCCGATGGATAGCTTTGCTGTTGATAGTGAGAGAAACACCGGCCAGCCGAGCAATGGACTGGCCTGCAAAACGTGAGGAGCAGGTCCTCTATCATTGGTCAGTGAGGGATCGTGGTGCAAACTGGCGAATGAGAAGCTGCGCTCTGAGTGACAGATGATAGGTAGTTGTATTTTCTGTATGTACTAAGTGCAGAATAACTCTGCTCTTCTGTTCCTGGTACTTGGACACGTGGGCTATTGCACCTGTCACTGGACACGTGAGCTTGGTAGTGCATCTTCTGTTGTGTTTCCAGAATTCTGCTCCAGGGGCCTGCACGGACTGACTGCCCTGCAGGCTCCCTTGCAGTAGTCAATACTTTTGCCTACGCGCCCAGAAGAGCCTTCCAGTCCCCTCTTATCCCTAAAGCCCAGAGATGGTGAGAGTTCTGAAAGAGAAGAGCTATGGGGATGCCAGTCGCCGGGTGCCAAGCTGAGTGTGGGCTTGTGGGAGGAGAGGTACAGAGGTGGACGAGCATTGACCTTCCGTCGGGATGTTTAGAGACAAGCTCTGGCACTCTCTGATCCCAGGGCAGCAGGGCTTGGGCTAAACCTCTAGCCATCATCCTAGGTAGCTCGTGGTAGCTGGCACCCTCATGCGTGCAGACATACATACATACACAGCTGAGCTCTTTCAGTGGGACAAAAACACTCGTTGTGAGGGTCTGAAAGGGGCGTGGCCTATATAATTAAGGGCGTGACTTAAACGTTTACACTAAACATCTGTCTTTCCCTTACTCTTACTGTGCCACCTGTCTGGTATTTTGCTGCTTCTCTGTGCTTTCTGTTATTGCATCCAGCGATATAACACTAGTGACATGACACCTAAAAGAAGCTAGCACTGTTGGCTTTGTCACTGGTTGTTAGTTGTATGACTTAAATAAGTTACAGCAAAGATTTTGTTGCAAATAATATTGAAAATGTTTCAATTCTTTTATAAGGAGCCAGTGAATTGAACATTACTGAGGTATACGGCAGGGGTCTTCAATATCTCAGTCTCTCCTGTTCCTCCCTCATAACACATTCCTTTGTAGTCTATATTAGGCATCCGTGTCCTTTTTCTCTCCACATCTTTTTGAAATTCTCCATCTCCCCTTCATTTACTTCCATGCTTTCCCTTCACTTAACTACACCCCAAACACACACAACATGCACCCACTCATCTCTAAACACTGCATTTTCTTTTAATTAAGCCTTGGCAATATTGTGACCACGGTTTATCTACTAGACTCCCATTTGAACAGAATAACAGTTGCCCATTGCTCTGTGTGATCTGCAGGGAGGCCAAGGCTTGAATGACCATGATTTCTGAGCATCCTTTTGGCCCAGTGAACTCCAGAACTCTCAATCGTAGTCCATTATAAACACATGGGTGCGACTCGGTTCGAATTATTCACCAACAATACTAATATGCTGCCCAGAAAAGTACAGAAACATAACATCCAAGAAATAACACACCCTCTTAGGGAATAGTAGGTTATATAAAACATGTGAACTATAAACAAACTAAATCACTAATGTAGATGATCTTAACATGTTTTACATTCATTGTACAGAAATCCGGCAATGTTTTTGTCTGTAAGGTTAAGGACATGATGAGAGGGACCCGTTTCAATGTTAGCTTTTAATTGCTTCTGTGTCTGAGACCTGGAGGGACCCAGCCCGTTTACAAACCCCTGGATTCACACATATTTTGTGCCTGGGCTTGACTCCATTGACCAGTACGCTTCCGATCTTGTGACATCTAAGCCTGCGTCCTGGTCAGTGAGACTGTCAAAGTAATATGAGCAACACTGCCTGCACAGAGTGGCCAGGAAGGAAGAGAATGTTTTCAAGGCACCCTGGGAAGCAAGTAAAGAGTGCTGTGGTCAGGGCACATTGACTTTGAATGCAAGCATGTCTAAGTGTCATTTTCATTTGGCATAAACAAAAGGCATGTATACATATACACATACAATTTCATTAGCACATTCTCACATGCGCCTTCTCACCTGTGCTTTACTACCTCTGCTTTTCCCTTCCTCTCTTGCGAAGGTGCCTTCTTTTCTGTGCCTTTTATTAATGCGCTTCCGTGTGTGCTTCTTTTAACTTGTGAATTTCATATCATACCAAACTGCAAGATGCTGTGTCAGGGCACACCACCCAATACCATGCCATATCATAGAATACCACACTACAACATCCCATCACTTACCCAAGTATAACATAACCTAAAATACACCATATTACAACACACATATCATTAGATCCCAACAATACCATATCGCATTAAAACTTTCCATTCATTATCACATAACTGAACCAGAACCAAAAGTACCACAGCGCCCATAACACCGACAAAGAAAACTTCTCTGCACAATGTATTTATTAAAAAGCAGTGATCAAAGACAACTCAGGCAGAAGTCTCCCTGGCATTTAATAAGGAAAGGAGCTCCCTAAGGGGAATAAGGTTGATATATTTATATCCAGTCTTGAAAGCTTCTTAAATAGGGTCATGTAAAATTCGGGTTTCTAATTGGCAGGTGCAAGTATTATATCATGTGATACGGAGAAATTCAGACGATGTGACTTTCAAACGGATGTATGTCGTTACAATGCCTACTTTTACAACGCATACCTTTACAACGCAATTTTTACACCGCAACATCCATTACAACGCATTCCATTACAACAAATGCCATTACAACGAATTCTTTGAAACTACCTTTACAACGCATTCCACTACAACGCATACTACATTTACAACGCATACCATTACAACGCATACCATTACATTGCATGCATGGTAAGTATTGGATAGTGTAGGGGTAAAAAATACTATTCTAACTCCAGGGGGGTGCAACAGTAGGGTAAGTGTTGGATAGTGTAGGGGTAAAAATTACTATTCTAACTCCAGGGGGTGCAACAGTAGGGTAAGTATTGGATAGTGTAGGTATGCGTTGTAATGGTATGCGTTGTAATGACTGCGTTGTAATGACATGCGTTGTAGTGGTATGCGTTGTAGTGACATGCGTTGTAATGGTTGCGTTGTAATGGCATGCGTTGTAATGGATGTTGCATTGTAAAAGTTTCGTTGTAAAGGTAGTGCGTTGTAAAAGTTGCGTTGTAAGTGTTGTTTCCCCTTTCAAACACATCTACACTGAAATGAGGCCTCTACAAAACAGCAGTTTTATGTAATCCATTCTTCGGGCACCAAGATACAAACCCTGTCTAGCTGCAAAGCAGGGGTATCCAATCCATCTAATAGTCCAACGAAGATGGCTAGGGCTGGTTAGCATGGCAGTATATTTACAGCGCTAAATTAAAGTAACATAGCTTAACATATGCTTCTATCCAGCCTCCGACAATAACAAAATACATAACATTGTAATTGGGTGCGGCCCGTGCAGGTAAGAGCGGTGGGGCTGTGTTGGGGGGAGGGGGAATTCGACCAGTCGACCACAAGGGAAAATTAAATAAATAAATAATTTTCCCTCGTCGTCTGTCGAAATCCCCCATTCCACCTCTCTTCCCTGCACGGGCCGCTGCTGAATGTAATACAAGACACCACAGCATTCTTTCCCATACCATAAACATTTACCTACATGGCACAAAGTGCAAATTATTCTGAAATAATATAACCGCATCCCTCCTCAATATCACCTAATATACATGGGATAAATTACCCCCAGCCGCACATTATAAGGATATTGTAACCCAGCAGTTCCAGAGGGACGACACTGAAGGCAAAGGGTACTTTATTCCTTATAATACATGGTCACATCATCGCTCTTCCCACAAACTGCTTAAATCCTTGTGGTCTTGCCCTTTTATATGAAAGAGATAATGTGGTTGCACTCATTCAGAATTCAAGCGAAAGTTGAAGTGTGAAAGTAAACACTTTAGTAGTTTGTTGCAAAAGGTATTAAAATCATTTTAACGCAAGTCAAACCAGATTAGAAGAATGAAAAGCCAGTTTTCATTTTAGTTTTACATTTTTAGCTGTAATTATGCCCTGTGACCTGTCTTTCACATTGGCTGCTGGTTCTGATAGGAGACAATATAATGTCCCAATGCAATTAATTTAAGTTATTACAGTTGAGCAGCTATGTCATTTTATTATAACAGGCGACTACAGATGTCACAACTCAACTGTAATAGGAAATTAGAGACAGGTTTATATAGGGATCGCAGGTTCCCATGCATTATATGTGGGATAAAGTACTACCCTGCCACACAATATAATGATTTTACAAATCATAGAGGAATTCTATGACTATACAGAGAAACAAGGTCGAGGGCCGAGATCCTTGATAAGGTCACACAACTTTGAGGTGACTTGCAGGATCCTAATAATTTCTGGAGGGGTATTTTATTTCTTATAATACATGGTCACACCATCACCCTTCTGGCAAGCCAGTAAAATCCTAGGAATGGAATTCTTTCACATGAAAGAGATAGGAGGTTTGTAAGCACGAAGACTAAAACTAGATTTTCTAATGAAAAACTGAAAACACCCAAAAGCAGATAGATATTTGTGGCGAAAATATATTAGAATCAAGTTAGTATGCCCAATTTTGTACTACGCCATAGCTTAGAATGTGTAGAAACATGCAGAGAAAGTCTATCTTTCCTATATTTGCCTGGAAAAAACTGCCAAAATAGCTCCTTTCTTCTTATCACTGTTCATCTAGAAAACAGAGCAGAAGGAAAAGCCCGGTTTCATTCTTGTTGTATTTGCAGCTTTAATTATGGTCTGTGACCTGACTTTCCCCTTGAATGCTGGCTTCAGCAGCAGGCATTGTGACGTCAGAACTGAATTGTAATAAGTAATTATAGAAATTATTCTTTATTGCACTTAAATGCGGTCTCACTCATTCCTACCTCTGTTCCCTGGTACACTGTTGTTGAATTTCACTTATTTTGCACAGCACATTCAAACGTCATTTTACTCATTTCGTGCAGCACAGGCCTCTCGCTCTTCAATTGAGTCTCACTTCTTTCTCATAACACGGGTCTTGTGTACTTCAGCTAAGACCTTGTTCCTTCCACAGAGCACTGGCTTTAAATGTTTCAAAGGAGTCTGATGCAATCCTCAGACAATGGATCCTTCACAATTCAGTGCAGTTTCACTCATTCCAAATGTGTTGCCCTGAATACTTTCTAGTAGAGATTCACTCATTCTTATCTCTGACCTTATACATTACTGAGGAGCCTCACTCATACTTTTACTGGAATCATGCACAGTGGAGCCTCACTCTTTCTCTGTCACTCCTTTCAATGTAGTGTCATTCATGACCGCTTTTAGCTTCATACATGTTGATGGTGTATTGCCCTTTCCCACATCAATGAATGGTCTCACTCATTCCCGATTACTGTTCTCAAACAGCGGAGACTCACTGATGCCATCATCCCTGATCCATATACATTTTTTGGGGCCTCACTATTATCCCATCACTGGCTTCTTTCCCTTCAGTGAAGCTCCACTCAATCCCTCTGCAGTGGCCTCATTGAATTCACTGCAGTCTCAGTTCCGTGCAATTTGAACGAGCATTCCTCGTTCTCACATTATTAATCTCAAAAACTTAAATGGGGTTTTAATCATTCCCCATATCGCTAGCTTCGTACTCTTCAAAACTTTTCGCCTACAGTACTGGTGTTTTCATTTCTCGCCATTTAAATTCACTGAGGTGTTGCTCATTGCCCATATCACTGACTTTACTCATTTGAATGAAGTCTCACTCATACAATCATATCAGTGGTCTTTTGGCTTTCAGTGGAGTGTTACTCAAGTGCCTCACTCATATGCAATGGACAAAAGAGAGAGAGAGAGAGAGAGAGAGAGAGAGAGAGAGAGAGAGAGAAGGGAACTTGTCCGTCTTCCCTGACCTAACAAAAAGAACAAACTCACTACCTACCTATCCAAAACTCTTGGGTGGTCTCTAACTCAAGAATAAGGGGAACCCTAGTTTTTGTTTTTAAAGAGCCCTCACCCGCCAACCTAGTTGGTGACATACTTCATCATTGGGTTCCCATCCTGGTTGCCGAATGCCTCCACGGTGTGCTTCAATGACTGATTACAGCGGAGATGGTTTGTTTGTGAAGTGAAAGTGGTCTAAAATTGACTCAAGGCCTTCTACCTGAGGGGGTGTTTTAATAGTGGGGCCTTGGGAAAGTTTTAAAACATATTATATGGCATCCCAACTCCAAGTGTGGTTGGGCTGGAGTGTGAAGGAGTCAGAAAAGGCCTGGATCCATACGGAGAGGGAGTTGCAGGCCTGTACTAAAAGATATGGTCTCCATCTCTTTTTTTTGAAGCACCTGGTCAATCGTTAACCCAGTGTCTGTTTTAATAATTCATTATCATTGCCTTGCTTAGGCAATAATCTAATATCATGTGCTCCCCTTTGTCCTGATGATGACCGTATGAATGGTATAAGGTTGAAACACCTTCAACAAATTTCCAGATAAAAAAGATACCCATTGTGGAATTATACATAAATGAACTTTTGATCTGTTTATTCGCTTGCACAAAAATTGAGTATTATTGCAATTAAATATGGCCTATAAAAATCTTGACATTATATTACAAATAAAAAGAGACAGCAGACTTTGTAAAAACAGATATTCAAAGTCATCCTTAAGAGGTCGAATATATTTTCACCAGGATTGCTATGCAGTGATGTCCTTGAGGGCAAGCGTATCTTGATCGGTGTTTGTAGCAGGAAGAAATTGTTTCACAGATATAGCTGCAGGCGTGCTTGACTAGACTATGAAGTTAACATATGCCTCAGCCGCTTTAGATGTTGTACTGTGACACTGCAATGGTACTTGTGAAAAATAATCCGCAGGATTTTGATCTTTCCCTGGTCTGTGCACAATAGTGTAATCAAACTCTTGAAGTTGCAATCCTCATCTCTCGATGCTAAAGGGCATCTTGGTTTACAGATTGTTTTCCATAACCAAATTTTATTGAAGTGAAGTTCAGTACACATCATTATCCACATAAAAGCACAGTTAATGAACATAATCTCAGCAGATTCAAGCATTGAGCACGAACAACCTCCTAAACACGATTTCCCTTTACAGAAGCAATCCATGATGGGTGCACCAACTCCCCCATATTCTCTCATGTTTCCGGGGGCAGCCACAAGCCATGTAAATAGGTTATTCCTGGTGTGCACACCAGTCGATGACCCTCCGCCACACCTCCAGGGAATGGGCATCTGGGGGTCTCCAGCAGCAAGCAGTGTCCCTCTTAGCCACCAAATACTCCATCCCGACGAATATTCTTTCTGCTCTGGATTCACCAATCCCGTCCAGCAGCCCCAGCAATGCCTCCCAGGAACCTAATTCGATCTGATGACCCAAAATTGCAGAAACCTCATGATGTATTCCACTCCAGAAAAGTGTCAGGCGCGGGTAGGACCATGCCACAGGAAAGAAATCAGCTTCTGAGGTGTGGCATCGCACACAGATAGTCGGCTCCGTCCCGCCCATCCGCTGCAGTCGTTGTGGGGATAGGTATGTGGCATCTAGATAGTTAACATGAATCATTCACAACCGGGAAGATAAAGCCAGACCTCCGGAGCCAGGCAGGTGTCTTTCCAGTCCTCATCGTCCAACTCTCCCGCTCAGCACTCCCACTTACAACGTAGTTGCGGAAGTGAGTCCGGGCATTGCTAATCAGGGACCAGTAAATCACAGAGCTCACCCCTTTCCCCAGGCAGCCCACCAAAAACTTTGCCTCGAGCATGCTGTATTCAGGAATGTCAGTGTCTACAGAGATATAAGTGAGTAGGATATGCCACAATTGTAGGTAGTGAAGATATTGTGTATGGGATCATTTGTATTGGTCTTGCAGTTCTTGAAATGTCATTAAGAGCCCCCCTTTACGAACATCACCCAGATATGTAACGCTGATGCAATTCCATTGGGAGAATCTCACAAGGCTCACAAGGTTATCACGGTTCTGCGATCACTACCTCAACCCATTGGTTCAGAAAACTCCATCCTACGTCAAAGACACGAAGCACCTCCTTAACATCATCAAGGATGTCAGTTTCGATAGAGACAAACACCTCCTGGTGGGATTGGACGTGGAGAGCCTATATACGAGCCTCCCTCAGGATGCCACACTGAAGGTACTCCATGATGTCTTGATGGAGATTGACTGGCAACATCGTACACCCCGTCACTTCATCTTGGATTGCGCCACGCTGGCATTAAAAGAGAACTATTTCCAATACGAAGATACATTCTTCTTACAAACGAATGGTACCTCGATGGGCAGTGTCTTTGCGCCGAGCGTGGCGGGGCTATATGTCCACCACTTTGAGCAGACAAATATCGAAGCCCCCACGAACCCCTACTCAGCAAATATAACAATTTGGCGTCGATATATTGACGATATCCTCATTGTCTGGGAAGGCAATGAGGAGACATTGAAAGATTTTCTCACCTGGATCAATAGCCTTGATCCCTTTCTAAAGTTCACCTGCACTAGCAGTTCTACTGAACTGGCGTTTCTGGACCTCAACATAAAAGCTGATCAGGGGGGTCTGACCACAACGACTCATTACAAACCGACTTCCAGGAACTCGTTGTTGCGTTTTGACAGTTTCCACCCCAGACCTTTGAGAGAGAACCTGCCATTTGGACAGTTCCTGCGCATTCGCCGGAACTGCAGCAACCTCCATGACTTCAAACACCAGTCAAAAGCCTTGGTCCACAAGTTGGGAGACCGTGGCTACCCATCCAGAATCATCACAAAATCCTGTAAACGAGCACGCAACCAAAACAGGGAGGCCCTTCTTGAGACCGTGGTCAGACCACCAGAAACACCCATCATGACGTGTGTCACCACCTATAACACCGCCTCCAATCAGGTCTCCAGCATAATTCGCAAAAATTGGAAGATCATCAATTCAGGCGCGAGGAACTGGGACCTCCCCCGCTTTGCATACAAAAGAGCACAAAATCTGAAGGATCAGCTGGTAACCACGAGACCCAGAAAAACACAGCAAACCGGCCATACAATTTTAAACACTTGGGGCCTACCAGAACTAACAGGCCACCAACCATGTTACAACTGTAGCGTCTGCCACCTGACTACCCCTTCCAAAACATTGTCGTTGGAAGATGGAAAAACCTGGACACAACGACAATTCACGAACTGTAATTCATCTAACCTAGTATACCTAATCACCTGTCGCTGTGGCTTGAGATACATAGGCATGACGACCAGGAAGGTTAGAACCAGGATGACTGAACACAGGAGCACCATGCGCTGTGGTAAAAACATCAGCAAACTGACCCAGCACTTCATCGTGCAAAATCACACCCCGAATGATTTCACCTGGACGGTCATCGAACAATTCGCACTTTCAGCTTGTGATGAGAAGACTCTGCTCACCAAAGAGCAACGCTGGATTTACCGCCTTTCTACCCATATAGAGGGGCTCAATGATTCCATCCCGTGGAATGCTCTGGCGAGATAAACACTCCTATGTAAAGTATTGGTCAGTATCCCTGTCTGCGCTCAGACTCGTGGTCTGTCCCTACTCTGTAATTGCCTTCTTTGCCTATATACCTTGCAATCGCTGTTGTTGCTTTTTAAACTTTAAAAGACCCACACGGGTTTCTTTCCCTTTTTGCTCCCGTTGCGCACGCACTTGCGCGCACATGCCACTACCTATGCTAACCTAGTCCTGGTACCATGGCGCATGCGCGAATGGATAGCGCTCGCACACACCTCTACCACGCATGCGCTGGAAACCTCACATCGCGCATGCGCAACACGCAGACCGCTAGCTCCCAGCGCCCGCGCTCTAAAAAGGAAACGCGACCGCGCCCTCTCCCCTCTCCAGGTGATAACAATCAAACCGGCTATTTAAGCCCATACCTGACTCTGGCAAAGCTCATTCGGGACACTGGAGCAGGACGATAGGTCGCAGGAACCGCTGATCGGAAATACCGTGAGTAAGCTTGATCTCTGCACAACGCTCTGGGTAAGCAACAATTTCTCTCCACAGGTACTATCCTAACTGTAATCCTCTACAAACATTTAGGATCTTCTTTCCCTCCCTGCCAAGTGACCCATGAGGCTTTAACAGCAAGTAGCAAGTGTGAGGAATTATGTACCATACTTACCTGTACCTCACGCTATGCCTGTTTCGCTGTGTAGCCCACCACTGCCACTGCGTTTAATATTTAACCGCCATAGTTCACCTTAGCCATGGCACACTCATGGCGTTGTTACTTGCCGCTCTAGGTCGCTCACGCACACCAGAAGCCGGCTATTTGTTGTGTTTTGGTTAATACCATTCTCAATGACTCTTTTTGTATGTCTGTACTGTCTTTGTGTTTTATGTACAGTAAAGCAGAGGGAATCCCCCTCTTACACGTACGGCACCTTAGCGAGTGCAACACTTTTTTACCACACACTTTCACTTAATATAGTTTATTTTCACCCACACATACTCATTTGGTCCTGAGGAAAGCCAGTTTTAATCAAAAGGCCTGGCTGAAACATGTAGACCACAAGGACGTAGGAGCCCCTAATATACTCCACATCGTCCACAGCCTTTTTATCTTGCTAACAGGGGCCCAGGTATTAAATTTACCTCTTACCCTCGGGAACTGGGACCACCTGTATAGCTTTTAAAACCTTTCACCTTCATTCTCACCAACACTGCACACTCAGTAAGAATACCAGCTCCTCAGTAATCTGGAGTCGCAGCACACCCGGGACACATTCGGTGTCACTGTGGTGGGCCCGATGATGAAGCATGACACCAACTAGGTTGGTGTGTGAGGGCTTCATGACCAAACCTAAGGGTTTGCCCACAGATATACCTTCTGAGTTTCCTCTAACACAACATAGCTAGTCCTATATTGATATCTCTACATATAACCAGGGGACCCGGACTGGCTTACCTAGTCCTCTCTCTCCCTTTTGATTTGCTGCATCTAGATAGTTAACATGAATCATTCACAACCGGGAAGATAAAGCCAGACCTCCGGAGCCAGGCAGGTGTCTTTCCAGTCCTCATCGTCCAACTCTCCCGCTCAGCACTCCCACTTACAACGTAGTTGCGGAAGTGAGTCCGGGCATTGCTAATCAGGGACCAGTAAATCACAGAGCTCACCCCTTTCCCCAGGCAGCCCACCAAAAACTTTGCCTCGAGCATGCTGTATTCAGGAATGTCAGTGTCTACAGAGATATAAGTGAGTAGGATATGCCACAATTGTAGGTAGTGAAGATATTGTGTATGGGATCATTTGTATTGGTCTTGCAGTTCTTGAAATGTCATTAAGAGCCCCCCTTTACGAACATCACCCAGATATGTAACGCTGATGCAATTCCATTGGGAGAATCTCACAAGGCTAGCCACCTAGCTCAGTCAGGTACCCCACCACAGGGGGGTCAAATCCGTAAGGTGACGGTTTCCAGCGAGTGAGGTGCAAGACCGCAACCCAACAAAGTATCGTTACCCGAGTGCAAGATGTAGCCATGGAGGGCATAGGGGTGCCGTATAGCAGGTCCGGCGGTCCATTTAATCTCAGGAGGTGCAATTCAAGACTATAGGCCAGGTCGTCCCAGCCCTCTGTAAACCATTCATTCACCGGGACCAGATGAGCCACAAGATAGTAAATATATTTATCGGGGACACCAAGCCCTCTATCGAGCGGGATTTCCGGGCTGATATAAATGCCATTAGATGCAACCCACCCAAATGAAAGTGGTCAGCCTCGAGGTAAGGGAGCATAATCACGTATGGGAGAATCGGATAGGGATAGTTTGCCAGGACATATAAGTAATGAGGTAAGCACATCATTTTTAACGAGGCAATGCGCCCCATCGCATTAAGCAGGAGACAGCTCCACCTACTGTAAGTCGCAGTCCATCATCTGTTAGAGAGGATGGAAGTTTAGAAACCAGGCCAGGTCCGAAAGAGATTAGATATGGACCCCAAGGTGCATAAAAGAATGGTTTGCACTGAAATTTGGCTTTCGGATTTATGAAAATGGTGAGCAATGCTGGTGATCAGTGGCAAGGGTTAAGTGCTTTCCATATAGAAACACATGAAAGTGTTCACAAGTCCACACTACAGCTAGGCTTTCTTTCTCAGGTTGAGAATAGGCTTGTTCGGTCTGTGACAGATTCTTGTGTGCACAAGCCACAGTGTGTCTCTGAACATTGTTGTGTCCATTGTGCTGGGCTAGGATCACACCCAACCCCTCCGGGCTTGCATCTACCACAATCTGAGTATGTAGTTTTGGATCAAAAGAGGCCATTTCAGGTGTGTTCTCAATTGCATGTTTGAGTTTCATAAAGCTCTGTTCACATTCATGTGACCGCTTGAATAGAGCTCTCCTTTTTGTTAAATCTCTCAGTGGGGCACTGACTGCGACAAAGTCACAAATGTACCTGGAACAGTAACTGGCCATGTCGAGAAAAGACCGCAGCATGATCACTTGGGGACAAGTGGATGATAAGGCTTGCACTTGAGTGGAATCTGATGTCGTGCCCTTTTCGGAGAAAATATGCCCGAAGAATTTTAGTTTTGTTTTGTGAAACTCACACTTTTTTGCGTTCATATTGAGACCTGCATCAGCAAGTGATTGGCATACTTGTGTAAGGGCTTTGTCATGTTCCTTTTGAGTGGCCCCAAATACCAGTAAATCATCACTAATGTCACTGTGAGACAGGCTGTATTATGCAGCTGATGACACCCCAAAACTTAGTCTTTTATATCTGAACCAACCAACATGGGTCGAAAATGTAGTAATGTACCTACCGTTTTCTTCTAGTTGAAGATGATGATACCCCTTGTTCAGATCAAGGCGGGAAAATACTTTGGAGGCATTCAGCTGCGTAATCTTGTCTGCAATATGAGGATCTGGATGTTGTTTTCACTTGGTTGCCTTGTTAGCTTGGCACATATCAACACAAATGCGCACAGCACCTCCCCTGTCCTTTTTTGCCACTACCACTATGGGCAAAACCCATGGTATCAGACCGTTAGAGCGTTCAATTATATGCTTCAATAGCATTTCGAATTCTTTCGCAATAGCTTCCTGTAGATGGAAAGCAATTTGACGATTATTTTGAAGTTACACTTTCATTGGCTTAAGCTTTTCTAGTCCATGAAGAAAAGACTGGAACTAACTCGCTATTTCAGCATGATGTGCATTCCAGTTATAATTGATAGGGATGAGCCCCATGTCAGCAGCAGTACTGAAACTGAGTAAACATGCACTTGACAAAGTACTTTGAAGAACATGATTTGGCACTTGTACTTTCGTCTTCTTGTGCCGCATGGTTGCGACAAATGATCCTTGACTTTGCAATGGCATGGAGGCAACTCACCTGTATACCTTTGTGTGGGCATCATAGACAGTTCATTGTATTTTTCTGCCTACATGATGTTTATCGATGCATCCCTGTTGATGATAATACGTATGGAGCAACCATTCACCCGTAGTGTGGTCTTAGGACACTGTCCAAATGAATTTGGTTGGTTGAAATGGCGATCTCACTTAGACTTGGGCTCTTCTCTACATGCAGCCAAAACTACATGTGCATGTCGTTTAGTGGGTAACATCATCTTTGCACACCCATCTTCTTCTTCACGGTCGCTCGACAATGACGTTAAAGAGCCTTTGGAAGACGATTTTGATGACGATTGACTTCATTTACTTTCCACTTGTCTCAATTGATGTTGCAATCTGGCCTTGTTGGTGTGACTAGAGTGCTTCTGGAGTTTTCTGGCATCCATTTTCACTTTTTAAGTGATGCAATTGGTTTCTCTTCCACTTTGCAACCCATTAAGGAATAGTTTTCTTTCCCGCAGCCTTTGCATACCTGCTCAATGACAGGACATTTACCTTTGTGTGGGAAGGAGAATTCACATCAGGCCACAACTTCTTTTGCCTCAAAGATATCACTTTATGGCCCTTGACCATGTGTCTCTGTTTACTTTTCATGTTCAATGCTGATTCGCTCTGGCTGTTCCAACTTCCACATCAGCAGCTTGTTGATCTGCATGTTTCTCTGCTCTACGGCCTTAAGTACCTTCACTAGACTGAGCGTCTATCTCGGTATACGTCTCCTGAATGAGTTGGATAGGCAACCATTGATGACTCTGCGACGTATGGCTACTTCCTCATTGAATTTGTTGAATTTGCAATGCTTAATGAGGGTACCAAGTCTTTCGACAAACTCATCCATTATTTCACCAACGTGCTGTCTTGCTTGGTTGAAAATGTACCTTTCCTAGTCAACATTCGGCATTGGATTGAACTTTGTTTCTATTGCCTTCTTAATTTGCTTGTAAGATATCTCACCGATTTGTGGTATTTTCTTTATCTCTTCTATCACTCCTTCAATTGTAAGGTTCGGTTCTTTAAGTATTTGATGATCTTTATATCATCTGCTTCTTCTAGTGCATCTATGAAATTATTGAATAATTTTATCCATGCATTCCATCTTGCGCAAATATTCTGCTTTTTGACGGCATCGAATGGAAGCAGAGGTTTCCTGAAAGGCGACGGCACCCTAGCCAGTTGTGGAACTTACTGACGTTGAGAGCAGGGCCCACTCTATCGACTTCTGCTGCCCACTTGGATCTGCCATGCACCTCCTGTAAGCACTGGCTGTGTGCTCACATAGTGGGCATGTATTCCTTACTCGTCGCTAGTTGCAGCGCCGTCCCCAGTATAATGCAAATGACCATGCAACACACAGAGCTCTTTAGTGCACGTCTTTATTCTGCAGCGCGCAACTGTTAACTGCCCGCACTGCACCATATATTTTATTAACCACACTAAGGGCCAGATGTAGGTAAATTAGATTTACCGATTTTTAATTACCGAATTTTACCGATTCGGTAATTAAAAATCGGTAAATCTAAAGTGTGGATATGTAGGTATATCCAGATGTTCAAATACCGAATCTTTACCAATTGGTATTTAACGATTCTGTAAATACAGAATCAGTAATGCCCATTCATTCCTATGGGCTTCAAAGCCCATAGGAATGAATGGGCATTACCGATTCGGTATTTACAGAATCGGTAAATACCGATTCACACAAGGGTGCAGGGGATGTCACTTTGACACCTTCTGGCACCCCCAAAACAGGCACGGGTGCCATGTGGCAGGCATACCTGCCCTAAGGGCAGGTCTGCCTGTCACATGGCATAGGTGTGCATGCACACATGTGCATGCACACCTGAATCGGTATTTTACCATCAAATTGGATTTGATGGTAAAATACCGATTCGTTAAGGCTCCTGGGACTCTGAAGAGTCCCACCTACCTCGGAGAATTACCGAATCGGTAAAAATACCGATTCGGTATTTTACAGAATCGGTAAATTTACTGATTTGGTAAATTTACCGATTCTGTAAAATTGTGCCCCTACATACCATTTCAGGTATACCGGTCGGTAACGGCCGAAAATACCGATTTTCGGCCGTTACCAACCGACCTACATCGGGCCCTAAGATACACCAAACCGATTATGTCACTCTCCTATGGAGTCCATTAGGGACAGGAAGGGCCCTGCTATGCATGTTCACAAGATGCTACAGTACTGTCAAAGAAAGCTTCACTTGATGTGTTGCTTAACTCTGAAGGTGTTTATTGACAAAAAAAATCAATGGTCTGACCATCCAGGAAAAACCCTCAAGTGAGCTGTGGGAACAAGTACTCCGAACAAAAGCAGGACCCAAAATTATACTAGTACTGATGGCATGACAGTATTCTCACATAGAATACAAACAAGTGCTCATAAGAACTAAAATATACCTCATGAGTGTAATGTTTGTTCTTCTCCCCCACAGGACACTAGGACACTGGTAGAAGTGTGGAACACGCGTTTATTGTATGGCAAGTCATATACACGAGCTAAGGGCGCCGAGCGTCTAACTGTGACAGCTCCGGTCGCCAACTGCCGTTACTCGCGTTCGCGCCTTTGCCTTCTCTCGTCTCTGCGCATGCGCGCTTATCCGCTCTAGCCTACGGCGTGACGCGTCATCGCGTATACGCCGGTAGACTAGAGCGCATACCACATATCTCCCCCCTTTAATGAAAACAAAGTTATACATTTCCCCTCAACAGTAAAGTGTCCTTCAGCTGCGCACATAGTCAATGTGGGGCACCCAGAGGGGGGGCCGGCACCCAGCTAGTGTCCATCCATCACAAAGTCACTATAACGGGAGGGCACAACAACTGCCCTTCCGCTGCGGGTGTGTCTTACCGGCACGTTCTCTCTCGCCTCTGTCTGTTGTTGGGACACCCCGGCTTCACTCACGTCTGTTCTCTGCTCTGCATTCGCTTGTACTCCTCCTCCGTCGGTCGGCCTAGCTCCCAGGACTACTGCTTCACTGTCCTCGCCTGCACCTTCCCCTTGGTTGTCTATGCCGTGCTCAGGAAGGGGTCCAACCTCCGGGTGATCCATGTATCTGTCGACTTCCTCGGCCTTGGCCCAGACTAGTATTTTGTTGACTCTGGCCATGCGGTCTTGTGACCAGACCTTGCCGTCACTGAGGAGGGCCGCCCTGCCACGCACCTCTTTGACTTGTAGTGGTTGGCTGAATTTGCTTTCGCCCTTCTTTTGTAGGGTGGGGAGTTTGATCCTGACCCACTCCCCTTCTTCCAACGCCGTTTCTTTTGTGCTGCGCCGCTTGTCACAGTGTGCCGCATAGATCTTCTGGGCCTTCTCCAGATTGCGTTGCACCACCGCTGGGGACCACTTGCTGGTGATGGTCTTCTCCCTCCATGCTACGTTGTCCCGGGTGAAGGGATGCCGTCCTCTTAGTACTTGGAACGGACTATACCCCACTACAGAGGGCGTTATCCGGTAGGCCCATATCATGTTCATTACTTCCACCTCCCAGTCCTTTCCTTGCGATATGGCTGCCTGGATGGAGCCCATGAGCACCCTGTTGAACCTTTCGACTTGGCCGTTGCAAGCTGGATGGTACACGGCCGTGTGTCTCACCTCGATCCCGTTCCTCTTCATGTATCTTCCCCATTTGTCCGACACAAATTGCGGGCCATTGTCGCTGAGGATAGTTCTGGGTATTCCCTCTCTGAGGAACACCTCGGTTAGGAACTTCAAGATCGTGTCCGTGTCCATCGACTCTTGTATGTCCACTTCTGGCCACTTAGAATACTTATCTATCAACACACAGATGTACTTATTCACACCTCTACTGTCCAGCACGGGCCCCAGAATGTCTATGGCCACATCCTCCCAGGGGCCATGCGGGGTGTCGAACTTTCCCAGGGCTGGTCGGAGTGGGCGGAGCACCTTGTCCGCTCCTTGGCACTGCCCGCACTCCCGCACTTGTCTCTCAATGTGGGCATCCATTCCTGGCCACCAATACATCTCTTTGACCAACGCCTTGGTTTTCACTATGCCCAGATGCCCCTCATGGAGCAATTTCAGCAGTCGAGGTATTAGTGTCGCTGGGGGCACCACTCTCTCTCCTCTGTACAAGAATATCCCCGAGTCACTCAGGGATAGTTCTTCTCTCATTTCGTAAAACCTTCGGACACCTTCCTTTAGCTTCTTCTTGTCCGGCCACCCCGACGTGAGATGTTTCCTTACTTCCATCTTCTCCTCATCGAGCTCGTAAGCCGCCTGCCATTCCTGTGCACTGATCGACGTCTCGTGATCCTCCATGCTGGCAACCATTTCCTCTGTGTCCGGGGTCTCTCCCGGCGCCTCTTCCATGGCTGATGCCCTGCTGAGGTAATCAGCTACCTTGTTCTGCGTACCTGGGAGGTATTCTACGTCGTACGTATAATCTAGCAACTTCAGGGTCATTTTCGCTATTCTCGGGGTGGCGGTGTCATGGCCCGATGACGTCAACACTTTGACAAGTGGCTTGTGATCCGTTTGGAGCCTGAATCTCGTGCCCCATATGAACTGACGAAACTTGTTCAACGCCCACGTGACCGCCAGCATCTCCTTTTCTATTACGCTGTACCTTTGTTCCGTCGGGGACAGCGCCCGGGATGCAAAACTGATTGTTTCTTTGGTGCCGTCTTCCCTTTCCTGTGCCAAGACAGCCCCCAAGCCCTTGTCGCTTGCGTCTGTTGTTACAATAGTCTTGCCCGTGGGGACATACCCCTGCAATGGGATGGCATGGCTGATACAGTCTTTGACGGACTCAAATTCGGACTGGGCCTCCCTGTCCCATTCGAATTTTGTGTTGTGCCTGATTAGCTGTCTCATCCCGTACGTTCTCGTGGCAAAATGTCTGACAAACTTGCTGTAATACTCGGCCATTCCAAGGAATGACCGCACCTCCTCTTTGGTCGTTGGGGCTTTGGCCTCCTTTATTGCCTTCACATTTAGTTGCTTCGGCGAGATGCCATGCGTTCCTATCTCGTGCCCTAAGTAGGTCACTGAGCGAGACCCAATTCTGCACTTGCTCCATTCCGCCGTCATTCCTTTGCTTTGCAACACTCCCAACACTTGATGTAGTTTCTTGTCGTGCTCACCCTTGTTGGAGCCCATCACTAGGATGTCGTCTTGGAAGTATTGCACTCCCGAGATGTCTTTAAACAACCTGTGCATCAACTTCTGGAAAACGGCCGCAGCGGATGCCAGGCCGAAGGGCATTCTCCTGAATTGGTAGCATCCAAAGGGTGTTATGAAGGCTGTGTACTTCCTGCTCGACGGGTGCAGTTCTACCTGGTAATACGCGGACGTGAGGTCAATGGTGGAAAAGTGTGTGATGCCTTTTGTCCTTGCTAGCATCTCTTCTATTCTGGGGAGCGGGAACCTCTCCACTATGAGGTTTTTGTTGAGCTCCCTCAGGTCCACACTGAGTCTGACCTTACCATTGGGCTTTTTAACTACCACCAAGGGCGATAGCCATTCCGCACTGTCCACTGGCTCGATGATTTCTAGCTCTTCCAACTTCCGTAGTTCCTGGCGTACCGCCTCACTCGTGGATATCGGTATGTTCCTGACCTTATGCACTACTGGTACTGCTCCCTCCTTAAGGACCGTTTTATGCACGAATTTGTCCAGTTTGCCTACCGTGCCCTCGAAGACTTTGGGGTATGCTGCCTTCCAGTCCTCCTCCTTCGAGAGGGGCCATTCATCTGTTAGCAAGATCTGTTCTTTCCCTCCAGGATTGAGTATGATGCCGAGGTCACCTGCGTCTCTCCATCCCAGTACCGATGGGCCCTTCTCCGCTACGTACAGGGTGCACGTGGCTGACCGTCCTCTGAATTCGAACTCCAAGTCCCTGCATCCAACCAGTGGAATGGAATCTTCGGTGTACGAGATGGGTCTGATGTCCGGCGGCCATAGGTCGGGCCCTATGACTGGCGCGAAGTCCTCTTCCCATATTGACCTTTGCACGATGGTCCAGGGGGACCCTGAATCCACGGCCACATGTACCTTGACGCCCCCAATGAGCATCTCGGTGCGGGGTTTGTCCCTTCGCTTCCCTGATACGTCCAACACTTGATCCTCTATGCACAGCACCAGGTCATCCTCTTCCAGGTCGTCCTCCTCACTTACGTTGGCCGTGGCCGCGTCGATGCACTTGATCGTGGACTTCGTCCCTTTCTTTCGGCATACTTTTTCGAAGTGACCGGTCAGTCCACAGAATGAGCACCTGGCGCGAAACGCGGGACATCGCCTGTCCTGGGCCGAGTGCGCTGCACTGCCACACCTGTAGCACGCGAACTTCGTTCCCTGGCTGGGGCGAGACGTCTGCTTCCCAGACCCCCTCGTGTCCTTCCTCGGGTCTCCGTTGGCGCCTTTGGGTTTGCTGGATTGTGGTGCCTCATCGATCTTGTTGATCATCTGTCTCGGCCCGCTTTCCCTTTTAGCCGCATCTGCGCCTCTCTTCGACATTTCCGCCTTCTTGACCATCGCCACCACTTCCTTCAGGGTTGTCTCATTCATCGCCCACAGCTTGTCTTGAACTGCTCTGCTGGTAGTGTGCATTACAATTTGGTCTTTGATGTATTCATCCTGCAGGTTCCCGTACCTACACGTGATTGCTAGCCTGCGGAGAGCTGCTACATAGTCGTCGATGGATTCCCCCGCCTCTTGTTTTCTCTGCTGGAAGTTATAGCGGTCTATCGAGACACAAACTGCTGGGCGATAATGGCTGTCCAGGTCGTCCAATGCATTCACAAAGACATCCGTCTCCGCTGCACCCCTCTCTTTGGGCACCAGGTTCTTGAACACCCTTACCCCTTCTGGGCCTAAGTTGTGGAGCAATAGTCTCTTTTTCCTTTCCGGCTTGTATTCACCCTCACTTTCATCTTCAAGGGCCTCAATGTAGTTGAGGAAATATTCTTTCCAGTCCTCCCATTTTAGTTGGGGTTCTCCTGGTCTGGTTAGGAACGGGACGGGTGCCATCAGGGCTGACGCTTGATTCGCCATCCTGGCTTCGCCTCTGTGTCCTCCTTCCTGGGCTCTTAGGGTAGGCGCACCGGACGCTCCTGCGCTCTCTGCCGTGTCACCTTGGCCCCTTGGGCTACCCGGGGTATTGTCCCTCGTGGCGTGCGCTGTCTGTGTTACTCTCCCCCCTTCCTCTAGCTTGGGGGTGTCTCCCTCGGTTGCCAGGTTGCTGTCTGGGGACTCCTGGAGTCTCGGGTCCCACTAACCTGGCTGGTGAGGCTTGTGGTGTGTCCTTCGTCGTGTTGCTGCGCTGCTGCCACGCCCTTGCTCTTTCTTGCCGGTCCAGTGCCTTGCTGGCCCGTGGGTGTAGACTGTGGGGTGTTTTTTTTTTTTTTTTTTTGCTGCACCAGGTGGTGTCCGGATCTCAGCCTCGTCGCCACTGTAATGTTTGTTCTTCTCCCCCACAGGACACTAGGACACTGGTAGAAGTGTGGAACACGCGTTTATTGTATGGCAAGTCATATACACGAGCTAAGGGCGCCGAGCGTCTAACTGTGACAGCTCCGGTCGCCAACTGCCGTTACTCGCGTTCGCGCCTTTGCCTTCTCTCGTCTCTGCGCATGCGCGCTTATCCGCTCTAGCCTACGGCGTGACGCGTCATCGCGTATACGCCGGTAGACTAGAGCGCATACCACAATGAGTTGAATTTTTTTTAAACTGTTTTCAGTTGAGCAAGTTAACTCACAACTTCACATCTTGAGTGCCAATCTGCATCGTGCTTTAATGTCAGAGAAGGGTGCAACATGTGAGGAGTGTTAGCATGAGCAAGGAAACGTGGCAGTGCAAGTTACAGTTATATTAAGACAGGCCAAGCGTGTTCAAAATGTTTCTAGTACTGAGTCTATTTTTGTGTGCCATCGATGAGGTAAATTTACATCTAAATTCTTTTAATACACAACATTTTTCTCCTGTGATCCATCCTAGGTTGAAAATGTATATCAAGAGAACAAGAGGCTACTGCAATCTTTGACATATTTCATTAGGGAACTTCAAGATTATTTAACAGCTCTTTTGTCCTTAGCCAGATTGTATACAATAATGAAAAGCACTGGCTAGATTTTATACAATAATGCAAAACACTTGGTTAGCATATCACACATTTATTGTGCGCAAACTGGACATCCAAGGAGTGTCTATACACTATGACCTGTGACTTCAGTTTCTAGAAAAAGCAGTCTGATGCTTCAATTACCACTTAATGTTCAAATTGAAACTCAATGTGAGCTTTTATTACAACTCACGTCAGCTGGTGGCTGGCCTTTGGCGCTTAGGACGCAGCATGTTAAAATACTTGCCGAGGATTAAACACAGGTGACCTAAAAGCCATGCTTAAATGTTTTAAATTATAAGCAGGGGAAACATAGTGCAAAAAAATGAACGTTAGCCTCTGGACATTTTTGAAATAGTAAATTTGCTTATCAACGTAAAATACAACAGAAAGTTACCATGCCACTTGCCTGATAGATTGCCAATGGTGGCTAATTCAAATTGGTTGGCTTGTTCGTAAAAAGAAACCAAAGGGTAGAGAGACGGTTTTACACAAAATGTAAGGGCTGCAAAATGTCATAACATATCATTTCTAGGGTGGTTGTGTAAGTTCGTCTCCATTGTTACAATTTGTAAATTAAAGATAAAATTGCCTTTTCAGAACTACCCAGTACGGTAATTTCTTTTCCAAGTCCTGGAGCAATAGGATTTTGCACCCTCAATAATGAAATGATTATGATTACTGTGTAGACAACAAACAGGCAAATGTGAATCTGGAAGGTGTACACTGTAAAGGAGCACCTACCAGGGATGCCCACTGCCCTCATAATACTTCATGTACTTATGGAGCCAATGGACAATGAAGCAGAAACAGATCAGGTGAATGAGGAGTTAGAGTAAGCGACTCCCTACATATAACATTGCTATATGCTGACGACATATTCACAGACATAACCTAGAAATTGGAATTGGTTCCAAAGATTTGGGATTGTTTAGAATGTTCCCACTGGAGAAATGGTTGCATAATGTTGGGTGTCACATGACCAGTGGCAAATATATCAAACTAAACGTTGACTGAGTAATTAGAAATACACATTAATCTATAGAGATCTGGGCAAAACTGCCCCTCACCCTGATGTGAAGAGTGCTGCTAATAAATATTATAGCGGTCCCAAGATGCTTGTGTGTGTGATCCAGGGTGTACTTATTAAACTACACAAATCAATATTCAGGGACTTAAACCCTATTTTCAGAGAACTACTGTGGGTGTGAAAAAGACCTGGAATTAAACTGAAGACAAGGCAAGTATCATATGACTGACTTAGGGGCCACAGACACGGAAGGGTATTATCTAGCGTCATGTTAGAATATGATTAAGTCTTTCCAAAATTGAAAAAAGTGTACTTCTGTAACATACAGAAGTGTTTCACCTTAGTTCAAAGTATTATTTAAAAATGAGTTTTTAAACATGAACTGAAAAACAGTCCTGTCCTTGCTCTGATTGCAATGCGATTAGTAAACTAAGAGGCAAGTCAGCTGTCATGTGTACCCTGTATGTGGCCTAAATTCATATTAAAGATGGAGCAATACTATATAAGAAATAAAGTACTGCCTGTGGTACATTATAAGGCTATTGCAAGTCACTGAGGAGTTCCTTTTAAGGTAATGGAACTACGAGGTGACTTGCAATATTTTTATCATGTATGCTAAGGGGTACTGTATCCCATATAACACATGGCCACACGATCACTTTTCCAGCAAACCACTTAAAACATTAGTGTGTAGCTCTTTCATATGTTTGCAAACATGAAGTATAAAAATAAAAGCTATAGTACAACATTAAGCACATCAAAAGCCTATTAGAAATATTGTTGCAAACAGATATTAGAAACAGTTCAATACAAGTCCATTTATTTTATTAGAGCTCGCGAAGCGAAAAGCCCTTTTACTAATTTTTTTAAAGCTGAAGTATCTTGGAATGTGTGGAAACATGCAGAAAGGTTCTAGCTTTTCTCTAATTAAGGAATGCCAAAAATAAACATGTTCTCTATGCTTGTCATTGTAAACTATGAAAAAAATTAGCAGAAGAAAGAAAAGTAACTTTCAGTTTTCACTGTTAAACAGCTGCTTCAAATATGCTCCGTGACCAGACCTGCTTTCAACTGGCTGCTGCGGAATTGTGACAACAGAACTCGACTATAATAAGTTATAATAGTCAAGTTCTGACGTCTTTTCTTTATAATCGGCAACTGGGTGCGTTACAAGTACGGACTCTCATGTATTATATACTAATAAATCAAACACAAAAAAGGGTTTTGTACAGCTGACACCTTGAATTTACGTGATCTCAAATAGGATAATGAGCAAAAAGGAGGACTGGTGAAAAAACTGCTTAGAATCACAAAAGTTGATCAAGCAGAGAAGCCGGGATTGGTCCCAGATTTTCCAGTTTCATACTGTGAAATTCAGCCACTAGATGGATATCTCTTTCTGACATCAAAGGTTAATGCTTTGTCCTTAATTCTTGGAGGATGAGATTAGCGTGTGGGCGTCAGGCAGAATCTACATTTTATTTTTTGCAGTTGTACGTAGTTTGAACCTTGAACAATAACATAAGAAAGCCGCACAACAATGTTGCATGTTTTTTTTAGCATAGGGAGATTTGCTGGAGTTCACAGGATACTGAGCCACGACCAGGATCTGAACCTGGTTTCCCATGTTACATAGTCAGCAGCTCTAGCCACTGAGCTGCATTACCGGTGTGAAATCTTGACCCATTTTGGGCATAAAGTTCTAAGAGGAACTCGAATTGAGCTAGAGACAGGCACCTTGATCGAACTTTTAGAGGATGTCCCACCGCTAGTGAAATATTTATGAAAAAGGATTTTTAGATAGGGCCCAATCAAGGATTCAACGGGTTGGTAACTGCCAGCCAGCTGGATTTTTCTATCAACAGTACTTAGGTTCTAGACTTCAAGTATTCACTTAGCTGAATACTATACTTTTCCATACCACTGGCCTATTAGCAATATATGCTATGAAGCTGCAAGCGTGTAGATTCTGGAACCTTTGGAACTTGTTCGGCTCTACCTAGGCCTCGGGTCTTTTTCACACAAGGGATTCGGTTTTGTGGAAGCAATACAGCATGTGGCAACTATGTCTTGGAAGAGTTCCAATTCTGGTTCAGATAATCCTCATAAGGTTATCGGATGAGGAGGTTAGCTTCAAGTACCAAAAAAGGATTCAAGAAAGTGTCTACTCCCAAAATCAGCCACCATATAGAAGTAGAACAGTATCCCACCTAAAGTTTTCTTGATGGATGGTGCTCATCGCCATTAAACACAATCCGAGTCTTTGAGCCAAATCCCATGTCATGCCAGGGCTGTGAACATGCTGGACCTCCTGGGCCCCTGGGGGCCAAGTAGATCAGGTACAGACCTACCCTGCTACCTGCAAACTCTCCTTGCTTCACCATCTGTACTAGCCCCACACATGTGTTTTCAGTTTTGGGCATTTGATTGTTCTGTGGGTGTTTTGTGTATGGGGAAAGTTAATGCATCACCTCTTACCACAACTTGGCACACGGCTGAAAGTTGCCTTCTAGGTCTCTATCCACGGAAAAAGGGTCACGTAGTTCAGGCCAGATTTGCGGACCCAGTGCTCATTCTGGCCAAACGTAGCATTACCAGGAGATGGAAATTGGCTGCTCCACCTAGGGCTTTTGCTTGGAAAGAAGAAGTAGAACATTGGGGTCTAGCAGAGAATGGCTCTCTCCGTAAGGAAGAGCGCCGTGGCTTATGGAAAAGACCCATAGCCATGAGCTGGAACCTCTTACTGGAGTCCTTCAACGCTTTGGACACTTTTACCACTCTGTGACACGTCGCTATTATATCTTCACAGCTCTTGGCTACGATGGACTGTGATTTGGTCAATTTGTAGGCCTGCCCAATCTGCTTCTTCTATTCTTTTTGCTAGTATGCATGTTGTTTCTAACCTGACAGGTTATTGTAACATGTTCCCGATGTACACCATCCCACAAAATGAAAAAAGATGGGTACCTATGTAACCCCCAATGTTGGGGGACACTGCCTAAACAGGTATCACTGTAGAAAAAGGTACGGGCAGATGACCTTTTTCAGAGTTGCCCGGCGCTAACCGCCTCTTTACCCACTCAAGTTACCCAACAAAGAGGCAGGCGCTGGAGACTGGAAGGCAGGAAACAGAAGGTTTTATTCCGACGGAGCAGAACACATCAAATCAGACAACAGGGTATCTTCTCGAGGTGCTCTAGCCGCATCTCTGAGGCCTGGCCTCTTATACACAGGTTTATGATCTTTATTGCATGTAACACATTCTTGCAATGCTTTGATGTATGAAAGTACATCCTCGGAATCTCCCCTTCAGGCCCGTTCCCACACACATTTACAGTTGAAGTCCCCACCTCGGTCACAACAGGTGATGATTATCGCGCTGCTGGACATTCCGCCGATTCACGGAATGTGTGGGGTTGATCGGATCTCATAGGGTGGGGGCTTTGATCAATTCGAGGGTCCTTTAATGGGGGAAGCTTCCTACTGTACGGTGGGGGGGGCAATAAACAGTATCCGCAGGGCCAGGTGGCGGCCTGGGAACGAGGAAGACAAACGGGCACACAGGAAAAAAGGGGGGTTGTATCAAAGGACCTGGGACCGTGAAAGGAATGAAGGGAGGTGTCGCGCTGGGAACAGGATGGGATTCCAAGGCAGAGCTGCGCTGAAGAGGGGTTTATGACCCAAGGCATGTGAGAGCGGGAGGTTGTCAGCGTGCGGGGGATGCCTGCAAGGTTAGGAGAGAGAGAGACGCGCTGGCTATCAGCGAGGGGCAGGGAGGCCATGGTGCTCAAAATGGCTGCCGCTTACACGCACAAATGGCCTCAAAAAGGGCAAGATGGCGCCGATAATGTTGACGTTTGCAGCCTAACTTTTAACATCACAAGGTGTCAGAGATTACTTGTTGCTCCCGACATTGGTCATTGGGAGGGGGGGAGAGGGATCTACATTTTGCATTTGAAGAACCGGGTTTTTAGAACCCAGCAGCGCCAGGGACACGCCCAAAGTCTTCGGGTTCTCCTGTCTTGGCAAACAGAGACACGGAATACTTCTAGGTGGCGTCAGAGATCAAATTTATTAGCTGCAGCTAGTAGCAGTAATCCCAGCAACACAACACGGTGTACAACTCAAGATACTGCTCAATTTTGTAGAGCAAGAGTTCAGTATTTATACACAATATTCACATTACAAATGGACACCCACTGCAGCAAATTCTGACCAATAGAAAAACGTGTCTATACATTATCACATTCCAAAAAGGCTCACTTTACATTGTACCAACCCCACAAGTTAATTATTAGGATGTCCCAAATTCAATTTCCACAAGCCGGACAAACCCATAATTGAAAGCACAATGCATGTAACGAAGGAACATAAAAAGGAAACAATGATAGATAACAAGCAAGATAAGGCATGTGTAGAAAAGCTAAAAACTAATGATGACCTGAACTTTGACTTGCAATCTCAGAAAAGGATCAACTAAGGAAATTGGCCTCACAAAGTGTCAGTTTCAGATAAAGAAGTCAGTTCCTTACAATGCACCTTAGAGTCAAGAAAAGGTTTAGTTAATAAGTGCATGAACAACGAAGCCCATGCAACTTTGTTCGTTTGGTTACTTCCATGGGCCTACGTGATGGCAACACCAAAATGGAGGCACGAACAAAATGGAACCCATATTCGAGACAAAGTCTCTGAATACGTAATGAACTCGCTAGTTAACATGACGAATTCACTCCATATTAGCCGTACTTGCCAAATACGGTACAAAATCACCAAAATCGTGACAGAACCATAACATAACAGGACAAGGCAGATTTTACAGAGCCTCACATTACTCACAGTTAATTGTTCTCATTAAACTAGATTGGGAATCAGATGCAACTACAAATCTACAAACACATTACCTGTACATGTGTCCTTACTGTTGTACTAGATGCAGATTTTTACCAAGGTGCTATTTCGAGTATAATTTCACAACGAGATGTTGTCAAACATTGCCAAATATGCTCTCTTATATTGCATATGTACTTCATTACATGGTACTGTGTAACTTATGAAACCCAATAAAATATATTTTTTTAATTTAAATAAAAAAACAGAACACCTTGGATGGATCCAAATATATTGCGGTTAAGGTGGGATGAAAGATTAGGCCTACGGAATTCCCACACACCACTCTTGTGTCTATAGTGAGCAAGTGACTCTAAGTTAGTGTTAAGAGCAGTACATGGGGCTCTTTGTGGTACCTACCATACTGCATTCATTTTGATCTATTTTTGTATTAATTAATCAGTGCCATATGTTGCCCCGATGCTGCACCTGAATGGAAGGAAGCCTTGCAGTATTTGGTTCCTTTACCCATGCCCTATCCTTACTATGGCAGGAGACGCACCCTGCCGAGGCCCAAGAGGAAGTGAGAGACTATGTGAAGATGGAGGTACCCAAGACAAGAGAAAGTGGCAATGCTAAAGGTCATCATGATCTTCCTTTTTTTAAAAAATATTTTTATTGCTCAGCTTGAGGATACTCAAAGAAAATACATTAACCGGTGATTAAATCCAGGCAAACATAGTAAAATCCAATTACAAACCATTGTGAACACAAAAATCAGAATGCATAAAACAGAAAAAGAAGTAAAAAGAAAACTGCATTGGGAAAAATGAGTATGCATTAAGCTAACAAAGATGTATATACAGGTAACAAAAACCAAATTGCAATAATGGGACTACAAACAATTAATTATTCAGCCAAAGCCTAAATTGCCCCCAAATTTTCAAACCTTTTTTGCGCCGCCTCTTACCCCCTCTCAAAAACACTGCTGATTCTAAATTATAAAGGGCTAATAACCTTGCCTTCCAATTTAAAAAAGTAGGCGGAACCAGATTGATCCATTCCAAGGTTATGCATTGTCGAATTAAAGACATAAAAATACACAGAAGCGCTACTTCATAGGAGGACCTAGACGCAGACATATCAGGCTCACAGCCCATGATAACCAATTCTGCAGATAATACCACCGGTAATTTGAGAGATATATTAATAAATGATTGTACATCTTGTAAGAACGAATCTAGCTTAGTACATGAGAAAAACATGTGTGTATCATTAGCTGAAACAAAACCACATCGCGGACATCCATGGACAGTGACACCTCCCCATTTTGATATTTTAGCGGGAGTAAAATACAAATCAAATAGGGCCATGTAGCTTTGAGGGGATAAGCTCCCAGAAATTAACACAGAATTGGAAAGCTCTAACAATATCCAAACCACCCTCCCCAACTTAGCTTCTAATTTTGCGTTCTGTACAAAAAGGTCGTCCGGAAGGGCCAACATTACATTAAATTTTGATACAAATCACCAATGCAAGCCCTCCTTAAGATCAAGTCCATCAGTGAGCTTCTAGATAAGGCAGCTGGAACAGTATAAAGAAGCTGAGTTAGGTAGCTGCGTACCTGAAGGAACTTGAAGAATTCATGAGCATCTAGTCCATACTTATCTTTTATAAATGAAAAGGAGGCTACACTCCCATCTTGAGCTAGATCACCCAATACCTTGATACCCAAAGAGTTCAACCTAAATGTAACAAAATCTTGAAAAATAGGTGGCAAGAGCCTAGCGGCAGACAGGGGTGTGTAAAAATTGATATTGGGGATAGAGCAATATCGGCGCACCTTCCTCCAAACTGAAAACATTGTTAAAATAACCTTAAACTTTGTTTTTTTTATAATAACTAGGCTCTAAAACTGAAAGAAGAGTCCCATTAGCTGCTGCCCCTAGGCCAATCTCAAAAATAGAAGGAGTACATGCAGGTGGAAGTATCGCTTGTGCGGCAAATAGTGGGACAGCCAAATGCTGTACGAGAGCGGCCCAGTTATAAAACAATAAATTAGGGACTGACCACCCACCCCTACCTAAAGGAAGACACATCCATTTAGCTGCCCTCCTTGGAGAATGGTAGTTCCACAAAAAGCGGTTACAGCATCTTTGCGCACTAGAAAGACTAGCCTGGGCAAATTCCAGCTGTATTGTCCTGAATATATATAAGAATTTTGGGAGAACCAACATCTTCAATACATTCCTCCTGCCAAATAAGGACAAATGAAGGTTGTCAAGCCTTTGCAAAGTAGAGTTCACAGTATCTATTATGGGCAAAATATTCATTTCCGGTAGTTGTTCAACTACTGCAGTGATCCTAATACCCAGGTACATAGCACTTTGCACAGTTGGGACATCAGATATTCCCATGGCCGATGACTGAATGACCTGGGTTTTTTGGACATTAAGGGGGTCATTAGGATCAGAGCAGGAGGGAACCTCCGCATGGCATGCGGAGTTCCCTCCTGTGCAATTAGGATGTGACCGCAAGGGTTGCGGTCACATCCTCTATTTTTAACATTGCGGCGGGTGGAGCTTCAAGCTGCACCCGCCGCAATGTTAAAAATGCACGCATTGCATTAGCATGCAGTAAGAGGCAGGCACCGCGCGGTGCCTGCCTCTTTCTGCATGCAAATGCAGGGGGGTACCATAGGTACCCCCCATGTGCACCCCCCACCCCCTTCACCTAGGGGGCCCGCAACGGGCCCCCCCAGTGAAGTTCCGTATGCTTTTCCACGGCGGAAAACCCGCAGCGGAAAAGCATAATTTGCAGCCCATCCTAATATGGTGGACGGTGTCTGGAAGACACCGTCATCATATTAGAGCTTTGCCGCCGTGGTTGTAAGCCGACCGCGGCGGAAAAGCTGCAGACGGAAACCAGGACCCACCAGCCATCCTAATGTGGCGGTGGGTCTTTGGTCAGTCCGCTGCAGTTCTTCCGCATCCTGTGGGCCGGCGGAGCCTTCCGCCGGCCCCGAGGATGCGGAAAAACCGCAATCATAATGACCCCCTAAGTTTATAACCGGAGAGATGTCCAAAGGCTACCGCTATAGTCTTAATTGCTGCAAACGAGGGTGAAACATTACTAGTAAGAACCACAAGATCGTCAGCATATGCCAACACTTTGAAATCAACCGCATTGTTCTTAACCAACTCGATGTTTAGCGAAACCTCTAACTTGCTAATAAAGGGGTCGATGTATAAGGCAAATAGAAGGGGTGAGCAGGGACACCCCTGTCTCGAACCCCTGCCAATATCGATAGGTTTTGAGACAGCCCCTGAGATTGACAGGGTTGCTTGGGGGGCGATATACAATGACTGTTAAGCATGAATGAAATTTGGGGAAAAGCCCTTCCAATGTAAAACCTTCCACAAAAAAAGCCCAAGCAACCCTGTCAAACGCTTTTTCAGCGTCTAAGAAGATTGCTCCAAGCGGGGACCGTGTGACTTGGGCCCAATCAAAAAGAGCTATGACCCGACGAACGTGGTCCGCCGTGTCCCTTCCAGGGATAAAGCCATGTTGGCGAATAGAAACCAACGGAGAGACTACCGATGCTAATCTAGAAGCCAAAATTTTAGAAAAGATTTTAGAATCTGTATTAATTAATTAAATCGGGCAAAATGAAGCTGGATCAAGATCGGGCTTACCCTTTTTTTTAACAAGATAATAGTTTTTAAGCGCCAAGAGTCTGGGATCCTACCACACTGGGCTTCTCTAAGAATTAATAAGAGGTCCTGCTTAATCTCAGCCCGGAATGTAGTATAAAATTCCAAAGGAATAAAATCGGGGCCCGCTGCTTTACAACTAGCCAAGGAATTTAGCACTAAATCTAGCTCTTCGCATGTGATAGGCGCAGAAAGAGCCTCATTATCATAATCCGAAATTTTCAATGTGGTAAGCCCCTCTATGTAAGCACTAAACCTGAGGTCTATTACTTGATCACTAACCTCCTCAGTATACAAAGACTGATAGAAATCTGAAAATACTGAAATCACTCCTTCAGGAGTATCCTGAACAGACCCCTGAGAATCCTGAATGCTGCCAATACGGTTAGCCAGGCCACGCTGCTGGAGTCTCCTAGCAAGGACCCTGCCCGACCTTTCACCGTACTCGAACATCATCTACAGATATTGCAGATACTTGGAAGCCAGATCCTGGCCAAAGAACTCCAGCAACAAAGCCTTTATTCGGGCAACACGCGATTGGCTGGGGAGTATGTCACTACCCTCTCTAATCATATTAGTCAACTGAACCTCTGCGCGACGCAATTCTTCCATCCGCTCTCTTATTTGATCTTCAATTTGCTTCTGACGAAAAAAAGAAAAGCTTTTTGTCTCGCCTCGTACTGCGGCCTTAAGTGAATCCCAGACGATGTTAGCAGGAGCGGAGCCCCTATTATAATATTCAAGAATTCTATCAACCAGGGTTTCATATGATCTATGTAAGTTGGTTCTGAGAGTAGCTTTCTTTCAAATGTCCATAGTCTAGGTGGTCTAGCACCGCCCGTCATTATACAATGAATAATCAAAAGGTTGTGATCTGAGATAAGTCTAGGAGACATAGTAATTGATGCAGTGCCAACCATTTGATCAGAAACAAAAAGTAGACTAGTCGGACCATCTTCCTATGAGGGGCTGAAAAATACGTGGAACCATCTATATACAGCAGTAGTGAAACCATAGGTCGCTCATAAGATGTTATTGCACCAAAGCTTGCAAAGCTCTGTATACTCTGGGTTTATAACCCACATAGCTCTGCCCTCCAACAATATTAAAATTAGCTGGTAGATTAATGTTGAAGTCGCCGCAAAGACAAATAGGCTGGGGCCAAAGGGAAAGTTCTACATTTAAAAAGTCTAGGACTACAGGGTCATCCATATTTGAGTTGTAGACAGTACAGACCGTCAACGCTGAGCCGTTAATCAAAAGCTCAGCAATAGCCCACCTATCCCCTGGGTCTTGAGTAGTTCTCAGACAGGAGCCTACACCACGCTTCAAAAGTAAAGCTACACCTCTAATCATAGAGGACTGACTTGAGCAGGCTGCCAACTCAAACCCCGGGATTTTTAAACATTCCCTATTGTTCCAAGGAACATGAGTTTCTTGTAGGCATAGTACCTCCAGATACAAAGTCTGTATGATCTGTGCCAGTATCGCTCGTTTCTTCCCATTATTTAACCCGCACACATTCTAAGAGGCTATGGATAATTTAACCGATGCCATCGACAACTAACAGAAATAAAGACACAATTTTAGATAATATATGATTTAATCCATGATTGCCTTGAAGTGAGAAAGTATTCCTCAAACTTAATATTTTAATGCACCCCAACTCCAAACCCACCCTCCCGCAGCCCTCGCCTCCCTCTTGAGTACCCCCCCACCCTCCAGGTTTCCACCCCTAACACAAGGCTGGAACCGTAGTTCCGGTGATGGAGAGGCTGGAATAAGCATGCCCCCTTCCCCCCAGAAACGCTGCCCAATAAACAGAAATATAAGCCAGAGAAAGAGATAAGTCGGCACTGGATAGCCAATAATTGCTGAAAGGGAAACAAAGGAAAGTAACAGAAAATGTGAGATCACATAGACATTTAACAGCAATTACAAGTTTCCACAGTAAGTCTAGAAATGATTTTGCTTGAATCTCAGACTCAAAAAATTTAGTCTGGCCCTGATGAATAATTTTGAGTTTGGATGGAAAAAGCAGGAAAGCCTCTGCTCCCTTCAATTGGAAGGGGGCAATCAATTGACGAAGCTGCCACCTCCGTTCTACCGTGGCTGGACAAAAGTCCGGCCTCACAAAAAATTGACAACCTTTTCCAGACCTTTGCCTATCAGGCCTGGCTAAATCCTAAATTTTATCTCTGGCTAAGAAATTATGTAGACAAATTAGGACAGCACAAGGTCTGTTATGAGTCTGCCCTGTGCGCTGCTTTAGTTTAAAGGGAAAACGGTGGGCACGTTGGATCTCAGTCCCATTCCTTAACCTCTGGAAAGGCTTCTGAAAACAAGTCCACAACGAACAGGCGAGTATCTGACCCTTCTGTACCCTCCGGGATCCCCAAAATTCTTAAGTTGTTACGACGTGCCCGGTTTTCAATATCAACCAGCTTAGCTTGAATGTCTACCCTTTGTGACTGAATTTCATCCAACGTAGATTTTTGAGTCACCAAATCATCTTCTAATGAGGAAATCCGAGTCTCTGCCTCCGTGACCCTGGTGGCAATATCTGTGCAAGTCTTTATAACTCTGCGCAGGGAATTTTGAACCCTGCGACAAGCCCCCTGAGCTCAGGCACTTTCTTGTCGCGTCTCCTCTCGATGAGCCATTATAGTTTGATAAATAATATCCAGAGAGATTTCCCCCGGGGTGAGCCTGGATTAGATTCCAAAACAAATGGTGCTAGCACTTGAGGGGCAGGCTGAGCAGAAAAAGAATAGTCCCAAGCTAGCGAAACTAAGTTGGCCCCAGGACCCTGGGGTACCTTCCGAATTGTAGATAAGCCATTAGAAGCAGCGATGGAGATCAGTACTTCTTTAGTGCTCCAATCACCTAGCTCGCTGCCCTCATCATCAGTCCATTCTTTGTCTAGCCCATTGTCATCCACTGAGGATCCTGTGGGCTCCGATACTGAGTAAAAATTATCACCATCCAAATCCGCTTCAGAGCTAGCGGAAGCTACTGGGAGCTGTACAGGCTCACTGTGAGGGGGTAGCAACAGAGGATTGGGCCTCGAAATTGAAGGAACTACATCTCCCAGAATCCCGCTTGGATGTAGTGCTAAATCCAATATAGGAACAATACCTGTAGCAGCCCCGGGGAGTATGTCTAGGGACTGTGGTTGCTCAGTTTGAATAGTATGAATTGGATGTTTATTCACCACAATGTTATTGCCCCCAGCCAAAGGAGAAGAGGAATTAGCAAGAGTTATTGCCTTACCGGCTGAATCGGTAGCTGTTGTTGGTGTTGTGCTGAGTGGGGCGTGCTCCGTGATATCCAGAATGGGAGCAGCAGGGGTTTGGATGATTTTAATAGATGAGCCAGCCCGAGTTTTGAACATTGCTTTTTTCGAAGTACCGCTCGGCAACACTGCTGGTGGCGGCACAGAGCGTGCTGGTACCCCCGCTGGAACAGGAGCAGCTGCCGGACCCGTTCCGGTTTTGGCCGCTGCTCGCGGCATGGTCTTGAGTTGGTTTTTTGGACTCATCTCGGCAATGGAGTATAATCGTGTGTGTCGACTCGGCTGACCCCGCTGAACGCGGTGAGATGAAAAGCAGCATACGCCCGGGTTGCAGCGTAGCGGCAGGAGTCCATAAAGAAAGCCGAGACGATAGACGCTGAGCCGCCAGAGCATCCTCGGCAAGCCGGTTGAAGGGAAAAGTTAGTCAGAACCTTGTGTATGCCGCATTGAATTAGGCAGCGGTTAGGTGGGGAGAGGAGAACGCCAACACCAGCTTACTCGGCCAGAGCGCCGGCCGCCATCTTTCCCCAGTCAGCCTCCGGTCGTCATGATCTTCCAACAGATAAACCCGCTCAAGTGCCTACTTTCGCCCCACTCACTCCATGCCCTGGTGTACCTCACACTCTCTCTCAGTCCAAACTGGATCATACCATAAATGAGATTTTCTTTAACTCTTGGGTTGTAAAATAACAGCATTTAGCAGTCTGGGACAGTACCTGCCAGCACTATTGAAGGTTGGTGTGTTGAATACCAAGGCTGCATAGTCTTGATTCCATCGCATGCCTCGTTAATCTAACACCAGGGACTCCGTGCTCTTTATATCACTCTTGTAGATTCTTTTTCATCTCTGCTTTCTCCCTTTGTAATTATTTCCTAGCTTTCTCTTCCTCCTTCTTTACCCCTTTTGTGTTTTTTTCTCTGTTGCTGTGGATCAAAGTCTGCTAAGGAGAACAAGTGCAGTCCTGAAAAATAGGTAACAGTGGACCCCATCTGCAACGACCGGCTCAAATTATGCACTGCCTTGGATATACCCCCATGCATCATGTCGGGCAACAAGTTTGTCATTAATATTATTGGTTTTGGATCGCTGTCACTCATATGCACAACACTCATGTGATAATAGAACAAGCATTTTTTCTCACATTTGGTGCTTTGTAGCATTGGACTTACATTTGTCAATTAAGTTTGTCTACGTTATTTGAAAGTTAGCTATTTGTTTGCATGAACCTTGTGTATATAAATAAAACCTTTCTATTGTTCTGTGGATTATAATATATCTTTCTATGGGTAGAGTTAAAATGGTGAACAGTCTGTTCTTTCATTCATATGTGTTTCTCACTAGAATTGTGACTTACTGTTCCCAACTTTTCAGTTGTATCACTTTTAGTAACAAGAGATCGACATTATGGCCAAAACTATCATACGCAAACCTTTGTCTAGAACCCGAGAGTGACTGCAATTTGACAAGTAAGACATTTTCGACACTAGGTAAGCGTTGCTATACTGTTTTCTGTATCTGGTTGAGTGCTAATACAGATATTGCTCATGGATAAAGAGACATTAAATCACATACCTTTCACAGTTGCTTCTAAAAACCTTGGACCGAATCCATTAAATACTTATTAAGAGCACAATTAAGTGGGCCTTGTAGTGAATTTTTCTCACATATATATATAAGAGTAAGTTATTTTATCATATGACTGAGGTGGATAGACGATGCAATAGGATAGAGTCATGATTACTACACACAGACACTTGGGTGCAGATAAAATTAGGGACGGGATGCATCATTAGGGACTATACTGCAAGGAAACGCCCCACAGCACCCTGGTTCTCAGACGCTCTTAGAGTGCTTAGGCAGGGCTGCAGAAAGCAGGAGAGGCTCTGGAGACTCCATCTTGACCCCCTTGAAAAAGACATCCACAAGAGACTCCTCAAGGAGTACAAAGACGCGGTGTTGGCAGAAAAGAATTCCCATTTCACTAAGATCACCACCTGCCTTAGCTCCCCTCGGGAGCTATTTAAAATTGTGGATTCTCTGTGTGCCCTTCAATCTCCTGACCCTATTGAGACTTCACAGGACCTTTGTGATCAAATCTCCACCTATTTCCACGAGAAAATCTCGAACATTTATTCGGGCCTAGAAGCCATTATTCATGATGTAGGGCCCCCCTCTGACCTGGAGACTTTTTCACCAGCTGCAACCTCCGTTACACCGCAGGGCGGTTATCTTACTAACTTCCCCCTGCTTACCTCAGAACAAATTAATCTGCTTCTGGACAACCTGAAGTCAGAATCTCTCCTTGACCCCTGCCCCCTAAAAAAATTTAAGGAATGCAGGGATGTCCTACTTCCCCCTTTTCTAGAGGTGATCAATCAGGCAATCCTTGAGGGAGTCTACCCGAAGCCCTGGAAACTCGCCATCGTTAAGCCCCTCCTTAAGAAACCCACGTTAGACCCTGGCATTCTTAAGAATTTTCGCCCCATCTCCCTGCTCCCTGCCCCCACGAAAATACTGGAAACACACCTAAATATTCATCTGAGCGCCTTTTTAGATCACACCAGCCTTCTTGACCCGTCTCAACACGGTTTTCGTAAAGCCCATAGCACCGAGTCCGCCTTGACAGTTGTCGCTAATAAAATTTGTGCGAAGGTCGACAGTGGCCAGACTACCTTGCTGGTCCTGCTCGACCTCACCGCCGCATTCGACACTCTGTCCCCTGCCATTCTGGCTGGACGTCTGCGGGAAATAGGAGTGGACGGACCGGCGCTTTGCCTTTTAACATCTTTTCTGACTCAGCGCGAACAAAGGGTCAAGTTGGGCGACCACCTCTCCCCGGTCAAGCCTGTGCAGTGTGGGGTTCCTCAGGGCTCGTCCCTGAGCCCCACGCTCTTCAATATATATGTAACACCTTTGGCCAGGCTTGTCAGCACGAATTAGTGTGCTTAACGCCAGGGCAGGTGCTAACAGACCTTCATGCAGGAATCGCGAAAATTACGGAGGGAGTGACGTGACAGGAACCAGAAGGGAGTGGAACGTTTCGACTCAGGCAGTCGCCGGTAAGGAAATTGCCCCATCCTGACCCATTAGCTTTTCTTAGATATGCGGGGAAACATTTTTAAACTAATATTCCCTTGCATTTGATTTATTTCACCAGATAGAAAGACGCCTAAGAAGTCTGTAAGAAAACCCACTTGATCGATTTGAGTTCTGCCCCAGTGAACACTGTAAGACGTGGAATATGAATTCCAGATACATTTTAGGCAGTGGTTTTTAAAATGAGGGGTTTATACAATAATGTCACTCTACTGTATTTTACAGTAACAAGCCCTGGGCGATACAACGGGATCGGTGTAAAATCGGTGTAAAATCCAAAGAAAAGAAATAGAGTCCACCAAGGCAAACGCCAATGATCAATTACATCATAGCAAGGTAAATGCGAATGAGCCAGCGAAAAATGCAAGGAAGCATAGACACAAAAACCGAATTAGGGCAGTATACCTCACTTCCATATATATCTTTCAGGCAATAAGGTGCATACAACAAGGAGATAAGAAAAACAAAGAGAAGGGCGAACTCGAAAAGTAGCTATACTCGCTCAAAGGTAATTTTTAGAGATTTACAATCAATGATATCAAAACGTGAGGAGTAAACTGGGTAACAAATACATTGATTCATTCCTTCAAGAATGCAGTTTAGAGAAGGACCAAACGCCTGAAGTCTGAAACTGTGAACAAACTCCCTATGACAAAGACTGTTATGTAACCAGGTAATGGGAACAATCGTCTCTATCCCTAGTAAATGTGGTAAGGGTGCTATGCTTGAGATGGGAGAGGTGAAACCCACGTTTCAAGATTAAATAGAAAACAAAATCCCTTAAATAGAAGGTGTAATATGGAAAGACACAATGTGCTTTAGACACATAGTGGGGCATCAAATAGCAGCTAGGAAAGGTAAAAGCTTCTCCACACAGAAACAAATTAGAATAACATCTTAGTGGATATTAGTGGGACAACAAATGAGGGTTTGAGGATCAGAGTCAGTAGCATATATGCACTTTGCATGGTTCCAGTTAGAAAAATAATGGGAAAGATAGAAGCAACAGACGACCAAAAAACAAGTGTCCAATAATATGATATGAAGTTAGGACCATTGATATGGGATTGTACATTATAGAGAAACATAGGACGTGAGAGGGGTTGTCCCAAATATAAATGATGTCCTCATGAGTGAAGTGAGTATGTAAACTAAGTGTCTATGAAATGCAAATGGTTTCTATGCCCAAAATTCTGATAGAACATTGTTTACCCGCAGGAAAATCCCTGTCAGTGGCAACCAACCAGTGCCCAGCATTTAGGAGAGACTGATTACGTAGTCTTGATAAAGATGGCAGAATATCAACAGTAGCCATCGAAACGCATCAAAGCCACCTATACACAATCAAGAGAACAAATCTATCCTGTAGTCAAGAAAATAACGGGCGCAGGATTAGATTCTGAAATTGTTAGGTTCTCAGATGTGTAACATTTAATGACTAATAAGTAATGTCCTTTGTATGTCTCTCTTTCTATGTAATTCTTTTGATATAGTAATTGGTGTGAAAAATCTATTGATATTCATTGTGTTTTTAACCATTTATGTGTATAAATTGTGCCTATGAATTGTAATATGTTTTATTGTGGGTATTTACCGTGCTTATGAATTTTTAAGTGTATTTTTTACTAAAGCCTTTTTACAAAAAGAATAAATGTTTCGAGCTACATAATTTATGTGTGGATATACTGTAATATATGGGACTTAGTGTCTCTATGCAGATTATTTTCATGAATACATGTGCATAAAATTATAACTGTGTCAGCCAAGGGAAAACCTTTTTTACTGTTCCAAGCTTGTCAGATCCTTTGGTCTGGAAGTCGTATCCTACGCTGAGGACACCCAGATCATGGTTTCCATCTCACATACCGCTGACATCACTGCCATTAATTTCAAAGCCTGTATGACTGCAGTCGCGGAGTGAATGGTAAGAAACTATCTCAAACTTAACGGGGGAAAAACGGAGGTGATCATTTTTGGAGGAAAGCAGAAGACTTGGTCTGCGGACTGGTGGCCTTCTGCTCTCGGTGCCTGCCCCACACCCACTCAGTCCGCTCGGAATCTGGGCGTTTTCTTTGACTCCTCGCTTTCCTTCGACAAGCAGGTCAGCAGGACGGCCTCAACCTGCTGCGGGGTTCTGCGAATCCTGAGGAAAATCGCACATTACCTGTCAATCAAAGCCCGTAAACAGGTCACGGTAGCCCTCATAGCCTCCCGCCTGGACTATTGTAATGTACTTTATTTGGGAATTACCAAACAACTTGTCCAGCGTCTCCAAATTGTGCAAAACGCGGCCGCAAGCTTCGTTGTTGACGCTCCTAGGCGTTCATCAGGCTCAGCCATTAGGAAAGATCTGCACCGGCTCCCCATGTAAGCCAGGATTTACTTCAAGGCCTTGTGCCTCACTCATTGTGCCCTTCATGGGCTCGGGGCAGAAGACATCAGTTCCCTTGTGTCCCTCTATGTCCCCGGTAGGGTCCTTCGCTCAGCGAACAAAAACCTTCTTGCTGTTCCCAGAACTCTGAAGGCAAGATGGGGCGGGAGGGCTGTCTTCTCCCTTGTCCCTAGGATGTTGAACGCCCTTCCTGCGGAACTTAGGGATCAATCCTCTCATTCTCAGTTCCGGAAGGCCTTGAAGACCTGGCTCTTCAGGGAAGCCTACCTCTAGCCGGCATTCCTCCTCTTATCACACTCATCTTTTCTTTCCATCTTCAGCGCCTTGACGCCTTCGGGCAAAGTTGCGCTATACAAGGCTATAATCATCATCATCATCATCATCATCTCTCAAGACACTTCCCAACAATTAAAGGCCTGAAGCAGGGGTTCTCACCCCTACTTTAATCAACCTCTTTCTAGCCGACTTAACGGCAGAACTGGACTGCTGCAACTCCACGGCCAGAAGCAGGGCGGAACAACCCACTCCAATCTCCTCCATGTAGATGACCTGGTGCTAATAAGTCGCACCCCGTTCGGGTTGCCGCGTTTCTCGACGCCACACACGTCTATTCAATGGAAACTGGCTTCAAAATCAACTTTGATAAAAACAAAAGCTATGTCGATGTACAGCACGAAAAGGAAAGTATCATGTTGGCGTATAGCCTCTCAGCGCTTAGAGTCTGTGTCTGAATACAACTATCTTGGTATCATTATTGACAAAAAGGATCTAGCAAACCGCAGAACAATGCCTTGAAGAGGAAGGGCAGCACTCTAGCCTTGGCACTGGAGAATCTAAAGAGGAAAATGGCCTGCCCTAATCTAACCCCACTGCTCCGGGCAATTTAAGTAAAATGGATCCCTACAATAATTTACGGGAGCGAGCAGGTACTTGGAAGGGATGCAGCCACGCTGGATGGACTCGTGTCCAGGGCCTACAGAATGATCTTTGGCTTTCCCAAATACTCTTCCCCAGCTCAGGTAAAGCTGGAGTTTGGGCTTCAGAAACAATACGTCGTCAGGAGAGGTGCGTACATGAACACCGAATTAAATACACTAAACTTGTACCTGTGGCGAGAACTGACAACCAGAAGCTGTTCGCCTGCCCAGGCTTACGTCAATTAATATATAGCTCAACTCAGGCTGCATGATCTCTGGGCAACATTTTCAAACCATGCCAGCTTTATAAAGGCAGTAAACAAAACATCAAATTTACCTAGTTAATTCAGAACAATGCAGCAGTCGCGGGCAGAGCCCATGTACCTCAACCTTATTTCCACACAGGCTTTTGAACTCACTAAAAGAAAAATTCCTGAGATAACGACTGGGCATTCTACCATCGTTGCTACACCTACCTCCTTGGAAACACCACCCAACCGCGACCAACTGCCAGTTATGTGGAAAAGGGAAAGAAGACCTGGTGCACTTGGTATGCACTTGTAAGGAATTATTGGCGGAGAGAAAAATAAGGTCACTCCCACTTTTCAACCAAAGAGGAATTAAAGCATGCAGGCAGGTGCTATTGTCCTGCCTCTCCCCAACGGATTTACAGCTAACAGTTGTTTCTTGAGATTTCTCATCAAGGCAGAAAAGAAACAATCTGCAATATTTGGCAGAGATACATAAGGACTAGGAAGATACTGTTGCCCACCCATATAAATAAGACTCGAAACAGGGAAGAGCCTGCACCCAAGGAACTGGAATTAATTAGAAAAAGCCTTGCCTAGTAACCAACTACTCTGCACATAAATCACCTTCAGTATCTAGCAATCACCTTGATGCACACTTTTTTCTTTTTTTTTACTCTGAATAACTCACTACTCTATACATAAGCAATTTTAATCCATCCTGCAACTTCATTGTATTTTATGTGCATACATGTCAATGCATTGTGGATCTGTCCCGATTCCGCGCGCAAGAATTCTTTTTTATCTATTTTGTAATTTTATGCTTGCTCATTGAACTGCGAAACGGTTTGACATGTTGGAGTAATGTTGCGGTTTAATGATTCAAAGGTTTTAATTAACCATGCAAATAATGATACAATAAACAAGAGTCAGTATTTGGGGCACTACTCAATGCTACAGTATCAATTATTACGACTATATTAAAAAAATCAATGCATCCATTTATACAGCACTTCTTTCCTGGATGAGTTGAAAGGACTCATATCGGGTGGCTATGATGTTTCAAATTCATAAACTGAATTTTTGTACATATATTATTGACTTTGTAATGTAACTATCAACAATGTACAGATTTGTACGGGTTTTGTGAATATTAATTTCAGTTTTTGGTGTGGAATTAATTGTCTTCCTTAAGACCGCCTGCCACTGCTCGGCCAAACCCCCATGAGAACCCCCTGCTGTGTTATGACTTTTTTAGTCATTGGCAGGCGATTAGTTTGGCATTCCCACGGCGATGCCTATAAAATAGGCACTGCAATGGGAATATCAAAAACAGTTCCAGCACGCCATGGACTGAAAAGTGCTTGAACTTCTGTGCATGAACACAGGCGGGCAAATGTTGTGCCCCCCATGTGCATCCACATGGCATTGAGGCACAAGGGGGCCCTGTAGAGCCACCTTTTTTTCCTCTCTGCCGGGGTTTTCATGGAAGAAGAACCACCAAGAAAATCCTGGTGGAGAGGAATCTCAAAATGCTTGGCTGGACTATGGCGGTCCCAAGCAAATGGATGATGGAGGAGGAGCCAGCTCCCATCATGGCCGCTCGGAGCTGTTGCTTCGTTGCCAACCCTCAATCCAGCCTCCAGAACGGCGCTTTCGCCGCTTTGCCGAACCATCCTCTATCGGGATTCTACAACTGGAATGCAGGCAGTTCACGTTGAGACTTGTTTCTCTCTGCTCCGACCGATCCTCGCCAAGATTTCTGCTATGACGTCCCTCCCTTCGAATTGACTGGAATGGCTCCTGAGCTACGAGAGCTACCTGAGGTATGAGCAGGTGCCTGGTGCTGAATAGTGGTGCACCGCAATGCCACTGACCCCCGCTCCTGCCAGCGATCCACACCCCCACACCCACACCCCCACACCACGGCCCTCACCTCGGATTGCCTGCTGCCGACAAGCGCTCTGAGGGGTCTGAAAATAAGCGGTATAACAGGTTCCGACCGTGGCCGGAAGGTGAGCCAAGATGGCAGCGCCCATGAAGCTGTTGTGGAACTGGGAGAAAAAATCAGATGACATCGCTGATCGGGCAGCAGCGGACTAAGACCCAGAGTATCCCCCTTCCCTCCCGCCCTGTCATGAGCCCCGAAATAGAGCCCAGGGACTCCAGAGGGCTGAACCGGAGGAACGGTGAGGAGGCAGGTGCAGATCTGCCAGTGTCGCCTTTTGGCGGTTCTGGGGGAGGCCCCTGGCCACCACCGGTGAGAGTGAACTGGGAACGGAGGACGGGCCAGCAGTTCCTTGGTAATGCTGCGCTGGTCCCCCCGACGGCAGCGGCATTGAGGTGGCTGGAAGGGACAGCGGCCTGTGACTGAGGCAGAGGCAGAGAGGGCCCCACCTCCCCTTTAGCACGACGGAGCGAGTGCAGTCCTAGAGATACTGGCGGGCGCCTGGGGGAGGCGGAGGCCCGGAGGAACCCGGGTAGAGCATCAGCGGTGCAGGATTGAGACTGCGCTGCAGAGAGACCCTAATATACTGGAGTCTAGGAGACCCTGGGGACTTTATGGAAGAGTGCCCCAATGGGGATCCGGTGAGGACCGGCGGCCAGAGGCCAGAGAGGTGGGGGGCCTTCCCCCAGGTCAGCAGCAAGCAGCATGTCATGCATTGAGACCTGAGGAGAAGGACTAGACGATTAGCAGAGCCAAAGAGGAGGCATGGAGTTGGGAAGTGGGCCCTGCAGCGCTGATGGGGTGGGAGAGCGGGGTCCAGCCAGAGCTCACCGATACCAGTGACGAATATACAAAACAGAGGAGAGACACCCCCCCCCGGTACGCAGCCCCAGGGATCACGCCAGTAGAACACAGAGCCCTGACTTGCGCGTGGTTGCCTGACCCTAAGATGGCCGTCTCTGAGGACATCTGACACACCCATTTTCTAATAATGGCCACCATAAGGGGGCCCCTTTCCAAAGCACTCCTTCTCACCTTGTTGGGGAGGGATCCAGCATTTATTAACTGGAGTCTCAGAGACCCCTCTGAGAGAGTCCACAGCGACAAGGGAGTCTCACACTGCAGAGGCCTGGGTTTTTAATCCCATTACCACTGGGAGCACATCACCGTACACCGTGACTGACGCGCTCAATGAAACTTTAAAAAAATATATTTATTTTATTTTTGCATAATAAAATAAAATGAAATAGCACACGAACAAAGTACATATGTATACACCTTTTGAGAAGCAGTTGCTTGCATGCTATTGGGCTCTAGTGGATACTGAGCAGTTAACATTAGGACATGATGTGATTTTGAGACCAGAAATTCCTAAAATGCAGTGGGTTTTGAGTTGGCCGAAAACTCATAGAATTGGCCATGCTCAGGAAGTGAGCATGATAAAATGGAAGTGGTATATACAAGATCGGGCTCGTGTGGGCCTAAAAGGAGTTGCAATGTTGCATGAGAAAGTGGCGCAGGTGCCGATGGAAGAGAGAGAGAAAGAGTTCTCCGTACCTATAGTACAGGAATCTCCTGTTAAGTGGGGTATGCCGTTCGATGATCTGTCCGTGGAGGATAGAAAACATGTATGGTTTACGGATGGTTCAGCCAGGTACATAGGAGAAAAGAGACATTGGAAAGCAGTCTCGTATAATCCCACGACTCAGAAATTGTTGAGCACCACTGGTGAAGGGCGAAGTAGTCAGTTTGCGGAATTGTATGCTGTGTACCAAGTCTTAAAACAAGAATTGCCAGGAACATGTCATATTTTTACTGATTCATGGTCGACTGCAAATGGACTGGTAGTCTGGTTACCTACGTGGCAGTCCCATAATTGGACGGTCCATAATAAAACGATCTGGGGTAAAGAATTGTGGCAGGAAATTTGTGAATTACTTCCTCAAAGCAATGTGACAGTTTTTCATGTTAATGCTCATATGCCTATTGACTCACTTGACCAGTTATTTAATAACATTGCAGATGAGAGATCTAAAATTTCTGAGGCAGTGGTGAACCAACAAAATTCTGATTTGGCGGGATTGGCGAAATGGGCCCACCAAACAGCAGGACATTTTCGAGAGAAAATTACTAGCAGGTGGGCTATTGATAGAGGCATTCATATTCCCCTTGATCTGATTAAAACAGCAATACTTCATTGCCCCATATGTCAACATTCCTGACATAGAGAGGTGCCCAGAATAGTGAAAGGCCAGGTACATCGAGGTAAATCCCCCGCACAAATTTGGCAGATCGACTATATCGGTCCTCTGCCTATGAGTAAAAATTGCCAATATGTCTGTACTGTTGTTGACACTTATAGCGGTTTCCTAATCGCTTTTCCATGTAAGAGAGCTACTCAAATTAATACGATGAAGACACTAGATTTGATTACATCATATTATGGTACTCCACTTCAGGTGCAGTCTGACAATGCATCACACTTCAAAGGAAGATTGGTACAAAATGATTGTGCAGAAAACAATATTGATTGGGTGTTCCACATACCTTATTACCCGCAGGCTGCGGGTTTGATTGAGAGGATGAATGGATTATTAAAAGACCAATTGTGCAAATTGTCAGATGGTACCTTAAAGAACTGGAGAGATCATTTATCAGATGCTTTATTGATTTTAAATAACAGACCTTATCTGTATGCGAATTCTCCTTTGATGCGTTTGTTTCCTCCTGTTGTTGATGTTCAACCTAATTCAATTATAAAGTACAGTTTCCTATTGGTAAATTACTCCCGGAGCTTTGGCTCTACGTAGAGCTACCCCTGGATCCGCAGGCTTAGAACTGCATTCTTTGAAAAGGATTACTCTAAAAATTAACAGTAATGTTATAATTGAAACAGGAATTGGTGTTCAAATACCAGCAGAACATTTTGGATTGATTGCCCCGAGATCTGGTTTAGCTTTAAAAGGCATCCAAGTGCTTGGTGGGGTAATTGATAGCGATTACCAAGGAGAAATAAAAGTCATCCTGTTGAATAGTGGCGATTCCGAAATAATGATTCAAGAAACTGATCGAATCGCTCAATTGGTCATTATGCCTGTTTTCAGTGGTGCGATTCAAAAGGGCACTGCTCCAACTCTGTTAACAATGCGTGGAACCGGTGGATTTGGTTCAACTGATAATCCTGGAGCTAGAGTGTGGGTACAGTCGCCAAATAAACCCCCTGAACAGGCCGAAATTATAGCAACAGGATCTGACAACACAATACTAGTGATTAGGCCTGGGCAGGAAAGTTGGGATGTAGTCCTGGCTGATAAATGTTATCTGCGAGAATGAGTAATGCCTGTTCTTTCTAACGCAGATCATTGCATGGATTGCTGCTGCCGGATGTGTGGTCGTTGGACTTCCTTTGGTCTACTGCGCCGAGAGTCAAGAGAGCGCTCAGGACCGGATTAATGACAGAGAACGTCGTTCCATTGCTTCGTGGGACATCACTACTAACTTTTGGACGCATCTAGCACGAACCATTGTTAATTCTACTCACTTTTGTTTAGCATCTATGAGATCTGTCAATGACCTCCTCACAACGTGCCTTGTGGCTGTCCCAATCTCGACAGCCTCCCTTCTACACTTCTTCAATGTATCTGAAGTTTATCCTACATTTATTCATTCGTATTTTTCGGCTTATGATTATTGTATTTCATGTACTGTTCTAAGTGAACCAGAATCCCCATTGACTTTTCAGATTTCGACATACAATATCACGGAAAGTGACATTTGTTACAACATGACCTGCGACCCTAGATATATAGGAAAATGTGCCCAATTACGATTAGAACATCCCAATTCATTTTCTACTCATGAAAAAATGTTATGTGTTACCAGGACTCCTGCCGCGTGCACTTCAGTCCAAAATAATATGAGTTGCAAACGTTTTATAGTGACTGCAAGCCATTATTATCATGTGTTATAACCGCCCGGATGGCTCATTTCCTTGGCAATGTGTCCTGGTCCTATATTCCAGCAAATATCTCTGGAGGTCCATGTGCTTTAACACGATTGAGCCTTTTGATGTTTTCCTCTGATGAGGCTGCGTCATCCCGCATAGTGCGTGATGCACCTCCACTTTCAAGAGACTGTGATTCTTCCTTACATTTATTTTCCAAATCTGAATATCTTAGTGTAGCTGCTTCTATTATTGGTGTTCCTGCACTATCTGTTTATAATGCTAAAACTATAGGCAAACTTGCTTGCTGAATGGTGAAATCCCTAAACAGTACTTCTGCTATTTTAACGGACTTATTATCAGATGCTCAAGGCGAGCGCCGTGCTATTTTACAGAATAGAGCTGCGATAGATTATTTACTATTAAAACATGGCCATGGCTGTTCAGATTTTGAGGACCTATGTTGTTTTAACTTATCAGATCATTCTAAATCCATTATGTCCCATCTTAATAAGTTACATGAGCTGACACAAGAAGTGAGGGAACACTTAGATGTAGGGTGGTTTAATTGGCTTTTTAATTGGCTGCCAGATTTCCATTCTTTATGCCAGATATTAGGTGGAATTTTCTTAGCAGTTAGTTTTTTAATTGTTATTTGTTGTTGTATTCAGTGTATACCCTCCTTTTTCCGTATATTCTGTCCACGAGTTATGGCTAGGTCTTTTAGTCTTGTTTCCTATTATTCTTCAACTGATATACGTCCTGTTTGAGTTCTCCTTTTTGTTTTACTTTTTGACTTTCGATGTTAGTACATTTAGTCGGGAGTGGAATGTAGTGACAGGGTAATTTTAGTCTATTTTCAGACTGGTGGTGACTACAATCCACTACCATCTCAGTCCTAGTTGCATTTGCGTTCATTTGTAGGGTTTAATTATGCGCTTTGACAGGCTTTAGTACCTTTTCCCGTTTTCTTGGGCCTACAGGCCCGAAAGCTAGAGAGGAGCCATTTTGTACTTCTGCCTCGACTGTCCGAGGCGCTTGCAGGGTAAAGGTAGTGTTTAGAATTCATTCTGTTATTCGCTAGTGAGAAACCGGTCAAGACTGGCCCTTATCAAAGGAATGTGTTTGTCTCCCCGGCTCTAGACGCAATACGCAGGTGGCCACTGTGGAAGGCGAAGGGAGCCGGGGACTGGTACAGGAATTTGGTGGGAGTCGGCCTAATACCGGAATTTTCCATAGAGAAAGAGAGCTCTATATTATCAAGGAGTGAAGAGGAGAAAGTAGCGTGTGGAGTAGACAGAAGAAGTTGGTCCAAAGTCTGGTGCATAGAGACTGATATCAGCTAAGTGAAATCCTGAAACGAAGAAGGAAAGTGACTGAGGATCCTGTAGTGACATGATACAGGAGTGGCAGAGACTAAGTCCAGAAGAGGGTTCGAGTATTTCGGAACCATGGCAGCGTAGATGAGGCGTAGCTGTGCAGATGTGTATTTGTGAGCCATAGAGGGAGAGCAGAGTCCTGAGACAAAGCAAGAGAGAGAGAAAGAGGGATCAGCTCCGCTGCTGAAATGGAAAGACACACGTCTAAGGTGAGGGGTTCTAAGCTTAGTGTAGAATATATCTAATCATTCATTTTTACCCCCCTTTATAGGTTATAGGTAGCAACTAACTTAACTCATGTGTCTTTTGCTCATTCTGTCATGCGTAATTGTAGAATAAAGATCTAATGATAAATATCTTTGAATGTTGTTTTTATGAATAAGATTGATCTTTCCTTTTAACCAGGTGCTGACATACAGAAGGATGGGATATGCCCTTCTGAAAAGGTAACTGATGATGGGGGGAGAGTGTGGACTTCATTTGGGAAATAACTTTTAAAGGTGAATCCCCATTAGTGTCCCCATTAGAGTATATCGTCGGGAGACGTTAAAGATATCGTCGGGTGACGTTAAAGATATCGTCGGGTGACGTTAATGATATCGCCGGGTGACGTTAAAGATATCGTCGGGTGACGTTAAAGATACCGTTGGGTGACGTTAAAGATATCGTCGGGAGACGTTAAAGATATCGTCGGGTGACGTTAAAGATATCGTCCGGAGACGTTAAAGAATATGAGATGAGGTATTTATAGGATAAGATATGGAATCCATTAGGTGTTAGTGGTATCTTTGACTGTATAGGCTTGTAAATAGCTTCTTTCCACCTTCTCAGGTGGGTATTCTAGATATCTTGTAAATAGTGGCCTGAGAAGAGTGTCGTTACGTGACAACTGGGTCAGCTACGGTTGGTAGTCAGCTTGGTCAGAGAATCCGGTCGTTACACTAGGGGACAGTGAGATGATCCCAGGAGCCCAGGTGCCCCCTAACACAAAGAAATACAGCACTTGGGTGACCATCAACGGGAAAATGGTAGAGGCTCTCAGGGATACTGGAGCCAGTGTGACCTCAGTTCGGTGTCACCTGGTCCCTGAGACGCAGGTAGTCCCCGGAGCATTCCACCAGGTGATCGCAGTCGACAATTCAGAGCGCCAGTGTCTAGTGGCACAGGTTCCCTTCGAGTGGGGGGGGGTCTCAGGTACATTGAGGGGAGTTGTGAGCTCTTCCAGGCATGTTGATTGTCTGCGCGGTAACGACCTGGAGCAGTCCTTATGGAAGGATGTTGAGCTCAGGTCCCACTTGGAGATGTTGGGGTTGCCAGAGTGGGCAAGCGTGTCCACTCGGTCAATGGCGGCCCGAGAAGGTGATCGGAGGGACCCGGAGCCTGAGACAGTGGCCCATGTCCCTGCCAAGAGAAAGGGCAAGGGGCGCGGGAGACCGGCCCCTGAGGTTCCCACGGCCTGGGAGGAGGCGGACCTCGAGGCCTACAGGGGAGCAGGTAGCCGAAATGGGAGGCATCTCTGAGCTGACCCATTGGCAGCAAGAAGGGGGCCCACCAGGGAGTAGTTCTCTGGAGGGTCTGCCAGCCCAGGCGACTGGTGATCAGTCGGATCACATTGGATCTATTGGGAGAATGATCTCCTGTACAGCGAGCCTAAGGTCGCAGAACCTGGATCAGCCTGTGTGCTGGTGGTACCCCAGCGCTTCCGGACCTTCCTACTTGGTCTGGCTCACGACGTGCCTTTGGCAGGAAATTTGGGGCAGGACAAGACCTTTGACTGGCGTGTCACCCACTTTTTCTGGCCTCAGATGCGAAGGCAGTCGGATGTGCATTATCGGTCTTGCCAAACTTGCCAGGCAAGTGGCAAGAGTGGGAGGAAGGTCAAAGCGCCTCTTCAACCATTCCCCGTGGTAGGGACACTCTTTGAAAGGGTATGGATGGACAACGTGGGGCCACTGTTCCCAAGACAGCTATGGGCAACAGGTACATCCTGGTGTTGGTGGACCACGCCACCCGGTACCCAAAGGCAATCCCTCTCAGGACAACGACGGCGCCAGTGGTGGGCCGGGCGCACATTTAATGGAAAGTGAAAGAAGCCTTGCCAACAACAACACCAGAAACAAAAGCAGGACTGCATGAAAGTGATCTCCAGCTAGGGCAAATAATCAGCCATATTGGAAAAGTTTTGAGGCCAATGAGTTTAGGCAATTTGGTCCACCCAATTAACTATCTGGGGCCAGTCTTTAGGGATCCTTGACTTATTTTATCAGACACTTAGTGACCATTCATTATTGGGGTAAGGAGGTCAGTTGGGAATTAAATAAATAATAATTTTAAAAAATGCCAGGAGAGCTGAAAAAAGCAGAAAGGAACTACTACAATATAATATGAATGGGAAACAATCCTTAGATCTAGATCTAGAGAATACACCACCTACAGAGTCTTGGAGATAAACAGACTCGATTTGCCCGACCGATAAGATGGCTGCCAAGCTACACTCCCTTCCTATCCAACCACCCATGCCAGCTCCACCAGCCCGTCTCTGGACTCTACACTTTTGGTCCCTTCCTGACTCTCATCTTTATCCGTCGGAGTCTGAAATGTATGACCGATTCCCGGTGGAGCTGCCCCGACAGCTACAGCGGAGACAGGCTCTGGCACACCGCTATGACCGTCACCTACCCAGCCGAACCTCGGACTTATGTCTCACCTCTTTCTCCACTGCTAACTCTTGTCCCTTCCTGATTCTCATTTTTAACCGGCGGAGTCCGAAATGTATGACCGATTACCGGTGGAGCTTCCCCGAGAGCTATAGGTGAGACAGGCTCTGGCACACCACTAAAGCCATCCCCTACTCAGCCGGACCTGGGACCTATGTCTCGTATTTTTCTCCGCTGCTGACTCCCTCCCATGGACTCCCTGCTCTCCCTGACCTTTTTCTTTTTTTCCCCTCTCTTTTCTGTGGATCTTGTTTCTCATGATCGCTAAAAACTCCTGTATTGAATTTGTAACCACTCTGTAATTAATGCTGGTGGGTTGTAATGTGGAGTGTTAACCTTGTGGTCTTTTTCATTTTGGAACTATCTGCATCAAATTGGGTAATGACGCGGGGGGAGGCGGGAGTAGGGGGGAAAAATGTGGACTTTACTACTGAAATGACTGTAATGTTTAGTTATGAAAAAAAATGCACATAAAATGGTTTTAAAACAAATAAGTTTAAAAACACTCTGTAATTAATGTGATTATTTTTGTAATTTGTAACACGATGTTGCCATATGTTAAGCGCTAGACCTAGTTTTTTGACCAATGCCCGGTGAAGCTACCTGATAGCTATAGAGGAGATGGCCCTCTTGGATCACTGAAATAATATCGACTGACAAAATATCGACTTGCCAAAATATCGTGGACAAAATATCGACAGTCAAAATATCGAGTTTGTATCTACAAACAGGTAAGTACAAAAATATCGAGTACAAAATATCGTTAACAAAAATATAGATGTAAAAAATATCGACTTTATTAAAAACAGTGTTAAATTAAATTAATATTAAATTTTAATTACTAAAATATACTTAAAACGACTTAAATTAAATTATAATAATAAAATAATAAATGAAAATAATAAAAATAATTTTTTAAAATCTTATTTGTTGACCCTGAACCCTAAAAATACCCCTTTACCCAAAAACCCAAAACTGACCCTGAACCCTAAAAATACCCCTTTACCCAAAAACCCAAAACTGACCCTGAACCCTAAAAATACCCCTTTACCCATGACCTGAAAACTGACCCTGAACCCTAAAAATACCCCTTTACCCATGAACTGAAAACTGACCCTGAACCCTAAAAATACCCCTTTACCCATGAACTGAAAACTGACCCTGAACCCTAAAAATACCCCTTTACCCATGACCTGAAAACTGACCCTGAACCCTAAAAATACCCCTTTACCCATGACCTGAAAACTGACCCTGAACCCTAAAAATACCCCTTTACCCATGACCTGAAAACTGACCCTGAACCCTAAAAATACCCCTCTACCCATGAACTGAAAACTGACCCTGAACCCTAAAAATACCCCTTTACCCATGACCTGAAAACTGACCCTGAACCCTAAAAATACCCCTTTACCCATGAACTGAAAACTGACCCTGAACCCTAAAAATACCCCTTTACCCATGAACTGAAAACTGACCCTGAACCCTAAAAATACCCCTTTACCCATGAACTGAAAACTGACCCTGAACCCTAAAAATGCTCCTTTACCCAAAATGTATCAATATTATTTAATTACCAATTAATTATTAATTAACAATAACAATAAAGTAAATATATTAGAACATTAGGTGTAATTATTTTAATAATTAATATTATTTTTTCAAAATTAATTACTTAAAAATAACACAAAATTATATATATAAAAAATGTACTCTAATTAATGTAATTAACTAATTACAATTAATTAATTAACAATTATTTACTAATACAAAATATATTCAAAATTATATTAATTAATTAACTAATTAATATTAATTAATTATCAATTAATTATTAATTAAAAATATTAACAAACATATATTAATTCATTAATTATTATTAAATTACTTCCCACCCTATTCCCCTATAAACCCACAACCCGCTACAGAATTACATTACGCAATTATTATCAAAACAAAATTCATGTAATAAAATATTTTATAACATTAATACACACTATTCACACATATTATTACATAAAAATACACTATAAAATATTATATATTATTAAAAAATCGATATTTTTGCTATCTATATTTTATACAGTCGATATTACTTCACTTACCTGAAAAACGATATTTTTGTAGTCGATATTATGTCCAGTCGATATTTTGTCCAGTCTATATTTAAAACTCGATATTATGTCCAGTCGATATTTTGGAGCCGATATTTTGTCTCTATACCGGCCCTCTTTGGCCGTCACCTACCCAGCCGGACTTTGGACAGACGAACCTTCGGCTCGCCTTCGCATTCTCTCTCCCACCCCTTTACCCAACCCCCTTTCCCCTTCTATCCTCCATTTTTTTTGTCCCCTTTGCTTTTTACATTTTTTCCGTTGAGACCTAGCTATTTGGCTGATGCCCGGTGGAGCTACCTGATAGCTATAGAGGAGATGGGCTGCGGACTTCCTCCTTGGCCGTCACCTACCCAGCCAGACTTTGGGCAGACTCTCCCTCGTCTCTCCACCTTATTACCTCCTACCCCTTTACCCTACCCCCTCTCCCTTATAAATTCCATTTATCTCGTCTTTATGCTCTTGAAATGTTTTTCTAGTAACAGATGTAACTGGTAACTGATGTAATTTTGTAACTTTGTGGAACCCTATGTAAAGCGCTCTGATACCTCCGGGTCTAGCCACGCTATATAAAACTCAAATAAAAAATGGGGATCTTTCCCGCGTGGGGTCCCCAAGAGAAGTGGTTTCCGACAGGGGGACCAATTTCCTATCGAAGTATATGAAATCCCTGTGGAAGGAGTGTGGTGTTATGTACAAGTTCACCACTCCTTACCACCCCCAAGGTAACGGTCTGGTGGAAAGGTTCAACCAGACCTTAAAGGGCATGATCAAGGGTCTCCCTGAACCCATGAGGCGTAAGTGGGACGTCCTCTTACCATGCCTGCTCTTTGCTTACAGGGAGGTACCCCAGAAGTCCCTCAGGTTCAGCCCCTTCGATCTTTTGAACGGTCACCCCGTGCGAGGACCTCTCAGCATTGTGAAGGAGGGATGGGAGGCCGCTCCCAAGAAGACACCCCAGGATGTGTTCAGCTACATGCTGGCCTTCTGCAACTAAAAAAAGGCCCGCTTCACGAAACTCGCTCAGGCGAACCTCGAGGCCAGCCAGGAAGAAATGAGGAAGTGGTAGGACCAGAATGCCACTCTGGTAGAGTTTCAACCTGGACAGAAAGTGTAGATTATGGCCCCTGTGGAATCTTCTGCCTTGCAGGACAAGTGGACGGCGCCCTTTGAGGTGGTGGAGCGCAAAAGTGAGGTCACCTACCTGTTGGATTTGCAGGCTCCTTGGAACCCGTTGCGGGTCCTCCACATGAACCACCTCAAACCCCGGCCACAGTTCAGAGGTTGGTCAACCAGGTGTTGACCGGACTGGTGGAATTCAGCGCTGCATACCTGGATGACATCGCAGTGTTCAGTTCCAGTTGGGACGAACATCTGCAACACCTCAGGGAAGTGTTGAGGGCGCTGCAGACGGCAGGCCTCGCGATTAAGGCCAGTAAGTGCCAGATTGGGCAGGGGTCGGTGGTGTACTTGGGACACCAGGTAGGGAGCGGCCAGGTGGCGACCCTACAGCCCAAGATTGACACCACTTTGGCTTGGGAGCCCCCCCAAGACCCAGACTGAGGTGAGGGCCTTCTTAGGACTCACCGGATACTATCGGAGGTTTGTTAAGGAATATGGCACCATCGTGGCCCCCTTAACTGAGCTGACTTCCAAGAAGCAGCCGAAAAAGGTGATCTGGATTGAGTCCTGCCAGAGGGTGTTTGATACCCTGAAGGCCGCCATGTGCACGGCCCCCGTGCTCAGTGCCCCTGACTTCTACTAAGAGTTTGTGGTGCAGACCGACGTGTCAGAGCAGGGAGTGGAAGCGGTGCTCTCACAATTGAACGAAGAGGGCCTAGACCAGCCGGTAGTCTTCCTTAGCAAGAGACTACTCCCCAGGGAGCAAAGGTGGAGTGCCATAGAAAGGGAATCTTTCGCTGTGGTCTGGGCGCTGATGAAGCTGAGGCCCTACCTGTTTCGAACTCACTTCCGGGTTCAGACCGACCACAGGCCCCTCAGGTGGTTAATGCAGATGGCGGGGGAGAATCCAAAACTGCTGAGATGGTCCATCTCCCTACAGGGAATGGACTTCACGGTGGAACACCGTCCTAGGACAGAACACGCCAACGCAGATGGCCTGTCCCGGTTCTTCCCCCGTAGTGAGGAGAACTCCCAGGAGTGTGGGTAGTTCCCCCTACTTTCAGCTGGATGGGGCGTGTGTTAGACTTGGCATCTTTTGGCGTATTTCCCCTGAGTTTTTGCTTTCTGCCCTCACGGTTTTTACTCTGTTTTTGCTGGTATAACGTTTCTGCATACTTTTCGCACTGCTGATCAGTGGTAAAGCGCTGGTGCTCCCATGGTAAATTGTGTTATGATTGGATGTGTGACTTACTTGTCAGTCCCCAGTAAAGGGCACTGCGGTGCCGGGGCTTGTGAGTCAACCGCTACTCATCGGCCTGCAGCACAGATTGTGTTACCCACGTACATAGCCCGAAAAAGGTATAAGTGACTGAAGTTTAGTATGCCTGAACTCAGCATCTAAAGACGCAGCCTCTAGCAAGAGTGCCCTTTTCATTCTGAGTTCATGGAGGCCACTTTTAGAAAGTGGGTATTATTTTGCTCGTTCATCCCGTGTGCCTCTTATGGAATGTGGATTGCCTGTCTGATTTTTAGACAACAGATGGCTGGGAAGCAGGGTGGTTCCCGATAGTCTAGGTAGGTCAGGAAAGAGCTAAATAGACCTGGGTTACTATGGGGGAAGAGGGCGGAGATTTCCTTGCACCTCAGAGGGCCTAGTCTGCCTCTGACAAAGCTGTCTCCACCTCCTGCCAGGAATTCATGCCAGAGAAGGCCCAACTGGTTCTGGCCGGACACCAACACCCTCTACCTGGCAGATCAAAAGATTTTTGTGTACAAATACTGTGTCTCGGACCCCTGAACTTTAGAACTCATTTGGATCAAGAAGACTGCACAGAAGAAGAGCCGGAGAAACTGCTGAAAGGAACGACTGCTTTGCTGCGTGCTTTGCTGGGCTGACCTGCAGTGGCGTCTTCTGTCTTGGGCAGTGAAAGGCCTGGACTGGACTTTCTGCAACCGAATTGGTGAGACTCTCCAAAGGCTTGAGGTAGAGCTTGCCTCATGTTCACGAAGTCTCAGGAACAGAAAAGACTTCAGGTTCTTCGACCTGCAGCACTGGGGACTGTGTGTTTTATGCTGCAACCCGAAGAACGCCACCCGAAGACGCCTACGACAACCCTGCCGAACCTGTGTCCTGAAGGCACAGCAGAGGGCACCGCGACCCTGGTCTCACCGATGACGCCTGCTGACGCCATTACCGAGCCGCTGCTCGCACCGCGACCTTTGGGCACCGCACTCCACACCGCCTTGCTTCATGCCAAAGCTTTGGCACCGCAGAGGGCCCCGCCCGCCACGCGACCCTGGTCTCACCAATGACACCTGCTGACTCCATCACCGAGCCGCTGCTCGCACCGCGACCTGTGGGCCCACACTCAGAACCGCCTCGCTACACGACGATGCTCTGGCCTTCCTGACGCTGCCACTTCCCACGAAACCGACCCTGCTGCCTGCACCGTGGTTCAGGGGCACCGCTTGTAAGTTACACGACGCACCGCCCCTCATCCCACACCGCAGCCGTGGCCCACCGACGCCGGTGTCATCGACTCTAGTTTGTCAGCCGACTACAGCGCTTCAGCAACAACGTCGCTGCTTGCACCGTGACCTGTTAGCACTGTGACAAACACAGCCTCCATCTTGCACCGCAACCCTGGTCTGACCGACGATGCCATCTGATGCTGCCACAGAGCCGCTGCTCACACCGCAACCTGGGGGCACCGCACGCCGCACCACTGCGCTTCCCACCTCAGCACCCGCCTGTTGGCGCCAGCGCTCCAGATCCCAACAGAAAGGAGCTCGACCTGCAACACGGGTGACTTCAAGGGCCCCATCGCCCTGCATCTCTGAAAGGTACTGTTTGCGGGTCTTCTCGACACCGTAGTTGGCCTATGACCCGGCGGTCAGCCAGAACTGTTTTTGGATAGCCCCGGACGGAGCTATCGACATCAAAGAACTATTTTTTTAAAGCATATTTTAATAAGTGAAGATTTTGAAGTATAGTATTGTGGATTTTTATCGTATTTGGTCTAGTCTTATGTATATAAAATGTGGATATTTTTCTAAATTGGTGTGGTGTCCTTCTGTAGTACGTACACTGTTTTACTGTTGGTTATGTGCAAAAGCTTTACACACTGCCTCTAAGCCCGGCTGCTCGTGCCAAACTACCAATGGGGTGAGTAGGGGTTATTTTAGAAGTGTAACTCCCTTAAACTGTCTAGAGTGGTGGTTTCTGCCTCGCTTTGGGGCAAGTCTCAGCTAGCCAAAAATCCCATTTCTAACAAGGGTGATATATTTTTTTTTATCGCGGGTTTAGTTCATATTGTCTCGATGAGGTCTAAGTGTCACCCTATTAAATGTCCTGTATAAAGTGATAATGAAAAGTTGGTCACCCTGTTACTATGCTTTTATCCTTTAACGCCAATGTCTAATTCCCTCACATCTGGATTTATCCTTTTCTCCCACCAAGCCATGGTCTTTCTCCCTTATTGCCTTGCCCCTCACCCATCTATGGCCTAGTCTTTTGTCCCTGTCCGAATCTCGCTTATCCACTCACGTCCTTATCGTCACGCCACCCACACCACCTTGCTCTCATCTCTCGCCTCTCGCATACACCTATGCTCTCTCAACTATGACCTCGTCTCAATCATGTGAGGCCTTGTTCTTCTCACATTCACTAATCCCCCACGCCCTGCCCCCTTGTAAGATCTCCGAGCTCCTGTCTCCTGTTAATGTGTAACAGGATCAGAGGAAGGGAGGAGCCAGCCTCTCCGTTTCCATGGAAACCCTTGGCCTGGATGTGCAGAGGGGCAGGACTGGGATCAGCCCGAGGAGACTCTGTTCAATGAGCCCTCGCTGTCGTGAGATTTAAAGGGGCCGCAGCAGACTTCGACCCGACAAAGTCCCCTATACCCGGGGCCCGCAGGCAGCCACGGCTGATCATTTGTGAACACGGAAGACAGCCAGGACTTCACATTTTGTGATTCTGGGCAAATCTCTTAATCTCCCCGTGTCTACACCCCCAAAAAGTGAATGTGTCGTTGTGTAACGTAAGTGGTGCTCATGTAAAGCGCTCCAATACCTTCGGGTCGAGGTCGCGCTATATAAGATCTGCAACAATAAAAAAAGAATTCTCCTATTTTATGTTGCACTTCACTCGCCAAATGACCGGAAGTCAGAGAGATGAGTTTTGAGTCATGTCAGAGGGTACACACAGATGCGGTCCAATCCACGATCTAGTTTACTTCCCGTGGCTCCACCACTCATTCCAGTCTGCAGACACAAAAGTTATGTACAGCATGGTGTTTTTACAGCAATTCAAGTTTTCCAAATCGATGCTGGATTAGCTGAAGCAGTCCATATATTTTTTTGCTTTGCATTCTGGGATTTGTAGTAGTTTATGCCATTGTAAAATCAGGACTGCAAGTTCTAGAATGCAAAGAAAAACATTAGGAGTGATTGAACTATTGACGCACTAACCTAGGGAATTTGAGTGCTTGTTTTCATCTTTCATCTGAGGTCCGGTAGGAGCGCCACGACTCTATTCAAACCCGTACTACTGGCGCTAGTTTCTGTGGGGCCAGGCCAGCAGTCCCCAGTCCAATCCCTTCTTTTGTGAAGGGTTCATGCCGCCATGGGGTGCCAGAGGCAGCGAGGTCAAAGGACTTGATAGCTTTTCTCACTGCAAGTCACGTCTTGCCGCTCCTCTACAAGTACAATGTGCCCTTTTATACTTCGGAAGGTTCAGAGTACATCACTTCCCCTCGGCTGTCCCTTGGCAGGTTTCCTCCGACCACATATGTATACATAAGACACAGCCACCCCACAGATGGGGTTCTGCACCCCTGACATGATGATCAGCTGACGCATCACTGACAAGACATTTGGGAGCCACCCAGCCTCGTTGCCTGGGGTGGAATCAGTTAATTCAATGCAATAAAGAAACCCTGAACAAGGGCCATGCTAAAATTACACAGCTCTTTGATAGCAGAACTATCCCTCGAATTACACATTAGCAGACTTTAGAAAGCAGAAGCTTGTCTCAGGTTGTTAGATCTTACCGGGCTTGTAACATAAAAACAAAGGCAGCGATAGATTGCGCACTCGCTATCACTAACACAATCAAAATTTGTATTTCAAGCGTTCGCAGTGTAGCTTAGGTATGTTGCAGTAGTGAATTTACCTTCCGATGCTTCACCAAAATATATATGTCTAAGTGCAGCACACTAACCATAAATACAAAACCACAAATGGAGTCGTTGGTGTCACCCTTTGTGGTCCAAACTAAACTCCCTGCTTTATCCTGCTATAGATATTTCTGTATTGAGCCTGTTGAAATGAAATGAAAAAGATTTATAGAGCGCATGGCTACCCGGGGGCTTCCCCGCGCTATGGAGTGTGCTAGAGGAAACAATGGAGTTTAAGGGAAAAGCCAGGTTTAGTAGTTTTCGGAAAGATAGAAGGTTGGATTCGCTGCGGTTGGCAAGGGGCAAGGAATTCCAAAGCTTGGGGGCGTTGTACGAAAAGAGACTACCCCCTGTGTGTGCCTTTTTAGGTTTCGCCTGTCGAAAGTTGCGCAAGCAGCGTTTCGCACAGGCGAAATCTTTTGTCTAGAGTATGTGTGTGTAGTCCCGCCCCTCTGTTCCATTGGCTAGCTCCATAAATGGAGGCTAGCCATTGGAACAGACATCTGCTCGTCTTTCTGCGAGCAGATTCGTGGGCGTTCCTGCGATTTTTAGGCTTTCCGCCACGTCATGCGGCGGTGGGCGGTGGTTATTTTTTTTTGGGGGGGGGGGTTTGTTGTGCTCATTTCTTCGAAGATGGCGGCCGGCGGGGGTCCTGTTCTGATGAACGCCCACGCTCAGCTCTGGATGTCCTCGATTCCGGTGACTGGGGAGCACTGGCACGTGCTCTTGTTGTTGCTAAAACAGCATGTGTGTGTTGTTTTGTGGCCATTAAACGCACAATGGATGCTAGTCGTATCACAAAAGGGTGCCTCTATGTTTTTTGGGTCTGTGTGGACCGGTCCGGGTGAGGGCTCCCTCATCCTCCGCAGCGCGGCTTGTAAAGCCCACATTGTTGTGTGTGCACAATCAGACCTGTATCTCCGTCAGCAGCCCCGGGAGCTATTAATGCAGAGAGCTGGAAAAAGCAGGCCGTCCGGAATCAATGTTCGTTACATATCTGTGGTGGCAGCATAACTGCTGCTTGGGCCCCATTTGTTTAAATTCCGTGCTGCGTCGGTGTATTGGCACTTGGAAGCAAGGTGGCGTCATCAGTCTCACGAGCGCCCTCGGCGCGTGAAAATTAACGAGCTCTAAAGGTAGTGCAATCCCAGCGGGGCGGAAGGGGAGGTGTAGGACAGACTGCCCGTAAAACCGCTCACTGAATACCTCGCAAGGAACATCGTCGCTGCCTGGAAAGGTATGTGTGTTTATAAATGCAAGCATTATCAATGCCATCTTAAGGAATCTGACATATGTTGGGGGCCTCTGTACCGAACAAATTTAAATTATATGCTACAGTTTAACAGGGTCACAAAAACGGTTGCAATTTGGCGTGCCCAGGATCCAAATAATCCATACACTAACACTGGTAAGACCTAAAGATGCATGCGCCGTATGCTTTGTTTGGCAGTCTGTTCGGTGCAGCATTAAGGGCAGACACTGGGGCGCATGAGCGGCCAAATAACCCCACTTTTTATTTTTCGCAATGCAAAGGTCCAGGCCTCGCCGTGGGCTGTAAGGGAACCCACGATTGGTTGCGGGTGTCCTAGGTGGGAGTGTCGTGGCCCCTCCCTCCCCCCCCCTTTCCAGGTTGGGCGCATTATCACAGGAGCAGGAGCTGAACATATGTGTTAGGTGAGCGCGTCAATACCAGTGGGTCAACTCGCGTTGGGTAAATTAATGGAGAAGGTCCACGGGGCTGCAATTATTGGGCGATTGCTGGCCGACTAGTTGCCGCGAGTGGCAGTCCGAGGGCGCGGTGGGTCACAGTCGAGGACATGGGGCAGACTAGCGGGCTTCGTGCTTCCCATGCCGCTACACCCAATCCCCTTCCCCCACCCCACTCCATGGCGACCAGGGCGCTTGAGGGCCCGAGGCTGTGGTTGTGGCGCGCAAGATCAGTAACTGAGTCATTTGGTTCCTGCCCCGTGAGATCCCTCTAGCGGGTATAGGGGGATTAACTTGTGGAGTAGATGTGTGGTTGCAGAGGAGGTCCACAAGCCGCACTCGACCAGGTGGCGAAGGGGTCGCGACACAAATCCCCTCCCCCAGCCCACACGCGACACATTGCTGCGAGGTGGCCCCTTACCAGGGGCCTAGCGGCGCGGTCCTCGGGAAGCCCCTGTCGGAGACCCGTGGGCTGCGGGACCCCCACGGGTGGTCTAGGGGCTAACGGGAACCAGGGGAGCCAAGGGACAGATTCCCGACTCCTGACCTACCAGCTGGGACAAATCGTGCGCGGGGGCCGTCACCGGGTTAGCTTTCTCAGCTGCTCACAATGGCGGGTGTACCCTTGTCACAACTCTCATGGGAAGGCCGGTGTGTGGCCCTCCCCGGTTGGCCTGCAGTGGAGCCCAGGGCCACATGACCGACAGTGCTCCCCGCGCAGGTCCCTTATTATTTATTTCTTTATTTACTGCGATCATGCTTGGCCGTCTGAGTCAGCCCAGTCCTGAGCATGGGCGCCCACTGGTGTTGCAGACTTGTGATGTCCGGGTTTTGGGACTGCGGGTGTGTGTGGCTCTGGGTGGGTGTGTGTGGCTCTGGGTGGGTGTGTGTGGCTCTGGTTGGGTGTGTGAACCATCGCTCCAGCCTGCTAAAGCTTCAGCTTTTGACTGTGTTAATGCCAGTTCATTTGCTACCAGAAAAACCTTTGGGCAGATTTACACTACACGTGACAAAAAATTATCTCAAGTGAGTACCTTTGCCTGCTTTCGTGTCATGCAGTTCAGTAATTAAAAAAAAAAAACGTTGAAAATATACAATCAGAAGAATTGTGACTCTTGGGTTTATGAGCTGGTCCAAGAAATAAAATTTAAATCTGATTCCGGCCATTATTTTCCCAGCAAATAATGAAAGTTACAGACCATTCCATTCCATTCTAGAGTGGGGATCAACATGTGGGTCTGGTACTACTGGGTCATATTCCACATTATTTCAGATTTTATGCCTAAAATCGAGCTTTTTAACGCTGACTTTACCAGTTGTTTTGAGCAGGAGGCACGTGGCAGTAGGGAGAGGTTGGCAGGTCAGAGCAGACAGTGGCATGTGAGGGCAGCATAAAGCTGGGGGAGTGTTATCTGGACATTGCTAGGGGGCAGTGCCTAGTTGGTCAGGCCCACGTGACCGTCAGTGCTCCCCACGCAGGTCCCTTATTATTTATTTCTTTATTTACTGCGATCATGCGTGGCCGTCTGAGTCAGCCCAGTCCTGAGCATGGGCCCCCACTGGTGTTGCAGACTTGTGATGTCCGGGTTTTGGGACCGCGGGTGTGTGTGGCTCTGGGTGGGTGTGTGTGGCTCTGGGTGGGTGTGTGTGGCTCTGGGTGTGGGTCTGTGTGTGTGTGGGTCTGTGTGTGTGTGGTCTGGGTGTGTGTGTGTGGCTCTGTGTGTGTGTGTGTGCGGCTCTGTTGGTGTGTGTGGGTCTGTGTGTGGGTCTGGGTGTGTGTGTCTGGGTGTTTTTGTGTGGCATTTGCCAGAGATTAAACTATTGGCATTGTAAATGACAATGCCATTTATTTATCTGTTTTCAAAACCAACACATAAATACAAATTTTGTCATTTACAATGCCAATAGCTCAAACTTTTCAAAAGGCGAAACCATTACATTGTAAATGCTTGTTTTGATTCTGGGTGTGAAGGCTAAATAGAGGAGGTCAGGCCGTAGCTTTCTATAGGCTTTGTATGGTTTGATCATGTCTTTTAGGATTTTTTTATTTATTTTTTTAAATGCGTTTTTGTATAGCGCGGACTTTACCCGAAGGCGTCAGAGCGCTTCACAATAGGAACAGAAAAATTACAAATGATCAAATTACAAAAGCCGACGATAAGTTACATGAGGTAAAAGTGACAATTGTGAGCAAACAAAATACATGAGGTAGCAAACAGTGCAATACAGGAGGAAAGAGTGACAAGTGTGCAGGTTACAAAAGAAAACAAAGTACATATAGAGGTAGTATACTGCAAAATATGCTAGACACAGAGGCACAAGAACAAATGTTACGTAGGCAATGGTGGCACTTGTGCAAGTATCAAAAGCAAACATAATGTGAGAGGTAGCAAACAGTGTGTTACAAGAGAAAAGTGGCGTGTGCATGTTACAAAAGAGAACCAAACACAGAAACAAGGATAATACTGCAATAAATGCGATACACTCCAACCACACGAACACACTGGTAAGGCACTTCCATAGTCATGGAGAATAGAGATTTCAGTGATGGGAGGTCTTCCTTCAGATAGTAGAGAGGGTGTGAATTACTTTAGGAGGTGTCTTTGGAGGAGGAGAACTTTGAGGTCCGTTTTGAAGACCTGGGAGGAGGTGGTGGTCCGGAGCTGAGGCGGAAGTGAGTTCCATATTCTCACCGCGTTGCCTGAAAAGGATTGGGCCATCGATCTTTCCTTCTTGAAAGTGGGAGGTTCAAGCAGTAGATTTTCCGCACTACGCGAAGGTCTAGAGCCTCCAGAGAGTTTCGGCTTGTTCGCCAGGTAGCGTGGAGAGGAAGAGTGTAAGGCTTTGTGGGTGATACAGGCAGTCTTGTAGATAGCTCTAGCCTTGATGGGAAGCCAGCGGAGGGTGGATTACATCGGTGTGATGTGGTCGCTTCTTTTGGCCCCATAAATGAAACGAGCTGCTGAATGGAGAACAGATCTAAGGGGGGACAAGTGGGATTTGGGGAGGCCAGTAAGAAGAGAATTGCAGTAGTCCAGTCTGGAGAGGACCAGCGATTGCACCAGGGTTTCAAGGTCCTGGTCCGGGAAAAAGTGACGAATTCCCCAAAGAAGGCGCAATTGGTATCGAGCAGACTTAGCAATGGAATTGATGTGGGAGATTAGATTTCGTTTTTTTGTCGAGTATGACACCAAGGGATTTTGCGCTGTCGACAATGATGGGTTTATTGTTAAGTAGATTCATCTGATCCATCCATGATTGAACTGGGGGAGGAGAGAGTGAGGAGGAGAGGAGGAGGAATTCAGTTTTGGAGGGAATCAGAATTAGTTGATGAGTTGACATCCAGTTTTGAATGGAGTTGAGAGTGGAGCTTAGGAAGGAGAGATCGTGAGTTGAGGCGACCTTGAGGTAGATTTGAGTGTCATCTGCATAGAGATGATAGTGGATCCCGGATTTACTTAGGAGATTTCCCAGTGGTTCTAAATAGAGATTGAACAAAGTGGGTGCAAGTATAGAGCCTTGAGGAACACCTTGACCTACCGCCACAGGAGATGAAAGACTGTTCTCTATTTTGATCATTTGGGATCTATCTGAGAGAAAGGAGGAAACCCATTTAAGCACAGTGCCCTCCAAGCCCATTCTCTGTTGAAGAGTGTTGAGGAGGGTGTTGTGATTGACAGTGTCAAAGGCTGCAGAAAGGTCAAGGAGAATTAGAAGACAGCCCCCCCCGAATCGAGTATCCTCAGCGCGTCATCAACCCATTGCAGTAGGGCTGTTTCAGTGCTGCAGTTTTGGATGAAGCCAGACTGACAATTGTCAAGAAGATCATTGTCCTTGATATGACGAGAGAGTTGTTTCGCTACACATCTTTCTGTGATCTTCGCAAGAAAGGGTAGATTAGTGATGGGGCGGAAGTTGTTGAGGTCTTTCGCATCCGCAGTGGGTTTTTTAAGCAGAGGGGTGACCTGCCCAGTTTTGAAGGAGACAGGAAGGGAACCTTGACAGAGGCAGAGGTTGACCAGAGTGGTCCAGTAGGAAAGGGAATGGGTGTAGAAGTCAATGGAAATGGCACTGGGGATGGGGTCCAGAGAATGGTTGGAGGGCTTTGTTCCTCGGATGCACTTGAGGAGGTCATCTTCAGAGATGGGGTCAAAGTTCTGCCACATGGCTGAGGATTTGCGCTCCTCTGGAGGGGTAGGATGAGTGACCTGGTCCACAAGTGATTTCACTTTTTCATCGAAGAATATAGCGAAATCCGCTGCTTGCTTTGTAGAATCCTCCAACTTGCAGGTTGGGGGAGAGCAGTTAGGAATCTTGATGAGATCGAATAGTTTTTTGGGTCTATTTTTGGCTGAGTCAAGGAGGGTTTTGAAGTGCATAGCTTTCCCAAGGAAGATGTGTTTGTGGTACTTGGATCTTGCTGAGCGTGGCCAAATTATCTGTGGAGGGCACTTGCCTCCAATGTTTCTCCAGGAGTCTTAGCTGCTTCCTTTCTTCATGGAGGAATTTGTTGAACCAAGGAGCTGAGGGAGTGGGCCTTATCTTTTTGCTTTTGAGTGGAGCGACATTATTGATTTCGGCTGCAAGGACTGTGAGGCATTGGGAGGTGAGTTCGTCAACATCTAGGTTCGGGTCTAGCCTTGGAAGTCATAACAAAGCTGATTCACAGAAGGGTCCGACATCAATATTTTTCGCATCACGGAACCAGGAGGTAGCACTCTTGGGTTGACCAAGGGTTATAGAGTGTGATAGGTGAAGAGCGAAAGGGATGAGGAGGTGGTCGGACCAGTCTACATGAATGGGGGTAGTGATAGAGAGCATGCCTGCTTTAGAAATAACAAGGTCCAGGATTGAGCCCTTAGCGTGTGTTGATTCTGTGCAGTGTTGGATAAGACCGTTTGCAGAGAGGAAGGTGGCCAGCAAGTTCGCCGAAGAGTCATGCGGTACGCCCCAGTGGAGGTTGAAGTCACCCACGAAGGTCTGATTGTCACTTAGCGAATATTGGTCGCTGATGAAGTCAGTGAGTTCCTCCATAAATGAAGGGCCACTACCAGGCGGGGCTAGAGTGAGGGGGGTTGAGAGAAAGGGACGTTGAGGAAAGGAAGTGGTTCTGCTGGGCCTGAGGGAGGGAAATGGAGAGGGTTACCAAGGGGGAAAAGGGCGTGGTACAGCATTGCTGGAGGAGTGGGAGGTAGGAGAGAGATGCAGTGGGTTTGTGGAGAAATCGGGGTAAATAACGAGGGGAGGAGGGGGTAGAAAAGAGGGGGGAGGGAGGAATAAGGGGAGCGTAGGGAAAGTTAACTGGGGGAGAAGGTTGGAGGAGAAGGTTGGAGGAGAGGTGGACTAAAAAGGGGAGTGACAGGAAGGAATATGGGAGAGGAGAAGGGATTGGAATACCGGGATGGTGCAGAATGGACGAGGAGCGTATTAGCTAGAGGTAAGGCTGAAGTGATGCGGGGGGAGGCATAATGTGGGGGGGAGGATTAGAATAGGAGGTCATAGGGGAAGGGGAGGGAAGAGGGCCGACCTGTGCTTCTTGAGAGTGCAGCAAAATGGAGTGTAGGGGGGTCGGGGAGGAGAAAGGGAGTAATGGGTGGAGCTAGAGGGAGAGTGTGAGAAGTTGGCCCGATATGCAACGTTCGCTATTCTAGCGACCGCTATGTATCGTTCCAACGACCCTTATGGTGTTTGGTTGTAAGTCAACCTATAGACCAGCTATCCTAGTAGCGTGGATACGAGCAGTCTAAGGCTAAAGACTCGAGAGGGCGCGTTAAGCCAGCTGTTTACCACACATGTACCCCTTGAACATCCAGTGAAAGGACACCACACAAGTGTTATGAAAATAAACAGTATATTTATTAAGAATCACAACAGCCCTGTACTCTTTATGAGGACAGGGTACTTAGCACCAACCAAATCTCTTATGCAAATACTTTAAGTGCACAATTAAAACAAGTGTCCGAGGACACGGAAAGGTTAAGGCAAGTCGGAAGCGAGGGACTCGGGACCCTAGAGTAAGGAGGCTATGCAGGCACTGAAATGCCGAGTTACCTAGCCACGAGGGCTGCGGCTGCACAAGTCTTACAGGCGTCGGGGTCTTCGCTGACGAGCCAGGAGCCGGAAGAAAAGGAGTTGCTGGCCGGCGACCAGTGATGAATAGTTCGTAGAGATCCAAGCCTGGATCGGAGATTGATGAAACCTGAAAGCAGAGGGGACCAAGTTCGTACTACTAGCCAGTAGTCAGAGGGTACCAGGAAGGCACCAGTTGGCCGTCACCTCGACCAGGTGAGTGGGCGACGCTAGGCTCTGCAGTCTCACGGACCAGGAGGCGTTGTCGGCGACCACGGTGGAGGTGCGAGCTGTCCCACGACGGATGACGCTGTCGGCGTCCGGAGTGGACCAGGAGGGTCCGGGGTGCTTCTCGAAATGATGGAAGCAAGGGCCAGTCTGGAGCAACCAGACCGGCAGTGATGATTCTCGGATGTCGTCACAGAAGGACACAAGCCAGCGGCTAGTGACCAGACAACGTGCTGAGCAGCGAGCAGAAGGGCCCCACGCAGATCGTGGAGATGCTGGGGGACTGCACTTCGGAGCTGGAGCGGCTCAGGGTCGGGGCTTCTCGGACCCCAGAGCACTCACCAGAGAGTTACCTCGATGGTCGTGCTGGTTTTTAAGAGCGTGCAGGTTCTGATGATGGCCGGTCCCTCGAGGTCTCGTCGCACCCACAGATCACAGCTGAGCTGATGACGGGGGTAGAGGTCAGAGGTGCCAGGGAAGCCGGTTCTCGTCGAGCTGGGCCGTCGGATTCCTTGAGGAAGGACTTACAGCAAACCGCAGAGTTCTTAGATGGTGCCCGCTGATGCAGGGTGACTACTCCTTAGCCACAAGGGAGAAATCTTGAGAAGAGTCTTGAAGTCTTTTCGTAGAAAGTATTCTTGATTCAAAGATGATCTAATTTGGAAGGGTCCCCGCTCCGGCCTTTATCCTAAAGAAAGGGGTGGGTACATGACTAGGTCCTGCCCTAAGGGTGGGACCAGGAAGGGGGGTAGCTACACCCCTCTCCCCTGCCGGACTTTCCCCAGGCCAGGGCTGTCGCCCCTGGAACTGGTTCTAACCGGCAGATGCGTAGTGAGCACCGGGGTGCCACTCCGCAGTCACCTTCTCGCAAAAGCCCTACCTACCCAGAATACACAAACCCTGTCTGGGACGGTGCGAACACCGCCCTCGACAGGAAACCCTTTGTCCAAGCGCTCCTCGCTGGAAGGACTCCCAGCAGCAGGAGGTCAGACTCGTGTCTGTGGTGGCAGCATCCATTTTGTGGAGCTGAGGCTTTCGTTAACTTTAACCGGGGTTCACAGTTACGTACATGTCGTGTCCCTCTAGAAGGGCGGAATGCTAACCTCGTCGCCAGAGTTGGTGAGAGGGCAGCATCCCGATTCGTATGACACCTTACTCGACATGTCTTGATAACGCGACACCGAAGTTACCGATGTGGCACGCGTTATCATGGAACAGCCATTGGGTCTTTTCTCCGCAAGCTGCAACCGGCTCGGCTCGGGCCAGAACACAGTTCACGCGAGCCCATGCACTCTGCCTTCAGGATTGTCAAGGCCTGCCATAGGAGTGACTGATAGGGACTCGGGTGTCCATTGTATGGTTAGATATAGAGCTACTATATCTAAAGCAAAGGGTGATTACACGACTTCGCCCCAGCTGTCATGCAGCCAGTTGTGTCAAATTTAGGAGGCCAGCCAGGGGTGGCATAATACATGCTGCAGCCCCTGGCGGCCCTGGGTACACCTATGCCCTGAGTTACAGGGTCTGATAAGGTGGCCCAGTACCAATTGGTAAATGCACCTAGGGTACATATCGTAATTTAGAAAGAGAACAGCCAGGCTGTGGGTCTGATTGGCAGGCCCACAGCCAGAGAAAGTCGTAAACCAGTGAAACAAAAGCAAAAATCTGGGTGATCATAGGATTGCAGACCCTACTCTCCTACATGACCCCCCCCCAAACGTCGGAACAACTAGCTAACCTTGACCAGGTGAGTCTTCTTGTTCTAAGTGGAAATATCTGGAGAGCCCATCGGCATTGCCATGATCAGTACCAGGTCTATGTTCCACTGTGAAGTCCATCCCCTGTAGGGAAATGGACCACCTAAGCAGTTTGGGGTTTTCACCCTTCATCTGATTTAGCCACAAGAGGGGCTTATGGTCGGTCTGAATCTTGAAGTGAGTGCCAAACAAGTATGGCCTCAGCTTCTTCAGGGCCCAAACCACAGCAAAGGCCTCCCTCTCGATAGCTGACCAATTCTTCTCTCTAGGGGTCAGCCTTCTGCTTATAAAAGCAATGGGCTGGTCTTGACCATCAAAATTCAGTTGAGAAAGAACAGCTCCCACACCCAACTCAGAAGCATCTGTTTGGACAATGAATGGTTTGGAGTAGTCCGGACTCTTGAGGATAGGCGCCGTGCACATGGCCTGCTTTAGGTCATCGAATGCTTTTTGACAGCTCGCTGTCCACTGAACCTTTTTTGGCCTTTTCTTACTTGTCAGTTCATTTAATGGTGTCACGATGGAACCATAGTTCCTGACAAACTTCCTATAGTAACCAGTCAGGCCCAAGAAAGCTCGAACCTGAGTCTGGGTGGTTGGAGGAGCCCAGTCCCTGATTGACTGAATCTTGCTCTCCAGTGGCTGAACCTGACCTCCACCTACAAGGTGGCCCAGGTATACAACCTGTGTCTGCCCTATCTGGCACTTGGTGGCCTTGATAGTGAGGCCTGCTGCTTGCAGCGCCTCCAATGTCTTCCGCAGGTGGACCAGGTGATCCTCCCAGGTGGAGCTAAAGACAGCAATATCGTCAAGATACGCCGCACAGAAGTCATCCAGCCCAGTAAGGACGTGATTCACCAACCGTTGGAAGGTGGCAGGTGCATTTTTCAGACCAAAGGGCATCACCACGAACTGATAATGCCCACCAGGGGTTGAAAATGCTGTTTTAGGCTTGGCGTCCTCAGCTAACCTGATTTGCCAATACCCAGCTGTCAGGTCAAACGTACTTAAGTAGTTGGCCGAAGCCAGCCTATCAATAAGCTCGTCTGCCCTTGGTATTGGGTGGGCGTCAGTCTTAGTGACTGCATTGAGACCCCTGTAGTCTACGCAGAACCTCATCTCTCTCTTACCACCCTGGGTGTGAGGTTTCGGCACTAGAACTACGGGACTAGCCCAAGGGCTATCCGAGGGTTCAATGACTCCCAGCTCCAACATTTTCTGCACTTCACTTTTGATGCAGTCTCTAACGTGATCAGGCTGCCTGTAGATTTTACTCTTTACGGGCAAGCTGTCACCAGTGTCGACCTCATGGGTGCACCAATCGGTCTGACTGGGTGTCAGAGAAAACAGATGTCGGAACGACTGAAGAACCTGTTTACAGTCGCTCTGTTGATGTTCGGAGAGGCTGCCACAAAAGACAACACCATCTACCGAGCCATCGTCAGGATTCTGAGTGAGCAGGTCGGGGAGAGGGTCACTCTCCTCTTCCTGTCCCTCATCTAGGGCCATGAGCAAACTCATGTCCTTCCTGTCGACATATGCTTTTAGCCTGTTGACATGAAGCACCCTGTGGGGGCTCCGGGGAGTTCCCAGGTCGACCAGGTAGGTGACCTCTCCCTTCTTCTCCAGGATGGTGTGGGGCCCGGACCATTTGTCCTTGAGTGCTGCTGGGGCCACTGGCTCCAACACCCACACCTTCTGTCCGGGCTGGTAAACAGTCAAGACAGCCTTTTGGTCATGCCAAGCTTTTTGGAGTTCTTGGCTGGCCTTAAGGTTTTCGGATGCCTTCTCCATGTATTCAGCCATCCGCGAGCGGAGGCCGAGCACATAGTCCACTATGTTGGTTGCCGGCTTTTTGAGAGGTCTCTCCCATCCTTCCTTCACCAAACACAGGGGTCCTCTTACAGGATGCCCGTACAAAAGTTCAAAAGGGCTGTAGCCAACCCCCTTCTGTGGGACTTCTCTGTAGGCGAACAAGAGGCAGGGGATCAGGACGTCCCATCTACGCCGAAGCTTTTCAGGTAGTCCATGAATCATCCCTTTTAGGGTCCTGTTGAATCTCTCAACAAGCCCATTGCATTGTGGATGATAGGGTGTAGTGAACTTGTAGTTGACACCACATTCCTTCCACATAGCAGTTAAGTAGCTCGACATAAAGTTTGCACCTCTGTCGGAGACGACCTCCTTAGGGAAGCCCACTCTGGAGAATACTCCAACCAGGGCTCTTGCCACAACAGGTGCTGTAGTGGTCCTAAGGGGAATAGCTTCAGGGTACCTGGTGGCATGATCCACTACCACCAGTATAAACTTGTGCCCTGATGCTGTTGGTGGTTCCATGGGACCGACGATGTCGATCCCTACCCGTTCAAAGGGCACCCCCACCACAGGCATTGGTATAAGGGGGGCCTTTGTCGTGCCACCTGACTTACCACTGGCTTGGCAAGTGACACAGGAGCGGCAAAACTCCTTGGTATCCTCATTCATGTGAGGCCAGTGAAAGTGCGAGACAAGCCTGTCCCACGTTTTCGTCTGGCCTAAGTGACCTGCTAAGGGAATCTCGTGGGCCAAGGTAAGTAGGAAACCACGCTGAGACAAGGGGACGACCAGCCTCCTGGTCATGCCAGGCTTGGGGTCTCTTGACTCAGTGTACAGGAGTCCATCTTCCCAGTATACCTTGTGGGTACCTGTGGCGTTCCCAGCAGCCTCAGCAGCAGCCTGCTGTCTGAGGGGTTCAAGAGAAGGGCAGTCTAACTGGTCCTTCCCCAGGTCTTCCCTTGAGGGTCCCCCTGAGCCCAAGAATTCAACTTGATCAAGTTCGAACTCCCTAGGCTCAGTTTCCCTCAATTCCTGTAGGTCAGCCTCCTCTGAGACTTGATCCTCGACCTGGGGCAAGGGGGAAGGCGCAGCCTTAACCCTACTGCTCTTTTTCTTGGGAGGTGTCTGGTCCGTTGTTCCAGGATCCAGCACCTGTTCAGTGGGGCATTTCCTGACCTGTGACCTAGTCACAGCGAACACATGTGCTGGCAAACCTAACATTTCCATGTGAGTCCGGTGCTCCACTTCTGACCATTGTGACGACTCCAAATCATTGCCCAACAAACAATCCACTGGGAGGTCTGGACTAACTACAACCTTCTTTTGGCCAGTTACCCCTCCCCAGGAGAAAGCTACAATTGCCATACTGTGATTGGTAGTGACATTGCTTGCATTGGTCACCAGGAATTCTGTACCTGGCATGATCTGTCCAGGGTCCACAAAGTTAGGCGTCACCATGGTGACGCTGGCACAAGTGTCCCTATAGGCCTGAGCCATCTTTCCATTTATGAAAGGCGTCTGTCGGTATTTGCCCAGCGTATTGGGGCTGATGTCAGGGGACACGTCCGCGTCCCCTGTACTGACAAGGACAGCCTGAGTGAGTGTGCCAACTAAGTTGTCACGCCCCTCAGAACCCAGGGTTAACCCTACTAAACCCTTGGGAGGCGCACTACCACTGCTGACTGTACTAGGGGGCACAGGTGCTTTAGGGGCTGCAGTGGCAGGAGTCTGCCCTCCTCCTTTCTTGGTGCACTCACTAAACCAGTGAGATTTACTTTTACAGTACTGGCACCATCTTTTGGATTGGCCTTCTTTCTTCTTTTGGGGAGCCTGACCCCCACCCTCTTTGGGTTGTTGGGGACCTGTCGAAGACTTCTGGTCATTTTGTTCCCCCTTAGAATCTTTACCCTTTTGGTCTGCTTTCTTCTGACCACCTTGATTCTGGCCCTGGTTCTGTTTAACTCTCGTACGAACCCATCTGTCTGCCTTCTTTCCCAATTCTTGGGGAGAGGTCAGATCCGAGTCGACAAGATGCTGATGCAACAACTGGTTCTGACAATTGTTTAAAATTTGTTCTCTCATCATCAAATTATACAATCCTGCGTAATCAGTAACCTTACTGCCCAGCAACCAGCCCTCAAAAGCCTTAGTGGCACAATCGACAAAATCAGACCAGTCTTGAGCCTGCGTTTTCTGGGTATCCCTGAACAGCACCCTGTACTGCTCAGTGGTTAGGCCGAACCCTTCAACGAGTGTATTCTTCAAGACTTGGTAATTATTAGCGTCCTCTACCCTTGTGGTGAGAAGCTTGTCTCTTCCTTTTCCTTCAAAGGAGAGCCACAAGATAGCTGCCCACTGACTCTGGGGAACGCCTTGCACAGTGCAGGCCCTCTCCAAAGCAGTAATCCATTTGTGGATGTCGTCCCCTTGTTTAAAGGGGGGCACTATCTTCCCAAGGTGTTTCGTATCGAAACTCTTTTCCCTATTACTAGGTACATTGCTGCCACCAGTGGGGATTGCCCCACTTAACTGTTGCTCTCTAGCGAAAGCAAGCTTTTCCTTGGCCAGGGCAAGTTCTTCCCTTTCGATCCTTAGATTAGCTGCCCTTTCCTTCGCTTCGTACACTCTCCTCTGAGGGGACGTCATCCCTCTTTGAGAAGAGTTGTGAGAGCCGTTGGTATGAAGGGATCTGCCAGAGTCTCTTGACAGAGATCGGGCTCGTCCATTCCCCAGGTTAAGCGGAACCGACAGTAGCGCCGGGGTTCCCCCAGTACCACTATCGTTATGTTATGTTATGTTATGTGGTTTTTATTAGGCGCACAAATGCTCCAGCTAAGGAGCGTCTTGGCGCCCGACAAGGCAGCTACACAACACAACTAAATAAAACAGCACAAGCAAACCAACTAAGGGAATAAAAATGTTTTCAAGGCGCGACGAAAAGAGAGCAAATCGCTTATAGCGCGAATTGTCGGGGGTAAGGAGTTCCACAGAGCAGCGGCCCGCACTCGAAATGAGCGCCCACCGGCCCTGCTTCGCTTAAAGCGCGGTACCACGGCCAATTCGAGATCTGCCGATCTTAAGGGTCGTGCCGGGATATAGTTGGCCATGAGGGTCGTAAGGATCATTGCCGGGGACCCCTTCAAGATCTTATGGGCGACGCAGAGGACCTTAAACTGAATCCGCTGCGCCACCGGGAGCCAGTGCAGCGCTCGAATGGTGCTGGAGGTAGGACAGAATCTTGGAAGGCCTACCACCGCTCTTGCTGCTGCGTTCTGGATCCGTTGCAGGCGCCCGATCTCAGCTACGTTCAAACCGGCCAGCACAGAACTAGCATAATCCAGCCTGGAGATGACGGTAGCTTGGATCATGAGTTGCCGAGTGGGGGCATCGAAGAACTTTAGCACAGGACGGAGCCCACGCAAGATGCCGAAGCAGCAAGCAGCCGTGCGTTTAGTGTGGCATGCAAACGTAAGGGAAGGGTCCAACCAGACCCCGAGGTTTTTAAGCTCGGCGACTGGGATGGGAGCAGAGCCCAACTCCTCCGGCCACCATCTCTCTCCCCACAGTTCCGGTTGCCTACCAAATACCATCACCTCGGTCTTACTAGCGTTTAGCTGGAGACAATTAAGCGTCATCCAGCTAGCGACCGCCCTCAGTCCTTGTTGAAACCTAGGAGCGTCGACCTCCGCATCCCCGCTGATCGTGACCGCTAGCTGGGTGTCATCGGCATATGACACCATGGTCATACCCCATTGTTTGACAACCTCAGCTAGCGGCCTTACGTACAGATTGAACAGCGTAGGACTCAGCGAGGAGCCTTGGGGGACGCCCAGGTTCAACGGATGGAATTTTGACTGATAAGGTGGGACGGTCACGCTAAAGGCCCGGTTGGTTAAGAACGACCGGAACCAGTCGAGCGCAGTGCCGGTGACACCGGCCTCCTCTAAACGCTGCAGAAGGATAGGGTGCGAGACGGTGTCAAAGGCAGCGCTTAGATCTAATAGCACCAGCGCTGCCGTTTGACCCGCGTCAAGCACGGAGCGAAGGTGCTCCACCATATAAAGCAGAGCCGTCTCCGTGCTGTGACCTGCCCTAAACCCATTCTGCGTAGCGTCGAGTATATCAGCTCGACGGAGATGTTCCGAGAGAGCGGCATTTACGTGTGCCTCCATCACCTTAGCCGGCCACGGCAAGAGTGAAATAGGCCGATAGCTCTCCGGCTTGCTCCCATCCAGGCTAGGTTTCTTCAGGATCGGACGAACCATGGCTCGCTTCCACTTAAGTGGAACTACGCCAGATGTCAGTGACGCATTGACCAAGGAACAAAGCGGAGAGATGTCATGTGCCGCCAGGTCCTTGAACACTTCAGGGCAAAGTGGATCCTCAGGGGACCCGGACTTCACTTTGCGAGCCAAAGTGCCTAGGCTATCAGAGTTTAACAAAGGTAGAGAACATAGTCCCTCAGATGGTGGTGGCTTAGATGATGTAATCGCTGAGGGAACGACCACCGGAAAGGCTCGATAGATAGCATTCACCTTTTCCAGGAAAAACTCTGCCAACTTTTCACAGTGCTCCAGAGAGCTCTGATGTGATGTTATAACTTTTTTGGCAGTGAGGTCTTTCAATACCTTAAAGATAGCCTTTGCTGGATTCGAACTATTCCTGAATTGTGTCGCATAAAAAGCGGCACGGGTTCTACACACCGCCCGATGGTACACCTTCACTGTAGCCTGATATAAGACTTTCTTAGAGCTGGAGTAGGCTTTGCGCCATGCCCGCTCTGCGCGTCTGCAAGACACCTTCAGAGCTCGCAGAGAGTCGTCGTACCAGGGGCTGGCCTTGCCAGGACCAGTTTTACAGGTCACCAAGGGGATAAGGGTGTCCAAGGCCCTGGAGACCCAGTCGCTGAACCTGTCGTACATCTGATCCGGTGGACCTGAGACGTCAAGCGGGTCAGCTGATAAGAGATGAAAGAACTCATCTAGCTTAAGTTTGTTCCAGCGTCTTCTTGGAACAGAACACACCATTGGCTTAGATGGACTAGCCACGATAGGGCAGTGGAACTGTATCAAATAATGATCAGTCCATGCCAAAGGTGTGTAGCTGGTGACACAGACTTCCGTCAGATTGGTAAAAAACGGATCAAGGGTGTGACCCCCTGAGTGTGTGGGCTGCGTCACCAACTGATTAAGCTGTAACGCCTCAAGGTCAGCCAGGAAACTGGAGACTGAGGGACTACTGGAGTTATTAAAGTGCAGATTTAGATCTCCAATGATGGTAAAATTGGCGCACCCCGAAGCCAGATTGCTAATAGCCTCGGGTAACGCTGCTCTGAAGGCCACTTCACTCCCCGGGGGCCGATAAATTACCAGTCCCGACAGGGTGAAGTTGGATGAAATAGCGACCTTAAACAGAGCGCTTTCGCACCCCGAGATCTTTTGCCCATGCAATGTGGTAGGGTAACAGGACTTGACGGCAAGAGCAATACCCCCGCCTCTTGAGGTCCTATTCAAGGTGAATACCGAGTATTCCGGCGGGAAGGCCAGATTGACAATGGCCGTGTCAGCATCCTGCAGCCAGGTCTCTGTTACACAAAATAGGTCAGGCAACTCCCTGCCTAGCAGATCATTAATGTCGAGATGGTGCTTGACAAGCGACCTAGCATTAAGATTCCAAATGCTAATACCTGGCACCGGGCTTAGAGGCGTGTGCAGGACTTCCCCGCAGCTCCTGCTTACGGGGGCAGCCAGCGTAAAGCATCCGCAGCCACACGATAAGGGGCCGCTTAAGGGATCCACCCTAGGTGTAGAGCAGGGTGGCCGCGACCTCTCAATGGCAACCAGACTATCTCTGGTATAGCACCGCATGATGTAGAATATACCGACCAGGAGGGGGGCCAGAGTCCAGCCCCGTCCAGCGCGTCCTGTCGCGGACGGGCATGCGACGGCGTCCCAGCTGCGCGTTCCCGCTGCGCGGGAGAGAGCGACTTTAAGTAGGCGCCGGAAATGGAGGGAGGAGCGCGTGGACGCTCCAAGATGGCGCCCGCCGAAAAACGCCTGGTCCCAAACCAAGATGGCGCTGGTCGCCGATCAGCTATCAGCCCCCGGACCACCCACAGAACCCGGGCCCACCGAAAACGGTGGTGGATATTCCAAATTAAATGCAGGTAAGAGGGGGGGGGAGAGCCCAAGCAGTGCACAGATAAAAATGCTAAAACAAAAAGAACGAAGCAAAAACGCGCTAAATGCGTCAACAAATAGCAATTAAAATATTAAGCGCTCACAAACCGCAGCGCGGTGATGTGCCACCTTGTCAGGCCGGCAAATGCCTGAAAGTGCCTTAAGTAGGCGCCGGAAATGGAGGGAGGAGCGCGTGGACGCTCCAAGATGGCGCCCGCCGAAAAACGCCTGGTCCCAAACCAAGATGGCGCTGGTCGCCGATCAGCTATCAGCCCCCGGACCACCCACAGAACCCGGGCCCACCGAAAACGGTGGTGGATATTCCAAATTAAATGCAGGTAAGAGGGGGGGGGAGAGCCCAAGCAGTGCACAGATAAAAATGCTAAAACAAAAAGAACGAAGCAAAAACGCGCTAAATGCGTGAACAAATAGCAATTAAAATATTAAGCGCTCACAAACCGCAGCGCGGTGATGTGCCACCTTGTCAGTGTCTGCTTAAGTTGGACCGTGTTAGTCTGACGACTTCTACCTGTCCCTTATCTGCCTCGTCCCCAGAGAGATCCTCATCCTCGTCCTCCTCTCCCTCTTCGTTCTCAGTTACGAGGTGGATGAGGTCAGGATCATCTCGGGTTCCCTCGAGGGGAGGCATGTCTCCTTCTGGATTAGAAGAGCTACGAAGTTTCTCAGCTCTCCTGGCATCATAAGTCTCCAAGAGACCAATCAGAAAGGACGTTGTGGGGTTAGACCCCTGCTGAATCTTCCGGGAGTGACACAGTCGTCTTAACTCCTTGAAGCTCAGCACAGTATATCCTGAAGGGATGACCTGTGGAGGGTCAACTGACACAAGGGGAGACTCAGAGTTTCCTCCTTGGCCCGACATACTGTTTCTAGTGTGGTGTAAGTGATGCACCTACCTACACTATGTGTTTTCCTACTGATCCCTTGCTAAGAGTTGTAGCCAAGGTGTGCTAAGCCTTGAGGAGCTACAACAGCTGGTTCAGTAGAACTCAGAGTATTCTAAGCTTTAGTTATATGTACTAACAGTACTTGCGCGATCTTTCAACAAGATATTCTTAGGATACGTGTGGTAAAACAACAGCAAGCTCAAATCCCACCGCTGCCACCAATGTGAGAAGTTGGCCCGATATGCAACGTTCGCTATTCTAGCGACCGCTATGTATCGTTCCAACGACCCTTATGGTGTTTGGTTGTAAGTCAACCTATAGACCAGCTATCCTAGTAGCGTGGATACGAGCAGTCTAAGGCTAAAGACTCGAGAGGGCGCGTTAAGCCAGCTGTTTACCACACATGTACCCCTTGAACACCCAGTGAAAGGACACCACACAAGTGTTATGAAAATAAACAGTATATTTATTAAGAATCACAACAGCCCTGTACTCTTTATGAGGACAGGGTACTTAGCACCAACCAAATCTCTTATGCAAATACTTTAAGTGCACAATTAAAACAAGTGTCCGAGGACACGGAAAGGTTAAGGCAAGTCGGAAGCGAGGGACTCGGGACCCTAGAGTAAGGAGGCTATGCAGGCACTGAAATGCCGAGTTACCTAGCCACGAGGGCTGCGGCTGCACAAGTCTTACAGGCGTCGGGGACTTCGCTGACGAGCCAGGAGCCGGAAGAAAAGGAGTTGCTGGCCGGCGACCAGTGATGAATAGTTCGTAGAGATCCAAGCCTGGATCGGAGATTGATGAAACCTGAAAGCAGAGGGGACCAAGTTCGTACTACTAGCCAGTAGTCAGAGGGTACCAGGAAGGCACCAGTTGGCCGTCACCTCGACCAGGTGAGTGGGCGACGCTAGGCTCTGCAGTCTCACGGACCAGGAGGCGTTGTCGGCGACCACGGTGGAGGTGCGAGCTGTCCCACGACGGATGACGCTGTCGGCGTCCGGAGTGGACCAGGAGGGTCCGGGGTGCTTCTCGAAATGATGGAAGCAAGGGCCAGTCTGGAGCAACCAGACCGGCAGTGATGATTCTCGGATGTCGTCACAGAAGGACACAAGCCAGCGGCTAGTGACCAGACAACGTGCTGAGCAGCGAGCAGAAGGGCCCCACGCAGATCGTGGAGATGCTGGGGGACTGCACTTCGGAGCTGGAGCGGCTCAGGGTCGGGGCTTCTCGGACCCCAGAGCACTCACCAGAGAGTTACCTCGATGGTCGTGCTGGTTTTTAAGAGCGTGCAGGTTCTGATGATGGCCGGTCCCTCGAGGTCTCGTCGCACCCACAGATCACAGCTGAGCTGATGACGGGGGTAGAGGTCAGAGGTGCCAGGGAAGCCGGTTCTCGTCGAGCTGGGCCGTCGGATTCCTTGAGGAAGGACTTACAGCAAACCGCAGAGTTCTTAGATGGTGCCCGCTGATGCAGGGTGACTACTCCTTAGCCACAAGGGAGAAATCTTGAGAAGAGTCTTGAAGTCTTTTCGTAGAAAGTATTCTTGATTCAAAGATGATCTAATTTGGAAGGGTCCCCGCTCCGGCCTTTATCCTAAAGAAAGGGGTGGGTACATGACTAGGTCCTGCCCTAAGGGTGGGACCAGGAAGGGGGGTAGCTACACCCCTCTCCCCTGCCGGACTTTCCCCAGGCCAGGGCTGTCGCCCCTGGAACTGGTTCTAACCGGCAGATGCGTAGTGAGCACCGGGGTGCCACTCCGCAGTCACCTTCTCGCAAAAGCCCTACCTACCCAGAATACACAAACCCTGTCTGGGACGGTGCGAACACCGCCCTCGACAGGAAACCCTTTGTCCAAGCGCTCCTCGCTGGAAGGACTCCCAGCAGCAGGAGGTCAGACTCGTGTCTGTGGTGGCAGCATCCATTTTGTGGAGCTGAGGCTTTCGTTAACTTTAACCGGGGTTCACAGTTACGTACATGTCGTGTCCCTCTAGAAAGGCGGAATGCTAACCTCGTCGCCAGAGTTGGTGAGAGGGCAGCATCCCGATTCGTATGACACCTTACTCGACATGTCTTGATAACGCGACACCGAAGTTACCGATGTGGCACGCGTTATCATGGAACAGCCATTGGGTCTTTTCTCCGCAAGCTGCAACCGGCTCGGCTCGGGCCAGAACACAGTTCACGCGAGCCCATGCACTCTGCCTTCAGGATTGTCAAGGCCTGCCATAGGAGTGACTGATAGGGACTCGGGTGTCCATTGTATGGTTAGATATAGAGCTACTATATCTAAAGCAAAGGGTGATTACACGACTTCGCCCCAGCTGTCATGCAGCCAGTTGTGTCAAATTTAGGAGGCCAGCCAGGGGTGGCATAATACATGCTGCAGCCCCTGGCGGCCCTGGGTACACCTATGCCCTGAGTTACAGGGTCTGATAAGGTGGCCCAGTACCAATTGGTAAATGCACCTAGGGTACATATCGTAATTTAGAAAGAGAACAGCCAGGCTGTGGGTCTGATTGGCAGGCCCACAGCCAGAGAAAGTCGTAAACCAGTGAAACAAAAGCAAAAATCTGGGTGATCATAGGATTGCAGACCCTACTCTCCTACAGAGAGTCAGGGGAAAACCCGGTCACAGAGGAGGGGAGTAGGGAGGGGAAGAGGTGGTCAAAGAGCGAGAGACCGGTGTCTTTGCCTTGTATCATGACAGTACCGTTGTTATAGAGTGAGATAGTGAGGTAGCCCTTGAAACACGCAGAGGGGGAAATTTGTAGTTGTTTCCCATGAGGGATAGAGGAGGAGGAAGTGACGTTAAGGGAATTGTATAAGCTGGTGGACCAAGAGGGGGTGTCGTGAGTGAAGAAAATTAAATAGTTTTTGAGCCTCCCAAAGCGACCATTGTAAAATTGATCAACAAAAAAGAAATCCGGGAAATGTTCAATAGTATTATGCTTCAAACGTTTTATTGCAGCTTTAGTCTGGTTGGGAGGATAATTGATTTTGTAGCAATTACTTCCAGCCTTAACTCGAGCGGTGGTCATGTTGGGAAAGTGAGGCGAGGAGGGTGGGGGGGATATGAGAAGGGTGTTACTGAGAAAGCGGTGGTTAGGAGAAGTAAAAGGGCAAAAAGGGGGCACATAATCCAGACGTTGGGTCAAGAAATCAGAACTAATGTGCCGTCCGGGAAGTAAGGTGGGTATTTGTAGGGCCCTTCATCTAGGAATCCATGATGTCATCTGGCACTAGATATTATTTACAAGAGAATTGTTTACATATGACAGGGCCAACTGGACCACTGTCAGAACCAACACAGAGCAAATATAGTCAAAGTAGAACAGAATATAAACGAACACCCAGTGACCACTGGTGAACACTGTACTTAACACCAGCCTGTTAACAGAACCACATTCGGCACCGACCGCATTGCACGCCCATGATCTCAACAGGCAACTATTGGATCCTAAGCTCCTGAGAATCACTAACATTAGGGGCAAAGAGCATAGGGTGGAGCAAAATATGACTAGCAAAATATAAATATGCACAACAACCTCGTCATCTTAAGACCACCTGTAGAGGTACTCAGAACAGGGTGCGGAAAACATATTACATGAAAAACAATTCCTAGTACTACATATACGTACAAGGGCCTGGTGCCCTACAAACCTCGCAGTCTCCCTGACCAACTGGCCCTGAATCCATAGTGTCAATGTTGCTGCCAATGCAGCGGGAGTCCTAACTCAATCAGAACTGTCCCCACGGATAAAGTTGCCTAAATGGCACTACTTGCCGCGCATCTGTGGGGCAGCAGTAAAAACAAATCTGTAAAAAGGCCTAAACGGTGCAGCTGGCACTACTTGCTGCGCAAGTAGTGCCAGCTGCACTGCCCTTGCCATGTAGGATCTTGTGAGTAGTGCACAGGGTTTTAAAGTGGACTCTCTCCTGTATTGGGAGCCAGTGGAGAGATCTTAGGGCGGGCTTTGTTGAGCACCGATTTTTTGGTGCCTGTGAGGAGCCTGGATGCTGAGTTCTGAACAACCTGGAGTTTAGCGATGACTGTTTTAGGAGCACCCTGGTACAAGGTATTACCATAATCCAGTCTGGAGAGGATAATCCCCTGGTTAAGAAGTTTCCTGGAGTCGGGAGGTAGGAGGGGAAGGATTTCACAGGTTGTTCGGAGGAGACCAAAGCAGACGCCCGCCTTGCTTGGGTATTAAACGTGAGGTCCTGGTTAAGCCATATTCCCAGGCTTTTTATATCTTCTTTTCGGATAGGTGCTTGTCCCATGCAAGATGGCCACATAGTATCGTGTGAAAAATTAGATTGGTTGCCCAATACCAGGATCTCTGTTTTTTCACTGTTCAGTTTGTGGTGGGAGTTGTTCATCCAGCAGGTAATGTCTTTGAGGCGCGGGAACATAGATCTTCGGGGGAACGATCCAGCTGATTCAGTGATACAATAAGCTGGGTATCATATGCGTAGGTGAGCAGTTTAATACCATGAGGGGCAACTATTTTCTCGAGGGGGGACATGTACACGTTGAAAAGTTCAGGGCTCAGGGATGAGAGCCCTGGGAACTCCTCAGTGCAGAAGAGTCGGTTGGGATTTAATGTTGCCCTCGAGGACTTGGAAGGTTCTGTTATGTAGGAAGGATTTCAGCTAGGACAAGGCCCACCCGGTGACTCCCACTCCGTTGAGCCGGTGAACCAAAGTGTGGTGGTTCACCGTGTCAAAGGCTGCGCTCAGATCCAGGAGGATCACTGCTACAGATCCTCCTGAGTCAAGGATCTTTCTCGCCTCTTCCACAACTGCTACCAGAGCGGTTTCAGTTCCCTGACCGGGGCGGAAGCCCGTCTGGGAGGAGTGAAGGAGTCCACCCGGCTCAAGGAAGTTGGAGAGCTGGCGGTTGACAAATTTTTCTGCCACCTTGCTGATTCCTGGCAGTAAGCAGATGGGGCGGTAGTTGCCCAACTCGGTTGGATCCAGGTGGGGCTTTTTTAAGAGTGCTTTTACTACGGCTCTTTTCCAGTACAAGGGGCCATGTGCCATTTGATAAGGAGGTGTTGATTAAATGAATTTTTAGGGGGGATGATAGTGGGTGAGGCTAATTTTAGGATGTTAAGCGGAGCTGAATCGAGCGGGGAACCACTTTTTATTGATTTTAGAATGGGGAGAAGTGTTTCCTCTGTGATGGGGGAGAAAGATTCTAAGCTAAGGTCCTTGTGCTGGGGTGCAAATGGTTGGGGTTCTGGTGGGTGATCGGTATTGTTGGGAGGGTGGAGTTTAAGAATATTTTGAATTTTGTTGGCGAAGAATTCTGCCAATTCATTGCAGCATCGACCGGAGGGGTAAAGAGGAGGGGGAGGGTCAGGAATTTTCAAGAGTTTTTTTTACAATGCGGAATGTTTCCCTGGAAGAGCTAGTAGAAGATCGAATTTTTTCTTTGAAAAAGGCAGCCTCGGTCGTTTAGAGGGCCTTTTTGTAGACTGAGATAGATTGTCTGTATTCTGTTTTTGTATTGGTAGCATAATCTTTTCTCCATACTCTTTCTTATTTTTTACATTGTTTTTTTAGGAGGCGTAGTTCATAGGTGAACCAAGGGGATTTGGTCTTTCCGCCTTTTTTTGGAGCGACTTTTCTGGGGAGAACTATGTCCAGTGAGTTCTCAATCCATGAGGAGAACTTCATATCTGCTACTGAAGGATCAGGGTCGTGTGGAGGCGAGGAGAGTTCCAGTTGATGCATCCACTCTTCAAAAGCTAGTTTCGACCAGGGCTGTTCGAGGGTGCTGGGAGCTGGTCTGAGGGGGGGAGGTGGCAGGGGGGGGGAATGATGTCAGCCTTGCAGGACTAAAAGATGATCTGACCAGAGCACGAGTACAGGCTCCAACACTTTTAGTTCAGAGATATTCAAAAAGATAGGATCTAAGAGGTGCCTTTCGTGTGTGTGGGTTGAAGGTTCATAAGGTGAAGCTGGTAGGCTGCAATGTAAAGTGGAGATTCAAGTCTCCTAGGATGGTAAAGTTGGGTAAGGTGCTGGCCAGGGAGAGGGAGGTTTCAAGTAGTGTACTGTAGAATTGCGCTAGTGCTCCCGGGGGGCGGTATATGAGGATCCCAGATTGTGACTTCAGGTGAGAAAATTGAATAGTGAAATTAATGTTTTCACAGACTGAAATGGGGCTGTCCAGAATACGACAGGCAAGGTGATTTGTAAATGCAATTGCTATTCCTCCCCCTTGCCACCGGTTCTGTCGAGTTGAGTCGTTGGATCCGGTATCCCGGAACGAGAGCCTGGACAACGTTTGGGTTGGCATCTGGGGAGAGCCAGGTTTCCGTCAGAAACAGAACCTCAGGGAGGCAGTCTTGTAGGAGCATGGAGATCTCCAGAGCATGTTTGGGCAGGGACCTGCAGTTGAGCAGGTCCATGCTGATTTGATGCCCTGTAGGATGTTGAGTATCTAATGGGGATAACTTGTAAAAGCAATGGGAGCAGTGATTATGTGGTTCCTCAAGGAGATTGAATGAGCACATTGAGGCTTTGGAACCTGTCTGAGTTGAAGATGTGTTTCCCTGGGGTAGTGTAAGGGGGCCATGGGGATAGGGGGAGAGGTTCCTGGCCCTGGGCCCGGTCTGGCGGGACGGACGCGGACGGGCGCAGACAAGCTTACCTTTGACTCACCTTCTGCGCGCCCGCTGCGCGTTCATTTCATGCCGATTAAGTAGTGCTCCACCTGCCACCTAGCCGAAGCGTCAGACATACCAGGGGGAGTTTCAGGCCATGTGTGTCCGCCCTCCACTCAAGCAGCGTCAGCTGTGTTGGACCGGGGTCGGAGCCCATGAGCCTGGAACAAAGTGCCTAGTGCGATCAGGTACAGTGCAATGCAAGTGAATTTTTAAAACAAGAAGCAGCGTTAGTTTAAAAGGTATTTTCTTAAAAACAAACGTATGCGCTAGCAGCACTCACATAAGTCCGCTGCGCGTTCGGTTCGTGCCTATTACGTACTGTTCCGCCTGCCGCCTAGCTGAAGCGTCAGACGTGCCAGGGGGAGTGTCAGGCCGCGTGTGTCCGCTCTCCACTCGAGCAGCGTCAGCTGTGGTGGACCGGGGTCGGAGCCCACGAGCCTGGAACAAAGTGCCTAGTGTGATCAGGTACAGTGCAATACAAATGAATTTTTAAAACAAGAAGCAGCGTTAGTTAAAAAGGTATTTTCTTAAAAACAAACGTTCACGAACGTGTTGTGGCGAACTTCCTTTGCATAGCTCTATGAAGCCGTGTTGCCCTGATCTTGCAGAGTGTTTATTGACAGCCCTGTTTTTTCCCCATGGTGAGGCAGGCCACTATGCCAGTCCACTAAGGTTTCGCATGTTCAACCAACATCCTGCTGTAAATGGCTCTCCACTGGACCATTGCACATCCCCTTGAGCCTAAGCCTTTCTTGGGAGGGCCAGCAGAACAGAGATACAGTACGTTTGGGCTTCAAGAATGGAAAAGATGAAACAATAATCTCCTCATGAGTGGAGGATCAGCCAAACATTCAAAGGCTGCAGCCTCACTGACTGTGCAGCCTTAGCGCCAGAGCATGAGTAATAACCTCCTTAGACACTACCTTGCTGAGAAATGTAATTTATCACCAAATCGAGGAGTGGAACCATTGTGTCTCCCACTCTTCCTCCAGACTAAGCCTAAATCTGGGATGTACCACCTCACTGTTGGACCTGTGGAGAAAGGAGAGACGTAATTATCCTACAGAGGGATTGGACTGCACTAAGGAGAAGTGACCTGAGCCAAGAGGAAAGAGAGAGCAACAGCCTAACTGAGTGGAAAGGCCTTTGTGGAAGACATCTTTATGTGAAACTGTCTAAGTGCCACTAGGTTGCACCACCTCAGCAGCACAGGAAAAAAACAAGAACATCTGGGTCGTATAGCTAATCCATCACTTTCAAACATCCAGAAGGGCATTCTTGTACCCGTGTGGTCCCCATTTCTGTTGCTTCTGTGGCCTTTTGAGGGCTGAAGGACGCACAACTTCAACCCTTCAAATGGGGTCTTTTTGGTTGGAGGAGGATGCCTTGATTATGTGCTGTTAAAATTGGCAGCATTCTATTTGCACTGGTTTTGGAGATTTTGAAGATTTGGTCATGAGCTTCTAGATGTCCAGTAGCAAGTGGGCTGCTGAACCCTCAGTTGCCCTTTGTGGGTGCACTTGACTTATGAATCCCCCCTCTATTGAAAAATCTTGACTGTGACCACTGATCACGAGGTATAGTCTCCTGCCATTGAACTACCAGCTAAATGACACCTAGTTACTACTGGTGCAGGATCCAGCATCTGTCCGTAGCCTAGAGGTGACTCCGTTTAGCCAGGTACTGGCCACTGGTCAACCCCACCCAAGGATCCTCTGAAAGCAACTAAAGAAACCCCATTTTCAAGGGTAGGACCTGTTAGGTTAGGTTTTTGTCCAAGACCAGAGGTGTTATATTCCTTTTATTCATCTGGAAACCAATAATCTGCAATCTCTGCTGTTAACTCAGTGACCCAGACATATGAGGTATATACACGTATCACATACCGTGTATCATACTGTCTGAAACCTTTGCTCCATTGACTAATTTTACAACCTGAATTCTTCAGAAATGAATTAAAGTCTCTCTGAAGTGTCCCTCAGTGGTAAACACTGTCTCTAAGCCCCTCCCCCGGTTGGAGTAAGCCTTGACTGCAGAGGTGGCTGGTACCCTATGAAAGTGGTAGGGCGAGCAATGCCCCACTACTTCCCAAACTAAACGAACTAAAACAACCTCTCCCTCCAAAAGGCCAAAAGTAAACTACCCCTCCCTCCAGAAGCCCAAAATTAAACACATTCACATGCATTACACATATAATGGAAATTAAAGTAAGTTGTGCTTACCCATGGGCTACTACACGTCCTCCTCAGTGTTCTCCTGCTGTCTGTGGTAGAAAGAGCTCCCCTAACCAATCTAGACCCTGCTCTCATGCTATTAACCAGCATAAGAGGGGCTTGGCATTGAATGAAGCAGGTTCTACCAATGCTACTTCAGGCCCTGGAAGTCTATCCTTGCTCTCCACCCAGCTGTCTAAAAAAGCTGAGTGGAGAGCTGCAAAATGTAAATGTCAGGCTGGCCATCATAAGACAGCCGGCCAAAGTGACATATGTACGTTGCAGTCTCTGGCAAGTCCTCCATGCTGCCAATCGGCAGCAGAGGACAGTCAGGACACGGCCCATTTCTCCTGGCTTCGGGGGTAGGCTGGCGGCTTCTGCTTGCCGTGCTGAGTGTTAAAAAAATGGCAATAATTGCCATTTTATTTTTAATACTTAGTGGCTCACGGCAGACGGGGGTGGGTGGGGGGTGACGCACCGACCCTCATAAAGAAACTGCCCCTGCTTGAATAGTCAGCCTACATATCTGAGAAGTCTTGGCCATTTCAATTGGCGCACCTTGGAACACCAATAGTAAACAACTTTAACCTCGCCCAGGGCAAACTACAAAACTCAGATATTTCTGAAAACAGGACACTTATTACAGTCCAGGATGTGTGACATAAACGCAGAATTCCCTGAAAACATCAAATTTGCTTAAAATCATGCATTTACTCACATTTCTAATGGAAAGTTCAGTAATCTGTGAGGATCCTACCGCCCACCGTTCATACACTTGCGCAAAAAAACATGACTCCTTGGTAGCAGCCGAGCCTGGGCCCTCATACTGCTGCTGCCCACATTGACAACATGGATCAATTTTCATAGTGAAAACAAGATGTCTACAAGTTGCCTTTTGGGGCCTATTGTGTTGTGGGCATATAATGGGGTATACATTTTGGGCCCGATGTAGGTAGCCCTTTACCGATCCGAATCGGCCGAAAATACCGATTTTCGGCCGTTTCCGATCGGTAAAGGGCTACCGAGATGTAGGGGCACATTTTCGGTAATTTTACCGAATCGGTATCATTACCGAATCGGTATATTTACCGATTCGGTAATATGTACCGAATCGGTAAAATAATTACCGATTCGGTAATATTTACCGATTCGTTAAAATTACCGAAAAAGCAATGTAGGTAGAAAATTTACCTTTGGCACATGGCTTACAGAATCGGTATTTTACCATGGAATACAAATCCATGGTAAAATACCGATTGCTGTGTACATGCACATCTGTGCATGTACACATGTGCCATGTGACAGACAGACGTGCCCTTAGGGCATGTCTGTGTGCCACATTGCACACATGCCCGTTTTGGGGGTGCTAGAGGGTGTCAAAGTGACACCCCCTGCACCCTTGTGAATTCTTTAATTACCGATTCGGTAAATACCGAATCGGTAATGCCTAATCATTCCTATGGGCTTCAAAGCCCATAGGAATGAATGGGCATTACCGATTCGGTATTTACCGAATCGGTAATTAAAGAATTGTTAAGGATTCGGTAACGAATCCAGATGTTGGGACCTGCATCCCATTTACCGATTTTGAAATACCGAATCGGTAAGATTCTGTATTTCTAAATCGGTAAATGGGATTTACCTACATCGGGCCCTTTATTCTGCTATATATTGTCTCTGCAAAGGGGACTTAGTCATAAGTGCAAATCTTCTGTTTGCTGTGAGGGGTCTATTTTTACCCCTTTAGGTTCTTCTTTAAGTACTGAAGGTGCACCTAAATGATTATGCTCCATAAGACTGAAATCTCCTTAGGCAGCCTGGTTACCTTTTCCTAGTGGATGTGGTGTCAACATTTGTGCAGGAGGGTCTGTTAAGGGGCAGGATCACGAATGATTTGCATACGATTGATTTCTTTCTTTGAACGGATAGTGAGAAAAAGACTTGATTGGAGGGCTATTCAGGATAATTGCTATTAGTTAAGATAAATTCAAGCATTTCCATCTATCAGTATTTATGTTATGTTATGTTATGTTATGTTATGTTATGTTATACAGGGTTTTATATAGCGCACGGCTACTCGAAGAGTGTCCCGGCGCTTTGATTTGCACACCAATCTCATAACACAACAAGAAAAAACAGACAAAAAACAGAAAAAAAAACAAAAGAGCCCAGGAAAAAAACTAAGAAGTAAAAAGCCAGGTTTTGAGCCCCTTCCTAAAAGCCAACAAGTTTGAGGTGCTGCGCAGGGCCACTGGCAGCTTATTCCACAACTGGGGCGCCAACAGTCTAAAGGAGCGGCCTCCAATGCGTGCCCTCTTAACACGAGGCACTGCAGCAAGAAACAAGGATTCTGACCTCAGCGGCCTGGCTGGATGGTAGAAGGTCAGCCTTTTTTGGAGGTATTTCGCTCCGGAGGCGTGTAGAGCTTTATGTGCCAGAGTCATGGTCTTAAAAATTATCCGCTTCCGGACAGGAAGACAGTGCAGTGCCTCCAGGAGGCCTGAGGCTCTAGCACGGCGAGATAGTCCAAAGATGGCCCGTGCTGCCGAATTCTGGACCACCTGTAACCGTTGAAGCAGATATTCTGGCAGTCCGAGATAGAGAATGTTAGAATAGTCAATTCTCGAACCAATTATCGCCTGCATTGTGATCTTCCTGTGTACCTCCGATAACAAAGGGAGAAACTTACGCAGCATCCGGAGCAGGCCAAAGCAGGTGCCCGTGAGGCCAATTATCTGTGAGCGCAGTGTGAGGCCGTTGTCAATCTTAATCCCAAGGTTTTTTGCCACCTGGGACGAACTTGCTGGTGGAAACATGTTCTCTGGCCACCACACTTTCCAGTCCGGATCCGAACTGCACCCGAAGAAGAGGACCTCGGATTTATCCGAGTTGCACTTGAGGCTGTTATGTTGGAACCACTGAAATACAGCCTCAAGGCAACCCTGGATCCTACCTCCATCGAAATCCGCACCCCTCTCACAGGTGAAGAGGAGCTGGGTGTCATCGGCGTAGGAAACGATCTGAGCCCCGAAAGACTCCGCCAGAGCTGCCAGAGGGGTCATGAAGATGTTAAATAGAGTTGGGCTCAATACTGAGCCCTGAGGAACTCCGACACCCAATGGCGACATCTCGGCGGAGCAAGCAGAGGCCCAGACCGTTTGTCGACGGCCTGCCAGGAACGAACGGAACCACTGGAGCACCGTCCCCATGAGACCAATCTCTGAGAGTCTTGCGAGGAGACCCTCATGGGGGACGGTGTCGAAGGCCGCCGACAGATCTAACATCACCAGCATCGCCCTGCCACCTGAATCCAGCACCTCCTTAATCGCCTCCGAAACTTCCAGGAGAGCTGTTTCGGTGCTAAGATTGGTGCGGAAACCCGATTGAGTGGGGTGCAGTAGGTCATGGGACTCCAGGTAATCGGCAAGCACCTTGTGCACATGCTTTTCAATGATCTTCGCGAAAGCAGGCAGGAGCGAGATAGGCCTATAATTCGCCAACACCTCCGCATCCAAACCGGGCTTTTTGAGCAAGGGGATAATCATCGCCTGCTTCCAAGACTGGGGAACCACACCCTGTGCAAGAGAACAGTTCAGCAGGGGGTTCACATATGGATTAATGATATCTGCCATTTTTGCCAAAAACTTGGCGGGGCAGGCATCCCGGGGAGAACCTGATTCAAGACAAGCCATCAGATCAAATGAAGCGGTCATAGAGAGAGGAGGAAAGACTGCCAAGTTTTTTAGAAAAACATATGGTAGTGAGCTTAGTGAATGAGCCAAAGAACCCAAGGAACCAAAGGAACTAATTAACTCATTGAAGTGACATGTAAACCAAATTGATAAAACAGAACCCAATGATTATATTCAAAAATAGTTTGTATTTTATTTAAATATTTTCTACATTTTTTTTGATAAGAATCTTGTTTCTAAAAGATACATGTAAATATTTAAGACATCACTAATACGTAATTTGTCATTTCATATACAAAAACACTCAAATAAAGAAGGTGAGAATTAAGAGATTTAACACATAAGAAAAACCAACAGACAGAGTACAAATGACTATGGTGATAGGTCGGGCTAGCGGAGTAGGCAAAGCGGTGGGTGGAAACTCTACGCGCGTTTCGGCATTTGCCTTCCTCAGGAGTCCGTCATTTGCTTTAAGACAGAAACATAACATTTAAGAAAAAATCTCTTGCTGTTCAGTCATGAAGATGAGGATATTCTCTGTATCTCGCTTATTGGTTGTTATAGTTGCCTTCATAAGAGTTGAATCTAAGACGCAATGATTTGCCCGGGGTGAAGTAGTACCAAGCGAGAAGCTAGTATGGCGAACGCATCCTGGGCGGTAACTGACTGATATGTGTTAGCCGCTATGGCAGAAACGGGTCTGTTCATTTATATCTGGTTTTCTATGTTTGCCAACTTATTACCCAAAATTAAAACGGGCATTTAGATACATCTGGATGCTAGGTGCGCCTCGATCCAAATAACTATCGATGGGAGGTCGCACGAAAGACTGCCAAGGCCACACCTGCACTGGGCAAGGTAACAGAGGCATTCTCCGCCCGGCAGGGCGCCTCAGGCTCCTGCACAGGGAAAGAGTCCTGGATCAATTGGATCTTAGAGGTAAAAAAGTCCGCGATCGCCCTGACCCAAGGCGCAGGAGGGGGAGTCTGAGTCGACGCAGCGCGTGAAGTCGTAAACTCCCGCACAATGGCAAAGAGCTCCTTACAGGAATTGGAGGCAGCTTCGATATTTCTCGCAAAATAAGCCTTCTTCTCAGAAAGGATATCACGATGATAAGCTTTCGCCAAGGACCTGTAAGCAAGTTTCGCTGTCGAGTCGTATTTCATGCGCCATGCTCTTTCCGCTACCTTGCATTGTCGACGTGAAGCCGCCAACGCTTCCGTAAACCATGGGGCGGATGCACCTTTGTCAAGTTTGCGAGGAGGTCTCACAGGAGCAAGATCATTATCCTCTCTAAGAGCCAGGCCTGCAGCTGCTCAACATCCTCATCTAGATCCCCAGTCAGGGCGCAGGGATGGTCCGCACAGGACTGTGCCAGTAGTTCCGGAGTGACCCGGTGGAGTGCCCTGAATCCCTGGGAAGCTTGCCGGGGGGCACCGGAAGGCTTCCTGACTTCAAAAAGAAAAAATTTAACCAGCCTGTGGTCAGACCAAAGCACCTGGATAGGAGCAAGCATCTCTATGGGGGTCGTAGAGAAAGTCAGATCCAGGGTGTGTCCCTTCTCATGGGTCGGCCCAACGTGATAGGGCACCAGGCCCAGAGGGGCTGTAACATCCAGCATTTTAATCGCATCGGCATCCATTTCAACGTCCATGTGGACATTAAAGTCCCCGGCGACTATACAATGCTCTGACGTAAGTAACAGAGATGAGGTTACAGACTGGAACTCTTCGAAGAAAGAGCCTGTGGGCCCTGGAGGTCGATAAACGAGAAGACCTTTCACATATTTAAGATATCATTAAATTTAGTGTGGTTCTAGCGGTAAATGGATTCTCTGATGGAACGTGAATTCAGACAGCACTTACATCAACATACAAAGGTATTGCAAACTGTAAGCTGCAGCAGAATGTCAGCACACAAATACTCTCTCATAATTAGTACTTAAAATGGGAAAATAAAAGTGCAGGTACTCACTATCCCATAGTACCTGCCTTCTCCTCAGCAATCATGTATTCTTCATTTGAAGCTGGTCCACCCCTATTGGAAGTGTTGATACTTTCCCCTTCAAATTAAAGAAATTGAAGTACCCTGTGCCTGAGAATGCATGCCCATTTAGAGCGCTGCTTATATAATTATCTTCCTATCATAGTGAAAGGCGCAGGTTTGACCCAGGGTTCAGATGGAAGGAGAAAATCTGCACAGGGCTAATTGACTTCCACTGAGCAAAATACAGTATTGCATTGGCCGCTGGTAATACTCTCTTCACATTAACGAAACCTTTTGTTGGAACTTGTTAGAGGTATTAATCACCAACTGTTAGAAATTGGGTTTATGGTTGGCTAGGGTATGCACCTAAGCCAGGTAGAACCCACTACTCTAGTCAGTATGAGAAGGGATATGAGACCTATTACCCACCCCACTATACTGGGAACTGTCTGGGCTACTATCAACCTCCCATGCCCTTGGTTGGAGGGAACCTGAGCCACTCTCTTTAGGACAACTTTCAAATGCCTTTCTAGACCCTCTGGTACTCACACAGAGGTCTGTCTCCTTTGCAAGTTATCTGGGATCAGAGAACTTATACTCCAACAGGTGTTGGTGTAGACCAGGATAACAACAACGGAACATGTGCTGTCTGACAATCAGGTTGTATAGCCCTTCAAAAGAGTTTACTGTGCTACCCTTCACCCAACCATCCAGTGCTTTGCAAAAATCCTCCACAAAATTCTCCCAAGACTGATGAGACAGATTCCTGCTGCTCTTGAACCTCAACCACTTCAGGAGTGAATCCATACTTTCCATCAGGGCTTCCTTCATGGGGTGTACCTCTACTGGTCACTCCCGCCTAGGGCTATTAGGGCATCCCTACCATCATTAGGAATATAACTCCCCAGGCCAGTTCCGCAGTGCTCCTCCAAGATCATCTCATATTCCTGCAACCACTGATGTATGTCCACATCCTTGAAGCTAGGCATCATTTCTGTGGGTCTGTGGCTGGTATTTATAACACTGGACCCAATATTGCTGCCACCACTGGACTATACCTGTAGTAAGTCCAGAACTCTCCTACTAGGCCCATGCACCAGTTTTATTTCCTCAAGAGCAAGTTTTTCTCTGGCGAAGGCCCTTTCAGCCTACGCCAGATATGGGGGTCCTCTCTCTCTCTACTGGTGCCCCTGCCCAGTCATCTTCTCCTTCCTCCTCACTGTCTTCAGGGCCACTGAATCTTCTAGGAGGTTCCACGTCTTAGGATTCTTAAGAATACCAAAGGGTACCTCCTTCTCAGAGTGCCCCCAAGAACTACCACCCTCCTTGTTCTCTGTTGGCGCTATTTCCACTGTATTAAAGAGCTAGAGGGCTTTTACAAAGGTCCAGATGTGTGGCTTCCTCACTCACCGCTAACCCTTTCTCCCTGTAGAAACCCTTTAACTATTCCACTGTGTAATACACCAGTTCATTGAGATTAAAGGTTGACTTCATTTTGGCCAGGTTTTAATGGGGCAAACAAGAAGACTCCCAGGTGTTAGAGCTGAAGCAAGAGAAAACAATATAAATGACCAATGAGAGAATAGGAGAAAAACATTGTAATAGTCTAAGTGCAGAGATGTAGTGCAACAATGAGTTACTGTAGTGTCACGCAAACGCAAGTTCTATCCTCACCGCTGATCACCAAAGTTAAAAATGGGTTTCTGGCTTGCTAGGGTATGCACCTAAGGCAGGCAGAACCTACCGCTCCAATGAGTAAGTAAGTAAGTTATACCCCAAACTTATCCTGTGCTCACCCTTTAGTAGCTTAGCACGGAGCAGGCAGGCTTATCATCAGCGATAAGGTGTAAAGCGTTTGTGCAACATACTCACACAGAAACATAATGAACACACCACAAAAGAGACTCTACTCAAAATGATATAAAACATGATATATTGTATAAGCCTGGAGGAATTAGTGGAATTCTCAGGAGTTCCGCGAGTGGCAGAGTGGGTTACTTGCGCTGTTCGCACTATTTTTAGTGTAGGGTGTTTGACCTGCGATGTAAAATCAGCGCGAATGGCATCTCGCACAGTACAAGAGGGCGCTGCTTCTTTCTGCCGCTCGAGTAGAAGTTCTACTTGAGCCGCAGCTTCCTCAAATCGAGCAGTAGCGACCATCCTTGACCGCCCGCATAGTGAGGAGCATGACCGCGGGGCAGCCACTGCAAATTCAGGGCCTGCCCGTGTCTGGGATGCTAGAATGGAAATCCATGGCAAGAATCCGTTGACGCTGTCAACTGGTCTCAGTCCTGGGGCCCACATAGCCGAGCACTCATGCCTCTTCAGTCGGCGGGAGGCATACAGATGTTACAGACAGGCTCCTCTGCTGAGGCACATACGCCGGCACCGGATAATTTGGAGCAGGGGCTCAGTGAGTACTCATGTCTCAAAACAGAGACGGGGCTCACCACTTAAAACATAAAGATGCAGCACCAATACATAGACCAAAATCAGAGCATACTACGCTGTGTCTTGTGCAGCATGAGAGCCTTTCAACGATTGGGTCAGAGCTCATCACGCAAGTGTGGAGAAAAGCGTAAGCCCTCAGAGTTTCATTGTTGTATAGTCTTTAGTATATATTTATTAATTTTTGTTGATACTTTTTCTGTGCCCCACCTTGTCACTTGATACGTATATATGTTATTGTGACTTGTGAATATAATCTTTTCCAAAAATAATTTTGAAACATCAGGGTAATTAGTTTATCCCTGTATGAAAATAAATATTGAATCGATCCCTCTGTACTTTTTCTTGTTTATACACATCTCTTGATGTACTTTGCTCATGTATAGGAGGGTAATTTGGGCATAACCCCTGTGTTTTCCTAACAGAGCCAAGTTGAGGCACTGTTCATTTGTCCCAATACCTCTTCTAAAGCCTAATCGAGTTTGGGACATTAGCCCTTTGGAACCTGCCCAGGTCTCAAGGCGTGCTAAGATCACCCTCCCTAGCACCTTAACCGTAGCGTCAATCAAGGAAATGGGCCTATAACAGGCCGCATCTTCCTTCTTTCCCTTTTTGTACACCGGTACCACTATGGCCTCTTTCCATGATGTTGGAATAGGACCAATTATTGCTGCTCTAAATCGTTTGTCAGGAGGGGTGCCCAGAGTTGGAGATTACTTTTAAATAAATCCAGAGGTACCCAATCCGGCCCTGGGGCTTTTAGTTGTATCCCTTTATTAAGGGCATCCTCAACCTCACTCACTGATAGAGAAGCGCTCATCTGGAGGGCAGTTGTTAGATTTAGTGGGACCTCCTGACTTATTTCCTGGCTAGTAATACCAATCGGGTTGAATATATTGGTATAGTGAGATTCCCACATATTCCCTGGTAGTAATGAGTCCATTGAGTCCTCTGAGAATAATTGGCGGTTTATTACCTCCCAAAAGCTCCTAGAATTTTTGAGAGCGCTTGCTCTCTCTAGGTCCTCCCAAGCCAACTTTCTCAGGTCTTGCTTCCTCTGTGCAACTATGGTCTTATAGGATTGCCTTGCACTCTTAATTAAGGCTTTATCACGCAGACTTGTATGTAGTGCCTTCTTTAGGTCCTTTTGGGCCCTTGTACACTCAGAGTTAAACCATTTACTCCCCCTCCATTGTCTTAGTACTAATGGGTTCGTCAGATTTCTTGATACGTCCCTACAAATTCCCTGAAATCCCTGTATAACCATTTCAGGGAGGGAATCATAATCAAGGCATTCCAGGATATAGCTTAAGTTTGCTTTAACAGTGCTTTCCTCAAATTGGAGGGGGCTTAACTTATTCCATTTCATTCCCACTCCTTGGTTTAAACTACACTGGAGGAGGCGGCCATCACCTTTCTTCTCCCGGGTAGCTACAAATAAGGAGGCAGTGAGGGGGTTATGATCGCTGACATAATTTGGCTCCACCTCAAAACTATCTAGCAGGATCGCGGATTTTCTGGATATTAACATAAAGTCAATAAAACTTTCCCTACCTCTGCCCATATAGGTGGGGTATTGGATTTCTGTGTTACTGACCAGGGTGTCAACAAAAAGCAAATCATTCACAACAATAATATCATTTAAGGCGTCTCCCTATGGAGTGTGTAGAAAATGCGTCAGTTGTTGACCCTCAGTGTCTGTAAACCCACATACCTTGTCTGAGCTATGTCTACATAAAGTGCAATTGAAATCCCTGACCCAATAGATACGCAGGGGCTGCCACTTCCCGGCGATCTTGTCAATTTCCCCTTTAAGGTTTACAATAATATCACATCTATGTGGGTCAAAAACATTGTAGTACCAGTAATTTAAAAGAGTCTTGACCTGAAACAAGTTAAAAATAAAAATCAGTTGATACCATGGTGAATTAATAACTTACAACTTTAATAGCCCCATATTTGAGAGAGATCTAGGTCGCCAGTCCCCCATTCGCTCTCCCTGCAGGTGAGGCGGTTGCATGAACATTGAGGGAACAGTAACCATCTAATTCAATATTCTCCCTAGACCATGTTTCCTGGGTACAGATAATGTCTGTGCATTTTGGTGCAAGCGTAGGTTTCTCTCTCCCCATCTCCGCAAAGACCCTGGCTTCTCAATGTGCAATTTACAGAGCTCTCAGCCTTGAGATGAGGGTTATTTCCCAAGCCTTCCAACCCACTCCTTACTTCAGTATCTCTGTTGGTGGATCCAAGAGATGTGGCCCAGCCCAGCCTCTTCTGGGCACGGACGGGCGCAGACATGCCCGCCCGTGGCCCGGGCTTCAACAGGGCATGGACCGGGCACTCCTGCACGCTTCCAGCACTGCGGGAGCTGCATTGAGCTTTTAATGCTCCACCAGGCGCAGTCACGCTGGCCGCAGTGCCTCCTGGTGCTCTGTTCTGAGGGGTATGGGGCCCCCCCTGCCTGTTGGCTGCTTGTGGCTGGCGGTGGTGTTGACGGCGGCTCCCGCTCTGCGGGAGCCTCGATGAGCTTTTAACGTGTCTCCGGGCGGGGTCACGTGGCGGTAGCGCCTCCCGGTGCTCTGCTTTATGGGGTATGGAGTCCTCCCCTGCATGTTGCTGCTTGTGGCTGGCGGTAGTTTTGACAGCTGCTCCCATTCAAATAAAAATACATACAAATGAATATAAAACTACAGCATAATTAAATACCAAAAACATAAATACAAATACATACAATGTGCAGACAAAAAAACAAATAATTAAAATACAATTTTAACTCCAGTTTAATATATAGTAAACAAAACAAACATTCCATTATAACTCCATGCAAACAAAAAGTATACACAAATATAAATAACACCAATTTCCACCTCTACACAACAATATAAAAAGTATTCCACTTTGGAGGGGTCAGGTTTACTAAACCCACTCAAACAGACAGTATAAAATAAAATATAAATAAAATAAAAAGTGTTCTTCAATCTTCAACCCAAGCAACAAGATAAAAAGTATTTCACTTTGAAATGGCATGGCAGCATGGATAAGTTTAAGGAATATTTCGAAATCCTCAACAATAACTCAGAGTGCCTGAAATTTACATATAACATGAGCAAAAACAGATTCAATTCTTGGATGTAACAGTATATATCAACAAGAACAAAATTCTCACTAACGTGTATCGTAAGCCAACATCAACCAACAGCATACTGCACGGGTCAAGCTTCCACACAGCGATCGTACTCTTCCAATTGGGAGGCCCCCGCTCCTCCCACCAGCCCATGACCAAGTTGGCATAGCTGGGGGTGAAGCAGGTGCCCATAGCTGAGCCCTGTGATTGGCAATAGATGACATCATCGAATAGAAAAAAATTATTCTTGCAGTAACAGCATTGATTGTACAACACTTTTGATCGCAGGTAGCAAAAGGGAGGTGGTGATAAAGAAAGCACTATCATGCAACACCACTTATTGTGTATATGCACTAATATGTCCATGCAACAAAGCCTACATAGGCAGCACAATACATCGTGCTAAGAAACGCGTGCTAGAACATGTTAGGGCTATTAGGCACAATAATAGACAATATCCTGTTGCTCGATATTTCTTTGAACATCATTTTCAAAATGAAAAACAACTGCGAAAGGTTGTCATTGATAATGTACCTGAGAATGTGTGTGGTGGGAATAGACAACTCTCACTCCGCAAGTTAGAATACAAGGATATTATTGATTTGGACACAATGACCCCGCTGGGATTAAATTCCATTGAGGAACTTTCTGTACATCTGCACTAGTAAAATTGAAAATTGTAAATTGTAATATGATATTACTAAATTCATCAATACTGTCCGTTGTGTTTTTATGCAAATTGTTTTAATATTTTATTTTATTTTTAGGTATTGGCACATGTGTGTTTTTGCTGCACTCGTTATCACGGCAAATTAGCCCACTTGGCTATATTGTGGAATTTACGACGTTATGTAAACAGTAAGGGCCAGATGTAGGTGGCCATTTACCGACCGGTAAATGGTCATTCCATATGTAGGTGCCCTATTTTACAGATTCGGTAAATTTACCGAATCGGTAAATTTACCGAATCGGTAAAATACCGGATCGGTATTTTTACCGATTCGGTAAATTGGAGATGTAGGTGGGACTCTTCTGAGTCCCACAGGCCTTACCGAATCGGTATTTTACCATCCAATCCAATTGGGTGGTAAAATACCGAATCCAGGTGTGCATGCACATGTGTGCATGCACACCTGTGCCATGTGACAGTCAGACATGCCCTTAGGGCATGTCTGTGTGCCACATGTCACACGTGCCAGAATTCGGGGGTGCTAGAGGGTGTCAAAGTGACACCCCCTGCACCCTTGTAAAAATCGGTATTTAACGAATCGGTAAATACTGATTCGGTAATGATCATTGGTTCCTATGGGCTTCAATGCCCATAGGAATCAATGGGCATTACCGATTCGGTATTTACAGAATCGGTAAATACAGAATCTTAACGATTCGGTATTTACGGATTCTGAATTACCTACATTTCCCCCCCCCCTCTAATTTACCACTTCTTAAATACCGAATCGGTATGATTCTGTATTTTAGAAGTGGTAAATTAGAATTACCTACATCTGGCCCTAAATGTTTTACTCAATGTGAGCAATTAAGGGTATACCCTGAATAAGTCCAAGAACTACTGCCCACTGGGATGTAATTGCAGGGCTTTCAGGAGCTCTAAGCAACAAATTATGTGCTCTAAAGTATGTCAAAATGTGAATGTCAGACACTCAATAAAGCATCTGAGTTTGAATCCATCATACTAACGCTGGCAACTGAATATCAGCGATTTTCACTTAACCATTCTATCTCATGCATGAATGTACGGAGGTTGTGATTTACTTATGTAACAATCTTTATATAAAAGAGATGTACCGATCTTTATATGCGCTGTTAGAGATTTCTTGCAACGATTTCTTTAATACTTTATAAAATGGTTATTGGCAATGTAGTTATATAACATTTATTTTGGTTAATTTATTCTCTAACCATTTGGTCCAGCGAGTATGATGAATTATAAGACTCTCTGGTATCGTTGCATGAAAAACGAGATAAAAACCGAGATAAGATGGCCGCTATGTTTCACTGGTTTTACTTTACATTTGTTCACTAGGGTGTAATTCACAGTCTGTTTTCTATGTCTAGCAGAACTGTTTATATATGTGTGTGATACACTGTTTGTTTACATGGCGTGATCAAGACGAAAGTCGAAACGCGTTGCTGTACAGTCATTAAACACATTTACTGCAACTACCCAAGGTGTCCGTGACGTTTCTTGACACAGAAATTCGTGGCTTTTTGTTATGGTGCAGGGCTACCGGTGCCCTGTTCATGGCCTCTGTCAATACCCGATTCTGCCTTTTGATATATATATATATATATATATATATGTATCACACCAAGAAAATCCTCGTGCAGAACTGCCTCCTCCTAATCAAAAGCCGCTTCGTAGTATCGGACGCCACGGAAGATCGCCCTTTTCAAAATATACCTTCACTTAATTCGCCATTACCGTAGAAGTACGAAGCCTTGTGCGGTTCTTTGCAAATCTTTATTCAGCCATCCAAAATCATCATACGCGTTTTGAGTGCTCGCGCACTCTTGTTTACTGATACGTTTGTTTGGTGGCACGTGGCCATTTTTAAATGTAATATAGATCTAATGCTGAATAATGTGTTTATATTTTATTACGCCAAACAAATGTTCAAGGTGAAAATGATTGTAAAACTACAACTCTGTCTTTTAATGCACTATGTTTGTAGTTCTGACTGCATCACATGTGATCTGGATTTTAAAAATGGCCGCGCGCCACCAAACAAACGTATCAGTGAACAAGACTGCATGAGCACTCGAAACGCGTATGATGGCTTTGGATGGCTGAATAAAGATTTGAAAAGAACCGCACAAGGCTTCGTACTTCTACGTTAATGCCGAATGAAGTGAAGGTATATATGCCTGGATTGTCAGTGTAGTCCCCGCCGCAAGTACCCTCTGGAATCCGAGGCTGAGGCAGTATGGGGGAGCTGAGGAGGACATTTGATGAACTGCAAAGCTGAAGAAATGAAACCGTCACACTTTGGTTTTTTTTAGTTTTTTTTTTTGGGCACACTTTGCTGAAACTCTGCTACAAGCACATTGGATTTTGTTATCGATCCCTCCCCCCAAGCAACACCCCCTAGGACCTACCACACAGGACTCTGGGGCTTGTAGTTTCCTTCAACGCACGGGACGCTGCACAGGTGTGCTACATCTTGAAGGGGGCGGTGCGGACTCACTACAACGAGTTCTTACGAGGCGGTGTTCATCAGCAGAGTGTATCTCATCTGTGGAGGCTTTGGGCGCTGACGACGGCCAATACCGGCTAGAAATGCATACGCCACTTTGTTCATTAAAGAGCCTCCAAATGTTCCCCTGGGTCTCTGCTCTTCTTTGCTGGGAGGGGTTCTGTGGCAATATATATATATATATATGTACATACACATATATACTTCAAAAGTTCTCCGTAATAAGGTGCCCCCGAGGGCAGCATCAGCACCACGGGAACGGAATATACCGCTAAATTGCCAACAGCACATATGAAGAAAGCCAAGACCCAACTAGAAGAATGAAGAGCGCTTTAATAAATACCATGCGGAAGCACTCTATTGAGACGCGTTTTGGCTTTATAACAGCCTTAATCATTGGTGGGCAGTCTGTGATGTCAGGTGACCAAATTTAAAGGCGGACTGTTAGATTATTTTGTAGTCCAGATTCCTCAAATTCGTGGAATGCACCATGGAAGATAATATCACTCATTTCTGGAATTGCAGTGCATACATTCGCAGTTCATTATTTCAATATGCTAATGTTCCTTCAACGTGCTTTGCCCATTTGCTGCCACAAAAACAAATGTCTTTACAAAGTGCATCTCTTCCAAGTCAGCAACAGGTGGTGTAAATACCCCTCTTGCATCCCTTGCTCACCTCTGGATACATTTACTTCAGACAAATCCCATACATCTCCAACAGAGGAGAGCGAGTCATGTCCCCAAAGTTACAGCCTTCAACAGTTCTCCGTAACAAGGGGCCCCCGACCTTAACAGGGCGGCCTCAGCACCACGTGAACGGGTTTTCTAGATGTTAAATTGAAAGTTCATGCAATTCTAGTTTACATGGAAATTATGAGCACCCAAAAGCTCTGAAATGGAGCATACCATATAGCAAGCTACTTGAAGCCCTCAGAATTTACGTCACAGATGCCCTGTACCAAACTAAAGCTAAAGCCATGATAAAAACGATTCCTGCACAGAGGGTGTCCCAATAAAATTCTACAGGAAGCTTATCAAAGAGTGTCCCTTAAGAACAGAGATGAATTGCTTTTTAACAAAGAATATAACAAACGGAAAGACTGGACACTGGATTCAGGTCCGTAGAATGTAGTCACAGACTTTAGAATACACCAATGAACATAATCAAATTTGCTATCTTTTGACTTATAGTTGGCACGTGTTGCAACATGGCATCTTAAGACCCATCTTGGCCCACATTCCAATATCACAAATCGCACAGGCGGTTACTAGGTGACATCTTGACAAGATCCATGTCCGTTGGGGGAGATGCTGCAGAATGGTAAACCAGCAAAACTCTGGGGTTTAAAAAGTGCAGTAGCTGTAAAGCTTGTAATTTTGGAGTCAACAAAACATCATTTGACACGTATGAGAGAAGAAAATGCACCATGCGACACAGAATGTTGTCTATATCCTTGAATGCGGTTGCAAGATGCGATAGTTGGGAGCACTGTGAACAAAGTAAAAGTACAACTTTAAGGTGATGAAAACATCATGACAAAACTTTTCCCATTGCAAAACATTTTTGGAAGGTGCACCAAGGGAACCTGAGCAGCCTACAATATTATGGCATTAAACACATCAAGGCCCATCTGCATACGGGAAATGGAGAATTCGAGTTCCGGAGGTGTGAATCCAAGATAATTATCCTTTTGGGAACAGAAAAACCATGGGGACTTGTGAGAAGTTGGCCTGGTATATGATGATCACGATTCTAGTGAGCACCTTGCACCAGTCCAAACGACCCTTATGGTGATTGGTTGTAAGTCAACCTTATAGACCAGCTATCCTAATGGTAGCATGGACAAAAGCAGTCTTAGGCTAAACTCAAGAGGGCGTGTGAAGCCAGCTGTTTACCATATGCAATCCTTTTAACATCAAATGAAAGGACACCACACAAGTTATATATTATAAAATATATGTATTTATTACTAGAATAATCCCCTGTACTCTTTATGAGCACAGAAGCACAAGGGTTAAACAAAGAACTTCATATAACATACAAAAGTTGCACAATTATGGATAGGCGGGGTGGCCCGTCAAACCATATATTAAAATAGTGGTATAAGAACCACGTCACGAACAATGGTAAGGTCTAGGGCCTTGAGAATCGCTGGGGCTACACTGGACTAATGAAGGTTAGGACATAGGAGGCCCAGAGGATACGGGTGCAATGTCTATAGGCAACCGTGTGCACAAATGCAAGTCAATGGTGCGTAAAAGTTAGAAAGTTATAGGTTTGGGAGTCTTCCGACTGGATTAGAACTTAGCCACTTGAAACTAGGACACTAGGGATGCAAATCACTACAGGGGCACTGGAGTACCCTTGTTACCTCACCCACAGGAAGCGGGTGCATAGGTGTCAAAGTGCGTCGGGTTTCTTTGTGGAGTTCTATGGAGCCTGGAGGAAAAGATGCTGCAAGCGACCAGGAGAGAAGAGTCCCGTTGGATCCAAGGGTGGATCGAAGATGTAGAGTACCTGAAAGCAGAGGAGACAGAGTCTATGTCACTAGCCAGTGACCAGGATGGAACCAGGAAGTAACCAGGCGATGTCGGGTTGCGATCAGGTGATGTTGAGTAGTTTGTCTCCGCTGCCACGTGGACCAGGAAGTATCGATGATGACCAGGAGTTGAACACGGGCTGTCCCACAAAGGTTCTCGCTGTCGGCGGTGTCGGTTCTCAAATCGGAGTCAGCAGGCCTTGGCAAATGCAACCCGCGCAGGAATCGAAGATGGCTTTTGGATCGGACCAGCAAGGTCAGATCAGTGGCTCCTTTTCAGGGGAGCTAGGGCCAGTCTGGAGCAACTAGACCAGCAGTGTAAAGTCAAAGGATCGTCGTCACAGAGGACACTAACTAACGGGCAAATGACCGGACAACGCGTCGAGCAGGAACAGTGAAAAAGGGCCCCACGCAGCACTCGGTGAGTGTGGAGAGGTGATCTTCGGTGCACAGGTTGCTTGGGGCTGAGGCTTCTCAATCCCCAAAGCACAGCTTCGAGGGCGCCTCGGGAGCTGCACAGGAAGCACTTCGCTGGCTTTCCAAGATGGCGGGACCCAAGCCTCACGTCGCCTCCACGGGTCTCAGCTTTGCTAGGACTGTGGATCGGGCTGTTGGAATTCTGGGAGTCCAGGTCTTGTTGGTCTCTGTTGTTCGAGCTCCGGCAGGAGCAATGGCAAAGAAAACCTTTGAGCGTTGATGGTGCCTGCTTGCACAGGGTGGCCACTCCTTGACCACAAGGGAGATTCTTCAGTCTTCTACGTCGAGTAGGATGTCGAAGGGTCCAGAGTTTTGTATCAAAGTTTCAGTCAGGATGATCTAATGTTTCACGGCATGGCTCCTACCTTTATTCCAAATCAAGGGGCTGGATCTCCTGCTAGGTCCCTCCTATGGGTGGGACCCAGGAAGGGGGTGGTTACACCCCTTTCCCTTTGTCCAGTTTTGCGCCAGAGCTGGGGCTGGAGTGCCCCAGCACCGGTTTGAACTGGACTTTGCATGGGACACCTTGTGTGCCCCAGGCAGTGTCTAGTTTCATTCAGCCCTCCCTGCCCCAATCCACTATCTCCTGTCTGAGGCGGTGTAACACCTCCCTGTGACAGGAAACCTTTTGTCCAGGCCTCCCCTGCCGGAGTTTCAGTCAGCAGCAGGAGGCCAAACTTGTGTCTGAGGCAGCAGCATCCATTTTGTGATGCTGAGGCTCTGGTTAGATTTAACTGTGTTTAAGGAAAGTAACATGTCTTCTCCCTCTAGAAGATTGGAATGCTACCCCCGTCGCCAGGACTGGCGAGGGGGTAGTATTCCAAAGCGTATGACACCTTAAACAACATGTTTTGATAAAGCCAAACCATAGATAGCATTTAACCGCAAGGTTCATAATGCACTTAAGAGTATATGGTATGGCAATATCCCAGAACAGCTATAAGGACATGGTTACGAAAGCTGCAGACAGGCTCGGCTCATGCTAGAGCACTATCTCACATAAAACCAAGCACTCTGCCTCCAGGATTGTTAAGGCCTGCAATAGGAGTGACTTATAGGTGTATATGTGTTCAGATATAGGTTTAGATATAGGCATACTATATCTAAGCAAGGGGTGATTACACCACCTTGCCCCAGCTGAGTGATCAGCCAGTTGTGTCAATTTGGATGGCCAAAAAAAAAAAAAAAAAAATGTGGATGGCCAGCCAGGGGTGGCAAAATATATGCTGCAGCCCCTGGTAGGCCTTGGATGCACCTATGCCCTGGGTACCTATAGTACACTGTACAGGGGCTCATAAGATGACCCAGTATCCAATTGGAGATCTAACTAGGGTACATGGAGTCCATTTTAAAGAGAGAGCAGATAGCCTGGAGCCCTGATCAGCAGGATCCCAGGCCAACTAAGTCGAAAACCAGCTAAACACTAGGCAAACAATCTGGGGTAACCATAGTCAGGTATCTACCTTCCTACAGGACTCAGTCTGGATGCTGAGTTGCATGTGCACATATGAGAGCCATAATACAGGGAAGTTTGCAAAAGCAGCGGTGTGAATTATCTGGACATGGATCAAAACATTGCTACAACAAACCCACGTGCTCACAACATAAGACATTATATGGCTATCTGATTGATTACAGAATTATAGTGACAACCAGTTGACAAACCTTTCTAGTAAGAATGTCCTGTGAGAACACACAAGGGGGTTATATGGAGAACAGTGCGAGTTCTGAAATTGTAAATGTTTTTAAGGAGGTTTTTGGTGATTTTTATACATTTGCACTCTGTTTATATGCACTTTTATGAGAATGTTCATTTTTTGTACTAGCACTTTTGATCCGCCTCATGCACTTTACTTGAAGGACTATACGGTTGTTTATTGTTAAGTGACCCTATCATGATTGGTTTTGGTAGTAGCCCTGATAATTGTGAGGATACAGATAATTAAATGCCTTGCTCTGGTAGTAATTTGTGACCATATAACTCATAGATTCGGAACATAAGTAACAATAAGCTGGGGTACCTTTAAATATACTATCTAGGTCACATGTGAACATTTATTATAAAATAATTAACTTGCCACACTTCACACGTAACACGCCTTTATCAGTGCAAGGCCAGCGTTTAGTTTGTTTCTCATTCCTTCTTTAGGTTGAGGTTCATACCATAGTTGGCAAGTACATTTTTTTTGTGGTATCACTCAGAGGCAGACATCCCAGGCTCCCTTAGTGTTTGGTACCTGATTTTCGAGGAAAGAAGAGCATTACTGAATTTTCCAGATCACGTGTAGCCAAGTGGCACAGACCAGCATGAAAAACACAAGTCGACAAATTCTGCTTTCGCCGAAAGATTTACATGAGGTGATGTTCAAAGCCAATATTCACTTGAGGCAGAAAATAAGCAGTGAGTGCAACCATTGCAGACACGTAGATAGAGACATCAGTTGTATTAGGGATTTTTTTGGAACTTTTCTGACCATATTGAGGGCGGGAGATCTCCTCACCACACCATCGTCCATTTTGGTATCAACAAAGAAGATGTCAACCCTGCACATCCAAACTATTCACATTGGCTCCAGAGATGCAGGACCCTAAAGCACAGTAGACATCATTACTGGGAAGAGCTACACAGCACCAAACTGAGTTATGGGCATCTCTTCTGAGGAGTTCCCATTCCTGTAGTACTTTTCTGCTGCTTCCTGCTCACTTATATCCGGATCTCATTGGTATAACCCCTCAAACCACCACCATTTGGAAGGTGTTATACGCCTTGACATCATTTACACTCTCTTAGCATGCTTGCAATAGCACACTTGCCACCATTCTGTGACAAAAACAGATAGGTTATTTCATATCTCAGAGTCCCTCACCGCATAATGATGACATTACAGGAAATGATATCGCTCAACCTTTGGGGTAAAACTGACATCTCAGGAAGGGATATCACATGACATTGGACCTGTTTGCAAATTGATGGTAATTTTCTTCCTGCTCTGGGAGCTGGCTTCAATTGGGTGTAATAGCCATCTCCCCAAAAAACAGTAGGATAACTCTCATGAATTCGTAGGCTTTGCAGTTACCCAAAAAGCAAGAGTCTGCTATTCGGAGATGTGACAAGTATGCCATAGACTACAGTTAGACCACCCCCTTCCAAACCTTCCTCACCCTCCAAAAAGTATTCACCTCCATTGTATTCAGTAGACTGCACTGCCACAAATACTAGACTTCGCCCTCTTTGGATACTACACATTAGGTTTCGAGGTATACACTTATTTGCACCCATTGGTAAGCTAATTTTCTACAAATGCTAATGTTAATTTCTCTGTTAAAGAAATTAAGTTTGCCCCAGTAAGAAGCATGCAAAAAAGTGTTGGATGGAGTGCTTGAATTAATGTCAGATACTGCTTATAATCTCAGTCCATCGTTAGTTTGCCCACCATGCCACTGTTTTCACTATAGCAGGGTCAAAACTGATTTGTTCATAGCTAGGTCCAAACTTAGGTGGCATTATGTGCAAAATATTGATGGACTGCGATGTGGTCAGAGTACTTACCAGTGGCTAAGATTAATTCAAGCATTGCAGCCATCACTTTTTTTGTATACTTTAGTGTGTCACCCTAAGTGGGACAGTATGCCCAACAGTGGGTCCAGTGTCTACTATGCCCAGGAACCAAGCTTCACCAGGCCGATGAGCCCTAATCAGGGCAAAACCGGTCCTGGGCTGCTTTTGTTCCAGTTCAAGGAAGACCTGACCTGGCAGTTTAGGCTGGATTATTCTCATTGGAGCAGGGTCAAGACTGATTTGTATATGCCTGTGTCCAAACTAGGTGGCATGGTGTACAAGGTAACAATGAACTGGGATATGCCCAAGGTAATTACTAGTGACTGAGATTAATTTGAGTATTCCATCTATCACTTTTTTGTATACTTCAATATGTCGCCCTAAGTGAGACAGGCATGCCCAGATGTGGGTTTCCATGCACGTTGTACCACTGGAACCAAGCTCTACCTGGCTGACGAGCCCTAATCAGGGCAAACCAGCCCTAAATTGCTTATGTTCCAGTTCATGGAGGACCCGGCCTGGCAGTTCGGGCTAGACTTTTCCCATGGAGCCGGGTCTAGACTGATTTGCATATGGCTGGGTCCAAACCGAGGAGGAAAAATAACAATGGACTGGGATGTGCCCCTGAGTAATTACCAATGGCTGAGATTAATTCAAGCATTCCATCATCACGTTTTTGTATCCTCCAGCAAGAAGCACATCAGTGTTACTACGTTCGATTAGCATTCTGGAGACAAATCAAACCAAAGCGGAGTCTTACTGCACAGTTTTCATTGAAGTGTATAAAAAAATTGGAGAGGGAAATAAATCCTGTCTGCTTAGTGTTGCAGAAGTCTAGCTTGAAATTAATTGTTGCCACAAATACAAGGGTTATTTTGTTTGGAAGTAAGGATAAAGACGATACAAAGTTTCGCAAATTGAAAAAATAGTTCATGTTAACATTCATAATTTGAAGGGCCTGGGTTCTTTACTTGTCTGATATTACAGCCAAGTTTTTGACCTTGAGGGAAAAATGGATTGACCCTATCAAATGCAGGGAGGGAGAAGTCCTTGAGAAGAAGCGTTCCACTTCGAACAAATAAAATAATCTCCATTTTGCACTATTTAAGCGATGCTTTTTGTCACATGAAGTACAAATATGGCTTACTTTACCACGTTTTACCTAGTTTGATAATAATTTGTTCGTTTTGGATGAGATCTTAATTTTTTTTGTCTTCTATTCAGCAATAAGACACACGCTTTTGTACCTCCCCTGTTCACTGGAGCCCCCCTCTAGTTACACTTTTGAGATTTAACATTGCTTGTAGTCTGCCACATCTCACAATATTTTCTTTCTCCCTTTCTAAATCTACAGGAGCACACTTTCAATTTTCATGTTTGCTGCTCAATGTCGAAGACAATTGTTTCGGATTTCAGTATTTTTGTGGCTTAATATACACGTCGCGAAATATTTGTGCTTGGAAAAAGTGATGGTTCGTTCACCTGCTGGTCATCGTTGACCCCTGCAGATGCAACAACTTTTGCCTTTCGGCCCTTGGATCACTGCTGAAATCTCAATGGTGTTGGTGAACTAGGAGAATCGCTACTTGCTCACTGGAAAACCTGTTTCTGCCTGTATGTTTCCTCAACTCCCTTTTATTTATGATATCTGGGTGCAATCCATGTTTGTCAATGTCCAGTTAAAAGCACTACTCCTATCTGAAGCAAACTGGGAAGAAGGTGGAAAGACCTGTGAGATTTACTCTGCTATAATCTGAGGAATTTTGAAAATATAAAGAAAGCTTGTGGGCCAATTGACCATGGTCAATCGACCCATGGTCTCTGCCCAAAGCAGGGTAAGTACTTACCCAGATGTGCAAGTAACTTAGATTTTGCAAGAGGAGCAGCCAATAAAAGAGGATGATGCCTAGCTACACTGTTACTATGTTATCTTTTTAAAGTTCTAATGAATGTTTTACTTGTGATGTAAAACATGTTCTTTAAAGGGCTGCATTTTAGGACCTACAGAGGAGCATTCCAGACTGACTGCGTGGTCAGCTTGCATTGTCCCTGACCGTACCGTAAATATTAGTTTCTAGAGGACCTATGTTTCCCAGTGTACAATCCCAGAGGGTGTCAGAGACATTCTTCTTCTTCCCCGACTTTAGGGTTGTTATCATTTGTTGTATTTGTCACTCTGGTTCTGGAACTTTTTGAACAATCCTGCTAGGTCTTACCATTCCTCAGTCAACCAAGCCTAAAATTATTCTTAGTTTCTGATCCTAAATGTAAGTTTTAATGGGTAGGCTTTTCAGTCCAATGAAGGTATTCAACCTGAGTGCCCTCAAAAATGGAAAATCATGATCCCAACCGGCTAGGCCTAGGATACAAGCTTGTTGGGCCTGCCACCATCCCAAATGGAGTCTCCAGAGGCCGTTTGTATCCATGGTGCCCATGGAGCTCAGAGTTGCATCTGCATCACATCACGTGTCTGCAGCAGGCATTGGTGGGCCCGCTATGTCAGCTAGCAGTAGTGACCCAATGCTAGGCTGCAACAGAAACAGGAGCAAGAGCTCGCAAGATGAGGCTGCTGTGTTGGGTGCAGCTCCTATTTGAGCCATGCCCACTACTCAGATGCCGCTTACTCTCCTGAGCAGCTACATCTTTGAGCAGCGACTCCTGAGTTCCTGTTCCCTCGCCAGTATCATTTTTTCGAGTCCCTGTTCCCTCGCCGCCATCATATGGGCAGCTCTACAAAAACATTACAGACATATATGATTAAAAGTGGTAACACGCTTGTGCCATAACGCTTCTCATTAACAATCGCTACTTACCTTGGAAACATGTGCGCAGAACCCTGCCAAGAAGGGTCAAGGTGTAGAGTTAATGCTTGCTATTTGCTTTGGAAGCATTTACTCGAACCTTTAAAAAATGGAGGCACTCTTGATTTAAAGACAAACAGAGACTATTTATAAATGTTTAAGCATGAACTCTGGTACAAAAGTGTTTAGACATAACACTTTTACCAAAGCTGTGGCAGACAAGTAACCAATGCAACAGTTCTGAAATAACAGTTGTGTTTAATGCTTTGCTATGCATGTATAATCCTACCGCACTACGGCTATACTTGTGTGGCTTATAAAAATATTATGAAAATCTCCATGCAGGCTCATGTATACCAGATATACGTATGTGTATTGAAGTATGCATGTTTGTCATAACTGGTAAAGTGCATCAACACTGAGTACCCGGTACTCTGTGAAAGGAGCTGGTGCCAAGGCGTACTGTCACCTAGGTAAAACAACCTCACTGAGAAAAGGCCTCGGTATGTATTACACTTACTTACCTGATATCTAGATCGTATGACCAAGTAGGAAAACATACATTATTTATTCTTTTCATTTAAGGCACAGGACCACACCACAGAATACACAAGAGAGAGGGAGCATCAAAGGCGGGAAAAAGGACTCCATTGGGTATTGAATCTGGTTGGGTGGAAGTGGGGAGTTGTAGAACTACAGTGGGTAACTACAGAGTGGAGTATTTAGTAGTAAGGCTGTTCTCTCCCCTCTTCTTGTAGAAGGTCCAAGGAAGCAGGACGGTTCCAAAGTCAAGAAGGGAATCCCGGTTGCCGGAGAACATCTCATTCATCTCTCTCTCTCTTGTCATCCCATTCCCATTTCCCCACTGGGGCCGGGGCCCTGGCGAGTTATCTCTCGCTCAGGCCTCCGGTACTAGGGAGGAACTGGGAACTAGAGTCTAGGTTTGTCTCGCTTCTGCAGGATTAGTGAGTGACACTGAGCATCAGTAGTGGCTCGCACAGGTAATGCTGTGGGGAGGGACTGGGTGGGGGGTAGTGGAGTGTGACATACGACGGGAAAGTGGAGAGTAAGGAAATAAATCAGTAAAAGCACTTACTTTGGTTTGCAGCATCGCCGAGTCGGCGCCCGATGGGAACAGTCTAGCCCGAACAGCCAGGCCAGGTCCTCCCTGGACTGGAAACAAGCATCCTAGGACCGTTTTCGGGGTTTCAGCCCTCATCAGCCAGGATAGCTTGACTCCAGTGGCATGGAGAGAACGGGACCCACATCTGGGCATACCCTTCCCACTCGGGGTGACAAATGCAAAAAGAACAATTGATGGACAGAATGCAGAACAATGTCATACATTCACCCCAGTACAGAGATCTGGGCCCAAATCCATCGTTTTTTTGCTCACCATGCGATGCCGGTTTGGACCCAGCCATAGGTAAATCAGTCTTGACCCTGCACCCAATGGGAACAGTCTAGCCCGAACTGCCAGGCCAGGTCCTCCCTGGACTGGAAACAAGCATCCTAGGACCGGTTTCGGGCTTTCAGCCCTCATCAGCCAGGATAGCTTGTCTCCAGTGGCATGGAGAGCACGAGACCCACATGGCACAGGGGTCAAGACTGATTTGCATAGGCATGGCCACCAGCATGGCCGGTTAGGACGTGCGCCGATGTAGCTCCTGATAAGCTGCTCCAGATCCGACGTTAAAAGCCTCTTAAGAAGCCCCGGGAGAGTGACGGCGAGACCGGGACAGACCCGACAAGCCCTGGAGTCCGCAGTAGGCAGCCAACGCAATCATGGATGGGGGAAATCTGGAGCCGGAGCTGACGTGAGCTCAGACGCCGAAGCTAAGATGGCAACCGGACCCTGAGAGACGGAGGTAGGCCGAGACTGTGAAGGGCGCCCGTACGTGAGATCCAGGTGGAGGCCGAAGAGACGGACCGGGGCCCAGATCACAGCGCTACGAAGCTCTCAACGCAGGAGCAGACGGAGAAAGGCCGAGAAGCGGAGAAATCTGCCCCCGCAGCTGCAGCGCATATCCGAGACACGGAGATTGGCGGAACGTCCGGGGCTGGGCCTCGGCTGGAAGCGCGAAGCACCCCGGCACTCCGGAGCGGACTACAATCCCGGGCGGCGGCAGAGCCGACGACAACGGTAGGGACACGCGCTATCCAGCAACACCTGGGGCAGGACAGAGGAGGGCAGCGAGGCACACCTGCGGGGCTGCAGTGATCTACAGAGGGGCACAAGCGTGAAGCAGGCCCACGAGACACTTCTTGACCCCTGATCGCAACCAGACTCACTCGTGCATTGATAGATCCTGAGGGGGCCTCGACAGTGAGGGCTGAAGATACGAACACGAGGAAGGGGGACCCAAGAGGGTAGCGAGGCTCCCGGAAGAAGGAGATAAGCCCAGAATAGTAAAAAGCCGCGGCGACACAAGACCCGACCAGGGCCGTGGACACAGCTTGAGGCCGGCCCCCAGCAATATCTGTTCTGGGATAGGGGTGAAGGCCGACCAGGCCCTGGCAAGGACATAAGTACACCCTGTCGCCATACCGAGGCCAGAGGCTATGTGCGACCAGCAGAAAAGACGACAGCTTAACACTGGGAAGAAGTAGGGGAAGATCGGGCTTTAGTGAGCTGGACGGAACAACAGTGTCCAGGCACGAGGGAGGCCTTATCGCCGATACAAGAGAACTGGCGCGACGCATCGTGGACCATATATGCGAGTTCCGAGCCCCCAGGTCTGGGCCCTGCACGCCAATGAATACAGGCCCCCGGGTAGTCCGGGAAGGACTAGGGAAGACCCGCTGATGACATAGGACAGGGTGCAGACGAGGAAACAGAAAGGCTCGACGACGGGAACCCCAGGTACGAAGAGGGGAAGTAGCCGAGTCACGCCCATGCGCAGGTAGAGACAGAAGATGAACCCTCCCCAATACCCAGAGAAGAGGTTGGGAAATATACGTAAGGGAGCAGTCCACGAGTAGGTGCGCGTGGAGGTGTCGGAAATGGGGAAAAAGGACATGGCTGCCAAAACCCCCAGGCAGGGGACTATGGACAGTTACGCCACGACCCGGCCACCGGCGGTGGTTACACCCTCAAGCTCACGCTCGGACACTGACTTACTGATGGGGGCAATTCAAGCGTCCAGGACTGACATACAAGAGTTCCGGGCAGCCTTGGAGGTCAAATTGGGGAAGTGGGCTCGGAGGTGACACTACTGAGGCAGGACTTCCGCAATCTAACGGAGAGGGTGATCACTGCGGAGACGCGGATAAGTGAGGCGGAAGACTCACTCACTACCCTGCGGAAAGACATGGCAGAACTCCAGGCCTCCCATCGCCAACTACTGTGGAAGGTGGACGATGCAGAAAATAGAGCGAGACGTAACAACCTGCGCTTTGTGGGTTTTAGAGAAGGCATCGAAGGGACGGACATGGCGACCTACCTCTATACCTGGCTAAAGAAAACCTTCCCGAAGACACAATTCTCGAATTGCTTTGTGATCGAACAGGCGCACAGGGCGCTGTTGGTGAAGCCACCGGAGGGAGCAAGACCTAGACCGGTCATTGCCCTCTTCCTCAATTTCGCAGATCGGGACTTGATACTCCGTGAGGCCAGAAAGCTGGGGGAGATCCGACTGGACAACACACACATTATGATATTCCCGGACTACAGCCAAGAGGTGCAAAAACAGCAGAGATCCTTTGATGCAGTAAAAGCGAAGCTGAGAGACCTACATCTCACATATATGCTGCTCTTCCCGGCGACATTGAAAGTGATATTCGAAGACAGAACACACTTCTTCAACCATCCGGAAGATGTGTGGCACTGGCTGGAGGAACGTCCGACATTCCGCAGAGAAGAGGCCGAAATGGCATAGAGTGGTGGACGGGTTGGCGGAAAGTGGATTCCAGCGGGGTTCGCCGAAAACACAGAGACCAAAGAAACCGAGAAGTAGGAGACGAATACAGATAACTCCATATCCAGGCAGCGCCTCGTCAGGACGCCGGATAAGGAACTCGGCCTCACCGGGAGGAGGAGGTGCGGCGGGATCTCGGTTCCGATGCCTGGAGAGGAATTCCCGTTCTGAAGGAGAAGACGAGACTTGGGGCCGCTCCTCCGAAGGGGAAGAGGAGGAGACGCGCTCATTGCATCCTTTAGTGGCGGCGATCCGAGAGATGGAACAAGATGCATCGGGACGGACAGAAGACCCGAGAACTGAAACCCAGGACTCACACTCTTGATCGGTGGCGACTTAGGCAGTAGAGATTGCAGCTCATCGCCACAGGGGCACGCAAGTTGATACATCCGTTTGCCTATTGTTTTGCTCTTTGTTTTTTCTATGTACTGTTTCCTTCCTTTGACTTTTCCGGTTGATCTGGTGGGAATGTTTTACATGCTCACTACACAGATTGCAAGAGTAGGATGAAGGGGGCGTTACACGGGAGGGCGAAAGATCCTCTCCGCCGACAGTCCTGTTTTTGTGGAAGATGGGACTGAAGGGGGGGGGGAGGTGGGGAGGGGGTTAAGGAGGGAGTTGTGCATGTACTCAGGTTGGGGAAGTTGGGGGACAGAAAAGGGAGGGAGGAGGGAGGGAAGGGGTGGTGAGGGGGGAGGGGGAGAGACCGGGACATGTCAGAAAGATCACATATGCCGCAGCACGGGACACTCCACTAGTGAGGGACCAGAACACCATCCACAGCAGGTTGTGGCAGGATGTCGGATAGATACATGGAACAGAGACAGGATCTGGAGGGGCTCTCAATATTAACATGGAATGTAAATGGCTTAGGCAGTAAGATCAAGCGGGCCTAGTGAACACGTACATCAAAAAGGTAGGCCCGGACATCGTATTGTTACAAGAAACACATCTCATGGGTAGCAACTGCAGTTTCCTGGCGAGAGGGCAATACAAAGTTCTGACGCATGCAGGATTTACCAAAGGCTCGAGAGGAGTGGCGATACTGATTAGGCGGAACCAACCATTCAGGGTGGATCAGATCTGGGCAGACCCACTGGGGACATATGTGGGGGTGAGGGGCACCTGGAAAAGGAAGGAATGTACTATAATATCAGCGTACGCACCTCCTAAACTACAAGCAGCCACACTGTCAGGGGTAACGGAGGTCCTCCTTAATTCAGCTGACACTATACAGATACTGGGGGGAGACTTCAATGATGTGATGACTCAGACCCTAGATAGAAAAGGAGACAGGATCAGAGACCAGACCCCGACGGCCCTAGCTGACACGATCAAGGCTATCGGGCTAACAGGCATTTGGAGGTGGCTGCCCCCGGATAATAGAGCCTATTTCTTTTTTTCAAACGCACATAGGGTCCACTCTAGACTAGACTATATATTCCTTGCCAGACATGTTATGTCGAGAGAGGACACTACCGAGTACAAAGCCAGGGGGATATCGGACCACTCACCGCTCATGGTCAAGGTGGGAAGACGGACTCAAAGACAGGGGACCTGGAGATTGTCAGCCTGGGACTTACAGAACCCAAAAATACTGAAAGGTATTAGAGCAGATGTCAAAGTCTGCATAGCAGAAAACGAGGGCTCGGTGACGTCCAAAGTGGTCCTATGGGAGACCTTCAAAGCAATCATGAGAGACAGGGCAAAAAATAGGCTGGCCGAGGCGACCCGAGACGTCCAGAGAGAGCTTGAGACATTGGAAGCCTGAATATTGGAGCTAGAAAGGGAATACCAGGGTACTAAAGATACAGGGATTCTACGTAAATAGATGGATACCCAAAGTCAATACAGAGAACTAGTAACGGGGGAGGCCAAAACGCAGGCACTGGCGACATTGCATCGTCTGTATGACGTAGGAGACAAATCGGGCAAACTACTGGCATGGCTGAGCAGGAAATAGAGAGATGCCAGGTGGATTGAACAAGTGCGCGACACCCAAGGGAACTTAACGGGTTCGGACGTCCAGATCGCGGATGCTTTTGCTAAGCACAACCAGTCCTTTTATGAGGCGAGAGACCTGGGAACACAAGCGGATGCCATGAAATATATGGAGCATCTTGAACTCCCAGCACTGACGGACACAGATCTCAAAGACCTGGAGGCACCCATTACGCTGGAGGAAATCAAACAAGCCCTGGCTAAATTACGAGCAGGGAAATCCCCCGGCCCGAATGGTTTCCCGGCAGAATTCTTTAAGAAAACGGCAGACCTTTTGGCTCGGCACCTGTAGGGGCTCTTTGAGGGGGCACTACAGGACGGGGAACTTCCTCTGGACCTCCGCATGGCCACGATTATTCCAATATTTAAGGAAGATAAACCGCCAGAGGAATGCTCCTCTTACCGTCCTATTTCTCTACTAAATATTGAAGTGAAACTCCTGGCAACGGTACTGGCGCTCATATTATGGAGGGTGATCCCAGACCTGGTCCATTTGGACCAGACGGGGTTTCTCCCGGGTAGGGCGACTAGATTCAATCTCCGACGGTCGCATAACTGGCTACAGGGGGTGAGCAAGAGACAAGACCCCCACTGGTTCCTATCGCTTGACGCTGAGAAAGCATTCGATGCGGTTCACTAGCCCTTCCTAGAGGGAGTTATGATAAGGCTGGGCTTCGTCCCAAATTTCAGGCAATGGGTGCAACTGCTTTATACAGACCCCAGGGCCAGGGTTAAGGTGAATGGGATCATATCCTGGGATTTCCCAGTAAGACGGGGAACCAGTCAGGGATGCCCCCTGTCCCCCTTGCTCTTTGCGCTGACGATAGAGGTGCTTGCAGCGGCAGTCCGGCAGCATCCAGGCATCAGGGGTTTTCAGTTGTGACCATTAGACGCCGCGAAGGAAAAGATATCCCTCTACGCGGACAATGTCCTCCTATATATTACACGCCCTGCCACGACGATACCGGTGCTTTTCTCAGAGTTAGAACGCTATGGAGCGCATGCGGGTTATAGGATCAATTGGCATAAGTCAGTGCTATGTGATCCTAGAGGACGAGAACAGTGGACGACCCTTCCAGAGAGGTTGCAAACGACGGCAGAAGGCTTCACCTACCTTGGTGTATTCATGACGCTAGATAGAAACACCTCATACGACAAGAATGTCGGACGAATTATACGTAATTTTGTAGAGGACGCAAATAGATGACAGCTCCTTCCCCTCACGCTCTTAGGCCGCGCGGCCATGTTCAAAATGATGACGTTGTCCAAGCTTCTATACACGTTCCAAAACGAATACTACTCCCTCCCTCGAAGGGTATTTAAGGGAATAAACTCGGAAGTCTGCACGTACCTCTGGCTCGGCAAACAACCTAGAGTAGCACTGGCAACCCTACAGAGACACTAATATAGTGGGGGGATTTTACTTCCCAACGCTGAGGCTTACTACTGGGCAGAACACTTGGTGGCCATCAACGACTGGTTTCATGCCCCGGCCGCACACCCCACATACGCATTGGAGAGGTATGTTATGGGTACCTGCCCATATAACTACTATCTATACAGGGGCAAAGGGAAGGGGAGACTGCTGCCAGCTACAAGGCTTACGCTGATGTTATGGAATAGAGCAAATAAGTTCATAGGATGGGAGAAGAAGCCCACCAGACAAACGCCCATATGGCACTGCACATGGCTGAAAGAGCTGAATAAACTGAAAGGGTTAAAAAAGTGGGATGACATCGGAATCACGACCCTAGGAGACGTGATTGCGAAGGGGGCGCTGAAGTCGTTCCCGGTCTTGAGAACGGAGTTTGCCCTCCTCCCCACACAATACTTTAAATACGTTCAACTGAGACATGCATGGCAGGCAGAGGGGATCACGGAAGGCACACTCCCTGAATACGCACCCCTAGAGGGCCGCCTACTGCAAGAACAAATACCAGAGAGAGCGGTGTCCCTTACATATAAGACCCTATGAATAACATGCCAGATGGCATAGGTACCCTTCGCAGTAAGTGGGAGTGTGAAGTGGGTGCAATGGATGAGGCAGACTGGGACACTGTTCTTATGCATCCAAGAGAGGTAGCAATGAAATCCCGGCTGAGGCTTATACAGTTTAACGTCCTCCATAGGACCTACTTCGATAGGGTACATTTACATAGAATTGTAAAGATAGGAGATACAAACTGCCTAAGATGCGGCCAAGAAGGAGGGGAATTCTACCATACACTCTGGTCGTGTCCGATGATTCAGGTTTACCGGGTAGCGATTCTGAAAGAACTGGGTGAGGTCCTGGAAGCGCCCTTGCCAACAGATCCAAAACTAGTCCTGCTGGGTATGACCAACGATGTAGATCTCGCCCGCCCGTTATTGATATTTCTGGTCCTGGCCTTGGTGGTAGCTAAGAGGGATGTGGCAAAGTAGTGGGGGGCAGCTACGTCACCACAGATAGAGGAATGGCGAAGAGGCCTAGACCTTTATATGGCGGCTGAGAGGGTCACATACAAAGCACGGGGCTGTCCTAAGAAATTTGGCAGAGTCTGGAGTAGATGGAGGAGGTATTGTGGCCTTGATGGGGGACTGTGAGAAGGGCAGTAGGAGGAAGACACATTTAAGGACAGGAGAGCTCCGAGGGCATTCGGATGGGGCACGGCCGATTGGGGTACAGACTGTGTTAGTAACATGGTGCGGGAAGTATAATGATGTATTGTTTTTAATGGTGTGGCTGGGGGGGTGGAGGGTGGAAGGTCAATCAATTATCGTATTTATATAGCGCACTACTTACCCAGAGGGTCTCAAGGCGCTGGGGGGGGGGGATCTGCTACTGCTCGAACAACCAGGTCTTGAGTTGCTTCCTGAAGGCGAGGTGGTCCTGGGTCAGGCGGAGGTGGGTGGGGAGGGAGTTCCATGTCTTGGCGGCGAGGTAGGAGAAGGACCGTCCCCCTGTGGTGGCTCTACGGATGCGGGGGACGGCGGCGAGGGCGTGGCTGGTCGAACGAAGCTGGCGTTTGGGAGCGTAGAAGTTGAGGCGGCTGTTGAGGTATCCTGGGCCTTGGCTGTGTAGGGCTTTGTGTGCGTGGGTGAGGAGACGGAAGGTGATTCTCTTGTTGATCGGGAGCCAATGCAGATCTCTCAGGTGTCCGGAGATGTGGCTGCGACGGGGGATGTCCAGGATGAGTCGTGCTGAGGCGTTCTGGATCCGCTGGAGTCTCTTCTGGAGTTTGGCGGTGGTTCCGGCATAGAGGGTGTTGCCGTAGTCCAGACGGCTGGTGACGAGGGCCTGGGTGACCGTCTTCCTGGTCTCGGTGGGGATCCACCTGAAGATCTCACGTAGCATGCGCAGGATGTTGAAGCACGACGAGGAGACAGCGTTGACTTGTCTGGTCATGGAGAGGGAGGAGTCCAGGATGAAGCCCAGGTTGCGTGCGTGGTCTGTTGGTTTGGGTGCGCTGCCTAGGGCGGGGGGCCACCAGGAGTCGTCCCAAGCGGCGGGTGAGGATCCCAGGATGAGGACTTCCGTCTTATCTGAGTTCAGTTTCAGGCGGCTGTTCTTCATCCATTCGGCTACCTCTTTCATCCCCTCGTGAAGGTTGGCTCAGGCGGTGGCGGGGTCGTTGGTAAGGGAGAGGATCAGCTGGGTGTCGTCGGCGTAGGAGATGATGTTGAGGTTGTGCTGGCGTGCGATGTCTGCGAGGGGGCTCATGTAGATGTTGAAGAGGGTTGGACTGAGCGAGGAGCCTTGAGGGACGCCGTAGATGACTTTGGTGGCTTCAGATCTGAACGGGGGGAGGCGGACTCTCTGTGTTCTTCCGGCGAGGAAGGAGATGATCCACTCCAGTGCCTTCTCCTGGACTCCGACGTTGCTGAGGCGTTGTACTAGGTTACGATGGCAGACAGTGTCGAAGGCCGCGGAGAGGTCGAGGAGGATGAGGGCCGCTGTTTCTCCGTTGTCGAGCAGCGCTCGGATGTCATCAGTGACTGCGATCAGGGCGGTCTCGGTGCTGTGGTTGGCCCGGAAGCCCGACTGCGAGGGGTCGAGGGATCCGTTCATCTCGAGGAAGGCGGCCAGCTGCTTGTTGACGGTCGGGGAATGTTGACCAGTGATGACATGACTGTTTTGCTGCAATATGAAAAAATGCAAATAAAAATGTTTTTAAAAAAAAAAGACTGATTTGCATATAGCTGGGTCTGAACTGAGGTGGGGAAGTGAGCTAAAGAATGTTGATGGATTCAACCTAGATCTGTGACTGGGGGTGAGTGTCTGAAAAGTTTCAGCACTCCGTCCATCATCCCTAAGTTGGTAGGGTATGCCCTTGCTCAGACGTATGTCCCTTGCTCACTTTGCCACTGGGTTTAAGCTAGCCTGGTTGATGAAGGGTGTTACCCAGAAACCAGGCCCAGGATGCTTGTTTCCGGTTCAGGGCAGACCTGGCTTGGCAGTTCAGGCTGGACTATTCCCATGAGACACAAGGTCAAGACTGATTTGGATCAGAACTGAGGTGGCGAAGTGAGCTAAAGAATGATGATGGATTCAACCCAGATCTGTGACTGGGAGTGAGTATCTGAAAACTTTCAGCACTCCGTCCATCATCTCCTTGTGTTTGCTTACTTTGTTTTGGGCTGTTTTTTAGTGGCTACTGTACCACACAGGCTCGAACACATTAAGTTGTCCAGCCTTTCTCCCAGGACCACAAAGGAACTAATACAGAAGAAAGAAAAATGTGTTAACTTGATTGAATGTTGCTCCTTTGACTAGCTGAAATAAACAAGGTTTGTAGTTAATCCAAAAATTCACAACTGCTGCTGAGAAAACCAAGACAGTTTCTCAATAGAATACTATTCGCCATAGGGCACCATGATATTTTATTGTAGTATCGTCCATCTAAGCATTATAATTGCATTGGGGTAGTAACTCGACTCCAGTAGGTGGAATCCCCTTCTGTGTTTGTGTACACACATAATCGAACTGCTCTTTTTTACCTATCTGGAAAAAGACCTATTCATTTTCTAAATACTAGGTCTGATTGGACATTTACTTTATTGAGTGTTATCTACTGTACAAGACTGTATCTGTGACACTACCACATCCGTGAGTAACCCTTGGCTCATTGCCTTCACTACCTCTTGGGACAAGATCCCAATAGTATGCTTTGTTACATTATTTGGTACTCCGGGACAGTATTTAGTGATGTATGGCATGATACGGTGCTTCAGGGCATTATTTGGTACTACAGAACATTATTGTATGCTTCATGCCATTATTTGGTTCTTCAATACATTATTTGGGGCTTCCGAACATTATTTGATACCACAGTGCATTATATGGACTTTGTGGCATTATCTGGTGTTTCAGGGCATTCATTGGTGCTCCTGGGTATTATTTGGGTCTTCAGAACATTATGCAGTGCTACAGAACAGCATATGGTGCTTCAAAATATTTAAATGGTGCTTCAGCATATTGCCCAGCTCTAATTGAGATTTTCCGGTGCTACTGGACATTGATCGGTGCTAGTAGATATTGCCGGTCCCTTGTGGACAATTCCTGGACCTTTTGAATGTTCCTTTTGGTATTTTTCTGATTCTTCTTGCCGTCACTCTGTGCTGATCTATTGAACCAGAACATTATCCGGTACTTCCACATATTATTCAGTTGTTCTGCACATAATCTGGTGACCAAATAGTTGTTCAGTGTTCTGGACATTAGTTTGTGCTCTTAAAATGATCTAGTACTCCTTCACATTATCCGCTGCTCATGAACATATTCTGGTGTTCCAGAACAGTATCCAGTGTTCCGGGATATCACCTGGATTTCCAAGGCATTACCTGATGCTCCTGGACATAACTTGGTATTCTTCAACAGTATCTGATGTTCCTGGACATAACCTGATTCTCCTTTGTTTTTTATTGCAATTTTATATAGTGCAAACCCAACCCGAAGGTATTGTAGCGCTTTACATGAGCACCAGTTACATTACATAAGGACGTTTTCATTTTTGGTTGGCACTGGGAGATTAACCTGCGGTGTTGGTCGGGGACTGCTGTATTACGACTATGACGGTCGGACTGCCATGGAACTGCCTCAACCGCCAGGGATCCGCAATCCCTGGTAGTAGTCTGAGGTTGCAATATGCTTGGCCCTGCCACTGTGGCACCTCCAAGCATATTACAAGTTTCCACACTGCCAACAGTCTCATGGCAGTGCTCACACCATGAAAATGCTGACGGTGAGGAAACTAAAGGGGCCCTAAATGGCTTCCTGTTGCCTCAGCGCCTGGGGAAACATGCAGAGGGGCACACTGTGTGCCCCCTGTGTGCACGCACCCAGTTCCTGTACAGCATGGACTGCACAGTTCATGCCATGCTAGAACTTGCTTTGGTGCTCCCTTGGTGCTGCAGATGTAAGGCTCACATATAAGTCTTAGAACTGCACCACTACTGGACTGCCAAAGCACCACCCCCAGACCACAAGAACACTCGTAATATGGTGGGCAGGTGAAAGTCAACTTTGGTAGTGTGGGAACGGGACACTGGTGTGGCAGCCCGCTCCCACACCGCCAAAGTTGTAAACAGGCCCTTAGTAATTTACCTAGAATCACAGGATGTTGAGCCGCCTCTGAGACTCAAAGCTGGTTCCCAGTTATGCCACTCTTGGACATTATCTGATGTTCCTGGACGTATCCTGGTGCTCTTGAGCATAATGTGATGCTCCTGGACATAACCCGGGGCTCTTGGATATTATCTGATGCTCTTGGACGTACCCTGGTGCTCTTGGACATTATCTGATGCTCTTGGACGTACCCTGGTGCTCTTGGACATTATCTGATGCTCTTGGACGTACCCTGGTGCTCTTGGACATTATCTGATGATCCTGGATGTATCCTGGTGCTCTTGGACATTATCTGATGCCCTTGGATGTACCCTGGTGCTCTTGAGCATTATGTGATGCTCCTGGGCATAACCTGGTGCTCTTGGACATTATCTGATGCTCTTGGACGTACCCTGGTGCTCTTGGACATTATCTGATGCTCCTGGACGTACCCTGGTGCTCTTGGACATTATCTGATGTTCCTGGACGTATCCTGGTGTTCTTGAGCATTATCTGATGCTCCTGGACGTACCCTGGTGCTCTTGGACATTATCTGATGCTCCTGGACGTACCCTGGTGCTCTTGGACATTATCTGATGTTCCTGGACGTATCCTGGTGCTCTTGAGCATTATCTGATGCTCCTGGACATAACCTGGGGCTCTTGGACATTATCTGATGCTCTTGGACGTACCCTGGTGCTCTTGGACATTATCTGATACTCCTGGACGTACCCTGGTGCTCTTGGGCATTATCCAGTGTTTTAAATGGGCCGGTACTCACAGGTACTGAGTAGCTACATTTTTCCAGTGCCAAGGAGAGTACCAGTACTCTGATTGATCAGTGGTGCACTGGGCCGATGCCTGAGGGCCGGCTGTGCCCTGTTTATTTGGCAGCATGTTTGCCGTTTTGGCTGCTGGAGGCCTGCCGCTGGGGTGAGTGAGTCTCTACACCCGATGCTCTCATTGTCCTCAGCCGCCCCCTGCCGGGCCTCAATGCTGGGCCGTCTTGCTAGTGTATTGGACATCGGCTGCCAGGGGCACAGTGATGTGTGCAGCCTGACTGGGTGAGAGGGAAGAGAGCCTGCATAAGTGACCGTACCATTAAACGCTTGGCCTCCCACTGAGGCCTGACTCACTTGCTCCTGCAATTCCACCCCCACCCCTGTCCACCTGCTGGGACATTGACAGGGATGAGGTGGTGGAGATGGTCTACGCGGTCTGCCTGGAGCCCAGGTGAGGTGGGAGGAGGTGTACTGACCTGCCCATCAGAGGCAAGTATTGTTCTTCCCCTGACCTCTGCCCTACTGGACTCTGCACATGCTCACGACCCTGCAGTGCTCACTGCCTGCCCCTGCAAGCTCTCCGGCTCTGTGGCCTTCTGCTGAGGGAAGAGGGAGAAGAAATGGGTGAAAGAAGATAAAGAGTGAGGGTGCAGAGATAGAAGGATCAGATGAGAGTTTAAAGGGGGGAAAATAGAGACAGAAGGGGTAAGTGCAAACAGAGATCGGGAAGAGATCGAGATGGCTATGGAAAGAGTAACAGAGGCACGGAGGTGGCAGATTAGAAATAGAAAGAGTGATAGTAGAGGATTATAGGATATCTTAGTGGTAAAGAGAGTGGGGCAGCAAGAGAAATGGATACAAATGGGAGAGAAATGAGTGGGGAGGGATCGAGAGATTAGAGATGTGAAGATTGGTAGAGAGTATTTGTCTGCTTGTTTGTATGCATTTGCCTGGTTGTGTGGATGCTTGTGTGTGAGAGAGAAAGTAAATCAGAGAGGAAGAGAATCAGGACACCCAGGAGGTATTTGAAAAGAAATGCGTCTAATACTTGTTATTAATGATGCTATGCCAGTCTCTCTTGTCCTGGTGCACATTGACTCTTAGCCTGAAAGTGCTAATGGTACTGTTGATGGCTTGGCTGCATTCATGGTTTAGAAGCTCCTTGCATTGCTCCCAGAAGTACTTCACACCACCCTTTATTAGCATATGTACCTGTTAATGTGCACAGATGGAAAGTTTGGGACAACTGTCAAGGGCAAAATGAATACTCAATAGGAATGTTTCTATCATCATGTCTCACCCTGCCTCTAACCCGACCACTTGCCATGCCCCCAACTCAATTTAATGAGTACCTGCCCTTATTTTTTTCCATTTAAAGCACTGACATTATTTGATGCCCCTGAACATATCCCGGTGCTCGTGGATATTATCTGATGCTCCTGGGCATATCCTGGTGCTCTTGGGCATGATATGATACCCCTGGACATATACTGGTGCTCTTGGGCATGATCTGATGCCCCTGGACATATACTGGTGCTCTTGGGCATGATATGATGCCCCTGGACATATACTGGTGCTCTTGAGCATTATCTGATGCTCCTGGATGTCATTTGCATACTCCGGGGCACAGGACATTTCACCGTGCTCCTGGACATTGTTTTAAGTTTTCAGATGTAATCTGTTGCTCTTGGACATTGTTGTTCCTTCTGGATATCTCCTGGCGCTCTTGGATATTATCTGGTGCTCTTGGACATGTGTTGCTGTTCTCAGACATACCCAGTGTCCCTGGACATAACCCAGAGCCCCGCGGAGGCACCCAGCGCTGCTGGTCCTAATCCGATTCTACAGGGCATTGTAGTATGGGCTGGAACATTGGCGGTGCGATAGGGCATCACCCAGTGACGGCGGGCATTACCCTGTGCCCTCACAGATTGCCAGGTGCTCCTGGATATTACCCGATGCCTCTGGGCATTATCTGCTATTCTTGCTTCTTTCGGCGGGACGTGTGCCTCCCAGCGCCCCAGTCACTCTTTAATTGCGCCCACTGTGCGCTGCTGCAGCGCCTGAGATCTATTGATTAGGAAGAGCATCTCTGCCATTCCCATGGCAACCGAGCGCCGGGAGTGCGTAGTCAGGACACGAAGGAGACGCTGCGTGAGTCAACTGTGCGTGCGAGGACACTATCAATGTGCCTGCCCCCTCCCATTCTGAGGCACGACAGAAGCCTTACGCACACACACACACATTCTCTCCCTCTCCTTCACTCCAATCCGAACGAACTCCGCCCCAAATCCAACCACTGCACAGGACTCTCACATCAACTATCGCTTTAAACCAAACATAAACCCCAGCCTTGTAAAACCCTATCCCAGAAACGGTTACCCTGGCATCCATACCAACCCCTCGCCATTCACAGCGCTATACAGACACCTCACACAAACCGTAACCGTGTCCAGCTGCAACCTTAATACACAACATTGAGCCTCACATAACCACCCCCTTAACTAACCCTACCGTAATTAACTCTTAATAACTCAACCCAACCATAGGCTTAAACCTAATTATAAGTTCTACACCTGACCTCTCTTTGCCCCTGCACTATTTGGGTTTCTCCTACAAAATGTGTACCTGTTGTCAGATTGCCAAAGAGGCAAAGTAGCGGCCTATGGGCCCCACTCGTTTTAGTGGCCATATTACAATGGATCAAAATAATATTGATTTGATCTTGAAAAAAATTACAATCACGCTTTTTTAAAATATTGTTACCAAAACAAAAGATAGAGAAAAATAAACTCAGAGAAACGAAAACTTTACATTAAAGACTCAGTAGAGAAAGTACTGTTTTATTTGAATGTACCCATTAACAATTTAAAGCACATAAACCAGAGACATCAGATTAACATAACAGTTTGTCTCTTAAAAGCTCGTCTTCTGGCAACTGGCTGTTTGAAAAAAGTCGGGATAATTGGGTATTTTGAGATAATTTGTGAGGGGAGGGCTACATTTCTAATTCCTAGGGGCCTTCACAGGGTTTAATCCGGCACTACTGAAGTATAACTCCAGCCTACTTTTATCATAATGTCCACAACTGCCCTCTCTGCATCCAGCAGCGCAGTAGCGGCCTATTATACAAACGTAACCATAGCTCAACTGCAAACTAACCCATAGCATAATAACTGGCACAAATTCACTCTAACGCAAACCTAACTCCACCATAACCAACCCTTAGCAACTCACTCGACATGACAAATGACAAACCTGCCCACTCTACGTCCCACACACCCAGCCAACTCCCACCAATCCCAACCTTAATGCAGTTCCCCACTGTAAACATCTTTTGCAAAGCTGCCTTCTCCATAACACAGTGCAACAATTTCACTCAGACAGTAACAATAAACCTCTAACCCAACTCAAACTAAAGGTTACCCGAGCCAATCCTTAATCATTCACCCCACATTTTGTCCAAAGCACAGGACAGCACACATTGAAGTCTTAACTAAACCATCACCTACCATCAGTCGCGGCCAGCATGACTCGTGGGTTGGGGGTCTAGAGGGGTCGTGCGGGGGGGGGGGATAATTTTATTTTATTTATAAAGAAGAAATAACCTACCTTAGCCGGCCCGATCTGTCCTGCGTCATCTCTGCTCCTCGCAGGAAGCAGGCAGCCTCCCTCCACCTCCCTAAGCCAAGCACAACTCTGCAATGGCAGCGTTGTGACTGGTGGGGACGGCGCCCAGCCAGGCGCTTATGGAGAGGCCATTTTCTGCATGTATGCTCCATGACCAAGCAAGTCAACGCAGCCTCATCCTCCTGTTTCAACACCCTCTGCATGCTCTGCAAGATCTACAGATGGATCCCCTTCGAAACAAGAAGACCGGTCACCCAAGCCCTCCTTCAGCAGCAGACTAGACTACAGAAACGCCATCCACGCAGGAACCTCAGCCAAACTCCTAAAACGTCTACAACGCATACAGAACGCCTCTGCACGCCTGATCCTCGACATCCCTCCCCACAGCCACATCACACCCGACCTAAGAAACCTGCACTGGCTCCCCATCAACAGAAGGATCACCTTCAAGCTCCTCACCCACGCACACAAGGCGCTCCACAACACCGGACCGGCATACCTCAACAGTCGACTCACCTTCTACACCCGAGCCGCCAACTCTGCTCCGCCAACCTCGCAGTCGCAACCATCCTCCGCATCCGAAGAGCGACCACCGGCAGCAGATCGTTCTCCTACCTCGCCGCAAAGACCTGGAACACCCTCCCCATCCACCTGCCACAGACCCAGGACCTACTTACCTTCAGGAGGCTACTCAAGACCTGGCTGTTCGAGCACCACCCCTTGTTGTAAATATTTTTGTCCACCCTAAGCGTGGAAGGGTATTCTCAGATGTGAGACCCTTGCTCATTGCACCATCAGGATTCAAGCAAACCGGGCCGAAGACGGCTGTAATGCCAGAAACCGGTCCCCGGGAGCTTGTTTCCTTCCCAGTGTAAGAATTGGCTTTTGTAGTTTGGTTTGCCCTGTTCCCATCATGCACTGGGACAGGAACAGACTAATTTGCATACAGCCAGGTTCTGAAACTGGGATGGTGCAGTGAGCTAAAAAACGGTGTTGGATCTAGCCCTGATCTCTTGACTGGGTGAGAGCTTTCTGCTTAATTCAGAGACTCTGTCCCTCACCACCCCTTGTTGTAAATATTTTTGTCCACCCTAAGCGTGGAAGGGTATTCTCAGATGTGAGACCCTTGCTCATTGCACCATCAGGATTCAAGCAAACCGGGCCGAAGACGGCTGTAATGCCAGAAACCGGTCCCCGGGAGCTTGTTTCCTTCCCAGTGTAAGAATTGGCTTTTGTAGTTTGGTTTGCCCTGTTCCCATCATGCACTGGGACAGGAACAGACTAATTTGCATACAGCCAGGTTCTGAAACTGGGATGGTGCAGTGAGCTAAAAAACGGTGTTGGATCTAGTCCTGATCTCTTGACTGGGTGAGAGCTTTCTGCTTAATTCAGAGACTCTGTCCCTCACCACCCCTTGTTGTAAATATTTTTGTCCACCCTAAGCGTGGAAGGGTATTCTCAGATGTGAGACCCTTGCTCATTGCACCATCAGGATTCAAGCAAACCGGGCCGAAGACGGCTGTAATGCCAGAAACCGGTCCCCGGGAGCTTGTTTCCTTCCCAGTGTAACAATTGGCTTTTGTAGTTTGGTTTGCCCTGTTCCCATCATGCACTGGGACAGGAACAGACTAATTTGCATACAGCCAGGTTCTGAAACTGGGATGGTGCAGTGAGCTAAAAAACGGTGTTGGATCTAGCCCTGATCTCTTGACTGGGTGAGAGCTTTCTGCTTAATTCAGAGACTCTGGCCCTCGCCACCCCTTGTTGTAAATATGTTCGAGCAGTAGCGGCACCCTACACCCACCCCCCACCCCTCCAACGCCTTGAGACCCTCACAGTGAGTAGTGCGCTGTATAAAAACTCTGTATAATTGATTGATGCAGCCTACATGGAGAAAATGGCAGAGTGTGCATGACCGGTTTGGTCGGCCCAGTCAGGGCCCGCATCATTGGGCTAGCCACTCCTCCCCTGCCCTGTTGCAGGACCGCCCACCCTCCCGCCACCAAACACTTCTGCTTTCTCGCAGTGCGAGGAGCAGTAATATAAAATGGTATTCATACCATTTTATATCGCTGCTTTTCGCACTTCGAGAAAGCAGTGGGGCAACGCTCCACCGCCCACATGGAGGAGCCGCCCTTGCCTACCATTAATACTAATCCTCTGTGGTCCCGGAGTAGCGTGCTACTTGCCGAAAAAGCGCTTCGACGCCTCGTCAGGGGTAGTAAGCGCTATATAAATGTAATTACAATACCAACCCTAGACACTCAAAACCCAACCCAAACAAACTCACGGTCTAAGCCACCACCCCAAGGCCTGCCCAGTCTACATGATCAAACATTCATTGACAAGGCGTTGGCTGCCAGCCCTCTGGCTTTGTCAATGCTTTTTTTTCTCATCACTTTTGCAGAATATTATTGTTGGAGAAACCTCTGAGCCCTCATTTGTGTAAAAAAACTTTTGCCAAAAGCACAAATATTTTTGGTCTAGAAAATCACACTTTGCCATAGTAGTCCCTGACTCTCGAGGGACCTGCTTTGTGTGTGGATGTGCTCATTGGAAGGGAAAATGCCCTAACTCACAGTGAAGTTAGCCCGCGGTTGTGGTGGGGTGACCCACTGCCGCACGCTCTAGTGTGCAGAAAAAAATATGAATAGCACTGAAACAGGACAATTGATGGAGAGGGCTGTCTCAAAGCCCTTATAACACCGGACATAAAAAAAAATCTTTTTTGGCATGTAGTGTAACCCTAGCACTTACCCTATCATTGCACATGCGCGAGCGCGCACACACACACACACACACACACACTCTGTACACGCACAGACTATATCTTACAAGACGCTGAAAGGAACAAATTCCGTGTGGGATGGCTGGGAGGAGGCGTGTCCCGCATGCGGAGGAACGCGGGGAGGGTGTGAGACAGAAATGGAGCCTCAGTGAAAACAACCTGTCTTTGTTGTTCCAGGATCTGCAATTTCCTCCTCCCGCTTTGTTAATGCGGAGGATGTACTAGAACTTTGGGCCGAGAACAGTCTGTTCCCTCTGCCAAGCGGAGCTGTGACTGCCAGCAGGGCACCTTCGCTCTGTTCACTGGCACAGCCTCCTCCCTGGGGGGAGGATGCCGGGCACACACTGCTCCTGCTTAGCGAAAAAGCAGGGACGCGCCAGTGCCTGCCTGACGCAGGCCCTGATAGTCTGGCAGAGAGACAGACGGGCGGACAGAGTTAAAGGAAGAGATAAACAGTCGAAGAAAAAAGAGGAAGGGATACGAAAAGGCAGAGGAAAGAAAGTGCAGAAAAAAGAGATGGGGTGAAAGGCAGGCAGGGTGGAAAATGGACAGAGAGACAGAGGATCGATAGATAACGGGACGAATGCTATAACAGTGTATAGTGGTGAATTAGTACAGTAAAAATATGAAAAAAAAATATGAAAATGATTTGAGTGGCTGATATGTTAGTTATTTAGATTAAGAAGGATAGCAGAGGGATAGAGCAGGGGAAATGGTTTGAATTTATATAGCGCTTGCTACCCCTGATGGGTGTTGAAGCGCTACTCCGGAACCCACAAAGGATTAGTGGTGAATTAGTATAGTGAAAATATTAAAGTCATTTGAGTCGTCGATATGTTAGTCAGTTATTTGGATTAAGAAGGAAAGTGGAGGGATAGAGAAGAGGTTTGCATTTATATAGGACTTGCTACCCCTGATGGGAGGTTGAAGTGCTTTTTTTGTGTCGAACAGAGGAGGAATAAACTATAGGGAAAGGAAGGCACATCTTGCCAGAACAACAACCTTAAATTATCTTCACGCCTGGGAAAAGTTAAGCAAATGACAAGGGAGCTTGCCTGTGACTGACACACCGTTGCTCGAGGCACTCTCCAGTTTAGAATTATTGACAAGACAGTTGGGTTTTAACTTCTCAGACAGACAGTCTGGAAGGACCAGATAGACAGACTCCTATACAGACTATTTGGACCACAAAGACTGACTATAGTTAGGTAGACTTCAAGCACTGGACTCACAGACATCTGGGACCGGACAAACAGACTCCTTGATAGTCAGATTGCTGGAACCAGAAAGACAGACTACTAGAAACACAGACTTTTAGGACCAGTCACTCAGACTACTAAATAGAGAGACTGCAAGCTCCAAATAGATAGACCACATGCATTAGAAGACAGACTACTGAACAGACTGTAAGTGCCAGACAGACAGCTATGTAGACCAACAGCAGGGACCAGACATGCAGACCGCAAGAGCCAGATGAGCAGACTGCCAGATAGACAGACACCAAGGGACAGACAGACAACTACTAAACAGACAGACTTCAAAGACTAGACAGACTTTTAGATAGACTGCAATACTGGATCTGGGGTGCTTGGGTAGCATTTTTATGCATAAATCACTGTGGCTGACATCCAGGTGTGAACCTCTAGTCACTCTCATGGCCTTTGATGTTGGGCTATCAGACTTGGAGTTGCTCTTGCTGTGATGGACTGCTTTCTGGAGGAAGGGCAGGACAGAGGAGTGGGCACTTGAATAGAAAGTAGACCCCCAAACTTAAAAAACTAAGACCCTAAAACACATTTGGTGTCTGGAATTAGAATATAAGAAGGGGTGCCTGATGTCCCCAAAAGTGTCAACTGCCAACTGAGCCAGTAAGGCTGTTTACCGAGGGGGAGCAGCTCTGAAAGACTTCTGCTAGTGACCTGTACTGGGTGCGAAGGCATGTCAATCTCCCAGCTGGGTGAGGGAAAATCACCCAGGGAAATTCAAGGCCCCGTGCCCCTGGAACCTGGTAAACCTTTGTCTGCCTGCTTGCTAAGACCTGTATACCCTATGAGGAAGAAGGAGAGAGCTTGGAAGGAGCAAGGTCCAGTCGGGGGTCCTGTTGGATATCTGTAGCAAGGTGTGAGGATACGGCTGCTGCACCAATGGGATTGATGCCTGTGTGTAGAGTGAAGTTGGCGACCTCGTATGCCATAGGAGAGAAGAGGAGTTTACTGCTGTACCGATCAGGCCGTCACTTGCGTGCAAGACTCTGCCTCCGGAGCCTCAGGGCCAAGGGCCTATGTGCGAAGTGAAGTTGGCAACTCTGTATGCCAGATCTTCGCTTGCTAACAGAAACCTGGATGAACCCCGCCTCATCCCCTGACATCGTTGTGGCCGTCCCAGTAGAATACAAAATTGCACTCCAGGACTTCCTCCACAAACGTGGAGAGGGACTCACCTTCATATACAAAGACACTCTCAAATACACAACCCCACAGACCTCTCTATTGTCTGTCAAGAAAGCCTTCTTCCATTTGTCAGTTTCATTTATGCGCAGTGGATGATAAGTGCCTCATAAGTCAACCTTGTAAAGACTTATGCACCCGGATCTGACTCTAAAATATCCTTTATAAGTGGTAATTGATATCTGTCCTTGATCGTGATATCATTTAAACCATTATAAATACAATGCAAGATTAAAAATAATGATCTTCCTTGGGTACAAAAAACAAAGGTGTCCCAGCAGGGGAGTACAAAGACACAAATACACCATTTTGAAAATAGGATTGTACATATCTTCAATGTTAAGGAATAAATGTGTCCAAAGGTAACAACTGTGCCAGGCTCCCTTGAGATAGCACAATGACATTTTTTTTGGGTGAGGGAAGTAAGGAAGCATCAGGTTTAGCAAATACTGGAGAAAAAGCACAGTACTGCAGGGGCAATGATGTTAAAAGAAGACGCTCTTAAATTAGATGTCTAATCCTTTTTCTCATCATCCAGAGACCAAAAACGACCTCAAACATAGAAATGATCATGACAAAACTGTGTTGATGTACTGTTTGAGTTAACCAATTCACGTGTGCCTCTTTAACCAAGGAGTTCCATAAATTGCAGCATAATTCGGAGAGGCAAACACATATGTTGGATCCCTAAAGGATACTTGCTTAGGAAAAGAAGCCTCTTAAGTAGGGACAGAAGTTAATGGTCACAACCGTTAACTGTTCAGATTACTTAATGAGTATTCATAATTCTCCTCCATAGATCACAGAACTCTGTTGGCTTTTCTCTGCAGCCATTTATCACATGCTTGAATTATATGTCCTATTATACAGAACAAGGGAACCCAAAGGAATTTTAGACAGGGACCTTGTGCAATTTCATGTTATAGGGAACAGTGGTCCCTATTCAGGGTGAATACAGAATTGTATGTAAAGAATTGTTAAAAAGGTGTGATACATTATTATCAAGACAGCAATGCATTATTTGTTTGTCCTGAAGATGATGCCCTAAATTTAATGTTGGCATCGAAACGTCGTCGACACCCAAACACCCTATGCACCAGACTCAAGCTATAACACATTGTGCAACGGTGTTAAATGATTAATTTTTGTCTGTCTATACTAAGTACAAGTGTACAGACCCATTTTGGCTTGCCTTTTGGCCAATTCTGTGTTCATTGTTCTGTCTTGTGTTCTGTGTTCTGTGGGTCACGGCTGTGCCCACTTGTCATTTGAATGTTTTATTTGATACTACTTTTGGAAAATACTATGAAAATAAATTCTTGTCCGGCTGGACAAAAGACATACATTCTATTCTAGTGTATAGTTATCTATCACACTGTATTCCCCCTGAATAGGGACCACTGTTCTCTATAACATGAATTATATGTCCAGCATCACAACACTATAGACAAAGCCCATTCTTACGCCAGCACCTCCTTTCACCTTCAGCGGATTCCTTCCACCACCTACTTGAATAGGCTCTTCCTCAAATAACAGGTCCATATAAAACACTGGTCAAATAAATAGAGAGACCATGTGATAATTAGAATGATTTGGAATGTCTTTCTTTCCTTCTATCTGTCTCGTAATCAATGCTATTTTAACAGAACTGCGTTTCTACTTTCAACCCACATTGAAAAAGAGTCATCTGAGGTCTTTCAGCCCAGGTAGTTTCAGCTGCCAATTGGCAAAAACTAGTCACGCACATCAAAACATCCATTCTCCTTGGTGAATATCACACAATGATTCTCTGCAGAGTATTCTAAATCATGGTGTTTAATTAAATTCTTAAATGCTAAGAAGGAGGTGTCCAAAGCCTGCAAAAACATTTCTGAATTTGTTATCAAAGTAGTTGACCAAGCCAGTGCAGATCCAGTAAGGCATCCAATCAGGTAACTCATCTTGACATGGTTGTGACTAAACTGTGCAGGCCAAAAAGCTAAATGTTCTGTTGGTGATTCCAAAAATGTATTCAGGTAAACCTGTACAAATTGATGAAACATATTAGAAACATTTGAATCCATGAAGTGCTAAAATATTGCTGGAGCACTACACAACCTAACTAGAATTACACTATTTAAATCTTATAATTTCATAGGGACGTCAGAAAAATGTTGGTTCTAAAGGGTTATCAACAGACCTTGCTTTGATGCGGAACTGTCAAGGCTCAACTGTTGCAATTCTTGACCTAGGTCCTGAGAAGAATTCATAGTGTTACAAAACCTAGGGAAACGTTGATGTCGCAATCTGTCAAGAACTGTGTGCAAAGAAGGTCTTTTGAGTCTCTTTCTTGACTGCTGGAGGAAAGGTCGACTCCTCTCAGTAGCCAAGGTGCCAGCCATCATACATAAGTGAATGTGAAAGGTGACTTCCGTAGGGTATCCAAGTTAGGTGGAAAAACTACAAGGGATAAATAACTTCTTCTGCAAATCTGGTACGTCTGGGTTGAACAAAGTAGGCTTATCCATAGTCATTAACATGTGATTGACCACGGTTTCATTAAAAAGTGTAACCAGGCTTCTAATCCTGTCATCATGACCTCAAGATTTGATTAAGAAAATGTGATATTCTGTTTGGCAGGCGAAAGCTTGAAATGCAATACCACTCCGACTTTTCTGGCAACAGGTAAACAACCTGTTCATCCGCATAAAACTGAACCTGACACAAGGAAGGAGAAAAAGGAATGAAAAGTTGTTCAGAAGTAGAACCCAGTAGAATTTAAAACTTCAAGGAAAATAAAATCAAATCAGGGGAAAAAGAGAAATAAGGAGTGTTGAGACAACAAATATAATTAGAAAACAAATTCGTTGTAATCCACCCTTCACTTTGTAATGCCTCTTCATATACCATACTAGCGGGTACTACCATCACGGAAGCAGGTTCCACCTTATCCTTGATTGGAAAACTTTGTTAAGATCCTATGGGCAAACAACTAACTGGGAGAGGGCAGAGAATCACAGTATTTCTCGTAGTAAACAAAGAAGCCAATGTTTGACATCTTTTGACCAGTGGTGCCTCCTGCCATCCCGCTACCACCATCCATGCGTGATACTCAAGACAGGTCACTGAGCTTCCCTCTGGGTGGCCACGATCATGGAGACACCAGGGTGGTTCAGGTGGGGTGGGAATCATCTCAGAACAGTGAAACATTGTGAGCAGCGCGTCTACCTCTTTGGCCCTGACAGGGCATGTGGTAAGCTCTCAGCTCAGTTCTCATCACAGATATAAGACGCTGTTAAAGGCAAATATCTTCCTGCCCTTAGTGTCATTGTAGTTGAACTCACAACCTGGAGGAACATGGATGAAAGAAATGGAACACATCTAAGCAGAGGAAGCTTGCATCACAAAATACTCTGTGGTGAACTGTTAATTCAGAAACTGAAGTTTTCGTGCTTCCTAACTTTGGATGGTCAGTGGAGAGGAAGGCTTATCCCTAGTCATTAAAATGTGATTGACCACGGTTTCATTAAAAAGTGTAACCAGGCTTCTAATCCTGTCATCATGACCTCAAGATTTGATTAAGATAATGTGATCTTCTGTTTGGCAAGCGAAAGCTTGAAATGCAATACCACCCCGACTTTTCTGGCAACAGGTAAAAAACCTGTTCGTCCGCAAGAGGTTGAAAAACCACCTTCATAAATGCCTTTGTGATTCTTAAACCAGTTAGCCGTAAACTACAAAAACATTTTACAAATCCAATCTGACCCTCTGGAAATAGTTCTAGAAAATAAATCTGAGGAACGAGGTACCTAGCACTTTCTTTGCAAAGGACATATCTCTTTAAATCTAAACAGATGAAAAACAGATGCCTTTGGCTATAACCGAGCTAGTGTTATCATGCAAACAGGTAGGGCACATTTGGGCAATGCTGGTCATAGGCAATAATGTGGCCCATGGTATCCGATGCAAGCACCCTTATCTTATGAGATAGAAGTTGACGGCATTTCATGCAGCAGTCTTCCAAGCTAACAGACTAACGCAGACTTTTGTAGTCTAAACAGAAGAGGGGCATCAGCTGCTTTTATGGGCAATGGTGGGGGCACCAGAGATAGTTCATCTCTGAATGCCCATGAGCTTACCAGCTCTGCTGCTTTGTACTGTTATTTTCTTCTTTAAAGTTCTGCGCAGGGACCTGCGAGGATACAAATAATCCCACGGGAGTGGCACTAGGAACATAATCCCTTTAAGGCATGCATCAATCCGCAGCACAGGTGTTGTGGCCTAGAAAACACTCTGTTGCAGAGACAGAGAATTTCTACTCACAGCTTTTTACGAGGATGTGAACGTTTAGCATTGTTGTCTTGTGTGGCAACACCAGTGACTGACACAAATACGTTGTTGTAGAAGTATTTGTCACAAGTTTATGCAAATCAGTGGGTTAATTTGCAGGCGGTGGGCTGTCAGCAGTAAGTTGTTGTAAACAGCTGCCACTCATCCTGCCAAATCACGACCGTACAGTAACCAACATATTCCATTGTAATTACTTTCAAGCTTTTTACATTGTGAGGGAGTGTAAACCTGTCCACAATGTATGTGATGGCGCTCCCATGCCAGATATGGCATACCAAAACTTGTCCTACAGTTGTTCTGTAGTACAACTGCTATTTCAAGGATTAAGGAGTTCTATCACGTTCAATTTATGCCCCGCCATAATGACTCTCCACCACATGTACAAAACCATCATGATGGCCACCCTGCTAATTTGGCTGAGAAACTCACCCTCTTTGTTATCTTTCTGCACACCCACAGCCAGGATGTAATCAGACTGGAGATGAAGATGGTCAAAAAGGCCCACCCAAACCCTACTCCCATTTAGGAAAGGGCTGAAGACCCACCTCTCTGAGGAACACTATCTAACAATGCAGTAACAGTCCCCTTCCACCCTCAGAGACCAGCTCCCCTCCAATCACCTTATAAGTACTCTGCTGCAACTAGGGTTTCCACCTGACTGGTATTTTACCAGTCTGGCTGGTTTTTTGATGCTAAAACAGGTAAAAATGTCATGAAAATCATTAAAATCTACAGTCTTCTTTATTTTTTAATTTATTGTTTTCTTGCAAGGAAATACAGCAGTATAAAGTTACATAAATAAAAAGATATCCACGTTGAATACAAACAATATACAACATTTATACAATTCAAGCAGTATCATTAAATCCATTCAGCAATAGGTGCCCACATTTTCTCCCCCAAAGCTCTTCTTTTAACCCCCTTTAACTTATAAATAGCAGACTCGATATTATACATAAACAATAATTTTTCCTGCCAAGTAAAGAATGAAGGAGGATCTGGACTAATCCATTCCTTCGTAATACAGGACCTGACTGCAGCCATACATATAAATACAAAATAAGATATTGGCTTTAGCCTCGTAGGGGTATGCTCAATGCCCAATAGCACCAACTCAGCAGTTACTATAATCTCACATTAAGAACAACAGAAAGGAAGCTTTCAATTTGTTGAAAAAACGTGCTAAGTTTTGGACAAGAGAAAAACATATGTAATTCATCAGCTGCAAATAGCCCGCAGCGACTGCAGTTCGTTCCCGTTGTCGTACTCCACTTGACGACTTTACTTGGAGTATAGTAAAGGCTATGTATACACATAAAATACTGGGATTTCATCATCCCTGTAATCAGACAGTCTGAAGCAAATTTAAATTTGCTTCAGACTGTCATTCAAATCTACAGTCATTGCACATAGAGACAACGAGAAGCGCATACAAGGCAACCACGCCAATACCTGAGTGGAGATGCAGATGTAGATCACATGTCTATATGTAATAACTTGTTCTTTGTTCAAATGTATAAACTACAATGTTTTCGGTACTATTGGTATTTGGTTGTGATGCAAAACAAATGTATAATATGCTGAATGTAACTGGAGAGAAAAAAACAAAACTTCAATAAAAAGATGTTTTTAAAAAAACATGAAAATCATTCAAATCTAGTATTTTTTCCCCATTAAAATATAAACTGAAAGTAATAAAATACAAAATACAAAATGCGTGGAAAGAACGTTAGTGCTGTCTAAACTATTTCTAAACTTTTTTTAGAGTATTTGGAGCAAAATTGCGATGTTAAGAAGCATACAGACGGTTTTAAACAACATGTTATTCACTTACTAGCTCCTGGCCCTTTCGGAACACCAAAGGTGGCAACCCTACTTTCAGCTAGGGATGCTCAATACACATACTGCATTACATATATACATACATAGTAGTACCTGCTACAAGAGGAACCCCCTTTTTGCCTCCTAGATCCCCTATCAAGTAAACAAACAAACATCTGGACTAAAAGATGGCAGCATGAATCAGTCACCCTCATTATTCAGGATAAGCTCTCTGGTCATCTGCCTCATAACATCCGGGCATCGTAATAGCAGGTCACTCTGTCCAATACATCAGATACTAGCAAACATTATTTGAAGCTACCAGAATGTAAGTCGTACTTTAACGAAGCAAAAACTTAACAGCTGCGACGTTGAAGTAAATTCACAAATCCTCAGAGACCACTCTAGTAATCTCATCCTTTAGGTTGCCTCAGTACCCTAAAGATGCATGACTTAATGAGGTCAGTTTTCCTTAGAAACCGAACACCTTATTGTCTTGTGTAGAAATGTACTGGACTTTCTCCAGTGACGAAAACGCTTTCATCAGAGAGGGGTCCAAAAATCTACCAATAAAGTGAAGCGTTACTCCTCTGTCACTTTTTCACCTTTGTCCTTCGGTTCAGTGGTTGTGATCAGAGTGAAGGAATTCTCTTGACTGGAAAGACTGCTCCACATTTTAGGTCTGGCGATAGCCAAGACCTTTTGATTTTACTCAAATTATAAGTATGTATACTTACAGAGGTTTTCATCCAGTCATCTTCATCCATTGGTCTGTTATTGTGTCATTCAGATTTGTCTTCAGCCCACTACAGAATACAGCAGTGGGCGACGGGTCAGCCCACTTCAGCCATTGGCTAACATTCACTGTGAGTGACCGCATTCTGCCCTTTCACAAGTAGCACATCCACACAGAAAGCTACTCCCTTAACTCCCTCCAGTTCCAAGGACTACTATGGCAATGCATGCTTTTTGAAACCCCAAAAATGTTCTTGCGTTTAGCCAATGCTTTCTTTTTTGTATATATCTTTTTATTACAATTAAGGGTTAAAAACATTTGTCAGGCTGTCGGGGAACTGAGAACCGCAATCCAACATAAGTATCACGCAAGTAGTAGTTACAATGATCCCATTATCCAAACATTACAAGACATTTCAGACCGCAAGTAAACTTGGTCTCCGTTATCACCCTTTGTCCCTTCACCCCCTTTTCTGCCAACCCCAAATGCAGAAGTTAAAACAACCCACCCCTTGTGTCCACTGGGAGCAAACTACCTTGAGAACAAAAAGGAATTTGTTCTAGATGATTTAGTGCAGATCACTAAGCAAGACAAAAAGGGAAATACAATGGGGTCCATCCAACCACCTCAATTTAAGAGGCCCAAGTCATCCAGTGCGAAGGAAGGGCCGTGTTTTGAGGGTCACCACTCAGCTTGACATATGACGGTTTCATATAGTAAATGAGTGGCATTCATATTGCTAATCAAACAATGCATAGCAAGAATGGACCACGATCCGTGCTACCACTGAGCGAGTGGTGGACACTCCACTTTTTTTCTAGTCACGGACTATGGTCAGCTTGCGGCCCCTGGGCGTTGGAGCACCATGTGCCTCTCATGCTTAGTCATCACCTTCAGGTCTCTGGGCCTGAGCCCAGGAGCATCACCTCCGACGATGAGGGAATCGGGTATTCCAAGACATCCTGCAACGGCATGGACACTTCCTCCCAAAAGGGACGGATCACTGGGCAGTCCCACCAAGTATGCAGTGCCTCACCGGTGCTTCATACCCTCTACAGCATCTGAGAGAGGCATTGTGATAAATGTGATGCAATCTGAGGGGGGTGTAATGCCACCATACCATACTTTGCAGTGTATTTACCGTCCCAGATTTGAAATGGGAGAAGGGTGTATGTCCCTACCCAGCCTCTTCCAGTGTTTTTGGGAAATGAATTCCGAAAGTGCCTTCTCACTCTTTATTATTTTGCCATGTTGGTGCATCATATGCCAATAGTTATTAGCTAGACATTGTGCATTTGGTTTCTACCAGTTTGGGAAACAGGGTCTCAAAAGGGGTCTTAGCTCTCTGGTAGCCAGGGACGGATTGAAGTATGTGTTATCCAATGCCCGATCTGAGCATAGCGAAGCCGTTCAGACTCTGGAAGGTCGAATTATGTTTTTACACTACAAGACCATTTTGGGGATAGCGTTATCATACATATCAGAGCTCATTCGGCAGACTCCTTTCTTTTATTTATGAAATGACTGGCCATCCTGAGCAGGATGTGATGGACGTGTTCTAATCGATAGGGGTGTAGAGGAACGGATAGTACACCAGACCTATGCCTTCAGAGCGGTGGACATTGGGGTGCTAATGTATACATTCGGGGGCCTGTAAGTTTTGTCCACCCTCGACAGTTCCCATAGAGGTTGTCTACTTATGATGTGGTCTATCTGCCACCAGTTTTTCTCAGATGCCATAATGGACCACTCCACTACCACCCATAGTATAGCCGTTGCATAATAGTTAGGAACACTGGGAACAGCAAGACCCCTGATCCTCTTGGTTGAATCAATAATTTCTGAGAAACCCTAGGATCCTTACCCCTTCAAATAAAATGCATCAGTTGCTGTTGAATTTGTTTCAGGTAAGTAGATACCAGCCATGTCTAGCCAGGAAAGCATCAGGTTACTGTAGTAAATCCAGGACACAAGATGTAGGTTCTTGGTAGGTTTATTCCAAAGGAACAGCTTAACAACCACAAGTAGGTGGAGAAGTCCTTACAGCATCCAGTCCACAGAAAACTGTCCTAGTTAAGTAAAAACATTCTACATGACACAGAATAATTCTAAATGACACCAGGTAATTCCAAATGACATCAAGTCATGGAATACCACACCCCCCCCCCCTTTAAAAAAAAACAAAAAAAAACAAATAAAAAAAAACAAAATAAAACCCCAAGGAAAACAAGAAACTGAAATAAATACTAGTACATAGTTAAGTTCTAACATAATCCCTAAACTTTGAAGGAACACATTTTACACGCTTGCTACGTCTTAAAAAGATTTCTTCACATTCTACATTCGGGGATTGATTACCAATCACAACACAAGGGTCAGGTTGAACATCAGAGTGGGTCACAATATCAGAATTATTTACAAATTTATTTTCCAAATTGTCATAAACTTTGTGTGTACCAGAAAATCCATTTGAATTATGGTCCGAAATGGACTTCTGTGAGGGTGTGATCTTTTGAGTAGAAGAAACAACAGAGGTCTTGCATAAGGAGATTCTTCTCAGATTCCATATTTTGCCTCCTTCCACTCTCACAGCTTTGCTAAAAATTTCAATAACTTTGACAGGGTCAGACCATTTAGAAACTTTCTTGTGTAACAATCCACCCAATTTCACACGAACAAAATCACCAATTTTTATACTGCAAGAATTGTACTTCTTTTTGGCAGAATGTTGGACCATTCTTTCCTGGTATTTACCAATTTTATCTTTCAACTCTTTAAAATCTAACTCATAAGAGGAATTGCCTTTTAACCACCAGGGTAAAAGTCGAGAACCTGGTTTCCTACCACGTAACAATTCAAACGGAGACAAACCAGTCACCGAATTGGGAGACAAACGATAGGTCAACAAGGTCGCTTGAAGAGCTTTCTTCCACTTCAACCCACTTTTCACAGCCAACTGACAAGATTCCTTGATGACCCTGTTGAACCTCTCGACTTGACCATTGGCTTGTGGAAAATAATTTGAAGTTCTTTTATGTACAATACCACAATTGCTGAGGAACTCTTCAAATTCGTTACTAATAAATTGTGGGCCATTGTCCGAAATAAGCTCTTCCGGAAGACCTTCTCTTGCAAAAATTTCGTCTAGAAATTCAATGACATGCTCTGAAGAAGTTCTCGCAACAATCTTCAGTTCAGGCCATTTAGAGAAATAGTCAATAAGGACCAAAGCAAATAGTTCTTTTCCAGACTGGTAACTGAAAGGTCCAATAACATCAATGGCTAATCTACGCCAAGGACCATTGGCATATTCAATGGGAGTAGTGTCAACAGACACACTCTTCACAGACTTATCACTTAGCGAACAAGGAGAACAATTCCTGACCCAACGTTCCACCATAGCATCGACGCCAGGCCACCAGTAATGTTCCCTAATTCTTCTTTTGGTAGTGGACATTCCCATATGTCCTTCATGTGCCAATTTGCAAATTGTTTCCCTTAGCTTCAAAGGAGGAATGATTTTATCAGATCTAACAATAATGTCCTGAGACAACATTAGTTTGTCCCTAACTTTGTAGTATGATGACAAATCACCAGAAAGTTTCCTCTCCTCAGGCCAACCTTTATTCAAGAATTGCTTGACCTGGATCAAAACATCATCATTCCTCATAGCTTCTAACCAGTCTTTCTCAGAAAAGACCAAATAACTCTCCTGACCTAATATCACATTAACATCTGCAAGTGAGTATGCAACATCGCAGTCGACACTTCTACCAACAGTTACACTTGCAGGGAAACGTGACATACAATCAGCATGAACATTCAAACGTCCTGGAACATACACAACCTCACAACGATATTCTTGTAATTTGGCCGCCAACCTCGCTAGACGAGCAGTTAGTACCCTTCCACCGCCAGCAGACAACATAGTGATCAATGGTTTATGATCAGTTCTCAAAGAGAATTTTGTTCCCCATAGAAATTGTCTAAAGTGCTGAGATGCCCAAGTACAAGCAAGTAATTCCCTCTCAATGGTTGAGTAATTTTTTTCAGCGTCACGTAAAGCTCTAGAGGCATACGACACAATAAACTCACCAGATTTGTCTTTTTGCATTAATACGGCACCTAAACCAACATTGCTAGCGTCAACATAGACGATGCACTCTTTACCTACTGAATATGGTTTCAAGAATGGAGCCTCAAAGATTTTATGTTTCAGGGTTTCAAAAGACACTTGTTGTTCTTTGCCCCATTCGAATTTAGCATTTTTTTTTTAGTAAGATCCTTAAAGGATGTACAATGTCTGAATAGTTTTTTACAAATTTACCATAAAATTCAGTTAAGCCTAAAAAAGAAAGCAATTGTTCTTTTGATATAGGTGCAGGCGCACTTACAATACTCTGAACATGGTTGATTTTAGGTTTAATACCGTTCTTTGAAATTTCGTGACCTAGATACTCAACTTTATCTTGTCTAAATTTGCACTTAGTAAATTTTAATGTAAGACCCTTGGATCTAACTTTCTCCAAGACAGAAACTAGATTCTCATCATGTTCAATGCTGTCTTTTTACCAAAAATCAAAATGTCATCCTGGAACGCTATAGCCCCTTTACAATCAGTTAATAACTCTTTCATAAGATGCTGGAAAACGGAGGCTGCACTCGCTAAACCAAAAGGCATGCGCGGATATTGGAACATCCCTTCTGGAGTGACAAATGCAGTCAACTTCCTGGAGTCCTCATGTAATTCCACTTGGTGGTAGGCACTGGCCAAATCAATGGAAGAAAAAACAGTAGCGCCAGATAGTGCAGAAATAAGTTCGTGTATGTTTGGTAAAGGATGTTTGTCTATCCATATTTCTTTGTTAAGGCTGCGAAGATCCGCACATAAGCGAAGTTCGCCTGAGCTTTTAAGAGAAATCACAATGGGCGAAACCCAAGGGGAGGATTCAATAGGCTCAATTATGTTCCTTTTGACTAAATCATCTAAGATTTCTTTCAATTTAGGTCTGTAGGCTAGAGGAACATTTCTTACTCTGTGTCTAACAGGCAAAGCGTTATCATTTAAGATAATTTTGTGTTTAAAGTCAGCATACTTTCCTAACTCATCGTTAAAAATTTCAGGAAATTTCTCAAGTACCATTTTAGGGAAACTACTGTTGGATACATCTAGAGTTAAGTTCACCATAGAATCAGTAATTGACTTCTGAAAACGAGGTTCATCAACATAAACTGGAGGATTAGCATTAGGATCTAATTTGATTCCCAAACCACGTTGATGAGGCCAACCAAGAATGGATACCCCTTTAGTAGATACATAAACTTTTCCCTCAATATCCCAATTCTTAAAGGATAGCTTAGCCCAAAAAAAACCTTCTAAAGCGATCTTTTGTCCTGTGTACCCACTAGGATAAATATCTGGACTTAATAATCCTCTTTGGTCCCACAATTGTTCAAAAACGTTCTTGCTAATAATGGTGTACCATGCACAAGAATCAACAAAGACTTCAACAGGTTTACCATCCATAAGAATTGTACAAGAAGGAAACTTTTGTTGAACACATTCATCAACGGAAAGTATACAATTCAAACTATTGAGAACCTCTTCTTCCTCAGGAGAAATATAATTGATTTTTTGGCCAGACCTGCACACATTACCAAATGCCCTTTTCTCTTGCACTTTATACAGATTTTGTCCCAAGCAGGACAACCTCTGTAATTTCCCACATGGTTGGGACTTCCACATCTATAGCAAAGTAAAGTACTTTTCTTAATAAAATTCCTATTATCATTGGGACTCTAAACATATTCCTTTTTGAAATTAGTTTTACTTGTGGAAACACTCGAAGTGGGTTGATTTTTAACAATGGCCACTTCTACCTCAGGGACATGTTTATTCTGAAGTTTTCCCCTAATTTCAGATACAAAAATTTCAGAATGTTCTATCCCTTTTGCTATATTTACTACAGCAGCTAATGTAGTTTCAGTACCCAACCAAAGTCTTTCTTGGATCTTTTTGATTTTAGTTTTCATCATGATGTGATCCCTAAGGACTTGTTCATATGATATAGTCTCAAAAGCACAGGTGCAGGCAAGTGAACGTAATGCTGAAACGTAATCTTCAATTGTTTCGTCAGGTTTCTGCTCACGAGAATAAAATTTAAATCTTTCCATTACAGTGTTTATTCTTCTACCAAAACGAATCTTCATTTGTTTGGCAGCCTTATCAAAAACATCCATATCACCAGCATCTTCTAAAGGTGGTAAATTATCAAATTCTTTAATACCAGCACCCCCAAGACAATGTCTCAAAAGAGCAAGTTTCCTTTTTGCAGAACAACCATCTTTTTCTAAGACCTCTACATATGCAATAAACATGGGGTACCAAAGATCCCATTCTATAGTAGGATCACCTGCAACTTGAAGAAAATGAGGAGGTGCAGCAATATTAGACATTCTGTAATAAAAGAGATTAGTATTAAAACAATATAAATAAGTAAGTAAATATAAAATTAAATTGGTGTGTAAATCACCGTAGTATAGATTTGCTGAACTGAAGTGGTGTGCAAATCACCGTAGTATAGACTTGCTGAGATGAAGTTTCCCTTCTTTAACTTGTGGCAATGAAGTTTCCTCTCTTTAAATTGCCGTAGAAATCTGCAGTGAAGCATATAAAATAAAAATAGTAAAATTGTAGATTGTTATAAATAAATGTTTCCTTCGTTGGTAAGACTCAGAGAAAACACGAAGATTGAGCTTCAAACTTTATTAAGATGGCCGCCTTGAACGTCTTATTGTGCGCGATGACGTGCGCAATGACGTGAGTATCCCAGAATGCAATGCTCCGTGATCAGGCCGAATAGAAGACGAACTGCGGGAGGTGGAACGCTCGAGCAATGCCCCGTGAGCAGTTCAGGGAGAAACGAACTTCGGGAGACTCGAGGTAAGCTCCTTTGAATGTAAACAAGTCAGGGAAAACTGCACACGATAAGCAAAACAAGTCCAGAATATGCAATTTGGGATCTACAATGCCTGATAAAAACACCGCTCGATGAGTGCGATCGAAAGGCACGAATTTCGTGCAGGCGCAGGGTTTAAAATTAAAAGAGAACAAACTTACATTTGTCGAGAGAAATCAAACAGGTCCTTTTCGTAATGGTCAAAACTGCATTATAGAGGAACTTCTCAGCGTTGAAGAAACAAGGTTTTCTTTTAATTAAAAGAAGAAAAAAAAATGAAGGTAATATTTCATCCAACAGAAAAAGAAGTGAACGCTGTATCCTTCTGAAATTCCTATCCCCAATCGTCACCAGTAGTTATGTAGTAAATCCAGGACACAAGTTGTAGGTTCTTGGTAGGTTTATTCCAAAGGAACAGCTTAACAACCACAAGTAGGTGGAGAAGTCCTTACAGCATCCAGTCCACAGAAAACTGTCCTAGTTAAGTAAAAACATTCTACATGACACAGAATCATTCTAAATGACACCAGGTAATTCCAAATGACATCAAGTCATGGAATACCACAGTTACCCCAAGAATTCAAGTCCATTGTGATAGCGGCTACCAGTGACATGTAGTTGGTGTGAAATAGTTCCCCCATGGTCCTAGGAAATCTAACTCCCAGGTACTTAATGGATTTTGTAGCCCATCAGAATGGCAACTGGGTGGTCAATCCTGCCAACTCCCCAGCTCCCTAAGTCAGATTCAGAATCTTTGATTTATTGTAATTAATGTTGTTGCCCGAGACCTGCTCAAAGGCTTTCAGTATGTGTACAACTACTGAGAGTGAGTTACCCGCGGAGAACAGTGTCAGAAGTATGTCATCAGCGTACAATGAGATTTCATAATTCCGCAGCATGAACACAATCCCTGACACAGATGCAGGCTTTCAGATGAGACAGGCTATGGGTTCTACGAAGAAGATGAGCAAGGGCGGCGAAAGGTGGGATTCCCTCCCTGGTGCTCTTAAAAAGAAAAAAGGGGGCCCATATAGGGCCATTCAAGGCGACCCTGACTGTTGGATGTGGATAATTGGAGAAAATAATTCCTAAGAACTTGGGTCAAAGTCCCATCCTCTCATGTGTAAGATGCAAGAAAGCCCAGGTCACCCTGTTGAAGGCCATCTCCACATCCTAAGATGGGAAGATGGCGGTTATCTTCATGAGCGAGGCCTTCTCCATCAGGTGGATAGCTATCCGGATATATTTTTGTGAGTCTGACGTCCCTGAACAAATCCGCTCCGGTCATGGTGCACCAGAGATGGAAGCACTTCATTGAGGCAAGTGGCCAGGATTTTTGTAAAAAGGTTTGTGCCAATTATTTAAGAGAGGTATTGTTTGGTATGATGTGCAACACATAGCATCCGTATTGGCCTTCGACAAGACTGCAATAACAGAGCCTGTCCTAGCACAGTGGTTAAAGAGGGGGCAAGTTTCAGGGCCAACACAGAAGCTTGCATAATATATAACTGGGCCTTTTTAGGCTTCAGGGTTTTAATACCTTGTTTGACATCTTGAGTTTAGATCGAGCCCTCCTGTGATTCCCTCTGCAGTTACATGAACCTGGAGAGTTGCATCTCATGCAAAAGTTTTCTGGCACACAGTGGAGGAGGAGTCCCTGTGATCAGTTTGGGACACGGAATAGTCCTGAGAATTCCAAGATGGTGGCCGCACTATCCCAGCCCGGAAATGAGGTAAGTGTTCTGCGTCCTTTTGCAATGCCGGGAAGGGAAAAGCTGGAAATTGGACAGCCGGAGGAAGCTAGCGATGATAAAGAGCAGCCAACCACAGAAAAGGAGACTACAGAGTGGAGAAGGATGAGCGAGGAGCAGAGACAAGGGGACGACGGAGAGACGGAGCAGGAGGAGAAAAGCACACCTGTGAAGGTCGGAGGTGGCGAGTACAGGGAGACTAAGAACAACGCTGGAGGTTACCGCTCAAGGAGCACTGCGGTCGAGTCCAGCACTCCAACAGGGGAAACGGAGGATGTGACTCCCCTCTTCACGGCCCGGAGGGTCGTGGGCTCAGGTAAGTGAAGCGCATGCCTTTAAGTTCAATATAGGGGTGGTGGGCAGGGTTATGGCCCCCCTCACCATAAAGTGTCACTGTTTTTCCCCCTTCCCTCAGGCCGAAAGCACAATAGGGCACTGGTGAAAGCTGTTCACTAAACCCCCCCTGTACATAAAGTGTTAGTTGGACCAACCCCCTTACCCCATTTCACTTTATTTTTCCGGCTGCCTGTGGTAGGAGAGAACCTTCTTACACTGGACCTCAGAAGTACAGAATGTTTAGAACCTATCCTTTGACTATCAGGAAGACCGGACCAAGACTAAAAGTTGAGTCTACAGTTCTGTTCTTGTATTGTTTTACAAGGACCTCACCTTGGCCATCCCAAGCAGCATTGCGACTATCCTACGTTGTCAATAAATACGACTAATGCTAAAACCTCAGACTAGTATGTCATTGAGAGAGAGACCTCTCCAGTACAACCCTTGGGACCTGACCACTCACAAGTGGTGTCAGAAGTGGGATCGTAATGTCTAGCTAACATGACACAGCCCATAACAATGGAGTCCATAATAACCCAACTGGCGGAAGGCAAACAACATTTGCAGCTAATCTTTGAATAACAGACAAAAATACCCCAGAAGGAACGGGATGCCCTCCATTCAGCTCTGAAAGATCATGCGTCTTTATCGACATGTAACCAGCAGGTACAGGGCAAGCTATTCTATGGTTACCTGACGCCATCTCAAATACAAGAGTATACCCCAACATACCGGGAGCGTACTACAAAAGTACAAAGAGGGTGACGATCCTGACTTCTTCTTTGTGAATTTTGAACGAGTTGCCACCACAGCTACCTGGCCACCAGAGATGGGGTCAATACATAGCCCCCTTGCTGTCGGGGGAACTTCAAGCAGCATACCAGGAGGGAAACATCCTTTACAACGCAACTTTTACCACGCAGTGCTTTTACATCGCAACTTTTACAACGCAAACCATTACAACGCATTGCACTGGGGGGCGCTCTAGGATAGGGAATAGATTTAATTTACTATCCAACACCTTCCCTACTACCCACGGGGACTGGAGTTGGAATAGTAAATTAAACTATTCACTATCCAGCACCCCTCAACACTATGCGTTGTAAAGGCATGCGTTGTAACAGTTGCGATCTAAAAGCATGCGTGGTAAAATCATGCGTTGTAATGTCATACATCCATACCAGGAAGCTAATCCAGCAGGGACAACTGCTTATCCAGACATAAAAAGGGCTATATTGGAGCGCTTAGGTTGCGACCAGGAATACTATTGCAGCTGTTTCCAGAAAGAGAAATGGTCTGCAGGTGACAATCCACGAGCCCTATATTATCGTATTCAAGATCTAGGAAACAGATGGTTACAACCCACATCTTCTTCCGTAGATGGGCTCACTGAGAAAGTATATCTGGAACAATATCTAGAAGCACTCCCCTCTAATACCAGGATATGGATCCAACAACATGCCAACCTTTCAGTCACAATAGCAGTTGACCTCGCCTGTGCCTATCATCAATCCCCTGAGTTTAAAGCTCAACCCCCTCACCTTCCCATCAATCTTCCCAGATCAGGAAGTAGAGTCCTTGTTCCGCCTGTCGAGCTTAAAGGTCCGCCAGTAGTAAAACATCCACCCATACCCACATTAGGACCAGTTGCCCTACAGGGACCCCAGTGCTTTCATTGTGCTGAAAAAGGGCACATTGCTCGTCACTGCCCTATACGTACCCCTCCCCAAGAACCCATGGAAGTAGGGTATACTCAGGGCGGGTGTTGGTGACCGGGGAACCACCAGAGAAGTACAAAAAGAAAATGCATCTTAATGGGAAGCCGATAACGGCCTTTCTAGATATGGGGTGTCACCACACGGCTGTTAGTAAAGAATTGCTATCAGATGCCCTACTCTTAGAGAATCAAAGTGTACGGATCATATGTGTTCATGGAGCGGAGAAAATATTCCCACTTGCAGAAGTGTTACTTGAGCTTGACGGAGAACCATAGTTGAGAAAGGTTGGAGTAGTACCGTCTTTACCTGAATCTGTCCTGTTGGGCACCGACCTCCCTAGATTCCATGATTACCTGCTGTCTCTGACCTTCCCCTCCCCAATGGTAGGATGGCTAAAAAATTCCCCATTTGCTAGGGAAGAAATAAGTGGGTCCTCACCCAATGTTCCAAAGTCTTGGAGAGAGAAAAGGGAAGAAAGAGCCTTATATTGTGCAACTTGTCATGTCTTGCCTGCAATTGTCCTTTTTTCTTCAAATGTGCCACAAATACCTGGTTGAAGCTTTCGAACAGCCTACATCACACCTGGAATCAAGCAGAGGAGGATCACCCCAAAAAAGTAGGCCCCTCCTTTTGTGAAAAAAAAGGCTTGTTATATAGGATTACCCGAGAGAATAAAAACACCAAGGAACAGTTGCTGGTCCCAAAAGCCTTTCGGGAACAAGTACTAGACCTATCAAACAGTCAGACAGGGGGTGGTCATTATGGTAAAGAACATATCCTAAAGTATCTGCTAGACCATTTCTACTGGCCAGGAATAGACCAGGAAGTTGCCCGATTTTGTGCTTCTTTTATTAGGTGTCAGTTAGTCAATACACAAGTCCCTCCCCATGCTTCATTACAACCCATCCCCATCATTGATGTCCCCTTTAAAAGGATAGGGATCGACCTAGTAGGTCCGTTGCTTTCCTCAGATCAAGGACACCAATATATATTGGTATTGGTTGACTATGCTACCCGATATCCAGAGGCAGTACCTCTATCCAGTACCACTGCCTCAGCAGTAGAGCAAGCCATGGTGTCTTTCTTTAGTGTGTTGGTTTCCATCATGAGATCCTAACCAATCAGTGCACTCCGTTTGTGTCTAAACTGATGAAACAAGTTTGCGATATTCTAGAGATCAAACAGGTACGAACAGCAGTATACCACCCTCAGACTGACAGACTAGTTGAAAGGTATAATAAAACCATTAAAACAATGCTTAGGATAGTCATAGACAAAGCAGGATTCGACTGGGACCGCCAACTACCCTTGGTGTTGTTTGCAATCCGGACACATGAGCAATAATCTACAGGGTTCTCCCCATTCAAACTATTATTCGGTAGAAAACCCTGTACCCTCCTGGAGATGGCGGTTGAGCTGTGGGTCGAGGAGGAAGATGAAAGCAAACCTCTCTTACAGTACAGCACGACCCAAAGAGACACCCTTGCTACCCTCTGGGAGGAGGTACATGCTAATATGGAGAAGGCCCAAGGCCAACAAAAGCGATACTATGACTAGAAAACCAAATTAAGGGAATTCAAGGGGGGAGATCAGGTACTCATTCTTCTGCCCAGTACAGAGAAAAAACTATTAGCTACCTGGCAAGGTCCCTATCGAATCCTAGAACAGATCACTCCTGTCACCTACTGCGTGTCAGTACCTCACAAACCTCACACAGGCCAAGCGTACCATGTAAATCTCTTGAAAGCCTGGGAAGGTCCTCGGCCTGTGTCTCTGTGCACCCCAACACGCACTCAACAGGTGACCATAGAGAGACCCCTAGAGATCTCTGTAGCCCCAGAATATCCCAGCAGAAACAAGTCAGTTCATTTCAGACAACAACTCACGGAGAAACAGAAACACCGGCTTCAGAATCTCTGTGACTCCTTCTCCACAGTAGTCTCTGGAAATCTAGGACGCACGATGCTAGTCAAGCACAAGATAGTCACAGGAAGAGCAGGACCAGTAAGTTTAAGACCCTACCATATTCCAGCCGCCAGGAGATAGGCTGTGGACCAGGAAATAAAGTCCATGCTGGAAGCAGACATCATAGAACCCTCCCATAGTGCATGGTCCTCCCCAATAGTCCTCTTACCAAAACCTGATGGAAGTATAAGATTCTGTATTGACTCCGTCGACTAAATGAGATATCCAAATTCAAAGCATACCGAATGCCCCGGGTTGATGAGTTAATAGAAAGGTTGGGAAATGCCAGAGTGATGTCCACAATTGACTTGACTAAAGGGTATTGGCAAATTCCTCTATCGCCTGAAGCCAAAGAAAAAACGACTTTTTCCACCCCCTCAGTCCTGTACCAATTCAAAGTACTCCCCTGTGGACTCTATGGCGCCCCCTCCACGTTCCAAAGGTCAATGGATGTTCTTTTGCGATCGCACCAGGAGTACGCTTGCTCAAAAAAATCTTCCGTTGGATCCCCACCGAAACAAGAAAGACAGTCACCCACGCACTGGTCACTAGCCGACTGGATTATGGAAATACCCTTTACGCCGGAACCACAGCCAAACTACAGAAAAAACTCCAACGCATCCAAAACGCCTCAGCCAGACTCATACTGGACATCCCCCACAAGCTCATATCTCCGGTCACCTGAAAGACCCCCACTGGCTCCCCATCAACAAGAGAATAACGTTCCGTCTCCTCACCCACGCACACAAGGCCCTCTACAACCTAGGACCCGATTGCATCAACACAAGACTGTCCTTCTACACACCCACCCGCCAACTACGATCATCCAATCAAGCCCTCGCCGCAATCCCCCGCATCCATAGATCCACCATGGGAGGAAGATCCTTCTCTTACTTAGCGGCCAAAACCTGGAATTCTCTCCCCACTCACCTCCGCCTTACACAGAACCACCTCTCCTTCAGAAAGCAGCTTAAAACCTGGCTATTTGATAAGTAATGCTCCCACCCTCCCTCTAGCGCCTTGAGACCCTCTGGGTGAGTAGTGCGCTATACAAATTCCTGAACTTGAACTTGAACTTACGCGTTTGCCTATCTATGTTAAAATCTAGTTTGCAGCGTAAACATTATCGGCGCCATCTTGTCCCTTTTCCAGGCCCTATACGTGTGCCTAAGCAGCAGCCATTTTGAGTACCATGGCCTCTCTGCCCATTGCCGATTGCCAGCGCGTCTCCCTGGCCTCGCAAGCATCCCCCGCGCACTGACAGCCCCGCACTCACATGCTCGGGCCATAAACCACCCCTTTAGCTCTGCCTCGGATCCACATCCCGTACCAGGCCAACACCTCCCTCCATCCCTTTCATGACCACGGATCCTTTGATAACCCCCTTCCTCTGTGCCCGGCTGTCCGAACTGATCCCAGGCCATCACCTAGCCCTGCGGATGGAGTTTATTGCTCCTACTGTAAAACTCACCCCTCTTCAAAGGAGCTAAGGTTAATCAATGCTTTCACCCCATGAGATCCGGTCAATCGCACACATTCCGGGAACCGGCGGACTGTCCAGCTGCGCGATAGTCATCACCTACTGAGATTGGGGTGGGGACTTCTACTGTAGATATGTGTGGGAATGGGCCTGAAGCGGGGATTCCGAGGATGTCTTTCCGTACATCAAAGCATTTGCAAGAATGTGCCATATGTAATAAACTGCAATAAAAGCCATAAACCTGTGTATAAGAGTCCAGGCCTCAGAGATGCAGTTAGAGCACCTCGAGACGATACCCTGGTTGTCTGATCTGACGTGTTCTGACGGAATTAAACTCTGTTTCCCGCTTCTCCAGTTTCCAGCGCCTGCTTCTTTATTTGTTAAATCCTCGAATGGAATGAGAGGCGACTAACGCCAAGCAGCATCTAAAGGTTATCTATTGAAACTGCTTTTTCCACAACTGGCGTCCCAAGCGTGGGGCCCATCAGCGACACGTGGATCCAGTGGGAGAGGTCCTGACGACAGAGTGAACGACTGCAACGATCGGGAAGAGCTCCTGCCCGATAGACCCTCGTCTGGCAGCCGATCATCCGAACTTCACCGGTTCCGAGCAGACCTCTCTCGAGTGATCTACGGTCCTGACTGGGAACCCTCAGGAGTCCCGCGGCAACAACGGAGAATAGAGAACGATCGGGCGCTGGAAGTGGAAGACGGGAAACTGTCCATACGGTCCGGGTAAGGTCGTGTAACACGACGAATTGCGAAATGATTGTTTGAAAATACTAGTAATGCTCATTGATTGCATCGCTTAACCTCGGTTAACGATATTGATTGCTTTTTGAGACATTCTCTGCCTGCAAACGGTAAAGAATAGAAATATTCTCTCTCCCTTTGAAGGTAATGAAGGATAGGTAGCGCGGACTTTTTGTCCATATCGGTAAGGGCTGATAATACGCCGCGCCCATCTTCTCCCCACTGATTGATTGTTTGGATTTTGGTTCTCTTGAGATTTTCCTTATTTGCAAATAACGTAGAATAGAGATAATCTGACTAGTCTTTGCAAGTAGTGAAGGATAGGTAGTGCGTACCTTTGTCCACTATTGTTTGAGATCTTTTTGACCACTATACGTCATGCCTATCTTCTCCCCACTGATTGGTAGTTGGTTTAGCCCGGACCGTTTATTAGAGGTGGATCATCCAGCTCCACTGGAAGGCACCCCTAATAAGGACATGTTCACAAAATATGGACTAGTCGCCGTAGCCTATAGTAAACCATGGCATAAAAATACCAAGAAAGATCGAGAAAGTCAGTGGCCACTGACAGGATCTTTTGATATAAATAAAATAGAAGCTCTAGAAATAGCCCTTCGTAAACATAAAACCACGCCAACCATGCTCGATAGTCTCGGCATGTGGCGCAAAGAAGCAACGCAACGTAAAAATAGAGACGAAGCAAAAACAGACAAACAGCTACGGAAGGCAGCTCACCTAGCTGGTAGAAAACTAGAAGAAGAGATCAAAGAAAGAGAGAGAGTCAAGAAAGAAGGAGAGTCCGAAACATCGGGCCAATGTCTTGTTAGAACACCCTCCACACTCTACCCCGAGCTACCCTCAAAGCAAAAAGCAAACAATGATTTATTATTAGGTCCCCCAATCATCTATATGCCCCCTCCATATGCTCCCTCCCATCCTTTAGTACCGCATCCACAACTCCCAAACCCAAATGAATGTAGTGCCAGGGCCTCGGTCTCTACGGCCTCCGCGCCGGCCGAGCCTCTCGTACTAGCACCAGCAGAAATGCTAGACGAACCCGAAGCTAAAAGAAAAGATTCCACGAGAATGAACCGCTTAAGCAAAAGTGAACGAGCGGGGATTGATAAAGTAGTGAAAACTCTAGTTGAACGGAAGAAAGCGAAGAGTATATATTGGATATGTATAATTCATATGCCGATAGCCATAGACAACACTTTGTTGTACGATTTTGCTATCACACCCTCACTGCCTATGAGGAGAGATACCAGAATAAAAGCCCCGAACGCCTCGCGGCCTTGTATAGGAAAGTTGATATTGGAGATGAAAGCGAGTGTGATGTGACGGACCTCTTCTCGCATACGCTTGAAGTTTTCCGCCACCTCACCGACCAAAGGCAGGTAGCTAAGACTATGATTCCTGTAACGACTGAACCCCAAACAGAGAAAATTGACACAATGATCCTATAAAGGAGGCCGCTCCCTACTGGGTCCCCCCACGAGGTCAGGGAACACACGACGACATTAATCATCAAGATGCAAAGGGAAGGGTACTGTATAACTGGGTCTACCAACCATGGGATCGACAAGACATCCTTACCTTCTGAAAATCCTTGCCAGATTTACGGAAGAACCCCACTGCCTTTTACACAGAACTAGGTACAGCCTTAGGATCCACAATTATGACCCAAGCAGACATCGACTTGTTTTTCGGGCTATGTCTGCCAGCTGATGTGTGGAAGCAAATCCGGAAAGTCGACCACCTTGAGCTGTTCGGACATACCTGGATACAACTCGATGGCATAGATAAGCAGCGAAACCTGGGACAGAAACCCTTAAAAGCCATTTTAGAACTCCCGGACAAAATTGTCCAGAAATTGAAGACCCTGATCCCAGAAAAGAAGGTGGACTGGTCGATAGTAACGGCTTGCCGCCAGAAACCTCAGGAAGATGTCTCAGAGTACTTCTCCCGGTTCGAGACGGTGTTCTCCAATTATAGTGGCCAGGACATGACCAGTGCAACCGGACATCATCTGTTCGTCCAAAATTACGTTAAAGGTCTGCTGCAGGAAGTCTCACAGAAACTGCAGACCAGGGAGAGTAGTTGGGCGGCCTCCAAACCCGTGGCTATCCTTCAGATGGCCCAGTACTACGAACATCAAAAGAACGAAAATGATAGGGCATCGGAGAAAAAGAAAAAAGACCGCAAAGAAAGGGTCATGATTGCACAGTTACAAGGGGTGACTATAGGAAAGGAACCCTACAAGGGAAATTATCAATTGAATGCCCCTAGAAACCCACCTCCTAGAGACCGCAAGTCCGCCCCCTATACTGGACAGACGGATTTAGATGAGAACCAGTGTGCGTTCTGTAAAGGATTCGGACACTGGAAGTCTGAATGCCCAGTCCTTCTGGAGATGAATAAAAATAAGGAGGCAAGGGATTCTGCAAATGGACCGAGGAATAGGGGACGAGGACGAGGGTACGCAAATGACACGAACAACGACAGGCCCGGTAGACCGAACAAATTCGATCGTCCCCGACAGAACCAGTGCCAACAAACTGACTACGATGACGCTCACGACTTCGCATAGGACTGCCAAGGGCAAGGGAGGGATCCAGTCGAGCTCTATGTTGACCAGCAAGGCCCTTACGTCACCGCTAAGGTCCTAGGCACAAGGTCTCCATTTCTGGTAGACACCGGAGCAACACGTAGTTCGTTATCTAAACAACTGATTCCAAGGGCACCCTTGTCTGGCTCACACGTAACATCAATCGGTTTTGATGGAACGCCCTCCACTAATCCCTTATCCACACCGATCTCTTTTGACTTAGAAAATAACATCACTGACACGACATTTCTGCTCTCCTCCAACACCCCCGATGCCATTATGGGTCTTGACTTGTTGAAACATTTCCGAGCCACCATTAGATGCTCACCGGACGGAGTTTGAGTCATTCTGTACGACAACCCTAATCTGCTCTGACCTTGTCCCACACGGCACATGTTCTCTATGACTGACACTGACATATCCCTGCTTGACACATTACCCCCGTACTTATGGGCAAAAACCGACTCGGACGTAGGACGCATGATGATTGACCCTGTGCATGTGACTGTACGACAGGACGCTACGCTCCCAAAACTCCCACAGTATCGGATATCACCCAAAGGTGAGAAGGCATTGTTAAAGATCATCCAGTCCCTAGTGGATGCAGGAGTGGTAGAGGAAGTAGTCAGTAATGTTTGCAACAGCCCTATCCTACGCATTGTAAAGAAGCAAGGTGAGGGAGATGAGAAAACGTACCGCTTCATCATCGACCTACGAGAGGTTAACAAAGTAGTCGGGCCTCAGTACCCCGTTGTCTCTGACATCACCACCATTCTGACCCTGATTCCGTCCACCGCCACCACCTTTACTGTAATTGATCTCGAGAATGCTTTCTTTTCTATCCCCATCCACCCAGACAGCCGCTACCTCTTCGGCTTTACCCTAAAATCCCGCTCGTACAGATTCTGTAGAGCACCCCAAGGCTCACACCGGAACATCGCTGATTGTCACATCATGAATCTCCAGTGAGACGAAGCCCTAGGCTCGTCCTTCCACGCCTTATTTTTGGCGTTGTAATCCCCCATTGCGGTCTATAGCCTCGCTTACCAATTTTAAGGGCCACCAGAACTCGTACCCCGAGGGCTCATCCAATTGCGCCTCTACCCTGACGCTGGATGTTTTTCCCCCCCGCCCTTCCGCTTCTCTAAGCGGGCAACACAAGTGCCGGTAACCACCAATTCTGGCTTCCGGCTTCACTATTAAGCAAGCCTTCAAGCGCCGCGGTTACCTCCACTAAACCATGAAACGAATGGACTACTCAACTAACTAGTCCCTTCCCCCCAGCAATTCCCGCTGGCTATTGTGTTATGCAAATTTTAGGCACAAAACTTTTGTCCTGATGATGATTCCTTGTATTATGGTTTTGGAATCGAAACGTCGTCGACCTCTTACGCCATATATGCAAATGTATACTTAATAAGAATTGTGATTAATGGTGTAACTGAATTTCTGCTATTTTCCCATTTCTCAGAAATCGCTCACTTTCTGCCTAACTTATCTTTCTCTTTGCCTTTCTCTATCCGTCTACTTTGCCAATTTGTAAGCGTGAAGGCACAGGCTTGTGTCTCACTCTTTGTGAATGTAAGATAACCTTTCTGCTAACTTTTCAAATAGTAAAAATCTTTTGTGATCACTGTCCGGCTGGACAAATCACATCAACTAATATAGTTCCATTGTGTCTATATTTATTACGTCGTAACAATTTATGCATAGGACCACTGTTGCTAAATATAGACTATGTTCCCCGAGGTCCTGTGCTGACTCGTTGGGTGCCCTTGTTGTTCCTTTTTTTTTTTTTTTTTTTGAAAGACCTTTATTGTCAAGTCAAGTCAAGTCAAAAAGCTTTATTTCGATAAGACAATTATCATAAAAGCAGCACAGTAGGTCAAATCGTACATGTAAAAACAGTAATAGATAAAAAAAAAAAAGAAAAAAAAGATTTTGTTGTCTATGTGCATAACGTTAAAAGTGACAGTGATTTCGGTAATAATTGATTGTACAATCAAGGTAAAAACTAGCCAATTAATTGGTTAAATTTTCACAGATTTCTTAATCAAGAAGAAAAAAGATGGCAGTTCATTTCAGTTAAAACATTTATAAAAATAGAATTAAACAGTTGATTTCAGCCTTTTGGCTCGAATAGCCCAAGCCCATGAGAGAAATTTGGCTAGGGCACAAGCATAGGGTACACTACTGTCGGATATGAGTATCCTAATTGCCACGTCATGGCTCCTAGTCCCCAGCTGGCGGCAAAAGTTTTTGAGCCAGACCCTCCTTGGAGTTGCGTACTCACTGCACTCGAACATGAAATGTGCCAGTGACTCCGGTTTGGCAAGGCAGACTGGGCATAGCTCGGACGTTTCCATGTGGGATTTCCATCTTGCGGTAAAAGTATTAAGTGGAAGGGTTCCCACTCTGAACCTAAAGTATAAGGCCCTATCAAAGGGTTTTCCAATTGCATCAAGGTACAATTCCCGTCTGGGAAAATCTTTGAACTTCAAGAAATCCTCTGTGAGCCTGCCCAGTGTGGTGCTAAAATTCCTTTGTGAGCAGATCCAGTCCCAGTAAAGCTTTTTGAGGACTAGCTTCGGGGGTGATGTTCTACTCGACCATGATTCAATATGGCCCAACTTTGTTAGTAAGCTCTTCATGTCTCTCAGCCATTTGATTTTGTGCCAACTTGGCGATGACATGATTTCTGCTAGACCTCTGGCATATCCACTTAGTTCTTCCACCCGCCAGATGCGTGCCCATAACAATAATGGACGGAATTTGGCAATATCATCAATCTGGGGGCAGCCTAAGTCCAGCATTAGAGGAAGTGTAGGGGTGCCTTGAGGGAGGGACATAATTGCTCTGCAGAATTTGTTTTCAGATCTCTGCAGAGCATCAGTGGTAGATGAACCCTAAAGTTCAGCCCCATAGAGGGCAGAGCTGACGCCTTTAGCTGAATAAATCTCGAGGACTGTAGCTATAGGCCTTGTTGTGCAGGATCGTTGCTCTTTCAAAAGGGCTCCTGTAATCCTTTTGTGACTCATCAGCATTTTGTCTAAGTGTGGGGTCCAGTCCATTTTGTGCGATAGTCGTATCCCAAGATAGTCAAAGACCTTTACCCTTTCCAAGAGCTCGGCATTCAGAGTGGGAGAGCGCACATATTGCTTCGGTGGATTCAGCACGAGGTATTTCGTTTTGTTTGTGTTTATTACCAGACCTCGTTTGGTGCAAAAGGATTGAAAATTGTCCAAAAGTCTCTGGAGTCCCATTGGGGATTTGGAAATTAAAAGCGTATCATCCGCGAAGAGGAGGGTCGGTATGCGTTCACCAGCCAAGGATGGTTCATCAGAAGGATGTTCGAGGAGATGCTCAACCACCCCATTGATGTAAAGAGAGAAAAGGGTGGGAGCCAGAACACATCCCTGGGGGACACCTCTCTCAACCGGAATACTACCCGTTTTCTCCCCTCCAGGGCCCCACCTAACTTGGGCAAAGCTATCTTGGTGCAACCTAACTAGTAGGGACAGCAAATAGTGTGGCAGCCCCATGTCAGCGAGTACTTTCCAAAGTGATTCCCTAGGTACAAGGTCAAAGGCAGTCTTTAAATCGATAAACGCGAGATAAAGACTGCCCTTGCCTATAACCACCACCTTCCAGTACACCATCATGAGCCTAAAAGCTTGCTCAATCGTCCCAGTGCCCACTCTGAAACCTGCCTGAAAGTCAGAAAGAATTTTATTTTCTTCTACCCAATTTAGAATTCTAACTAACAGGACTTTGCCGACAACTTTTTGGCCAATGTCCAACAAGCTGATCGGCCTATAGTTGGATGGATCAGCCCTCGATCCTTTCTTGTAGATAGGGACCACCTCGGCCCCCTTCCACGATGAGGGAATAGGGGCACCTTTACAAATGGCAACAAGGAGAGAATGGATCAATTTACCCCATTTTGCACTATCAGCCTTTAAGAGGTCGCCAGGAATGCCATCGGGACCAGCCGCTTTTTGTGGAATAATAGTGCTTATTGCATATTCCACTTCCTTGACCGTAAAATCAAGGTCAATATGCCAGATTTCATGATTAAGAGTGAACGAAGGTAGGACCACCCCACCCTCATCAAGATCATCATGGCAAGTATAAAGTTTAGAGAAGTGATCGACCCACGCCTGGCTTGGGATATTACAAGTTATCAGATCACTATCTGGTCTATTGCGGGCTCTTATGGTATCCCAGAACCATTTCGAGTCTTTTTTAGAGCTAGCTTCTTTGAGAGTTGACCAATAGGCGTCTTCCCACTCCCTTTTCGCTAGCTCCAAAGCTCTTTTATGTTCTCGCCTAGCCGTCTGTATTAGTGGTTGGGACTTTCCTTTGACTGCCTCAATTAGGCGTGCTTTGGCTTTCCTACAAGATGCAGAGTACCAGTCGTGTCTCCCTTTAGCTTTGTTTTGGGGCATGGTTTTCCCTGCAGTCCCTTTTACCCAAAAAACATCCCCTATTGTTTTTACGGCTGCTTCATAAATAGGAGTTACCCTGTCAGCTGCCATGAGTGAGTCTATGGAACTGATTTCCTCTTGTGAGCCTTTGAGCACTTCTTCGATAGTGGAGAGTTTGTCAACATTACCCGAGATTTTATTCCACTTAAGGCGTCTTCCACAAGAGGAAACAGTGATCCCCTGGGGACAGTTCGGAGGTGCTAACGGCACTCCGGGGGACCAGGGATTCATTATGGATAAAGAAAGTGAATTATGGTCACTCTCTATGGTCGGGATAATAGCCATATCAATGACCGAACTCCAGAGCCCCCGATCCAACAGAATATAGTCAATCCTCGAGGAATGGCCAACTCTGTTGAATGTTGGGGCACCCATCTGGTCAGAGGATGTGCGGCCATTAGCTGCCCTTAATCCGAACTCTAGAGTCAATGCATTAAGCTGTATTGCACTACGAGTCCAGCGCTTAATAGGAGGGATAGAAAGCGTAGGAATACCCCATCTACTATCCTCTTCTCCTAGATCAGGTATTCCTTCTAGGGGAAGTGGCTCATATGTGCAGTTAAAATCTCCTGCTATTATAATATGATCAGAATCTGTATGATCCCCAAGTTGGGCCTCAAGCTCGGATATTACGGGTGAAGTACACCCATTTTTGGGACCTCTAGCATAGACATCGTAGAGATCTACTGTTAATCCCCCACGATGGCCGGATAGAGAAATGCCAAGAATATCTGGGTTACCTGTCCACTTAATAGTTATTCGACAATTGAGCGAAATGCTTACCCAAATGATAAGCCCCCCTGATGGACGCCCCTTCCTATGCTTAGGTTTATCAGCTGGTGCAAAGATGGTAACAAACCCAACTCGATACAGTGGCTCAGTGTTCCAGGTCTCCTGGAATACACAGATCTTGTGGGCTTCAATCAGGACGTTCCACTCAGGCAGACCTAATTTCCTAGTAATCCCCGCAAGGTTCCAACTAAGGATTTTTATTTCACCATATGTTAGATTACCTCTAATGTTGGTAGTACTTTTGGGGTTAGTTAGGTCTTCGCAGTCCCTGGTTGGAGCATCGGATAGTGGTATAACAGCTGCCACTGTTGGAGATTCGGGACAAATAGGGTGAGGGATGGCTGAGGGAACATCCTCCATGTCCCTGTTGGTGTCAGAGTTTAGGGCTGGAGTTTCCGTGAGGTTAAGTCAATCTACCTCATCTAACACACAGAATCTATTTGGGTGAGCGAACTGTGAAAAAAAGGGATCAAAAGGAGGGGGCAATCCTTGCCACGGCTGTTGCCACTGGTGGTTTGCAAGTTGTGTGGGCTGAAGGGGTTGCTGCCACTGCTGAGCAGGATGATGGAGGGGTTGTGGAGGTTGAAAAGGTTGTTGCCACTGAGGAGTAGTATGCTGTGGAAGTTGTGGGAAATGTAGAGGTTGCTGCCATTGTTTGGTGGTATACTGCGGAGGGTAAGTAAACCCTCTGCTATTTGGGAAAACAGGCCGATGGGAGTTTAATCTTGGGGGCATGGGAAGAAAATAGGACAAGGGGAGTGGATTGATTTGGGTAGCAGGTCCACTATTGGGTGTGTTACATATATAACTTGCTGCCCCTATATCCCTGAAGTTAACTGTGATTACATCACCTGCTATAGTTTTCGTATTCCTGCCCACCCAATCCCCTCTACGCACAGAGAGAATTTCCCCACTCATATGGCTAGGTAGAGGCTTGTGTAACTGGAGCCACTGGGCGCATTTATTTCTTAACTCTACAAAAGTTTCTTTTACGCCCACCTTCAGTGGCGGAACGGCCGTCAACACTACCACAAAGGGAGAGACTTCCGGTGGCAGGCTAATTGTCTTAAAGCGTGACTGTTTTGGCTTAGATCCTTGAGGCTTGTTTGAGGAAGAAGGTACTGTTGGGTTAGTGGAGTTCCCATTTGGATCTCTGGCTTGTAGATTGTCTGCTTTGGGTAGACCAGTAGATGTTTGTGATGCTGGAGCAGAGCCCACCACATTAGGGGTAGGTAGGGATAAAGGTAAAGCAGGATTGTTTCCTGTTAGGGTCGAGTGTAGTGTAGCTGGATCCTTGCTGGCTAATGGGATATTAGCCTTGCTGGATGGGTCTTTTACATGCTTAATGCAAGGTGCAGTCTTGGAAAGTGCTTCTTTTGTCCCTTGCGGCTGAGTGGGCCCAACCCCACTCGTCTTGTTAGCACATTTCGAGTTTATTAGCGACGTTAGCCTATCAAGTTTAGAAATTAGAGGCTTGATTTGCGCTGCTATTGTAGCTTCAAGGTCCAGTTTTAGATCTATTACCATATTTTCGACCCAGCAGGGTATGCCTGATGCAGAGTGTGGGGTGGGCGATACCAGGTTGTGATTCCTAGCTTTAGTCTTGGGTTTATCCTTGATTTTAGTCTTAGGCGCGACCATTGCAGGAGTAGTGGCCCTTTTCCCTGAGTCGAGCACTACAGGAGCCGCTCCTATGTCAGGTTGCCTATCAGCACTCAGATCTGGCTTATCAGATGGCTGGCAGGCTTCTAAATCTGGGGTGGCCTCAAGGTCAACATAGGACGGATCGGAGTCGGATTGAGTCACTGATAGATCGACAGCGTTCGGGACTGTGAACGTGCCGGTAGTAGTTAGAGGTAGGGGTAGAGAACAATGGTTCGAGGCTTGTTGGGAGGGAGATTTTGCAGTTGCAAGAGAGCCCAAAGACGAGCGCTTAGCGTTCATGAGATCCAAGGAAACTCTTTTTTCCAACAGAATGATGCTCTTGTCGATGGTTTCATTTACCCGTGAAATGAAATGATCTATGGGGCCAGTCACTTGTGCCACGGCCATAGCTTTTTTTGTGCAACTTCTGGTTCTGTTGCGCATGGTTGACATCTGCGCTGCGGGGCCTAATACAGCAAAGTGGTCCTCAGAAACAGTAAATGTTAGGTTTAGTAGCCGGCCACTCTATGCAGGGAGAAAGGGTAAGAATCACAATGCCGCCTACCTTGCCAATAGATAGGAGGCAGCGATGCAGGGGTTCAGGGCCAGGGCCGTCCTCTGCCGTCCTCGAACGGCCTCAAACGGCCCGCTCTTAGCCCGGTCTTTGCCCCGAGGCTGCGTCCCGCGCTGCGGGAGAGCAAGCAATATTTATAGTGTTTGAAGTGTTTGAGAAAGGGCGGGGGGCGGAGCTCCAGGGAGAGCGGACCGGAAGCTGACCACGGTCTCGCAGGGACACCTGGGTAAGGTAGTCCCTGCACGCTCGCAGCTCTGGGGTTCCCGAGTTCACCAGAGGTCACCCCCACCGAAGGCGGGCAGAGTCAGCACCAGCAGGAAATCCCTCGGCGAGCAGTGCAGCAGGAAACAAACGGAGAGGTGAGCGCTGGTCCACAAGTGCGCTTGACAGCAAAACGAAGTGTCCCAAAGGTCAGGAGCAAGCCCAGGTGTTTTTAGCTGCCTTCTGATGGGCGGGGGGCGGAGCTCCAGGGAGAGCGGACCGGAAGCTGACCACGGTCTCGCAGGGACACCTGGGTAAGGTAGTCCCTGCACGCTCGCAGCCCTGGGGTTCCCGAGTTCACCAGAGGTCACCCCCACCGAAGGCGGGCAGAGTCAGCACCAGCAGGAAATCCCTCGGCGAAGCGGCACCCGCGGAGCGGGTGCGGCGAGCAGTGCAGCAGGAAACAAACGGAGAGGTGAGCGCTGGTCCACAAGTGCGCTTGACAGCAAAACGAAGTGTCCCAAAGGTCAGGAGCAAGCCCAGGTGTTTTTAGCTGCCTTCTGATGGGCGGGGGGGCGGAGCTCCAGGGAGAGCGGACCGGAAGCTGACCACGGTCTCGCAGGGACACCTGGGTAAGGTAGTCCCTGCACGCTCGCAGCCCTGGGGTTCCCGAGTTCACCAGAGGTCACCCCCACCGAAGGCGGGCAGAGTCAGCACCAGCAGGAAATCCCTCGGCGAAGCGGCACCCGCGGAGCGGGTGCGGCGAGCAGTGCAGCAGGAAACAAACGGAGAGGTGAGCGCTGGTCCACAAGTGCGCTTGACAGCAAAACAAAGTGTCCCAAAGGTCAGGAGCAAGCCCAGGTGATTTTAGCTGCCTTCTGATGGGCGGGGGGTGAGCGCTGGTCCACAAGTGCGCTTGACAGCAAAACGAAGTGACCTTTATTGTACATTATTCATATACACAGCGGTGTGCCTACAACCCACTGTTAGGGCCGGCCGCAATCAGTGTACCATACGAGACATATGAGCCTGATATCATACGCCAGTAGCACAAGTGCATGAACCAGAAAAGTACAGCTCACGAAGGCACCACAGTTGATCTAAATGCAATGTTCATAGCACACCCGTAAATTGTGGCCGTATCGCCCCCATGTGATCTCGGTCTAATTTTCAAGTTTTGCAGAAATAAAAGTAAGCAACAACAAACCTCAACCCCCCCCCCCCCACCCTTCTGATCCTAGTCCCAGTGAACAGTCCAAGTCCGGTAGGCATAGTGTGAAAGAGGCAGCCGATTCAACAGATGTCTAGAAGATCAGCACCAGGGTAGGCAATACTCCGCAGCCGTTCATAAGCCACAGTGGGGCTCTGCAAGGCAGCCATGCCACGCCAATCCTTTATAGCCCACATTAAACCCCCTACTAGTTCCACAGTGCAGACACTCCACACAAGTCAGTCATGTCTCCCGCTCTCAGGAACCACTCAGGCAGATCCACCCTCTCCTTCTGACAAAGCATCAGTCGCACTCCTTTCGCTGTCAGTGTCAGCTATGGATAGCATATAGAGCGTAAACGGAGCCCACACGTCCCCCGGGCGAGATTCCGCTGGCAGTCCCTCATAGTAACAATTCAGTTGGTCCCTGCAGTAAGCCATATCATTCAGCCATAGCTGCACATCAGGCTCTCTCCTCCCGCCCCATCCCATAGCAACCCTTCTTTTAGCTAATTGAAGCGCCAGTACCACCAGCCGTCGCGACGGCGCTGCCACACCAGAAGCAATTCCCAAAAGACATAGGCGCACATCCAGCTTTACTTCAGTCGACGTCATGACAGTCAGCCTTTCAGTCACCTCCTTCCAGAAGTCATAGACACGCGAGCATCCCCAGGCCAGGTGCACAAAGTCAGCGTCCTCAGCCCCACACCGGACACACTGAGCAGTAGACCGAAGACCATATCGAACCAGTTGAACCGGCGTGTAATACCACTGTTGTAGAAACTTATAATGCAGAAGGCGGAAATTGCCGTTGATCACATACCCCCCGGTCATAGCACAACATTCGGTCCATTCGTCATCACTCAATGGTTCTGGGAGACTCCTATCCCACCGCGCCCTAGCCAGGACCGCACCCCCTCCTTCATCTTCCTGCGCAGCTTTATATAGTTTAGATAGTAATTTAGTCCTGTCCTTAGCCGTGTAGAGCAATTGTAAGGCCCCGAGTGCCAACGGCTCCCCCGGGTACGTCGGATATAAATCACGCACGGCAGCCCGAACCCTGACATAAACAAAGGTAGACATAGCAGCATTTGTCGAACGGGCTGTCATCGCCTGGGAGGAGAGAAACGACGCTCCTGGAAAGAGGTCCCCCATTGTTTGTAGCCCAGCTTCCCGCAGAACCTGTAATCCTCCGATCTCGCCCGACACGGAAATAGCCGAGTGATAAAGTAGTGGCATAGCCGGGGTGTATAACGGCAACCTGGCAGCTCGTTTACCCAGGCTCTCCCATGCGGTCGCTGTGAGTCGCACAGTATCAATCTCCCCCTTTTCAAACACCGAATGGTCGTTGACAATCATGGCCCTCAGTGGATACGGCAGAACCGCACTCGCCTCTAGTGCTACGTGCGGGGTATACGGTGGAGCATTCATCCAGTAAATCGCGAAGTGTGCTTGCGCGCAAAGATAATAAAGCCTCATGTCCAGCAGGGCGAACCCTCCCAGTTCATATGGCTTGATCAGCACCTCCCAAGTTACCCGTGGCTTCTTGCCGGCCCAGGTGAGAGATATCAAAAGGGACCGCAGCCTTGCAAAGAAATGCGATTTCAGCGGGACAGGAATGTTCGTAAAAAGATAAAGAAATTTCGGCAGCACTACCATTTTCATCAAGGACACGCGATCCGCCAGGGTCAGTGGAAGACGAGACCATCGCGCCACCTGGTCCTCCAAGTTAGAGACGGCAATGCCATAGTTGGCCCGTATGACTTCCTGACAATCCCTATGTACCCAGATGCCCAGATATCGAACCGACTCTGTCGCCCATTCCAGCGGGAATTCCAATGGAACCCGGTGCGTTGCATCCGTGAGAGGTAACACTACGGATTTGTCCCAATTTATGGTCAGTCCAGAGTGGCGACCAAACTTAATGAATTCTCGGAGAATGTTTTCTAGATGGAGCACCGGGTCCCTGACGTATAGGACCATGTCGTCAGCATACATTGACACAGCCAACGATCTAAGAGGGAACTTCAACGCTGCTTCCGCATACCTCTGCCGCAAGATACAGGCCAACGGCTCCATCATGATGGCAAAAAGCAGGGGCGAGAGAGGGCAACCCTGCCTCGTCCCCCTCTGAATCGGAAATGAGGAGGAGACATGACCGTTGACTCTAACTCTCGCCGTGGGCGCAGTATACAACAGGGCAATCAGCGACGTGAAAAAGAAAGGCACCCCCATCCGGTGTAGGACAGCCAACATATACTTCCATGCTACTGAATCAAAGGCCTTGGCGGCATCAAGCATGACTGCCACTGCAGCCAGTTCTGGTTTAAGGAGATGTAGCACAGCAAACAGCGACCTCAGATTGTGAGTGGTGGACCTGAGGGGGATAAATCCCGATTGATCCGGCAGAACCATAGCCGGCAGGAGTAAACGCAATCTCGTGGCTAACACTTTGGCAATTATTTTAACATCAGTGTTCATGAGTGAAAGGGGACGGTACGAATCGCACTTGTTCGGAGGTTTCCCTGGTTTAGGCAGTGCTACCAATAGCGCCTCTCTCATGGTCGCTGGAAGCCGTCCACACTCAAACGCTTCCTCCAAGACCATTGCCAAGTGCGGAATCAACAAATCTGCATACGTTTTATAGAATTCGGAGGGCAAGCCATCCGTGCCAGCCGCCTTCCCATTCGGGAGAGCTGCTATTGCATCCCTAAACTCCGCCTCAGTAACATGATGCATTAGGAATTCCTGTTGACCCCTGGAAAGCCACACCAGCGCCACGTCCTCCAAATACCGATTCACGTCCTCCTCATCCGCCGTGTCCCTGTGCTCATAGAGCTGTGCATAATGTTTCGAAAAACAGGCGAGTATACCATCCGTTGTAGTCACCACGGTCCCCTGATCCTCAATCTCTAATACCGTGCAGTGGCGTGCCCAAGGGTCCCTAATCCGATCCGCAAGCCCCTTTCCTGGCCTACCCCCTTCTCCATAATACCTGGCTGTAGCACGTTTGGACAGGCATTTCACCTCCTGGTCGGCCAAGTCGTTATATTCAGTGACTTTTGATCTAATGTCAGCCAGTAACGTGACTCAGCCCCCTCCTCCAGACGGCGCTCCAGAACCGACAACTCTCTTTCAAGCCTGGACATAGAGTCCCTGATGGACGTGAGCACCCCCGACCTTAGCCCAATACACGCCCCTCTCACTGTCACCTTAAAGGCCTCCCACACCGTGCTCATATTGTCAACAGAGCCCACATTGTGCACGAAAAACTCCTCAATTATCTGTCTCAGACGTTCACACAACACCTGATCAGTCAACACCCCAGGGGAGAGTCGCCAAGTAAAAGGAGCAGGAGCATGCGTTGGTATCTGCAGCACCAACGTAACAGGCGCATGGTCGGAGATCGTGCGAGGCAGATGTTCAGTACCTATCACCCATCCACTCACATCACGGGTCAATAGCCAGTAATCCAATCTCGACCATGTATCATGCGCCGATGTATAAAAAGTTCCTGCCCGTTTGCCCGGATTCCGCAATCGCCAGACATCCAACTGTTGCAGCCCACTCATACCCTCACATACCGCATCCGCCGCTTTCTTGCGCTCATAGGGTCGGTCGTGTTTCTTGTCCAATTCGGAATCTAACGTGACATTCCAGTCCCCCCCACAGAGAATAGCCGATGGTGGGAGGCTATAAAGTTTGTTCCAGAGTGTAACGAAGAAATCAGGGTCATCTACATTTGGACCATAGACATTTAGAAGAGTGATCAGCGTACCACACAATTTACCCTGTACAATGATATATCTACCATCCTGGTCAATCTCCTCATGAATCACTTCAAACGGGACATTCCTTTTTATCAGAATCATCACCCCACGGGCATAGGAAGAGTATGCCGTGGCCAGTCGCACCCCCGCCCACTGTTTGCCCACCATTTCAGCCGCCTTACCCTTAAGGTGCGTTTCTTGAAGAAACACCACCTGTGCACCATGTCTGTTCAAAAAGGCAAGCATTTGTCGAGTCTTTTGCGGCTTATTGAGTCCCCGCACATTCCATGTGACACAGGTGAGAGTACCCCCCCTATCCATATCGCCAAAGCTTCAAGCAACCCAAAAGCCAATTTATCCTCACCAGCTCCCACCCACTAGACCAACCCTCCTTGCTCATCGACCTGGTAGTAACATGAGCTCCACTGTGACAAATCCCAAACCTCCACCAGAAGCTCCAAACACAGCCCATAGCCTTCTCAGGCCCTTGTTGTTCCTTAACACTGAAAGTCCCAGCATCTACAGTCAGGCCCTCAAAAGACAGCTAGACCTCCTAGAAGCCGACACCACTCCACTTGCGGTCACAGCTACCATCCAACTCCTACACTTCCTTGCAGAGAATGGTCACAAAGTCTCCAGAAAGAAATTGCAATTCTGCCAACCCCAAGTAACATACCTAGGCCACCTCTTGTCCAAAGACGGGAGGAAGCTTACACCCGACAGAATTCAGACCATTTTGGAAACCCCCGTCCCTAAGAACCAGAAGCAAGTCGGCTCTCTAGTGGGCCTTACCTCATTCTGTCGACAATGGTTGCCAAACTTCAGCCTTATCGTTAAGCCCTTGCTTTCCCTTCTGGCCAAAGATGTCCCCTTCACACTCCCTTGGACCCCCGAATGCCAATCTTCCTTCAAGGAATTACGAGATGCCCTTTGCTCAGCACCAGTTCTAGGAACCCCAGACTACTCCAAGCCCTTCTCCCTCTACACTCACGAAAGGGAGGGATGCGCTTTATCTGTTCTAACTCAATCCATCGGTCCCAAACAACGCCCTTGTGCTTACTTCTCTGCCACTCTTGATCCCATAGCTAGAGCTTTGCCTGCCTGCCTTCGAGCTGTAGCCGCTGCTGCTGTCTCTATCCGACAGAGTGAAGGAATCGTGTTTTCGAACCCCCTCACAGTGTTAGTACCCCACTCGGTTGACACCCTCCTGAACCAGACTAAGACCCAGCATCTGACTAGCGCACGACTGACTGGATACGAGTTGACTCTACTGGCTCCCCACATAACATTGAAAAGATGCACCACCCTGAATCCAGCCACCCTGTTACCCCTACCTGAGAACGATCCCAATGTGACTCCTATACACGACTGTGTGACCCTCACGGACGAACAGACTAGGAGTAGAGTTGACCTCCGAGACACTGCCTTCCCAGAGCCAGACGGAGAGCTATGGGTAGATGGCTCATGCATCAAACTCCCCGACAGCACCACCTCAGCTGCCTATGCAGTCACCACAGCCCGAACCGTAGTTGAGACAGCTCGCATTACACAGCGATCCGCACAGGCGGCAGAACTGATTGCCCTCACACGAGCATGTATCTTAGCAGCAGGAACGACAGCCTTCATATACACCGACAACCAGTATGCTTTTGGGGTGGTTCATCATTTTGGACTCCTATGGAAGGAGAGAGGATTCTTGACCTCACATGGCACACCGATCTTACACAGAGATCTAGTCTCCGCCCTGACTGAAGCAGTCCTCCTCCCCAAACAATTAGCTGTGATCAAGTGCCAGGCACACAAAAAGGTGACAGACATTGTAGGACAGGGGAACGCACTGGCTGACATCACTGCTCGGACCACGGCCGAGAATAGGACGACAACACGCATGTATGTGACCAGGTCACAAGCAGAAAAATGGAAGGACGCTAGGGAGACTATTAGGGACATTCAAACGGCCAACATACCACACGAATTGACTGAATGGGCACGGGTGGGACTAAAAGACGATGAAGGCTGCTGGCGGACGAAAGACGCAAACAAATGGTTGTTGCCCAATTCCTATCTGATCCCCATACTGACCATGACGCATTCCCCGGCACACATAGGATCTGCTCCCATGACTGAACTTGTTTCCAGAATTTGGCACAACGACAAAATAGCAGACACAGCAAAACACTTGGTTCAGCAATGCCTGATATGTCTGCAACACAACCCAGGGAAAGGGACTGTAGTACCTCGGGGAGGATTTGGGGTCCCTGACCATCCCTTCAAAGTCCTCCAAATGGACTACATTCAGCTAGAAAGATGCTACAGTCTGAAATACGTACTCGTTATTGTGTGTGCGTTCAGCAAATGGGTGGAAGCCTATCCCACGTGAGACAATACCGCCATCACTACTGCAAAGGTGTTATTGAAAGAATTCTTCCCTCGCTATGGCCATTATCGAATTTTGTGGAGCGACAACGGCCCCCACTTCGTAGCCGAAGTTAGCCAACTTATCTTGAAAGGGTTGGGTGTAAAACAACAATTTCACGCAGTCTTCCACCCCCAATCTGCAGGCCTAGTAGAACGACATAACGCCACACTGAAACTCAAGCTAGCAAAGATAGTCGCCACCACAGGACTGAAATGGCCAGACGCCCTCCCACTGGCATTGCTATCAATGCGCTCCACTCCTACCAAACACCACCTGACTCCATATGAGGTTGTCTTTGGCCAACCCATGAATATCTGGGCCGCACCAAAGCCAACATCCATCCATGATGTGCCGGACAACCTAATGTCTGACTATCTACATAATTTGACAAAAACACTAACTGTTATCCACCAACAGGTGCATCAAGCCATACCAAACGCATCCAGGGGCCCCAGACATGACATCCAGCCCGGAGATATCGTCCTGATTCGAAATTTCCAAAGGACGAAGAGTCTGGAACCCAGTTGGACGGGCCCCTGGCAAGTCTTGATCACCACCCAAACTGCACTCCGAGTGGAAGGGAAGTGGAATTGGCTGCATGCACATCACTGCAAGAAGATATCACCGACCCTGACAACATAAGAAGACGTGAACACCCAAGAAGAGCTCCTGAACAAAGACAGACCTTCCCTGAGTTGCTACCCTGACACAGAGACACTTGAATTGACAGAATTTCCAGATCCCACTGTGCCTTCCAGAGAAGGGTACATCTTACGTCGAAAGGAGAGCGCTTCGGCCAGGCAGACCACTGACTAAGTCAAAAATCTCAGAGCGGTAGCCTAACACTACTAAGGTTATCAGGAGAGAAGCTAGACGAAGTTTGTGGTCTTGCCCGTCACCGAGCCTCTTGAAGATGATGGAAGCGCCCGACTTGAAGGTGATGGAAGCAACTGGACGTCCAAAGACCCATTACAAAGACCCAAAGACTGACAAACTGCATAGCTCAAAGACAATTGCCCTTTTTATCGCTCTTCTCTTTTGCCTCCTCCTCATGGCCACCATCTGGATCATAGAAGAAAGCGTACCCGCCCATGAGACTTTGATACCCACTGTGCAACCCACCACCAAGAGAGAACACTATCTCATTTCATTTTCACCCCAGCTCTGAGAAAGACACAAGGAATTTTGGAACAATTCATTCGTGCAGTTGCTGCGCCAACATAACCTTGCTACCAATGCCACGAACTGCTGGATCTGTGGGTTGCTACCACATGCAACTGAACATTCTATCCCTTTCATTCCCTCGCCTTTTTCCGTTCATGGGTCCTGCCTTGCCTGGCTGATACTCTTGCAAGAGAGTTACAAGGACAATGCAACGTCTGGCGAAACCATTTCGCACTTCTACAATGAGTTCTGGCTGAACAAGACTGGAAAAACTTCTGCTCCCTTTTGCCCTTTGACATCCAACACCATCTTTCAGCTGAACATCCCTGCAAAGGAACGAATTGAAATGCAGGTGTTCAACAATCCAGCCAGACCCACCATTTAAGAACATCATCAGGGACACGCTTATGAGCGTGTACTCGGTAAAACTTTGCGTAATTACCTATAGACCCAAAGGGTCTGTCGGGTGTTGGAGTAATCATTTTTCTCACTTTGCCAAAAAAAAACAAATTTTGCAATACTACTATACGCTTCCTCAATCGCATTCATAATGCCTGATTATCATGAACCAAAAGACTGGTTTCCTGTTTTCACGTCTTATCGCTAGGCAACGACGCTGCTGAGCGTGAAGTCGTCCTTCATGGAATACTACGTGATACGCCTATCCAATGCCCGGGGATCAGGAAGTAGAAGACGCGTTCCCGGTTCTCGCGTCCTGGTGCCAGGCAACTAGGGAGGGCTGAGACGCTGCCGAGTGCGGTGTCACGTCACGCCACGTGATACGTCTACCCAATCGCGCCCCTCATTCCCGGCAACCAGGAAGGATAAAGACCCGCTTCCTGTCCGTAACGGTACCTCCCTCCACGACAGCCTAGACGGATGTCCGGAGTACCGACGGACAGGTAAGCAGGGCTGGGACATTTGTTCTTTTGTTCTTTTACTCTGTAACTCTTACTCGATCACAGAGCCGTTTCAAATTGCGGAGCTTGAACTACTCTCCTTTGCAGCAAGGGGTTGTCACCAGGGATAAACTCAATCACAGCTCGTATTTAATTTTCCAACAGCGAAGTGCTGTGTCTACTTAATCAGAATAATGCCTCAAACTAAGAAGCTCACAACATTCTATCAACTGCGGGGCATTGTTCTTAAACTAACAAGTTGATTTAAGTAGCAACGAGGGGTCTTTTTAAACATATCGAGTGAGGTTACTGCCACAAAACAATCGATTTGAAATCACCCTTGTGGCAGCGTCGTGGTGTTTCTAAACACACTAATTGATCATCCATAATATATGTGTAAAAAAAGTGGCAGATTATTCCCTGACTTGGATTCTATGAACATCTATCACAAGCAGGTGGAAATGACTGGGTGAATATCACATTATTATATCAGCTACTATTGATTAATATACCCAGTAGTAATGAAATATGGGTTCTAGACAGCAAGGTCATGAACTATTTGTCTCTAATTATCGTGCTACCAACACAGATGCAATGACTACAGTGATGCATCTTTCCTCTTTCTCTTCCTTCCCACTTCTCTCCTCTCCAGAGCGGTGCTCCGTTTTACCTGAGCTGTAGCCAGGTGAGGTGGAGTGAACATTCCCCACATATTGGGTGAGTAACAGGATAAATGTATCCTTTTCTTAAATCCCATACTGAAATGGGAAATGACATAATATAGTCTATTAATTGAGACTAGCTGACCAATATTAATTGGCATTTTCTAACAAGACACATTCAAACATATGTGTAGTAAACTGTTGATTCTAATTATGTGTTTCTATTGTTTCACCTCCTTGGTCATTCTACATGACGGTCTGAGAAGGCGAATTTCAGGTGACATTCATTTTCACTTTTTCATTTTGGTTCACATCATGCAGTAGCATTGACACAAGGTCCTGACGAAGCTGGAGGAGATCTCGAGACTCCAACTACCGCAGAAACATGTTGACCTTCAATATATCTGAGTATTTATATGTTTAATACTATCATGCACTGTTTTTAATGTTGGGTGTGGATAGTATATTATTAAAATAGTTTTTTTCCATTTCTACAACCCAATCTTAAGTTCACTCACTATTATAACACTGTTACTTTAACACATTCATGCACTGCAACCTACATACTTTTCACCCTCCTTATGCCATATACACAAAACTATCACATTTGAGTTCTTCCCACTTGATTAGGTTACAGTTCACCTGATCCTTAGTGGTTAAACATCTTTTTCCTTCGGGTGAAGGATCCCAAATGATGTAGGGCGGCACAGGACGGGTATCTGATGGGAATCATTTGATGGCCACCACGTACTATATAAGTTTGGCCTTGGTGACTGTTCCCAAATCAACACATTCTTTAACAGTTTACTTTCTTTTCCCTGTGACCTACTGGTATCTCTTGGTTATAATTACGGTAAAGGGGATGATACCATTGTATGGTCGTTAAATATTCCCCATCGACCCTCCATATTTGTTTATTGTTCAACAATCCAGCCAGACCCACCTTCTCTTATCTCCGGAAGCGAACTGCTGCCACATTGACTGTGGCCCTATCTGTGGTGAACGTTTCAGGCCTTGTCTGCATTGAAGGTCATGGAACAAAACCAGTGGGTCACAGCTCCTGCCACATCACAAGGATCTTGCACACAACTGATCCACCCTCTTTTGTTGCCTCCCCGAATATGTACTTTGTCTGTGGAACCAAAGCCTACACCTGGCTCCCAAAGGGCTGGGGAGGCACCTGCTACATCGCTTTTGTCCTTCCTCCGACATATGTGGCACCAGCAAATCATCACGGACAAAAGCGAGCAAAGGACATTGAACAAGCAGACTCCACTGGAGCGCAGTTCCTAGACGCAGTAAAGGGACTCGTTCCATTTTGGGGCCCGATGGCAAACAACCGTGCCATCCGACATTTGACCCTGGCAGTTGAAACGATTATGAACATCACAGCTGGCATCCTCACGAACAACACAGCCGAGCTTCAGGCGGTCCGCCCGGTGGCTCTTCAGAACCGCCTTGTCCTAGACTTTGTTCTAGCAGATCGTGGGGGAGCATGCCGCATCATCTGATCTAGCTGCTGCACCTACGTGCCAGACAATTCGCCCTCAGTCTACAAGGCCATTGAATATCTCCACAGACTCTCCTCAGAGGTTCACCAAGAACAAGAAGGATGGTCGCTTGGGAGCTGGTTTTGGAGTACTGTAAAAGACTGGAGGTGGAGGTTGTTTATGACCATATTGATACCAATTATAATAATATGTGGATTCTGCCTGGGTGTTCAATGCTTGCCGCCTCTGTGCTCACTTTTTGCGAACTGTATCTGCCCTAAGACTCTGGACTTTGAAGCTGAACGAATGAAAGCTTTATACGAAGTGGAAATCCGTAACATAATGGGGATAGATACAGACTGACAAGCTGGCTAGATATGTTGAAAAGGGAGGATTGTTAACATCTAGTTTGCAGCGTAAACATTATCGGCGCCATCTTGTCCCTTTTCCAGGCCCATACGTGTGCGTAAGCAGCAGCCATTTTGAGTACCATGGCCTCTCTGCCCATTGCAGATCGCCAGCGCGTCTCCCTGGCCTCGCAATCATCCCCCGCGCACTGACAGCCCCCGCACTCACAATATCGGGCCATAAACCACCCCTTCAGCGCGGCCCTGCCTCGGATCCACATCCCGTACCAGGCCACCACCTCCCTCCATCCCTTTCATGACCACGGATCCTTTGATAACCCCCTTCCTCTGTGCCCGGCTGTCCAAACTGATCCCAGGCCATCACTTAGCCCTGCAGATGTAGTTTATTGCTCCTACTGTAAAACTCACCCCTCTTCAAAGGAGCTAAGATTAATCAATGCTTCCACCCCATGAGATCTGATCAATCGCACACATTCCGGGAACCGGCGGAATGTCCAGCTGCGCGATAGTCATCACCTACTGAGATTGGGGTGGGGACTTCTACTGTAGATATGTGTGGGAACAGGCCTGAAGCGGGGATTCCGAGGATGTCTTTCCGTACATCAAAGCATTTGCAAGAATGTGCCATATGTAATAAACTGTAATAAAAGCCATAAACCTGTGTATAAGAGACGAGGCCTTAGAGATGCAGTTAGAGCACCTCAAGACGATGCCCTGGTTGTCTGATCTGACGTGTTCTGTTCTGACGGAATTAAACTCTGTTTCCCGCTTCTCCAGTTTCCAGCGCCTGCCTCTTTATTTGTTAAATCCTCGAATGGAATGAGAGGCGACTAACGCCAAGCAGCATCTAAAGGTTATCTATTGAAACTGCTTTTTCCACATCTAGACAACATAGTCGTGTATAGCCCAGACTGGGAAACACATCTTCATTCAAGGGAAATTTTGCACACACTTTAACAGGCAGGCCTAACTATCAACACTAAGACTACATTCGGTACTGACCACATAGAGTATCTAGGTTATAATATTAATATTCAAGGAAGATGTTTCAGACCACAAGTAAACAAACTAGAAGCCATCACCACTAGGAAAGATGTTCGTTCCTTTTTAGGATTGGTAGGTTATTATAGGAGGTTCATTCCACACTTCTCAGATATGGCCAGTCCCCTTACAGACCTCCTAACAAAACCAAAGATAGGCAAACCCATACTTTGGTCGACTGCTCTGGAAAACAGTTTCTCACAGCTAAAACAGTCCCTATGTAGCACTCCTATCTTAACATTCCCTGATTACAAGAAAACCTTTGTCCTACAAACCGATGCCTCTGATAGGGATCTCGGTGCATTTCTATTCCAATCTGACTGTAAAGGGAATTTACATCCCGTTCTTTTCCTCAGTAGGAAACTCTTCCGCAGAGAGAACCGGTATGTAACCATGGAGAAAGAATGCCTAGCAGTGAAGTGGGCCATGGAGGCTCTTCAGTATTACCTATTAGAACGTCCCTTTTTACTACTCACAGACCATGTCCCTTGGCTTTCCTTACATAAAGACACCAATCCTAAAGTTTTACGCTGGTTCCTTGCTTTACAGCCGTTCACCTTTCAAACCCTGCACGTCCCGGGTAAGCTGTAGTACAATGTGGATTTCTTATCCTGTTGCCCTGTTTCCGAATAGCCCTCCCTTCCATTCATGGAGGGAAGGCAGTGTGATCAGTTAGGGACACTGAATAGTCCAGAGAATTCCACGATGGCGTGAGCACTATCTCAGCCCAGAAACGAGGTCAGCGCTGTACGTCCTTTTGCAAACCCGGGAAGGGAAACCCCGGAATTTGGACAGCCGGAGAAAGCCAGCGACGATAAAGAGCAGCCAACCACTGAAAAGGAGACGACGGAGTGGAGAAGGACGACCGAAGAGCAGAGACCAGGAGATGGCAGAGAGACGGAGCAGGAGGAGAGAAGCAAACCTGTAAAGGTTTGAGGCGGCGAGTACAGGGAGACTCAGGACGACGCTGGAAGTTGCCGCTAAAGGAGCACTGCGGTCTAGTCCAGCAGAGGTTGTGACTCCCCTCCCCATGGCCCGGAGGGTCGTGTGCTCCGGCAAGTGACATGCATGCCTTTAAGTTCGATAAAGGGGTGGTGGGCAGGGCTGCGGGCCCCCACACCATAAAGTGTCCCTGTTTTCCTCCTTTCCGGAAGCACAAAGCAAGATAGGGCACTAGTGAAGGCTGTTCACTAACCCCTCCCTTGTACATAAAGTGTTAGTTGAATCAACTCTCTTACCCCATTTCACTTTATTTTTCCGGTTTCCTGTGGGAGGAGATGACCTTGATACCCTGGACCTCAGAAGTACAGAAGGATTAGAACCTATCATCTGCCTATCGGGAAGACCGGACCAAGACTAGAAGTCGAGTCTACAGTTTTGTTCTTTTTTTTTTTTTAATTGAAAGTTCATAGCAATATAATGTACACTAGGCACGACAATATATATTAATATAGAGATAAATACGCATGATATAAAAACGGAGACAACTGATGTAGCATAAAGTATTATAAACAGTAGAATGAAGATTAAAGGAAAAGAAAAAAGAAAGAATGATGGTCATACCTGGGTCAGACAGTTGAGATACGTTATGAGACCCCGCACCTCGACAACCTCCATGTAGCCACAGGTGCCCAGATCCGTAGCCCCATTTCCCTAGATTTTACTCCCTTTAAAGCATACAATTCTGACTCGATGTTATGGATCCCTAGCATCCTGCAAATCCACATTTGGAAGGTTGGGGCCTCGACATCCTTCCATACAGCAGCAATTAATATTCTGAAAACAGCTACTGGTATAAAGACAAGCGCCTCAATCTCTGTACTTAGACCCAATTTAGCATCACAACCAATTATTAAATGTGTCGGGGATAGGTCTATTCTGACAGCTAGCAGCCCCTCTAAAAACACTTCGATTTCCTTTTTAATGGGGCCTAATTTTTCACAGCTACAGAACATGTGCACAACGTCAGCTGGCCCATTCCCACACCTAGGGCAGTTGTTGTCCGCCCTCTTGCCCCAATCAAACAATTTCGCCGGTGTGTAGTATAAATTAAAAAGGGTCTTAAAGTGCTGTGCTCTTAGATTTGAGGATCGCAGAAACCTTTTATCCATTAGGCTGGCTCTATCCAAGTCGATATCTGGATCCCCCAGTTTAGAAGCCCAAGCTGCCTCTGTCTTAACCATGTCATCGGGGAGCCTTTCCAGAAATAGCCTATATATTTCCCTGATTCTGCAACCACCCCCCTTCATGTAATCTAATAATGCACATCCTTTGGATATATTTATGCACAGTCTTTTTGATTTTATTATATTAACCAACTGCATGTACTTGAACTCTTGATGAATACCGTGACTTCAACAGTTCGAGGGGCCTACATGCATCCTTTATCATTACTTGACCTAGTGTAGTAATTCCCTGTCTTTCCCAATGTCTCCAGGGGCCGTCACCACTTAGATGCGGGAATAATCCTGAATTCCAGAATAGAGTATGTTGGTTATACCTTGGGATGCTCTGATTTTTCTGTACAGAAGACCATAACCCCCAGATGTCTTCCAATATTTTATATCCTGATGGCTTAAAAAAACGCTTGTCATATTTCCTCAACAATACCCCATATGCTTCACTTCCGAGAGCCAGCTGATAAATAGAGGGGATATCTCCCTGGCTATGCCTAGTGTCCTCTGGAAAAAAGAGTATAGCCATTTCTGTGAGAAGACAAGCCCAGTTGTAAAACCTAAGGTTTGGTATTCCCAGCCCACCCTTTTCCTGGGGAAGAGACATGAATTTATTTGATCTCCTCACCTTGCCGTATTGCCAGTCGAAGTTCATAAAGATAGCCTCCATTTCCTTGATCAGTATATCTACTATTTTAAAGGGAATAGACCTGAATTTGTATAAGATCTTCGGGAACATTGACATTTTAATAACATTAACCCTACCTATGATTGATAAGTGGAGAGTATCTATTCTTTTTAGGTCCTGTTTCATCTTTTCCAATAACGGCACAAAGTTATCTTTAATGATATCCCTTGGCTGAGCATTAATTGTTATACCTAGGTATACTACTGAGTCCACATATCTATCATCCCGTTTGGCTATATTTCTAGAGCATAATACCTGTGTCTTGGCCACATTTAGGCGATATCCGGATAGTCTCCCAAAATCGGAGGTGATTCTAACTATTCCCCTCATGGCACTGTCGGGGTCCGTGGTGGTTATAGCTAAATCGTCCGCATAAGCAAGGACTTTTGTGTGGAATCCATTGATAGCAACTGGCTTAATATTAATGCTATTCATTATAAGAGTTATTAGGGGGTCTATATATAGTGCAAAAAGGACAGTTTTGTTCTTGTATTGTTTCACACGGACCTCACATTGGCCATCCCAAGAAGCATTGGGACTATCCTACGTTGTCAATAAATACGACTAATCTAAAACCTTAGACTAGTGTGTCATTGACCGAGAGACCTCTCTAGTACAACCCTTGGGACCTGACCACTTACAGTCACCAAAATAGAGATCCTCGTAAAAGCATCAGAACTCCTCAGCCTTTTCCGCGTCATCAAGTACGGATTCCCAGGAGTTGCCAAGGATCTCCCTGATTTGTTCATTTTCCCTTTTCCCACTTGCCTCTCAGCACCCTAGCAAGCTCGGGGCTCACTTTGTAACCTGTGACATAGGAGCATTTCTTAAGGTGGAGAAAGAAGAGTTCTACCTTATTGGTGAAGTGCATACGGCGCTGGCCTCTGACTGTATCTAGGGCATGAGATACATGGCAGGAGGGGGTCTGCAGCTGCTCCTGTTCCAACTCCTGAATTTCTAACTGTTGAACCTTAACTCAGCGGAGCCTGGAGGGGTCTGCTGAAGCCACCACTAAGCAGCTCTAATGAGCGCCATACAGACGTGCCAGACACTGTAAATAGAGATCTCTCCATCCTCATTTCATTCAGTCAAAGTACTCATTAATTTGTTGACCCATTGTAGGAGGCTGGCTCTGTATATACTATACCAAAGTAAGGTATAGTGTGCACAGAATCCAGTGGAACCCCAAAGGTAGGTAGAGGTAAAAGTAGATAATACGTTACTCTCTATTTGTGGTAGTGTGGGCGAACAGTAAGGCTTTATCAGAGGGTAGTGTTAAGCATTTATTTACACACTCAGGCTAGAAATTATGTCACTCAAAGACTGAACTGAGACCAATTTTGTTTGTATAAAAATAATATTTAGTTGTATTTTTATTTTTAGAACAAAGTCAACCCAGGTACAGGTAAGTGAATAATACTTTGAAATATGTATGCAGTGAATCACAGTTGAATGCAGGTTAAAATGCAGGTGGTTGATTTACAGCTAAGTCAACAATCAAAATTACTTTTCAGTTACTTTGGTACGTTACTCTTTAGATGACTTTTTAAGTTACTTTTTCTATTCAGTGCGATATGCCTAGATATCACACTGGGACACTTCCTAGAGAAAAGGTAAGTAATTCAGTTTTTGTACATTTGCAGTTTCTTAGGTTTTCATACAAACCAACTCCACACGTAGAAGATTTTTCAAAGAAAAGTAGTCAATGCAGTCCTACGGGAGAAAACAGTGTTATCGGTTTATTGGTAAGTACATACGTTTTGGAGTTGGTGTTCCGGGGTGAGAAGCAGGGTTCCTTCAGGGTCAAGTATGCACTCCAAAGCACCCTCAGTGGCACTAGGGCAGCCAGGTGCAGACTGCTGAGGCCCAATGTTATCCAATAGGGTATAGGGGACCTCTGGTTGGTGACTGCTCAAGAGCAGGCAACAAGGATGTTGTAGTAAAGCTCCTAGGGTTTAGCTTAGGGCAAAGGGGGATCCGAGTCAGCACACAAGGTGCACTCACAGCGGCACAGGCGCAGTCGAATGCAGAGTACTGATTTGGCGTAAGTTCGAGGGCTCGGGGGAGGTAGGTGCACATCGGGTTCTCTTCTTCAGGGCGCAGGACGGCTGGATGCAGGGGAGTCTTTTGAGGTCGGAATTCACCTTACCAGGCCACTCACGATTTGGGGGGTCTCCGTGCAGAGGCTGCAGGCGAAATTGTGGAGTCCTGGAGTTGTCAACCCATCGTAAACTCGGACACTGGAGTGCTGGGGGACCTCGCTGGGACCGGTGAGCCACCCGGATTTGTGCCGTAGGCATGGGGTGCAGTGGTGGTTCCAGGTGTCGGTTTTCTTTGTCCTCAGCTGGCTCAGAGTTTGTCTTGGGAGTTTCTTTTGAACAGAGCAGCTGTTCAATGCAGATCCGGTCTTTGTTGAGGCAGTCCGTCCTCCCAGGGCTACAGAGGTCGCTGTCTGCAGGACAAGCCGACTTTTGGTCTATAGGACCTTTCTGACAAACATTTCATTTTTTTATAGCGCTACTCATAGTTTACTCGCACTCAGTTAGTGATCTGCATAGTACACGTTCTTTGTAGCAGGCAGATTAACCCTCTGCACACTGTGTGGGTGACAAGAGTGCCCATGTGAGTGTACGTGAGCGATGCAACAGTGCGAGAGTAGGGTAAGAGGAGTGTGCAGGGTGAGTGAGGTGGCGTATGAATTTATGAATTTGGGTGCGAATGCAAGTTCAGAATGGGACGAATGAATGTATGATTACTGATGGGCTTGTTTGAGTAAATTGCATATTGAGCAGTGAGGGGGACAGGTGAGTGAAGTGTCACATGAGTGCAGGATGAGTAGTGTGCTTGTGTGACTGCAGGGTGAGGTATAGGGTGAACAGAGCAAGTGCATTGTGAGTGCAGAGTGATCCCTGTGAGTGCAGGGTGAGTGGGTGAATGGTGTGAGTGCGTGGTGATCAGTGTGAGTGCAGGGTGAACGTGAAAGTGAAGGGCAAGAATGAGGAGCGAGTTATCTGAATGCAGGGCGCATTCCAGACACTTGAAGTAACTCATCATGTTATTGGAGAAGTATGGCTCACTGGTTAGAGCAGGCAGACCCTGAAGCAGAGGTCAGACCCGGGACCAGGGTTCAATTCCCGACGCGGCAGGGTCTTGAGCTCAAATGTCCATGGACTCGATAATTCTCTCTTCGGTGCCTGACCTAATCATGGGTTCACACTCTGCAACTCTGGGCATTAAGCTTGCTTAATCTTCACACAACGGCCCCCCCGCGGCGGGATGCCTGGCTTTCACCTTGGGGATGCCCTGTAGGGGCTATCTCACAGGGAAAAGCCAGGACGGGTTCCCAAGGCAAGCGCGGAGATACCCCTTCGGGGGTCGATTCAGGCGCTATATAAGAAACATAATAATAATAATAATAATAATTGACGGCGGCGTAGGGTTTAAGATCTAAGTTAATCTATTGCGGCATTAATCGGGGATCGAGGGTGGAGGAAATAAATAATGTGCTTATCCTGCAACAAACTTACAGTCCTATGGTTAGAGTTGGCAGCAGATTATTTTGATGGCCCAGTCGGTACAAAAATAAGCAGTCACCTAAAGCTGTAATTTCACTATTTATCTCTACATACTTCGAACAGCAAATATAAATAGAAAGCACTTTTAATTGTGTTCTAGGGCTGCCTCAATGATTCATGACTGATGAAGAGAAAAAAGACAGAAAAGTCACATAAGGAATGCATACATACTTTTGTATTTCAAAGTCTATTTAGTGTCAAGAGGAGGTCTTTCCAGGCTCCAAACAAAACAGGCAGGCATTTTTCTTTTGGCAACCCTACTTTATATTCCTTTTCATTAAATGCATTCTCACAGTACAACAGTAATTGTAAAATACAAATGTAAGGAACAGGCAGAGTGGGAGCTGAAGTTTGCTGCCAAACTGCCCAGAATTCAGTAAAGCCATTATGGTGCTGTGGAGTTCGAATGACAACCTCCCAGACCATATACTCTTTATGGCTTTACTGCACTTACAATGTCTAACAATGGACTTAGACACTCTAGGGGTACAGTGCTCATGCAACTGTACCCTCACCAGTGGTATAGTGCACCCAGCTAGAGGGGTGTCTTACCTATACCATAGGCAGTGTGTTGCAGGCATGGCACACAGGAATGTGTGCCATTTCGACTCTTCATTTTTCACTGCACCAAAACATGCAGCCTGCAATGGCAGTGTGTGTGTGTTAAGGTACAGGACCTCTAAGGGTGGCACAGTATGTGCTGCAGCCCTTAGAGGCCTTACCTGGTCCCAGTGCCCTTGGTACCCATTGTACCTTTAACAAGGGACTTACATGTGGCCACAGATGTGCCAATTGCGGGTGCAAAGGAACAGTTTTGGGAAAGAACACAGACCCTGGGAACATGATTGGCAGGGACCCAGGGCACATCAAGTCAAAGTGCATCAGAAATCTGGCAAAAAATGGAGGGGTTCCTGCAACAGAAACCCAGATTCCTACACCCATTTCTTCTCAATTATTGGCACCCTCAACAAGGAGGGGTGAAGTCACCAAATATGAGACTGCCTCTGCACTCCAGGTCCAGCCAGACCAAGACTGGAGCGGTCAGAAACCACTATGGCCCTGTCTCAGCGCACATATTGTTCCCATTAGGGCTTTACTCAGCAAAATGTAATCGATATGGGAGTGTGTCCTATGGAAATGTATATCAAGCGTTTGCAGTTTCTCGCATCATGTCTATAGGAAAGCAGGATATGATTTCATTATTACCTCGACTTTTTGCCTGGTGTTATGCTGTTTCTGACTAGTCTGACTGGGATCCTGCTAATCAGAACACCAGTCTGTGTGCTTTCTCCCCTAAATTGGTATGGTAAGTACTTAGGTGTATCCCAGATTGGACACTGGTGTACCCTTATCAGTCCCTAGTATATGGTACTGAGGTACCCCGGGCATAGGTACACCAGGGATCCCCTGTGAGAAAGTGCCCTCTCTTGCATGGTAGGCCCCCATTTTTTGCTGGATTGTAAATGTTCTTTGACTGAGTGTGCCCTGGGCCCCTGCTAATCAGGTGCCCAGGGCCTATGTTCCTTCCCTAAAACTGCATTGAAGCCTAAACCCAATTGGCATCTCTGGCCACAGGCCAGCCCCTGGTAAATGGTACCACAGGTAACCAGGGCACTGTGACCAGAGAAGACCCCTAAGGGGTTCAGCTGTTATTGTGCAACCCTTAGAGGCCCTGTACCCTGACACTCACACACTGCTTTGCAGGCTGCGTGTCTTGGTGCAGAACAAAGTGAAGAGTCAACATGGCACACATCCCTGTGTGCCATGCCCACAACCCACTACCCTGGCATACATCAGTCACCCCTCTAGCTGGGTGCCCTATGCCAGTGGTGGGGGTACAGATGCATCATGAGCTCTGTGCCCCTACAGTACCCAGGTCCATTCATGGGCACCGTAAGTGCAATGCTGCCATTGAGTATATGGCGCTGGGAGTTTGTCATTAGGAACTCCACAGCTCCATAATGGCTACACTGAAGACTGGGAAGTTTGGTTCCAAACGTCTCAGAACATTGAAGCCACACTGATGCCAGTGTGGGATTTAATGTAAAATGCACCACAGAGGGCATCTGAGAGATGCCCCCTGAAACTCGACCAACCTCCAGTGACCTGACTGAGTGGCTGCCTAGGCTGCCACCACCAGACATGTTTCTGGACCCCTGGGTCGAGAGCTTGCCGCTCTCGGGAGCCTGAAACAATGCACATCCTGGGATGTGGTGCCAAGCCTCTTCTCCAAGGATGGGCAGGGTTCATGAAGGAAAAGCTTCAAAGGCATACCACCTTTGTGAGCCTCTCCAGACCACTTGCTGCTCTCAGCAAGTTGTCCCCACTGGTTCTACCCCCAACTTTGGGCAGGAGCACCGGCGGGAAAAACAAGTGAGGAAGAGAGGTGTGCCACCTCTGCCAACTCCACCCCTAAGATGGAGGAGGAGAGGTGAAGCACAACCTTGAGTCCCCGCCATCTTGAGGATGGGGGAACACAGCCAACCATGGACAGCCTCCTGCCCCCCTCCCACTGGAGAGTGGTAGAATAGGGGGTGTACCCATCCCAGGGAAGGGACCCATTGGTCCCTGCCCTTTTACCTACCTGTAACACCCCTAAACTTCGTATTTAGGGGCACCCTGAACCTTCCTTCCTCAGATCCAGCAACCACAAAAAAAGAAGAGCAGAAGAAGGACGAGAAGCCGTGCAGAGCTAACAAGAGGACAACGCCCACTGACCTGGCCTTAGCCCTACAGCCCGTCTCCCCTCAAACCTGCTCCTGGAAAACCCTGGCATGTCCAGCGGCCAGCAACCTCAAAAAGCCCGGAGGACCTGCCTGCCTTCACTTTCCAAGCTTTTTCTCTCATGAACACCGGACGTGTTTGAACTGCTGCTTCTGGTGCCAGCCAGGAACCGTGAATCCAGCCCACTCTGCACCCCCCGAACCTGGCCCGAGCTCAAGTGGAAAAATACCACAAGGAGGTCCCCCCGGCGATCCTGACCAAGATCTGGTGACCCCTGACCTGCCTCAAGCCTCCAGACGACACCTGGAGTCTCAATCCAGAGGACCCCCCTACCGCGACCAGAGGGGGTAAGAAAATCCGACGTCCCAAGGCACCCCTGCACCCGACACCCCACGGCCTTGTGTGCCCAACCCAGTGGTGTCTAACCAACCCTCAACATCCCTACTTACCCCTCGAAGTGGTGGTCGCTCCTGGAAGATCCTCGCATCCGAGCCTGCAGTGTTTCTTTGTCCTGAAGAATCTCTATTTAAATCAACAGGGCACCCGACCTCAAAACAGCACCCTGCACCCAGCCGCCATAGTGCCGCTGAGGGTGCCCCTTTTGTGCTAACTTGGTCCCCAACGTGCCCTGAGCTTAACCCTAAGAGCTTTGCTCCCACAACCTAGTGGCCTGCTTGCCAGCAGCCACCGACCTGAGTCCCCCTATCCTCCATAGGATAACATTGGGCCTCAACACTCTGCACCCGGCCGCCCGAGTGCCATTGAGGGTGCAACAACACTAACCCTTGGAGACCCCTAAGTCAAACCCCAGGACCCTAACGCCAAAGACTGATTACCTACCTGTAAACCGATAACCTCTTTTTCCTCATAGAACAACAATGACACTTTTTCTCCCTCAACTTTTGAAAACTAAGAATATTCCCTAAAAATCACCCGAATAACCAAAACGCATTTTCTCAACTGTTTTCAGGAAATGTTCCAGTGCTCAATCCAGGTATCCAGCACTGAGTAAGAAAAGTATCGTTAAAGTACCTGCAAAGTGAATTTCCTCCCATAGGATAACATTGGTGATTCTATAAGAAAAAGTTTCTGTCAGCTTTTGAAATGCAATAATATTCTTTAAAAATCATACATCTAACTAAAACGCATTTACTCAACTGTTTTCAGGAAATGCCCCAGTGCTGAATCTAGGATCAAGCGCTGTGTTAGTAAAAGTAATCCGAAAAGTAATTAATTGCATTTTTACTGAAAAAGCCTATTGATTCCTATGTACTGAGTCTACTAAGTTTGTGCATTGCATTTCAACCCCTGTAAATTCGAATTGGTACAAAGTCCTACTATATTTTAAGAGTATTCAACAACAGCATCTTGTAGCTGAAAAGTATTTACATTCTTACCTGTACCAGGCTTGCTTGGTTCGAGAAATAAACAAACAAGTATATATTTTATACAAAAGCAATTGGCCTAGAGTTCTGTTCTTGAGTGTGTGAATTCATTTGCTGACTGAATGTGTACATGAAATGCTTAACACTGTCCTCTGATACTGCCTTACTGCTCGACCAAGCTACCACATTGGAGAGTAAGGTTCTATCTAACTTTAACCTCTGCCAAACCTCTGGAGACCCTAGGACTCTATACACACTGTACATCACTTTGGTGCAGTATATATAGAGCCAGTTTCTTACATCCCCCATGGGCTGAAGCATGTATTATGCCACCCATAAGGGACCACTCAAACTGTAATTATAGGGCTGCCATTGCAGCCTGTGTAAGCTTGTGCTAGCTCCACTTACGAAAGATATAGGTTTACCTACCTAGGGGGGCCACTTGGGTCTCCGGCACTTCTACATCTTCTGGGTATAGTCTTGACTCAAGTCGGGGTTCGCACACCTCTATTTTAATATATGGTTTGGTCTACCCCTGGTGACTACTGTGTATTCAGTGCTACTTACCTGTTTCTGTTGAAAAATATTGTGTGCATTGTGTATATCGCTGGCTAGGCGATATTTGCATGTGTTAGTGAGTGTCTTATAATGAATATATATTTTTATAAATACACTGTGTGATTCTTTTTCACTTAATCTATACCTATAAGATTATGTTCTGGTAAAACAAGCTGCTTTACACTCCTTCTGGACTAAGCCTGAAGGCTGCTCTCCACAGCTACCACTTAGAGAGCTTTCTAAGGTTGTCTAAGCAGACGCAGCGCACGTACCTTGTTGCGCAGAGCTGCCGTGAGTTGCTGCGTCGCATCGCTGAATTTGGATTGTCTGATTTTCGGGCTACCGAGCTCCCCTGCCGCCAGCCACCCGCCAATACTGCCAACCTCCGACGGCTGCTGTTCCCGGTGCCTGCAGTGCCTGCCCAGTTGCACTGCTGCCGTGTCCCGACATTACGCCACGCCGCGCTGCCTTCTTGTTTGGTGGTCAGCTTATCAGCGGTTTTGGCGTTTCGGCGTTTGAGGCTTTGGCGTTTTTTTTCCGTGAGACCGGGTCTGCAGGAAAGTGAGCAGACCGGCTGAGGGTGGAGGCGGCTTGTCACGGACCACTGTTACGGAACACTGCAGGTGTTCTGGAGTAAGTGGTTCACTGGCTGGTTCACCAGCTTTCTCCTCCAGTGCAGCAAAGGCAGAGGTGAGCTGAGGTGAGCTGAAGTGTCTCCTGAAGGGGCAGAAAAAAAAAGCCACGGTGCCTACTGGGTGTGGATACGATGAGGAGTTTTTCAGTTTATCCTCAGATTGTTTATGTTGCTAGAGTGCGGCCTGAGAAGAAACACTGGCCAAGTACAATACAAAAAATACAAATATACAACCGCACTACAAGTATAATACAAGTAGTAATTAGTAAAAGCTGTGTGGAGCAGTTAAAAGCCTCTTTGTGTTTCTTTCTCTTCAAGAGGCAGTATATTTGGGGCCGGTTAAGCAAAACTGTGGCAAACAGTGGCCGAGTTGAATAAGATTGTGGCCGAGCTGAATAAGTCTGTGGTCGAACTAAGTAAGACCCCACAAAATGCAAGTCGAACCAGAGAACGTGGACCGTGACCTGGCAGCCCCAGCCCCAGTCCCAGTCTGAGTTGTCAGATTGGGTGAATTCTGTGTCTGGGTACATTTTTAACCAGTTGAACAGCTCCAGATTTCCTCCTCCCCTGTTCTTTTCTAGTCTTCTAGCTACCATAAGGAGGCATCATCCACCTGCAACTGGTGGTGAATTTGCCGAACCTTGCACGATCACAAGAGAGAGGAGGAGGAGCTTGTGCGGAGCGGTCTTTGGTGCTTAAGGATGAGGTCTGGTCTTCAGCGTGGGGCCCCACAAAACTCTATACAAAGCCAGAAGACAGAAGAGATATCAGTTGCTCCACCCCAACTGGACAGGCACAAGGAAAATGGAGAACAGGAGGGAAAAGTGTTAATTAGTAGAGGCAGTGCCTTTATAGAGGGGAATTTGTGTATTCCAGCCAAGGAAAAGGCTTTATCTCCTTCTCTTAGTAAGGACTGTGTTGTTCATATGAAGTCTCCATGTGTGGCGCAGTCATCTATAAAGAGCTTCTTCTAAGTACCATCAAAATCAATCTGATAAAGATAAACATAAAAGAAAGACCACGAAAAGGAAGAATCTAGTGGGAATGCTAGTGACTGTTCATTGTCCTCTCCTCTGTCGTCCCCACTGTGTAAAAAAGAGAAAAAAAGTGGCTCTGTTAGTGACCTGACCCAACCAAAGTTGCCTGAAAAATTAGATGCTGTAGTGGTCAATCAGGATTGGAGTGTAATAGGCGAAGGTGTTGTAGTGGAGAAAGTGTTGGCACCCTCGCTCCAGCCTTTAATTGTAGCAGGGCAGTTACAGGCTCAGGCGCAAATTCACGTCTGTGTCTCTACTGCCGATCAGGTTGAGTCACAGCTGGTCGATGATTTTCAAATTACCAGTCAGGCGTCGTGTTATAAAGGGCTGGATGTAGTGTGTGATTTGTCTCCTGGTAGGACACTGAATGAAAATAAAGATGTTATTGTGTTCGACCTTGGAGCTGAAGTTGGAAATCCAGCTCACAAGGACGGGTCTAGTGAACCAATTCTGGTTTCAGAGGACTTGCTTCCTAGCCCAAATAGTTGTTCTGTTAAAGGTGGTAATGTTAGCTTTTTTAACCTGGACCAGTCAAGTATAATAATGGAGAATAGCTTTATTATCAATAATTCATTGTACGATCCATGTGTTGGTAATTCTGAGAAGATTATTAATACAAATAACCAATGTAGCTTAGACCTAAATGGTCAGTTTAATCCAGCTGATATATTGTTATTGTCTAAACCAGAGGTCAACCCTCAGGCTATCCCAGGTGATTAAAAAAAGAGTGAGGCTAGTCCTGAGCGGGGTTTATGGGATTGTCTTTTACATAACATGGGCTCAATTACTAATTCGCTTAATTTCCACTCAGACAAATTGGATGTTCAGGTTGATATTTTAAACACACTAGCATCTCATGTGGTGGGTATTGACACAAAACTCCGGCATCTAACTAACCTGATTACGAAGGTGCAAGCAGATAAAGATAGTCCGTTTATAACTTGCACCTGTGCACAATTGATTGATAAGATTTCTGATTTGCCTTCAATAGTAAGTTCAATGGTGCAAGAAGTTAAATTGTTGTCGGGTAGAAAAGCGCACGGCAAAAATGAAATTATTGATCCATCTAACAGCATAAGTAGCTCAGTTGATGACGGTAAGTCACAATCTGTAAATGATGATAGCAAAAAACAAGCTACAGAGGTCCCTCATCCTAAATCGGAATGCCATATAATTAAAGATGGCTTGGTAATAGCTGTTGGGAGTAGTGACTATTCAATGTCAACTCACAAGTCAAGCCGTATGAATAAGTCATGCCCGAATCAAAGCCATGAAATAAGTGTTCCATCAAAATCAGCAATTCTCTCGAAAAGGGCAAGAAAAAGGTTAAGGAAAACTCACAATAAGAAAACGCATGACTTACAATCATTTAGTAAGAATGTGTGTGAAGATCCTAAAATCTCGGAAGAAATCGAATCTGAAATGAAATCATATTTCCCGATTTTTGGCCCTAATAAAAATTCAGGATTTAATGTAAAGGAAAATCAAATAATGGAGTGTGGCATCAAAAATGAGGGGATGTTGATGCTAAATTTAGTTTTGGTCCCATAGTGGAAGCTTCAAAAATAATAAAGGAAAAAGTATCAGAACAACCGATAAGTGTAAGGGCGGAAGCCCAAAGTGAGCAATTTAGTCATATTCAGAAATTAGTAGATTTTAATAGTTATTTAGGTAGTATTAGTAATGAACAGGGGTTTGAATATGTAGTGTAGTTCCTATATTCCCAATAGGATCTGCGCATTGGAAAAACATAAACAATAGTTTAGACGTAGGACTGAGGTCGACTAGGTCTCTATTGAATATGTTAGACTTAATTAGGTTAGCCAGCTAGCTCAGAGGTCTCTAGAAACTTTCTCGAATGAACAGGGAGGAGTTAACTTCCCTGATTAGACAAGAAGGGATTAGCTTCTGACAACTGCATAAACATGACAACTTTGCTCCCCCAGAATAAGGAGTATATCTCCAGAGTCGTGTGAAAACAATAGATAGCTATTTCACTCAGTCAATCGTGCATACTTAGTTTCACCAGAGTGCAGAGAAATAGAGAGGTGGGCGTTTTCAATAAAAGGTGTTATTTATTGAGCAGTCTTCTTTCTCATGCAAGAGAAGTGAATTGCTACAATTGCAATACTTGTCTTAAAGTAAAGTGCGTACAGTAAAAGGAGTATTATGAAATAATACTGTAAAAGCATTGATATGGTTTCTGAGCCATATGATACTTAAAATGTATAAAATATATACAATTACATACAATGATAAAAGTTGACTAAACGTACTGAACTGATGTTTCTAAATACGCCTACCCCAGTGTACCTAACCTAAGCCTACTACCTGGGAAGGAGTAAGGGAGTTGCAGTTTAAGTTAAGTTAGTTTTGCCAAGAATCTGACCCAAGAATTCTTTAAGGGTCTAATCAGCTCCGTACCTTAGTTTTAGAATGAAGGAGGTCTTGTATCTCGCTCTCAGGACTCGATCTCCCAGTAACCCGCAAGGGTGACTGGAAACACTGGAGCTGGATTTTCTCGGCAGGAGAAAAAGACAGCGTCTTTCTCAGTGCGTCAAATGGGAGAGACGGCTTCCTTCGGCACTCGCATCAGCTGGGCTTCGGATAAGTAGATAGCTGCTCTACTCCAAACCACCGTGTGTTGCTTAAGGCAAACGCTGGTATATTTATACCTGGAAGGTGCCGTGTTTGACGTAAGGTTGGACATAAGACGTCAATAAAAGATGTCACTAAGAACTGGCCGTTCTTTCGGACTCGCAGGAGTTCTAGGACAAATCAAAACAAAAGCATGGGGAATTCCCAGGTTGCTGGAGGTTTGGTTTGTTGAAAGAACTCGTACTTTCTAGGAGTCTAAGGAAGTAGCCTTGCCGTATTTGGACTGCATTGGCTATGACTAAATATGGATATGATTCTTATGCCTTTATAAGGATATGATTTTTTATAACCACATAAGGGCATAAAACGGGAATATTTAATTAGGGTCCTAGATACGTTCACAACAAATTAACCCTGAAACAAAGTAATGAAGTAGTGGTCGATCAAGGTGTTCATAATAACATTATTAACCAGAAACTTGGAAATCACACTCATCAGCAAGGTGGTAATAGGACCGATCAGGTGGCCCATTCTGGTACACAAGAGCGAATAATAAAGGAAGTTAAAGATGTTAATTTCCTGACTGAAATGGTTCTAGGGGCCTGCTATTGAGAATACGTGTCCACCTGTTATTATGGATAAGGATAATATTGAGCATTCAAATCTGTTGTTTGATATGAGGAAAGTAGCCTTCTGTCCCCAATAAGAGGTCCTCATGATATCTTAAATCGTGGTAACATCTTGAAATTATTACATGCAATTACAGATCTTAAAGATGTGGTAACTGGGGATCTGGAAGCTGTGGAGTTTAAGAAAGAAGGTGAACACCTTGACAGGGAGATAACAATTACAACCTGGTTAAATATGGAAATTGTTGATAAAATAATGGCCAATGGTATAATATTTGAGAAATGGGGCAATAAAGTTTGGCGACCACAAGGACCTTGCTATCCGATGTTGCTGATTCCAATTAAGCCACTTGATACAAAGGATGATAAAAAAATAGCCACGGTAGCACATAAAAGAGACGATAAAAAAATAGCTACAGCAGCACAGGTTAAAGTTTTAAAAAGTGCGTCAGGCCCATCCACGGAATAAAACTTAGCATACGACATCAAGCTAAGGAGTAGCCAGTCTGGTTTGCGAACATGTGAGGCGTTGAAGAAAGTCCCAGAGTTAGTAGATGATTGGAGCTGGCTTCCAGAAATATTAACAAATGCAAATCCTGAAAAGAAGGATTGATACCGATCAAATCCTTTGAATCTTTGTTCCTGGAACACTAATGGTTTAAAACGATTAATTGAGGATCAATATGTAATAGATTTCTTGAAGGCTTTTAGTATATTAATGTTTCAAGAAACCTGGAACACGTGCTGTGAACCCTTTATTGGTTACTTTGAATACTGTAATGTCGTAAAAAGAAGGTTAGATCCACACAAATCACTCAGTTATGGGGAATGGTAAAAACTTTATATTTTGATCATTTGGACTCAGTATTTATTATCTCAGGTGATTTTAACATGCATTTTGTTGCTTTTAAAAAGCAGACCCTTGACTTAAAACGTTTAGCTCAATGGACAGATTATGAGTTTAAAAAATACAATTTAAAGATTATGCATGACCCGGATAATATCCCGACTTTTAACAAAGCAGGTAGTTCTTCTGTAATAGATTATACTACATTTGTGTGACCAATTGTTAGCTAAATTTGCTAGGGACGTGCCCTCTAAAGGTATAACGCTGAACCCTAGGAAACCAGGGTGGTATTCTTCCCACCTACTATATCAAAAAAGAAAGCTTAATAAAGCAATAAGATTACTGCACAGGAATAAAAACAGGCTATCACTTTTTATTATATCACTTAAAATTAGAGAGTTAAAACAGGGATATAAGAGGGAAGTTTGGAGAGCAAAACAAGCTTATTATGAATCAACGTGGGCAAAGATACATCATGCTTGTAAATCCAAAGATCTACGGCTATTTTGGAGCATCATTAACAACATCGAGAATGGTAATAATAGAAGCAATAGTGCTAATGTAGATGAAGTAAGTTAGGTGAACTTTTTTTTTTTTTTAAACCTTTATTGCACCTGTATAATACACAGCGGAATGCCTACAACCCTGTGGGCCAGCCGCTAACACAGTTCGTGATTCAAAATGCAGCATTTCAAAATAGTCATTTAAACCATCAGTCTCTATAAATCCAAATAAGGCCGCTGCGAAAGAAAGGTGCATCTCAGATATCTGTATCGGCGCTGGAAGAGGTTTTTGATTTTACTTTTTTTGAAAACAACAACATTCAACTTCAAACGTTAGGAATAGTATTACGATCTTGCGTGAATCAACACAGTCTGAGTTACAAGTACCTCTTGTGAGAAGCCTACTCTGGTCCCATACCCATTTACTCGATCGTTCCCCACCAATCTTACCATTACATCCACCCCCTGCCTCCCACTTAGTAATTCAAATAGAAGATCCCGTACAGAAACCTCGGCTTCCCTTCTCCCAACAATTCTCACTTAGCTTTACCCCTCTTCCTCTTCCTCGTCGGAGACATCTTGATCATCTTCCAGCAAAGGGTCACAAATTTCCCCCCTGTACACATTCCATTTCGTCCAAATCTTATTCCACTTCCCAGGGCAGGCCCGGTTAGAATATACTGCCCTTTCCGTTATCATCACCCTGTCCATATTTAGACACCATTGTGACTTGATCGGCATTTCTGCCGCACCCCAGCGCTGTGCGATGTCTCGTTTTGCCACAATTAATCCTACTGTGACCCAGAGCTGTTCATATCTGGAGAGGTCAGTAGGCTCCCATACGTTTAGCAAGCACCTCCTTGGGTCAGGCAACAGCGACAGGTCCAACGTTTGCGAGATTGTGCGGAGTATCTGTTTCCAGTATTCCCGAATCTTGGGGCATTCCCATATGGTGTGAAAAAATGTTCCTTCCTCCCCACACCCACGGAGGCAGTAAGGATGTGGTATCCTGTGGATGCGGTGTAGCATGGTCCTAGTGTAGTAAACCCTGTGTAGTATCTTGAGTTGTACTAGCCGCAGTCGGGCCGAGATGCCTACTTCCTTAGGGGACCCAAGCGCCTCATTCCACTCATGCTCGTCCATTTCGCTAGTGTCACCCTCCCATTTCGCCTTTAATAGTTTGTCGGATCTGGGAAGTTATTGAGCAATTTCCGGTATGTGAGTGATGTTGCCCTTTCCATCATACAATCAGTAAGGAGGCGGTCTTCTAACGGCGAGGACTCAGGCAGTGTTGTGTCGGGGGGCAGGGCTGCGAGCAATGCATGTTGTATCTGGATGTACCTATAAAGTTCCCTGTCACCAAGGTCATATAATTCTTTTAGCCGGTTAAAGGGTATCACCCCGTTCCTCTCCCAGAGATCACCCACCGTGGAAATCCCTATAGTGTCCCAGTGTGCAAAGCCCTTACTGTTTCTCATGTTGCCCAACATCCGAGAATCCCATAGCGGGGTCATTTTGGTGATCTTCCCCTTCCAACCCAGCGCTGCTGTTGCTGTATGCCACATCTGTACTGTCAGTCTAGTGGGCCCCAGTAAGGCACGAACTTTACGGTGATCATATAATGGGCCCAACAGGCTGTTCGTGCCCAGTTGCGCCCTGTCAGACTGGAACGCTGGCTCAGTTTGAGGTGCGTGAATCCACTGGTTGATCGGCTTAAGATGTGCTGCCCAGTAGTACAGTCTTAAGTTAGGTAATGCGATACCACCGTCGTACCAGCCTCTGTGCAGCTTGGATTGTGCAATGCGTGCAGGGAGGTTCCCCCATAGAAGGTTAGAAACCAGCGCTGCCACTTTCTGGAAAAACCTAGGGGCCACAGGATAGGGTGTATTTTCGAGGACATATAAAAAACGTGGCAGCGCCATCATTTTATAGAGTGCAGCTCTACCCAGGAGTGTTAACGGAAGACCCGACCAGAACGTAACATCTCATTTAAGTATATCCAGGTGAGGCTTCAGATTCTTATCCATGAATTCCGTTGGATCCCTAGTGACTTGAATGCCCAGATATTTGAACGACGAGCCCGCTATCGCTAGTGGGCACGCCTCGCCAAGGTTCGGGGCCTGTCCCTGCAAAACATACAGTTCCGACTTATTCCAATTCAGCGTATAGCTGGAAACGCTGCCGTGTGTGTCACAAATATGCAATAAAGCCGGCACCCCGCATTCGGGGTTTGTTAGATAAATCAACATATCATCTGCATATAAAGACAGTCGGTCCTCCCATCCCTCACT